>NC_140994.1:45594911-46237843 GCF_052327205.1 Somniosus microcephalus | reverse complement strand
GGGGAGAGGAGAGAGGGGGAGGGGGAGAGGGGAGGGGGAGAGGGAGGGGGAGGGGGGAGGGGGGAGAGGGAGGGGGAGGGGAGGGAGGGGGGAGGAGGGAGGGGAGGGGGAGAGTCCCTGAGCCCCACCCCCCCAATCACCAGAGCCCCGCCCCCCCCGATCTCCCGAGCCCCCGCCCCCGATCTCCCGAGCCCCGCCCCCGATCTCCCGAGCCTCGCCCCCCCCCGATCTCCCGAGCACCGCCCCCCCGATATCCCGAGCCCCGCACCCCCGATATCCCGAGCCCCGCACCCCCGATATCCCGAGCCCCGCACCCCCGATATCCCGAGCCCCGCACCCCCGATATCCCGAGCCCCCGCCCCCCCCCGTTCTCCTGAGCCCCGCCCCCCCCGTTCTCCTGAGCCCCGCCCCCCCCGTTCTCCTGAGCCCCGCCCCCCATCTCAGGAGCACGGCCCCCCCAATCTCCTGAGCCCTGCCCCCCCGCAGCCCCGATCTCCCGAGCCCCGCCCCCCCGATCTCCGGAGCCCTGCCCCCGAGCCCCGCCCCCCCGATCTCCGGAGCCCCGTCCCCCTGAGGGTGGCCCCCCCCGATCTCCCGAGCCCCGCCCCCCCGATCTGTAGTCCGGGCCCGCGATCTCCCGATGTCTCGCCCCGCGATCTCCTGATGTCCCGCCCCCCGATCTCCCGCCCCCCGATCTCCCGCCCCCGATGTCCCGCCCCCCGATCTCCCGCCCCCCGATGTCCCGCCTCCCGCCCCCCCGATGTCCCGAGCCCCGCCCCCCCGCCCTCCCGAGCAGCGGCGTCCCACTCTCCGGAGCCCCGCCCTCCCGCTCTCCGGAGCCCTGCCCTCCAGATCGCCGATTGCGGCTGAGAGCCCCGCCCTCCCGCACTCCGAGCCCCGGCCGAGCCGGCTTGAATTTGCCGGTTGCCGGGGTAACCCTTCCCGCTCACCAAGGCCGAGATCCCGCCCCCCGATGTCCCGAGCCCCACCCCCCGCCCTCCCGAGCAGCGGCGTCCCACTCTCCGGAGCCCCGCCCTCCCGCTCTCCGGAGCCCCCGCCCTCCAGATCGCCGATTGCGGCTGAGAGCCCCGCCCTCCCGCACTCCGAGCCCCACCCCCCCCCCCCCGGCCGAGCCGGCTTGAAGTTTGCCGGTTGCCGGGGTAACCCTTCCCGCTCACCAAGGCCAAGATCCGACGCCGCGTCTCACCTGCTCCTGCTGCGCGCGCACCCTGACCCTCGTGGCTGACGCCGTTGCCCCGGGTAACGTGATGGGGGGGGTGGGTGAGGAGCTTAGCAGAAGCCCTAGCTCGGGCCTGGCTGGGCAAGAAAGTCCCAGGCTTTCAGGCCTAATAAAAAAACGGGAAAAGGTAAGAAAAAGAATGTTCAGTTTAGAAAAAATATTTACAAATGAATGAAGTTTTTTTTAAAACAATTTAATAAATTCAATTTTATTTTGCTGGAAATGTATATTTGAAAAGAAAGACGCAGAAAGCAGGAAAAAGAATGGAAGCAAGATGGCGGCCACTCACCTCGGTTCAGAAGGATAAGGCCCGCCCACACACGCACCGATTGGTCGACCGGTCAGGTCACCGAAGCGTAGGATTGGTCAATCGTCGAGTCACTCGACACTCAACTGTAGGATGGCACGCGCCAGGAACCCGCCGTACGATTGGTCGACCTCGACGTCACACGGTCGCTAATGAGATGCTAATGAGCGGAACGCTGAACGTTTTTCGGATACCGCGGGCGCGATTTTTGTCCGGCCGAAACGTAAATACGCCTATGACCGGTCCGGAATCACAAGCTTTCTTTTGAGGCGACGCGCGCGTCGGTACGCTCTATAACTTTCAAACGTATAGAACACGGACAGACAGACAGACAGACATCGGGACAGACAGAAGAGCCGCTTTATATATATAGATACTAGCTGGGGGGAGCCCGGCTTTGCCAGGGCTGTTTTGGGCCGGGCGGTTTAAATCGAGTGCCAGGCTTTGGGGTCTCTCTGTGTCCCTCTGTGAATCTGCTGCCGGGCAACATTTTAAATCGAGTACCAGGCTTTCAGGCCCTGTCTGTCTGTCCCTCTGTGAATCTGTTGCCGGGCAACATTTCTACCTTTTAATACCTTGAAAGATGAAAGTGAAAGTACTTATAAAACGTTTTTGGTAAATCTTATGTTATTTTTAAAAGAGATACTAACTTTTTCAAAGCTGGATGATCAAAGTAGTTTGAGCTGGAAGCTGAAGTAATGGCAGTGAAACAATGGCTGCCAGATCCCTGAGATGAAAACGATTAGTCCCGCCCACACACACACACCGATTGGCCAACCATCAGGGGACCGTACTGTAGGATTGGTCAATCGTGACGGCACAGGATTGGTCGAACCTTGACGTCAGTCAATCAATGCTAAGTAGCAGATAATGAGTTTAATTTTGAAGGTTTTTTGCATAAGGCGCGAACAATTTTCGTCCGACCGAAAAGTAAATACGCTTACGAGCGTCCCGGAAGCGTAAGCTTTCTTCGGAGGTAACGCGTGTGTAGGTACGCTCTATAACTTTCGAGCGCATAGCCGGACAGCCGCACACGTGAGGACAGACAGAAGGACAGACAGATAGACAGACAGATCGATTCCTTTATATATATAGATAAGAGATACTGTACCACCCAAAATTGTGTCTTTCCAAAATCTTGCTTAGAGAACATGCAAGAATTCTTAAGCAGTCCGTCCAGGTTTCATATAGTTTAAGTTTGATTAGTGTACTGCATAGTATCTTACCTAAATATTTTTCCTTCTCACTCTTGTAAGCCATTTTACCTGTAAATAAATTCAGAGCAGTACTTGTAGCCTGTGTACAGTGATCTAAAGCTGTAATATTTTATTCTATCCAAATTGACGGGGAACATAGTGATCATCTTATGTATTCTCCAGTGTGCACCTTGTTGTGGTTGGAGTCACTTGGTACACCTAGACTACACTAACCCAAACAAGGCAGAGAATAAAGGCAGATATTTCACTTCTTAAGCAAACTGTCGTCTAGCTATTTACATGGGTTATGGCACTGGGAAATATCCCAAACAGTAAGGCCGGAATTTTTTGGAGGGTCAGTGGGGGCGGTTGGAGGCGGGTCAGCTGGGAAAAAAATTTTTTGACAGCAGGTAGGGAACTCGCTGTCAAGCCGCCTCCACGAGAGTCTCCCACAAGTCAGGTTTGTCATCGCAGAACAAGCGGCGGGGGAGCCAATTGACATCATTAGATACATTGTTAAGAGCCAATTAAGTAGCATTTTATGCCTATCTCTCAATTTTACATGTTCCCTCACAGCTTCCCCCGCTGCTCAGGGATCACGTCAGGTAAGGAGGTCATATGTTGTGTCAGCATGTGATGATTTCTTCATTTGACAGCTGCAAATGGTCTATAAAAGCTCCCATTTCATAGGTCTTCACTTTCCAAGGTTAGAAGCTGCTGCTTACTGCAATTGGAATATGTATTGAGCTTTATGCAGGTTGCAAGTGTTTGGAGTAAACTCTCTATCCAGTGTCACCTCATTGGAACAACCTCTCTCACCATTGACAGATCACTTCTGTCATTTCAACCTCACCTGCCATCTATTCCATCAGCATCAGTGCCCTTACAAAAATCTCACCTTGGTCCTCAGAATCCCACCATGATCAGCCCCAACACCAGCAGCACCAGGCACACCAGCAGCACCAACAACAACAACAACCTTCTCCGCAATCAGCTGGTGCTGCACAGGACACAGGGCATCAGCACCCGACTACATTGCTGCCCGGGATGCCAGGGATGGCCTCACCATGGCTAGATTTACTTCATTTGATGCTGTACACCCTGGCTGCCACATGATGCACCAGGTTAGCACCACCTCACACCAACACCATAAAGCATTCCTACAAAGCCCAAGCCATTCCTTTCACACTCATCAGCATTGCGGGGGGGTACCGTTATGTCTCACCATTCACTGCAACTCACTAAGCCACTTCCAAAGGTGCACACAAATCTGTCCAAGAACACAAAGTGTTGAAAATAAAGGTTTCAATATTTGACAGCACATTAACAGAAACTTTACATGAACATTGCATAAAACACCCAAGTGCCTACCCTTGTGTGCTGTTAGTTGGTATGACTGGACTAGGATGAGGGTGAGTGTGAGGGGTGGCTAGTGAGATGGGGATGTGATAATGTAGATAGAGAGGGATGGGTGGAGGTGCAAGGTAAGTTGGTGTGAGTAAGGATGTGCAGGAGTAGGGTAGGGAAGGCAGAGTGATGGGGATGTGATGAGTAGCACAGCAGGATGAGGTTGAGTGGCTTTGCAGTAACGTTTCATGATCTACTGAGATCATTGAAAGGTTTGCGCCACTGCAGCCAGGTACTCCTGATGACATCCCTGCTTGTGTCCTCCTGTGCAATGTGCAACCAGGCTACGTTGGTCTCCTGGGGAGGTCTCTTCCACCCATGGGAAGGGAAGAGAACCTCTTATGTGCTGTGACTCCCTCCATAAGCATATGAAGGGAGTCATGGGAGAGCCTGGGTGCAGCCGTCCACCTCTGTGCAGTGATTGTCAGTGTTTGCAGCACCTCAATGCACCCCACCATCGACCCCGGCTGCCCTGGACCCACCTCGGAAGGCAAAATCATGGCCTAAAAGTTCAGAACACCTTAATTACCACAATGTCAGCCTAAGATCCTCTTTTTGACAATATGTGGCATGTATTTTTCAGTACTTCTTGGGGACTTTGGCTAGATCTTTGCTTTTGTTGCCCTTATTTTGGGGTAAGAGAGTAAACAATATGATTGACGTTGAGGTAGCATTACTATTTTAGCAACTGGGATACTTTAGCTGTTTATATTTGTGTGTATGTGTATGAGACAAACATTGAATATTTTCTTTTGTGGAAAATCTGACAACTAGCGGTTGGAATCTACTTCCCAGTAAGCAATGCCTTACAGTCAGTATGAACTTCTCTGAACAAGTTTGGATTAATCACTCAATTAAAAAGACTTTGTGGTTATTGTATATTTATTGATTGTGATTATAATATTACACCATACTGCAAAATCATGGAGAGTGAACAGTATGGTTAAAGAAAAACACAGCTGGGTTGGAGTAATCTACTTTTCAGTCCTTCGGTTTTAACCCGTACAGAAATATACATTTTCTGATGTGCTTTGCTGCACTTCAAGGGTGTTACTGGAAATGTACAAATAGGTTTATGTCCAGGAACAATCTGTTCTGCAAACTCCATTCAATGACTATCACAGTGGCTGGGAAAGTTTGTTACAGCAGATGCGATTCCTTTAAATGGCCAAATATCTTAATGTTCATTTCTGTGAAAGTCTGTTCCGTTACGCTTATTTTCATCATTCTCTCTAGGTCTTAAGGGATCGTGATTCCTCCTGTGGCCAAGAAGTTAGTTATCCTCTTCCAGGCTTTTTCCAATGGTTCTCTTCAACCAATCGCTTGAAGGCATGCGACAGGGGAGTGGCAGCAACTCCCTCTCTCTCTCTGATAATCCCTGCCCACTGTGGAGAGATTTCTGGCTTCTACCCAGCACCTCCCAACAGCAGCACAGCTGAGATCAGAACACAGCAATGTGGGTGGGATTGAATCTACATCTCTTCACTATTTTATTTTATGTGTTGGTGGTCTAACATGCTGTAGCATTAAGCTGCCCTCTGTTATGTTCAGTTTATAATACAGCACAAACCATTTATAGATAAATTAATTGTAAAAAATTATTTATAGTCGAAAAAGTTATTCAGTGTTGCAATACACTTATTATGTAACTGAATGCAAGAACATTAATAAATTCTCATTTATAGTGATGATCCAAATGCTAATATTTCTTTAGTACCCTACTGATTCTTATGAAGGAAACAGTCAACGGAGACTGGTGGCCCCAGTTATTAAGGAGCTAGTGGAGAATTTCTTATATGCGCAGTACAGCGGTGAGAACACAGAGCAGCAACCTTAGCACTTCACGATGTGGTGCTAGGCTGATCTCATAGGATTTCTCGTACTTGGCTCTAAATACTTATTTATGGCAAGCCCCAGACAACTCGCTGGGGGAGGAAGTTTTACGTGTGAATTGCAGCCAAAGTGGCTGCACAGGGGGAAATTTGTCTCCGCTTGTACACCTGTTTCACATTTACTGTTGGACCATAACAAACTCTCATATGACCTAACAGCTCTTTAATTTCTTATCATACATGATCATACTCCAACAGGATACACATTCAAGATACAATTTATAACCGATACCCTTGGCACACTCACATCTTCAGAGAGGTTTAACACATAAAATCATTGTAACATAGCCTACCTGTATGATGCAAGGCCATTTACTGATGCACAGATGAGCTGTAGGATGGCTACATGACTGTCATCAATGACTCTTCTACTTTTGGAAAATACAACAATGTGGTGGCATTGGGCAGCTGTGTCATACCACTGTTGCTGTATACATCAGTCACCCATTTGATACATATATGGGCACCACATTGGCTGATACTACGGATGATTCCTATGCTAGCCTGGACGAAGGTGGAGGCAAAGAAGGTGAGGGAGAATAGATTGGCACTGCTGTCCCTATGGTACCGTTTGACTGCAGATGTCCTTTCTGCTGACGACACAGATCTGCAGCTGTCTCTGTGCTTACCTGGGGCTTACAGAGCCATCTTCCCACAAACGTTGCTCATAGGTTTGCTCAGGTCTATAGATGGCCTAATAGTTGGTGTCCACCTCCAGTATCCATTGTCCTCTCTAGCATTCCTCCTTTCATCTTGTTCAACCTCAAGCATGAAAACTGTATTTGTGGAGCCTGAGCACTTACCATTAGTTTTAGCTTGTCTTGCTGACTGTCATAAGGCACCTCACTTAGATGCCTAGTCACCCCCTGAACTCTCGTGAGATTTGTAGAGCGAGAGTTCATTTTTCAAGTCCTTTTTTTTTAGCTCTTCCTATTCTACTGAAGTCTTGTAAATACTTCAATCACATTTGGCTCATCTGGCAATTAGGAGATAATCTGGCTGTTTTAAGTCCCACATAATCATTATGTACTGTTTATGGGAAAAAAAATCTGAAAACTGGCAACGAAACTTAATAACAAGACCTAGTATTAAAACTTATGGTAAGCCTGAAAAGTAAACAAAAATGTCTAAAAAGCCTCTGACTGTTTAATATTTCCAGCAATATTTATTATTTTGGAGAGAAATTTTCCAGAGTATTTTTTCCCTCTTGGCCTTGGGTTTTTCTCTGTTTTTTCACCTCTCCCAGGAAGGTACATGGCTGTGGGGTGTAGAAAATGTCCAGTCAGGATTCTCCAGCCATCATGAGTGTGGGGCAGCCTTGATGGACCAGTTGGTCTTTTCCTGCCCGTCATTTACATTTGTTCATATGTATTACAAGCTCCCCTCAGGCCCATTCTAGATAAGTGAAGGCAACACCCTGTGCCATCTCATCCTAAATGGATAGAAAATCACACTATGTTTCATTTAAATGCACTGTTGTAGGAACGGAGGTTCCTAGCTGAATAATGCATTCGACTCGATGAATCAAATCAACAGGTTTTAATGAACAACGAAGTTAGCAGGGAAACTACAGGAGAAACGGTATACAGGTCTATACAGCTTGCTGGGCACTCGACGACTACTGGAAGCTTCTGGAAACTGACATCATGACATCATCACGTTCTTCGCGCCACTGGTGGTCACGTGAGCAGCGTCATGACGTCATCACGTGGAGTGTAGGAAAACATAATACAGTACAGTTAACAGGCAGTTTAAAGGTGCAGTCCGCGGTTGCACTATACTGTAGTTAAAGGGATTATTACCAATTGTTCTGAGACCCTTGGTGGCTCCGCCACAGGCGCCCCCCCAGAATCCACTTTAACAGACATTGTCAACCGAGTAGGAGGCTTAATGATCCTGGCCGAACGGCGACGAAACTCAGGCAGCGGAAACGGGGCGTTATTCGAAGAATCAGTGCCGGGTTGCGACCGAAGCGGCGTCTTGGGCGAGGCAGAAACGGTAGTCAGAGGTGCAGGCGCGTCGGAGGCCGAATCGGGCTGTTCGACGGTGGGTGGATGCACAGCTGGTCTGGTGGCTAACGGCGGTCGGCCACGGCGAGGCGGTTGGGCAGTCACGACAGGCTCAGTCCGATCCAGGTGGGCTGGTTTGAGCCGGTCGACAGAAACAGTATCAGACTTTCCACTGACTTCGACTGTGAAGAACGTATCACCTGAGGAGATGACACGAAAAGGTCCGGTATACGGCGGCTTGAGGGGGTTTCTGTGACCGTCTTGTCGAATAAAGACATAGTCCGAACTCATGAGCTCAGTTGGAACGCGAGGCCTCTGCAGGTCATGCTGCGAGGTTGGGATGGGCCTGAAATTCCTAGCCGCCTCCTGATGAAGTAGGAGCTGTTGAGCTGCAGACCATGGTTCGGTGTGCGGAGGGAGGAAGTCACCTGGCACTCTGAGTGTCTGGCCATAAACCAGCTCAGCCGATGAAGACTGGAGATCCTCTTTTGGTGCTGTCTGGAGGCCTAGTATCACCCATGGGAGCCTATCCACCCAGTTGGGTCCTTTCAGGCTGGCACGGAGGGACGCTTTGAGGGACCGATGAAACCTTTCGCACAGACCATTCGCCTGTGGATGGTACGCAGTGGTACGGTGCAGCTTGGTACCCAGGCCTTGCGCCACTGCGTTCCACAGCTCTGAGGTGAATTGCGGACCGCGGTCCGAGGAGATGTCCGATGGCACCCCGAAATGAGCTACCCACAACGAAAGAAACGCCCTGGCTACGTCTGCTGCAGTGGTGGCGGCCAAGGGAATCGCCTCTGGCCACCTGGTGGTCCGGTCTACGACTGTCAGGAGGTGTGTGAATCCACGTGACCCGGGAAGGGGGCCCACTAAATCCACGTGAACGTGGTCGAAATGGCGCTCAGGCACCGGGAAGTCTGCCAGCGGGGCCTTGACGTGACGGTGGACTTTGGCCTTTTGGCAATCGACGCAATTGTTTGTCCAGTCCCGGACGTCCAAATGCATGCCTTTCCAAACAAATTTGCGAGGCAGTAGCCGTTGAGAAGCCCGCATCCTCAGGTGAGATAACCCGTGGATTGCCTGGAATACCTTCTTGCGCCATTCGACCGGCACAATAGGCCGGGGCATTCCCATGGATGTCTCGCACAAGAGCGTGGTTCCTGCCTCTTGAAACGGCACGTCAGCAACCTGCCAACTGGAAGGCGTGGTCCGAAACGCTTGTACCTCTGGGTCTGCTAGTTGATCCCCTGCCAGTCTGACGAAATCGATGCCCAGGTGGACTGCCTGGACTGGAACTCGGGAAAGGCAATCTGCCACGAGATTATCCTTGCCTGACACGTGCCGCAGATCCGTCGTGAATTCGGATATAAACGGGAGGTGGCTTTGCTGCCGAGCTGACCAAGGCTCCGCCGCTTTGGCCATGGCGAAGGTGAGCGGCTTGTGGTCCACGAAAGCAGTGAACAGGCGGCCTTCTAGGAGGAAACGGAAATGCCTGATGGCCAAAAACAGGGCTAGCAACTCTCTGTCAAAAGTGCTATACTTTCGCTCGTTCTTGCGCAGTTGACGGCTGAAAAAGGCTAACGGCTGCCAACCCCCGTTGACCCATTGCTCTTGAACTGCTCCGATGGCGTAGTCAGAGGCATCCGTAGTGAGGGCAACCGTCGCGCCCGGAAGTGGGTGTGCCAGCATAGTTGCGTCTGCCAATGCCGCCTTGGCATCGCGGAACACCTGGTTCATTTGCAGTGTCCAAGTGAGAACATCCTTGCCCGCCTTTCCCTTTAGTGCTTCGTACAGAGGTTGCATCAACCGGGCCACTTTGGGGACGAAACGATGATAAAAATTTACCATCCCCAAGAACTCTTGTAGGGATTTGACCGTGCGAGGCTGCGGGAATGCAGTAACTGCCTCTACCTTGGTGGCTAGTGGGACGGCACCTTCTGGGGTAATCCTGTGTCCCAGGAAATCAATGCAGGATACACCGAACGTGCATTTGGCTGGATTGACAATAAGGCCGTGTTGGCTGAGTCGAGCGAAAAGTGTACGCAAATGGGCCATGTGAGCTGTCGCATCCTTACTGGCTATTAGGATGTCGTCCAAATAGACAAAAATGAAGGGTAGGTCCCGTAATACAGAGTCCATCAAACGCTGGAATGCTTGAGCTGCATTTTTCAGGCCGAATGGCATGCGGAGGAACTCAAAAAGGCCGGACGGAGTGATGACTGCCGTTTTGGGGACGTCTGGGGGGTGCACCGGAACTTGGTGATATCCACGAACGAGATCCACTTTAGAAAATATAGCGTTTCCAGCCAGATGAGCCAAAAAATCTTGGATGTGGGGAATAGGGTACCTGTCCGGTGTCGTGGCGTCATTTAAGCGTCTGTAATCCCCGCAAGGTCGCCATCCGCCGCCTGGTTTGGGTACTATGTGCAGTGGGGAAGACCAAGGGCTGTCCGAACGCCGGATGATCCCGAGGCGCTCCATGGTCTGGAACTCATCCTTTGCGGCTGCCAGCTTGCCGGCTTCTAATCGCCGCGCCCGAGCGTAAACGGGTGCTCCGGTCGTGGAGATATGGTGCTCCACCCCGTGCCGAGTGGTAGCAGCTGAAAACGTGGGCCTGGTGAGCTCCGGGAATTCGCCGAGCAGGCGCATGAAGCCGTCTTGCGACGGAACCGCGCAGGCCACCGACCAGGACACGGCGGTGCTGCGGTGGCAGGGCATTGCGTGGAATGTGGACGCATTAATGAGTCGGCAGTGTTGGACGTCGACTAGCAGAGCGTTGGCGCAGAAAAAATCGGCCCCCAGGATGGCCTGTGAGACCTTGGCTGTAATAAAGTCGCAGACAAAACGTTGACCGGCGAAAGTTAAGTTTACCGTTCGTTTCCCGAACGTACGCATGGCAGCGCCATTAACTGCCACGAGGGAAGGTCCGTGGCTGCCGGATAGTAGGTCCAGCTTTGAAGCCGGGAGGATGCTGCACTGTGAACCAGTGTCGCACAGGAATCGGCGGCCCGTGACGGAATCTGTAACATAAATGAGTTTGCCCACTGAGCCCGCCGCCATAGCTAACTTGCTCTGGTTTTTAGGCCTTGTCATCCGTCCGTGAGGACGCGGGCTTGTTGGAGTTTTTTTTTTGTATTCTTGAGGGAAACTGCAAGGAGGCCGGCAGCATCGAGCCTTGGCACCAAAACGGGCGTGGTACGCGCACCATCCTGCCGGGGGCGGGCTGGGTTTCTCTCGCGTGGGGGAAAAGCGCCTCGCGGCTGCACAACATTGCTGAGTGACAGTAAAAATCTTGTCTGCCTCTGCAGCGAGTTCAACACCGTCTGTGATGGCAGTGTTGGCCAACGCCGCCTGAACCGGTTCGGGTAGCTGGCAGAGGAAAAGCTCACGGAATAAAAAGCATTGGGGTTCTGCGCCCAACAGAGTGAGCATTTGGCTCACCAGCTCTGACGGTTTGGAGTCTCCGAGGCCGGGCATGGAAATAAGCTTGCGCGCCCGCTCCGACTTGTTAAGATCAAATACCTGTAGCAAACGGGCTTTAAGCGCTTCGTACTTGCCCTCGTCCGGTGGGCTTCCAAGGATGCTGATGACCCGCGAGGCCGTGGCACTGTCGAGAGCGGCAACCACGTAATAATAATGGGTCGCATCCGCTGAGACCTCTCGGAGAGCGAACTGTGCTTCTGCCTGGAAAAACCATGCTGCTGGCTGCTGTTCCCAGAACTGCGGCAGTTTAAGGGCGACGGCGTTCATGTTCATCCTCGATGAAAGTTGTCCGACGAGATCGGGGTCACCAATGTAGGAACGGAGGTTCCTAGCTGAATAAAGTATTCGACTCGATGAATCAAATCAACAGGTTTTAATGAACAACGAAGTTAGCAGGGAAACTACAGGAGAAACGGTATACAGGTCTATACAGCTTGCTGGGCACTCGACGACTACTGGAAGCTTCTGGAAACTGACGTCATCACGTTCTTCGCGCCACTGGTGGTCACGTGAGCAGCGTCATGACGTCATCACGTGGAGTGCAGGAAAACACAATACAGTACAGTTAACAGGTAGTTTAAAGGTGCAGTCCGCGGTTGCACTATACTGTAGTTAAAGGGATTATTACCAATTGTTCTGAGACCCTTGGTGGCTCCGCCACACTGTAATATTTAAATAAAGTTACAGCTCATTTTTGGGGACACCACTTTAAGCCATTCTAAGTGCCAGGGATCTGGCTGTGTGGATCTGAGCTCGATTTTCAATCCCTCAGCATTTATTCTGTCCCTATGCTCCCAAACAGAGCAGCCTGAAAATCTCTGTGCATCCTTTTAATTTCTACTTTTGAAGTATCTATTCCAGTCCCTATACAGGAAGCAGTCAGCTTCAAGAACACAAGAATAAATATTTTCGCCTGTGTGCTCCCAGTGTCGGAGGCTTGCCCATCAGGAGTGTATATTGGGAAATTGAGCATGCTACCCATGACTTTCTGTCTATTGAAATGAATGGATGGAAAAATCAGGACATTGGGCAACTTAATTCCCTGATATCAGTTCCCAATGGACAAGGCTCCACAAAGTATGCAGTCAGCTTCATGTAAGACTCAGAGGCCTAGATCTTCTGTTGTGCTGGGTTTCTGCTGAAGGTGCATCGGGGAAGGTCTCCCACCTGTCAGGGTGCCCTCACTCTGAACGCAGCAAATTTTCTTGGGTCAGGCCAATTCCAAAAATCATGAAATTAACGGCAGGCTCCCAGGGCTATCGGTGCTCTCTTTTCATAACTCTCCCCTGTGGGGGTGCAGGGAGTGTGTGTGGGGAGGGGGGGGAGGAGTAGATTAGCTTTTGTTGCGTAGTGTGGCCAGCAGTGCTGGCTGAAGGAAAAAACTGCTTTTTAAAAAATGATTTAAAATTTCTCACATTAATTCATGCAATTGATTACTCTGTGCTCAATTGCACTAGTCAAGCCAGTCCTTTCATTTTATAGATACCTCCCTTGCCCTCCTTAGCAATGCTGAGTATCAGGAATGGAACTGCATTCCTGACAGTCAGCAGTGCTAAGGTGTTTTTTATGGGAAATATGCTGAATGATGCTTTTGCGTCATTATCCTATAACTTGCATCTGCCATCTCAGAGATCGGTGGAGTATTCAATGTCCACCGTTGCATCTTGTGGAAAATCCTGGAAGTGGTGACAGATATTAGGAAGTCGGTGGAACATTTTCCCACCTTCATCTCTGTTGTGTATGTACCTTTAAGCGAGAACTGACTTTATACTGTAGTACCGGCAATGACCACACCTGTATATAAAGCCATAGCAGGCTTCTGTACTTTCAGTTTTAAGCTTACCCTCTGTTCAGTAAATACCTGTTATTATTGTTCTCCTGCAGTCCGTGTATTATTGATACGCGGACACTACACTGGCGACGAACAGGTTCGAACTCACCTGCAGTACTGCATCACCTCACGGGGATCTTTCCCTGAAAAGAAGCTTCTTGGAGGTCGAAGTCAGAGCAATGGGCGTCGACCGCGGGCAACCGCCCAGGGATCCATCGGAGTTCGGAGAATTGCAGGGGAGGCTGTGGAGAGCTGGGCTTGGCTCCCCAGTCAAGGTGTTCCAGCAAATCGTGCTGGTAGCAGGCAGTGCGCTGACCCTTCCTGACTGCGGCGGGCTCGAGCTTGATCGAGCGGCTCTGCAAAGGGGCCGTGCAGCGTCATCGGGAGGAAAAGAGAGAGAGGGTGGAGTGCACAGGGCGCGGTCGGTGCTCAAGAACCGGGCAGCGTAGAGAAAATAAAACGAGGGGAAGGAAAAGTGAGACGCGCCAAAGCCGCGGGTCACCGCCATTACCCTGTAGAACGCTAGGAGCAGCGTGGCAGCAAGGGGAAGAAGGAAAAGCGCGGGAGGTGCCATTTTATTCCATTGGGGAAGGAAAAGCGCGGGAGGCGCCATTTTAATCCATTGGGGCAGAAGAAAAAGCACGGGAGGCGCCATTTTAAACCACCCAAGATGCCGAAGAGTGGCAGTATCACTGCTTTTGACAACGAGGTAGAAGACTGGACCACGTATGTGGAAAGAATTGAAGTGTACTGCAAGGCAAAAGGGGTGGCCGATGGAATGAAGGCGTCGGTATTATTAAATTTGATGGGCGCGAGAATGTACGGCCTACTGCGGAATTTAATTACCCCAGCTAAACCAATGGAGAAAAGTTTTGAAGAGATTGTTAATATCTTACAGGAACACCTAAACCCTACACCGCTGCTGATAGCAGAAAGATTCAAGTTCCATAAAAGAAACCAGCACAAAGATGAGAGCAATGCTGACTATCTTACGGAACTACACAAGTTATCGAAGCACTGCCAGTTCGGAGCAGGACTGGCAGACACCTTAAGTGATAAGTTTGTCTGCGGGCTCCAGAGTGAAGGAACCCAGAAACGACTACTTTCGGAAAAGGACCTGACGCTAGAACAGGCTTTCAGCGTGGCAGTATCCTACGAAGCAGCAGCACGGGGAGCTGTGGAAATACAACAGAAACCACAAGAATACAGCGCTAACGAAATGGCGTATGGAGCAGAAAAGTGCTATCGCTGCGGCAGAACAACCCATGATCAGAAGGACTGCTGGTTTAAGGACAAAGTATGCAGGCAATGTGGGAAAATGGGACACATAGCAAGAGTCTGCAGGTCAGGAAAGAAAACCAACAGTAAAAGAACTACTAAGGAAAAGTACAAGAAAGTAAAAAAAATGACAGACAGTAGTTCAGAGGGTCAGGAGAGTGATAATGACTCCGGGAGCAGGAGACTAAGTTGTCTAAAGTTACACAACGTGATCGCAAAGGAGGATCACCGAACCATTTGGGTCACCCTCATGATAGCAGGGTCCCAAGTAAAGATGGAATTGGACACAGGATCAGCCCTAACTGTCATGAATCGACGAGACTATGAGCGGCTATTCTCACACATACCCTTGAAGGACACGTCCATTGTATTGAAGACATATACGGGGCAAAAAGTCTACCCCAGAGGAAAAATAAGGGTGCCAGTTAAATACAACGGCAAGGAAACACAGAAACTGTATCTATATATACTACAAGATGGAGGACCACCATTATTGGGATGTGAATGGATCCGAAAAATACAATTGGATTGGCATTCCATTCAGGCGCTAACTGTGACTGACAAAAAGGATGACGACGTCACACCTGGACGACTGTCAAAAATTCTAACTGACGCAAAAGAGGTGTTCCAACAAGGACTTGGGACTCTAAAAGGAGTAACGGCAATGATTAAAAATCAAAGATAACGCAAACCCCAAAATTTTTAAGGCCAGACCGGTACCGTACGCGATCCGCCCAGCCATTGAAGCAGAGCTGGAGAGTCTGGAGCATTCGGGTGTGCTGTCCAAGGTGGACTGGAGCGAGTGGGCCACACCCATCGTTCCTGTAATGAAGAAATCATTGAGCAGCACGCCTGGGGAGCCGAAGAAGGTTCGCATCTGTGGGGACTTCAAGGTAACTGTGAACCCAGTCCTGCACACAGTACAATATCCACTTCCACGGATAGAAGATATTTTTGCCTCACTATCTGGAGGGAAACGCTTTACGAAGATTGATCTGGCCCAAGCGTATCTACAAATGGAGGTGGAAGAAGCATCTAGGAAATACCTCACGATAAACACTCACAAAGGTCTTTACCAGTACAACCGACTGGTATTCGGGGTAGCATCAGCCCCGGCTATTTGGCAGAGGGCGATGGAACAAGTCCTGCAAAGGATCCCGGGGACCCAGTGTTATTTGGACGACATCCTGGTTACGGGCGAAAATGACAATGAACACCTTGCCAACCTGGAGCAGGTGCTCACTAGATTACAAGAATATGGGCTACGAGCCAACCGCCCCAAATGCGAGTTCTTCAGGAGACAAATCTCGTATTGTGGCCACATGATTGATGAGGAAGGGTTGCATAAGTCCCCAGACAAGATTGAGGCAGTAGTCAAGGCTCCAGCACCGGAAAATGTGTCGCAACTGAGGTCGTTCCTCGGGTTAGTGAACTACTACCATAAGTTCTTGCCGAATTTATCTACAATTCTGCACCCACTGAACGCCCTGCTGCAAACTGGAGTAACATGGAAATGGAGTGATGAGTGTAAGTGTGCCTTTCAGAAATGTAAATGCCTAATCACTTCAAAAGAAGTATTGGCCCACTACAATCCAACACTACCGATTCGGTTGGCATGTGATGCGTCTCCCTACGGCATTGGAGCGGTGCTGTCACACAAATTCCTTGACGGTTCAGAGAGGCCAATAGCCTTTGCGTCACGCTCGTTAACCTCAGCCGAGCATAACTACGCCCAGATTGACAGGGAGGCCCTCAGCCTGGTGTGGGGGGTGAAGAAGTTCAATCACTATCTGCACGGGCAGAAATTCACCCTACTGACTGATCATCAGCCTCTGGTCTCCATTTTTAACCCAAAGAAGGGCGTTCCGGTGATGACGGCGCAACGGCTGCAAAGATGGTCACTTTTTCTGGGGGCACATCAGTACGACATAGAGTACAAGGGTACGAAACAGCATGGAAACGCTGATGGGCTGTCGCATCTACCATTGCCTACGGTGGAGGAAGCACCTGCAGTGGACCTGTTGAGATATTCCATTCGACCATAGTCGAATGTCTACCTGTTACAAACTCAAGTATAGAGAAGGAAACCTGAAATGACCCGACACTCTCTCGGGTCTATGATTTGACGGTGAAGGGATGGCCAGCACATGGCGACTCACTGTTGCCAGCATTCTCGCCAAGGAGAGAACAGCTGTCAGTGTGCCGGGGGACCTTGATGTGTGGATCCCGAGTGGTAATTCCACCCAAGTTGAGAGATAGAGTGCTCAATGAGCTTCATGAGGGTCATCTGGGAGGGGTAAAAATGAAGAGCCTAGCCAGGGCGTTTGTGTGGTGGCCAGGAATCGATAAAGAAATCGAGGATATGACCAAGAGATGCACAGTATGCCAGAAGGTCCAAAACGCTTCACCACAGACCCCGCTACACCCATGGGAGTGGCCCTCATCTCCATGGCAACGGGTACACATTGATTTTGCTGGTCCATTTATGGACTCAATGTTTCTAATCGCCGTGGATGCCCATTCGAAATGGCCAGAGGTCATCAAAATGTCCTCCACCACCACGGAGAAAACTATTGCAGTCCTACGGACCATCTTTGCCAGGAATGGCTTGCCAGAACAGATTTGCTCCGACAATGGGCCACAGTTTGTGTCAGAGGATTTCTGGCGGTTTCTGAGGAATAATGGGGTGAAACATTACACATCCGCCCCATATCATCCAGCCACAAATGGATTGGCTGAGAGGTTTGTTCAGACCTTTTAAAAGGCAATAAAGGCGATGTATAGCGACGACATACCACTACAGCACAAGGTGGATAATTTCTTGTTTGCTTACCGGAATGCGACACATGCAGTCACCAACCAAGCTCCAGCCATAATGTTCTTCAACCGAAGGCTAAGATGTCGCCTGGATTTGCTCAAACCAAACATAAGACAAAATGTTGAGGATAAGCAATTCCAGCACATCAATGAGAAGCCAACCAGGAGCTTCAAGATAGGGCAACCAGTCTTGGCCCGCGACTACTGAACAGAAAAATGGCAGCCAGGAACGATATGCACACAGCAGGGACCACTAATGTACACAGTGGACGTTGGCGAGAGCATCGTGAGATGCCATGCTGACCAGATTCTAGAATCACAGGAACAAGCCAAACCCATACCACGAGCATGTGCACCTGGTAATGAACCCGAAGTACAGATTGCGTCTACCTCAGAATCAGTGGTATTGGAAGCTGACGAACCAACCAATGACAATGAGCCAGAATCGACTCCACCGCAAGAACAGGATACTCGAGAAAGGCGCTATCCAGTCAGGATCAGGAAGCCTCCTCAAAGACTGAACTTATAAATGATTATTTCAGTTGATGTATATAGTACAGAGAAAATTGTAATTGGAATTAGTTATTATTTAATTGTTAAATGAATGTTATGTACTGTTTATCTAAAAGGGGAGGAATTGTTGTGTATGTACCTTTAAGAGAGAACTGACTTTATACTGTAGTACCGGCAGTGACCACACCTGTATATGAAGCCATAGCAGGCTTCTGTACTTTCAGTTTTAAGCTTACCCTCTGTTCAGTAAATACCTGTTATTATTGTTCTCCTGCAGTCCGTGTATTATTGATACGCGGACACTACAATCTCTACTCCCAGCAGCCCTGAAACTGTCCAAAACGGGTGTAAGTAGAGAGGAAAATCTGGACCAAGGCTTCATGAAGCACCTTTTTTGAGTTAGACCTCTTTACACTGCCAAGTTCATGTTGGAATGAATGTTGTAGTGTTTTGAATTAATTCAACAGTAACTTGAGTGTATAAACACCACCAAATTTTTCACTCTGGCTTCATGCACTCGAGTGCAGGTCGGTTTCATTTTAGTATGAGTTTGGATATGGTGGCCTAGGTTTTCCAATTGAAGTGCGCCTTTGCCAGGTGGGACTTTTGCCCACCATGGAGATGCCCTCTAGCCCGGCTGACTTTCTGGCCCTGAGGTTATTAGCAAGCTGGAGGTGGGCTCCCCCAGCTTCCACTGGTGGGGGGAGGGGGGCGGGGGAGCGTCGAGCTGAACTGAGTCTGGAAATTTGTGGCAGCACAAGCAAGAAGGCGGCCTCTGAACTGCCTGAAAAAATAGTAAACTTTTTGTCACTGCTGCTGGGACCAGTGCATGGCCAAGCTCACAGAGTGACTACACAGGCCCTCATCCAAAAAACAACCCAGAGGTTGTCTGTTGTCTGTTGGTTAACAATTACAGAACAGAGAGATTCACTGGCTGAATTTATATCATACAACTGAACATTAATGCAGAATCCGCCTTCTTGTTGAATTAACTTTAACCTGCTGTTTGGCAAACTTTTAGTGCCACCAGTTAATAGTTTCACTTTTAAGTACAGATTCTTTCTGGCATCGATCCAGTAATTTAAAAATAGTTTAAAAAATGGTGGTGGCACAGTAAGAGTCTGAGAGTTGTACATTTTTTGTCACCGAGTAGAACTATCAGCTCTAATTCTATTTCTCTGTTTTCCCATATATTTTAGATTTATCCTTTTCAAATACTTATCCAATTGCTTTTCAAATGATTTATAGACTGTGGGCTAAAAATTCAAAAAAGGGCGCGGGGATCGCGATGCGTGATCAACCTGCGCCCGTTTAAAGTAATGTAGGCAGCACGCAAACTTCATGCTGCTTGCTAATTTAAATGACAGCGGTGTGCAGCCCCGCGCTAAACGTGCTGCACGCTCAGCAGGGGACCAGATTTGTATGAGGCTCGCACCAATTAAAGCTAGCCTGCACTTCTTAAAGCCAGTCTGCATCTCTTAAAGGGGAGGTGTAGTTTGACGAGAGCAGGTGCTGCAAGTCATTGTAGAGGAGTATGAGATCTACAAGGGTGAGGATGGCACAACACGGCAGAGAGAGGGCTCCTAGATTATCTGATGAAGCACTTGAAGCCCTGGTGCAGGAGGTGGACAGGAGGAGAGGTGTCCTCTATCCACAGGTGGCCAAAAGGCCCACCAGACAGATGCTGAGAAGGGAAAGGGAGCAGATAGGCATGATTATTAATGCAAGCAGTGTAGTGCCGAGGACCTGGATGCAGTGCAGGAAGAAGTTTAATGACCTCACACGAGTGGCAAGGTCAGTGAATTCATCTTCAAATGCTATATCCCACAAATTGCACCACTAGCCTCATACACTGCTCAATTCACCACACCCTCCATTACTCACCTACCATCAGTCTCTATCAATCACGACTCATACCTCACCCTCACACACTTACCACTGCTGCAAGCTTCACACCCACATCTCACGGCTTGCACACACTGTTACCTTTTCAGCCATGACAGCCACATCAGTCAAACACAGTGTACCACACTCACTGACACACTTCCCTCTCTCTTGTAGGACAAGGTTGCACACAATTGTAGGCAGCTTCAGCTAAATGTAGCAGGAGGACAGGCGCACCTCCCTATCCTGACCCCACTCGAGGAGATGATGCTCGCCATAATTGGAGGGGCAGTGACTGAGGCCGTGGCCAACGGTGGTGCTGAAACCATTGAACGTAACGGCATGCTCATACCTAATCCTCCTTCTCACATCCCACTTCCGCCTCATCCCACAATCTCTTCTGACTTACAAGCTGCAGATGGCGTAAGCATGCACCTCTTGCTTTCACCCCCCTCTCCTTCACCACAACCCTACCCTTGTGCCTTTCTCATTTCAGAGACCAAAGAAATCCAACCTGGCCAGGCAATGGTGCAACAGGAAGAGGAAGAGGAGAGTGATGATGAAGTAGAAACACCGACACTCGATCTGACAGTTGCAGCCACCAGTTCAGATACTGCCACTGCACGGACTTTAGAGGGTAGCTTAGAGGTGGGATCTGCACGTGGTGAGTCACCGGGCACAAATGGGCTGCAACCGGGGAAGGGTAGTGCAGGTGCCGGCTACCTGGAGGGCAAGATTGCACATGAGTTCTGCTGCACAGGATTCAGATGAGGACTTCGATGGGGAGGCCTACAGAACAAAGCTGATGGGTATGCACAATGAAATGCTTGGTGCATTGGCAGGCCTGCCAGAAAGCCTGAATGTAATGTCAAGGAGCATGGAGGAGTTCAGCTCCAACCTTGCTTATGGCTTTGGGCAGAGCTTGGAGCTCATCCTTTCCAGTGTGGAAGGTGTGGACAGGTCCATTAGTGCACTTGTGGACCCAACCATCATGCAGCATCTGATGGCCAATGTCTCAGCTTCCATTGCAGCACAAGCTGAAGCCACCCAATGTCTGGGTGATGCAATGGAAGCTCAGACTGCTGCCATACAAGCACAGACTGCTGTCATCATGGCTGGGTTTACCAGTATAGAAAGGAGCTTACAGGGTGTCATAGCATTCCAGCAATCGGTCCTCCAGTAGATTACTAGGATTGCTGAGGCACCGCCCCAGTGGAGTGGCAGTGGCTCTGTGGAGTACGAACCTGCTGTCCTCTCTCAGGGTGACAGCATTCATCCTCCCATCACTGGCACTCCGCCAGTGCCCTTGCTGTTGCCTGTCAGCCAGCCAATCCAGACTGCTGCCGCCCATGCTGAGGTGGTGCAGTCCGAAGTCGGGCCTATTAGACCCAGAGCTGCACGAGGTCACCCTGCAAGACCATCTGCAGCCTTCCTCACTGAAAGTCAGCAGTTTTCCACCAGCCATACTGCAGCCATTGGGGTAGCACTGCATAGGAGCACTAGGACAGGCAAAGGCACACAGAAGACAGGCACTAAGGGAATGCACAAGGGTGATTATTTGACTTTTGAATGAAATATAGTAATGGGTTGATTCATAAAATTGGTTTGGAATGTTTGTTTTGTGGTGGTTTTTATTGTAGCATTATGGCCAAGAGAACGCTGTGAAGATCAGTAGCAGAGGGAAGAAGTCTGGGGCTATTGTTGAATGTGGAATTGGGGTTGCGCTCACTTACCGCAGTCAGATCAGTCGATCATGGACAGCCCAGGCAGCAAGGGGCTGTTTGGGTTGCCTTCTCCCTTCCGCTTCCTCCTCTTTCGCTTCCTCCTCTTTGTAGTGTATGTGCCTTTAAGAGCCCCAGGTGTGCTGTAATGCCAGTAATTGCCACTCGGGCTATATAAGCCTGTATATTGTGTATATCCATTAGAACCCCCCCCCCAGACTTTGCTTAGTAAACATCTATGAGCCAACTCCTGTCTTCAGTGTCTTTATCAACACACGGACACTACAGTGGCGACGAAGTGGAAACGGACTTACCTGCAATTCGGCAGCACCTCAAGGACATCGATTCCTCGGGCGTCCAGAAGACTCAAGAAAGTGAGAGAAGCTGTGGTTTCACCAGCTGGCCAAGCTGGTGGCAGGTACTGCGCTAATCCTTCCTGGGCGTCAGGCTGGGGCTCCAGCGGCTGGCTCTACAGCTGAGACAGGCAGCAAAATCGGAGGCAAGCAATAACAGACTGGGAGGGAGCACTCGGGAGACGGCCGGCGCGACAAGCAGGTCAGCGTTCAGACCTGGAGAGAAAGTCCGGCGGGAACGAGCCTCCAACAGTAAATAAATTTTAAAAAACCGCGGTAAACAGCGTTGTCATCGGCAGCAGCGGCGGGAAAGTGCAGGAAGCGCCATATCTTTGCTGCAGAAAAGAAAGAAAAGCGCGGGAAGCGCCATATCTTTTCTGAAATGCCTAAGTCTGGCAATATTGATGCTTTTGATAGCAAAATAGAGGATTGGACCACATACGTGGAAAGAGTAGAGGTATATTGCACTGCAAATGGAATAGAAGATGAAAAAAAAGCTTCAGTACTGCTGAACCTAATGGGCGCAAAGGCATACGGGCTGTTACGAAATTTAATCACTCCAGCCAAACCAAAGGACAAGAATTTTAAAGAAATTGTTGATACCCTGCAGGAGCACTTAAACCCTACACCACTGCTGATAGCGGAACGATTCAAGTTCTTCAAGAGAAATCAACACAAGAATGAAAGTAACGCTGATTACCTAACCGAATTAAGAAATCTATCAAAGTACTGCCAATTCGGGGCAGGACTGTCAGATTATCTTCGAGACAAATTCGTTTGCGGTCTCTTAAGTGAAGGAACACAAAAAAGGCTGCTTTCTGAAAAAGATTTAACATTGGACAAAGCTTTCAGTATGGCTGTATCATACGAAGCAGCAGCAAGAGGAGCTGCAGAGATACAACAAAAGACACAGGACTTCGGCACCCATGAAATGACACAGGGTTTCGAAAGATGTTATCGCTGCGGCAGATCCACCCATAACCAGAGGGACTGCTGGTTCAAGGACAAAGCATGCAGGCAATGCGGAAAAATTGAACACATTGCACGGGTATGCCGATCTGGACAAAATAAATCCACAGACAGAAAAAAAAAAATCAATAAAGAAAAGTACAGGAAGGTACAAATGATGACGGACAGTAGCTCCGAAGACCAGAAGAGCGATAGCGACTTCGAAAACAAGAGACTAAGCTGTCTCAAATTACATAATGTACTTGCCAAAGAGGATTACCAAACCATTTGGGTTACCCTCACGATAGCAGGGTCCCCAGTTAAAATGGAGCTAGATACAGGATCAGCTCTAATCGTAATAAATCGACGGGATTACGAGAGGCTATTTTCGCATATACCTCTAAAAGACACATCCATTATCTTAAAAACATATACGGGGCAGAAAGTATACCCCAAAGGAAAAATAAGGGTGCCTGTTGTATACAACGGCAAAGAAATACAAAAGTTGTATTTATACATTCTACAAGATGGTGGTCCACCGTTGTTGGGACGTGAATGGATCAGAAAGATATGTTTAGACTGGCACTCCATTCAGGCACTGACGGTGACCAGTAAGAAAAAAAACAATGATGACATCATACCTGAACGATTAAAAGACATCTTGGCCAATGCCAAAGAAGTGTTTCAAGAGAAACTAGGAACCTTGAAAGGCATCACTGCCTCAATAAAAGTGGAAGATGCAGCAATTCCCAAATTTTTTAAGGCAAGACCGGTGCCATACGCAATATGTCCAGCAGTCGAGGCAGAGCAGGAGAATTTGGAAAAAGCAGGCGTATTATCCAAAATAGATTGGAGCGAGTGGGCAACACCCATTGTTCCAGTCATGAAAAAAGCATTGAATAATTATAAATCTGAAGAACAGAGAAAAATTCGCATCTGTGGAGACTTCAAGGTGACTGTAAACCCGGTCCTTCACACAGTACAGTATCCTCTTCCGAGGATAGAAGATATTTTCGCCTCACTATCCGGAGGGAAACGTTTCACCAAAATTGACTTGGCACAGGCATATCTACAGATGGAGGTTGAGGAGGCCTCTAAAAAGTATCTCACAATAAACACACACAAAGGCCTGTACCAGTACAATCGACTGGTTTTTGGAGTAGCATCAGCTCCAGCTATCTGGCAAAGAGCTATGGAGCAAGTCCTGCAAGGGATTCCAGGGACTCAATGCTACCTAGACGACATCCTTGTAACAGGAGAAAACGACAACGAGCACCTTGCCAATTTGGACAGGTGCTCACTAGGCTGAAAGAACGGGGCCTACGAGCAAATCGCCCCAAGTGCGAATTTTTCCAAAATCAGATATCATATTGTGGCCACATAATTAATAATGAAGGGTTGCATAAGTCACCTGAAAAAATTGAAGCGGTCATAAAAGCCCCAGCACCTGAAAATGTTTCACAATTAAGGTCGTTCCTGGGATTAATAAATTACTATCATAATTTTTTACCGAACTTATCAACTCTTCTACACCCTCTTAATGAACTTCTACAAACAGGAGTGATTTGGAAATGGAACGAAGACTGTAAACATGCCTTCCATAAATGCAAAGACTTAATCACATCCGAAGAAGTTTTGGCTCATTACAACCCATCACTGCCAATCAGACTGGCGTGCGATGCATCCCCTTACGGCATAGGAGCAGTATTGTCCCATAAATTCCCTGATGGCTCAGAACGGCCGATAGCTTTTGCGTCACGCTCATTAAACTCAGCTGAGCATAACTATGCCCAAATCGACAGGGAAGCACTCAGCCTGGTATGGGGAGTGAAGAAATTCAACCATTACCTACACGGACAAAAATTTACCTTGTTGACTGACCATCAACCCCTCATCTCCATATTCAACCCTAAAAAGGGTGTTCCCATTATGACAGCGCAAAGGCTACAGAGGTGGTCCCTTTTTCTAGGGGCACACCAATACAACATAGAATACAAAAGATCAAAACAGCATGAGAATGCTGACGGTTTGTCGCGCCTACCGTTGCCAACGGTAGAAGAGGCACCTACAGTAGACCCAGTAGAGATGTTCCACTCTACCATAGTGGAACGTCTACCAGTAACAAATTCTGCCATTGAAAGGGAGACGAGAAATGACCCGACTCTCTCACGGGTCTACGATTTAACAGTGAAGGGATGGCCAGCACATGGCGAGCCACTGTTGCCAGCATTCTCGCAAAGAAGAGAACAGCTGTCAGTGTGCCGAGGAACCTTGATGTGTGGATCCAGAGTGGTAATTCCACCCAAACTCCAGGATAAAGTGCTAAAGGAGCTTCATGAGGGGCATCTGGGTGGAGTGAAAATGAAGAACCTAGCTAGGGCGTTTGTATGGTGGCTAGGTATCGATGGAGACATCGAAGAAATGACCAAGAGCTGCCTAGGATGCCAGAAGGTCCAAAACGCTCCACCACAAGCCCCTCTACATCCATGGGAGTGGCCCTCATCTCCCTGGCAAAGGGTGCACATCGACTTTGCTGGTCCATTTATGGACTCAATGTTCTTAATCGCGGTTGATGCACACTCCAAGTGGCCGGAGGTAATAAAGATGTCCTCCACCACCACGGAAAAAACCATCACAGTATTAAGGACCATATTTGCCAGGAATGGGCTGCCGGAACAGATATGTTCTGATAATGGACTGCAATTTGTGTCCGAAGAATTCAGAAAGTTCTTAAAAAACAATGGGGTTAAGCACTACACGTCCGCCCCATACCATCCCGCCACCAATGGATTGGCTGAAAGGTTTGTCCAGACCTTCAAGAAGGCCATAAAGGCCATGGGTAATGAAGACATAAAACTTCAGCACAAGGTGGATAACTTCTTATTCGCATACAGGAATGCAACACATATGGTTACCAACCAAACTCCCACCATGATGTTCTTCAATAGAAACCTAAGATGCCGGCTGGAGTTGGTCAAGCCCAACATCAGAAGGGACGTGGAGAACCGGCAGTTTCAAGGCATGAATGAAAGGCCAACTAGAACCTTCCAGATAGGTCAACAAGTTTTGGCCCGGGACTACCGTACCGAGAAATGGCAGCCTGGAACTATCTGCACACGACTAGGACCACTGATGTATACCGTGGACATCGGAGAAAGCATAATAAGGCGCCATGCTGACCAAATCATAAAGTCATCCGAAAAGGGACAACCTACACCACAACTCTATACGTCTAACGATGAAGTAGAGATACCCATATCTACCTCCGATCCGGTGATACTGGAACCCGATGAACCTGACACTGGCATTCAAGCCGAATCAGCCTTGCCAGAAGAACCTACGACACCACCAGAAACTACTACACCCCCGAGGCATTATCCGGACCGAGTCAGGAAGCCTCCTGAGAGACTGACTTATAATTAATTAACTACAGCAATGTGTATATTATTTTGCTTATAACATGTAATTAATAATTACTTAAAATATGATGTAAAAAGTCACACAACACCAGGTTATAGTCCAACAGCTTTATTTGAAATCACAAGCTTTCGGAGCAGCGCTCCGAAAGCTTGTGATTTCAAATAAAGCTGTTGGACTATAACCTGGTGTTGTGTGACTTTTTACATTTGTCCACCCCAGTCCAACTCCGGCATCTCCACACCATGGTTAAAATATGATGTACTGGTTAGCTAAAAGGGGAGGAATTGTAGTGTATGTGCCTTTAAGAGCCCCAGGTGTGCTGTAATGCCGGTAATTGCCACTCGGGCTATATAAGCCTGTATATTGTGTATATCCGTTAGAACCCCCCCCCAGACTTTGCTTAGTAAACATCTATGAACCAACTCCTGTCTTCAGTGTCTTTATCAACACACGGACACTACACTCTTCCTCCTCCTCCTCCTCCTCCTCCCCAGCTGGTCGCCGTATGACTGGTGGTTAGGACTGCACCTTCATGATGGCAAGGTTGTGGAGCATGCAGCAGACCACGATAAATCTTGAGTCGCACTCTGGTGAGTACAGCAGGGCTCCTCCAGAGCGGGCCAGGCAGTGCAAGTCTTGTTTAAGGACGCCAATGGTCTGCTCTATCAGATTCCATGTGGCAGCATGGCTTACGTTATATGCATGCTGCCCACGTGTGCTTGGGCTGCACAGTGGAGTCATCAGCCAGGTGGTCAGTGGATACCCCTTGTGGCCCAGTAGCCACCCTCTGGCTTGTCACAGTGGTTCAAATGCTGATGGTATAGCAGACTGCCGCAGAATGAAGGCATCATGGCTGCTGCCAGGATACTGAGCATTGACCTGCATGATGCGCTGAGTATGGTTGCACACCAGCTGGACACTGAGGGGGTGGAATCCCTTCCAGTTGCGGCAAATCTCCAAATTGAGATGCGGTGCCTGCAAAGCGACATGTGTGCTGTCAATGGCACCCTGCACCATGGGGAGGCCTGCTATCCTGGCAAAGCCGCATGATTGCTCCGCCTGCCCCTCTCTGGCAAGAGAGAATTAAATGTATTCAGCTCTCTGTGAATACGGAGTCTCACTCTCCTCCCTTATACAGGAGTGGACAGCAAACTGGGAGATGTTACAGATGTCGTCTGCTCCAGCCTGGAAGGAGCCCGGCGCGAAGAAGTTCAAGGCCACGGTCACCTTTACAGCCACTGGCAATGCCATTCTCACCCTGGACTAAGGCTGCAGGTCTGCCTGCAGCAAGTGGCAGATTTCATTGAGCGGTTCCTTAGTAAAACAGAGACCTCGCATATACTGTTTGTCATTGAGGTTGACGTAGGAGAATTGCTCCCTGAAGACCCTGGGTGGATATGGCCTCCTGCTGAGAGCCCTTCTCCCCCTCCTGCCTCTTCTAGCAGCTTGTCCTGCTCTGTGTCGTCTCTGCTTATTCTCCCTGTCATGCTGCAGGCCAAGGGAGATACAAATTACTGCACCCATGTCTGGGAGCAACAGGTCTGAGTAGACCCCTTACAAGTCAGTACCAAGTTCTTGAGAACATGCCACACCACTCCTTGTAGACTTTAGGCAACTTTAAAGAAGTCTAGAAAGCACCAAACACATCTACAAACTCAGCAACAGCTAGTAGAAATCAATCAGCAACTAACCTGTAAGTAGGTGATGATCCCTTTAAATAGCGGTGGTGGAAGGTCCTTCCTGCTGCTCAATGCATGTTCAGCTGTGCGAGGTTAAGAGAGGGCATTAGATCCAGCGTTGAGGTCAAAAATGGCAGCGCTGGTGTCAAATCAGCGTTACACACTGACTAACGTCATGATCTGTGTACTCTGCATACATACGGTGGGCACAGTGGCATAGTGGTTAGCACTGTTGCCTCACAGCGCCAGGGACCCGGGTTCAAATCTGGCCTCGGGCGACTGTCTGTGTGGAGTTTGCACATTCTCCCTGTGTCTGCGTGGGTTTCCTCCGGGTGCTCCGGTTTCCTCCCACAGTCCAAAGATGTGCAGGTTAGGTTGATTTGGCTATGATAAATTGATCCTTAGTGTTAGGGGATTAAATACATGGGGTTACGGGGATAGGGTGGGATATGTGTCGGTGCAGGCTCGATGGGCCGAAATGGCCTCTATCTGCACTGTAGATTCTGTGATTCTGTGATACGGCATACTCTCCCAGTGCCAACGCTAACGCCCTCGCCAAAACAGCATCCAGTGCGGCCCACACCAGAAGTGTGCACGCACTGCTCGGACACCATTTTTGAGCTAAATTCACACCCGTAGCGCTCAAACAATGGATGCTACACAACCAAATTTTTAGCCCTCTCCCTCAATAGCCACTTGTGGCAAAACATTCTGGGGGTAAATTTCTGAGGGGTTCTCCCATTGGACTGCTGTAACATGAGAGGAAGAGCAGTGGAAACCCCAGAAAAATTATGTCAACGCTGATCACACCTGTTTTTCTGGGGTTTCCAAACGTCTTCCAGCATAGTTGCGATGGAACAGCGGGAGAACCCCCTCAGAAATTTACCCCTCCGTGTTTTTATAACCCGCTGTGAAAAAACAACTTCTAACTTCCCCCTTCATTTTACTGGCGATAAGCCTGAGGCCATGCCTCCTTGTTACTGATTCACCAATCAGTTGAAACAATCTTTCACTATTTACCCTCCTTAATCCTCTCTGTTCCAATGATAAAAGCTTAAGGGGGAGAAATTTGGTATTGCCCCATTTGGGGTGCAATTCTCGGCCAGGCGCAAAGGCGCAAATTATCGCCACCTACTGCGAAATTGGTCTGTTTCGCCCCTGGAGCCGATTGCAGCGCTAAATCAGGCGCTGCACGACTCTCTTAAGGCGCTAAGCCAGAGGAGCGAGGCGTTAACCCAGAGGGCAGGCGCAGCACAGGTGCTGTCAGTTAGCAATTGCACACAGACACGCTGGCGCCAGTCAGCTCTTAAAGGGGAGCGTTGATCTTGATTTGCAGCCGCACCCTGCGCATCGGAGCCCTGAATCTCGGCCTAGACAGACCTGTTACCAAATCCTGCAGCTAAGGACCATGGAGAGGGCCAGGGAGTGAGCACAGCGTTTCAGCGAGAGGGCCTTGGAGGCTCTGGTTGGCGCGGTGGAGCGCGGGCGATCTCTCATGCACCCGGAGAGTGGCAGGAGGCCTCTGCCCAGCGAGTACCGAAAAGCTTGGAGGGAGGTGGCTCACAGAGTGACCTCCAGCAGCATGGTGCCTAGGACCCCTGTGCAATGCAGGAAGAAGTTCAACGACCTCACTCGGGTCGTCAGGGTGAGTGCCTTTTTCAGAATCCTTTTCATCCATCCATCTCGACCTCGCTTTATGGCCAAAGGGTCTTGAAAGCCCCAATGCTCAGCACTCCTCCAACACCTTTGGCCCTTTCAGGAAACTCACATGCACATTCAGCACTTTGCATACAGTAAGGGCTATTCGACCATGGGAGGCATTTCAGCCAAGATCATGGCTGCACACAGTAAGGGCTATTCCACCATGGGAGGCATTTCAGCCAAGATCATGGCTGCACACAGTAAGGGCTATTCCACCATGGGAGGCATTTCAGCCACGATCATGGCTGCACACAGTAAGGGCTATTCCACCATGGGAGGCATTTCAGCCAAGATCATGGCTGCATCTTTACTCAGACCCCGTCCTTTTTCTTGCAGGGCAAGCTGGCGCATAATAGGAGACAGCAGCAACGGACCGGGGGAGGCCGGCCTCACCTTCAAGCCCTGACCGATCTGGAGCAGCGAGTCCACCAGATTGTGGCAAGCCAGATGCTTGGCCCCGTCGCCACTGGAGACGCCGACCCCGTTCTGGCCAGCAATGGTAAGGTCATCACCTTTTTGACCTCTCTCCTTCCACTTGTTCCTCACAACAGCATCCTTTGACACTCTCGATCCAAATTAGTACATCGCTGCACTCATTCCTCCCTTGCTGCCACCCTGTCCTCACGCTACAGCCGCTCTTGTACCTCCCTGCTTTCAGATGCTGATTCACCAGGTGAGGAGGCGGGCCCTCAAGCTGCCACTGGGACTGAATCTGAAGGCGAGGAGGAAAAGGAAGCCGGACCATCAACGCAACCCTCTGCCGAGGCAGCCCATGGCCATACTGGGGACATGCCTTCCCTGGAGGGGAGCGGGTGGGAATGGTCTGATGAGGGTGAAGCTCCAGGACCCAGCGGGCTGCAGCAACGCGAGGTGGGTAGGGAAGCTCGGGGGCCTTCCCCCCGGAGGGAGAGTATGGCCTCGAGTCCTGCTGCAGTGAGCGCAGAAGAAGTGTGGCTCCTCGCTGAAATGAGTGCCCAGGTGGAGCAAAGGCACACTGAGCTCATGGCTGCAGTGGCAAGGATGCCCGAATCCATTGAATCACTGGCAAGGAGTGTCCAGGACTTCGGTGCAGCACAGGCGTCTGCCACGCAAACGCTAAGTGCTGCAATGCAGTCAGTGGCTGGTCTCATGCAGACGCAGATTGAGGCCACACGAGCACTAACTGATGTCACCCTCGCTGGATCAGGCAGGTTTCCCCGGAGCCCTCCCCGCGCCGCAGCAGGCCAGCAATCTGTGCTCCCGCAGATTGCTGCGCATGCTGAAGTGCTGCCCCATGGGAGTGCCAGTGTGTCGGTCGAGTGGGGAGTTGCTGTCCTCTCTCAGGATGACAGCATTCCTGCTGCCACCACTGTCACTTCTCCACTGCAGTTGCCACCACCTGTAGGACAGACTGCTGCCGCCCATGCAGAGTTGGAGCAGTCAGCAGCCGGGCCCTCCAGGCCCAGAGCTGGTCCAGGCCGTCCCTCAAGGGCATCTGCAGTCTCAGTTTCTGACACTCAGCAGCCTTCCCCCGGCCTTGCTGCAGCCACTGGGGTCCCAGTGCGGCGGAGCTGCAGGGTGGGAAGGGGGCAATTTCACAAGGGAAGCAGATCACCCTCGAAGGGCAAAAAGTAGAAGGTGTGACAAAATGTGGTTCATTGTTTTTTTGAAGGCCGAGGATCGTGGTCATATTTTTGTTTCTGTTTTGGACATTGTCTCCAGGTTGTGAGAGACAGTTATGTGATTGACTGTTTCTTTGTGTGTTTCTTTCTATTACTTTGTCATGTGGGCAGGATACACAGTTTTGTTAATAAAGAAGTGTCTTAATTCAAAATGTGCATGTTTGCTCTTTGTACTCATTGTTGCCTTGACCGGCTTAGGGGTTGCGGGATGGTTCCATTCAGGTTCTTTGAATGGCAGAAGCCATTCCCTCAGAGGGGGCCTAGAAGCGACTTGCTATAAGCCTTTGACGGACGGCCCTTGCACTTTGTGCCTCCCTCCCATCTTGGTGCTGCTCCTCCTCCTCCTCCTCTGCTGGTGCTCCAAGGCCCGCTGGCATTGGCTGGGCCCTGAGGATTGCCAGGTTATGCAGCATGCAGCAGACAACAACGAAGTGGGAGACTCGCTCAGGCGAGTACTGCAGGGCTCCTCCAGAGTGGTCCAGACAGCGGAACCGTTGCTTGAGCACGCCGATTATGTGCTCAACGATGTTCCTGGTAGCTTGATAGCTGTCGTTGTATTGTTCTTCTGCAGGGGTACTGGGCGAACGGAGCGGGGTCATCAGCCAGGTACACAGAGGATAGCCCTTGTCCCCGAGAAGCCAGCCTCCTGGGTGAAGCGGGGCCTCAAAAAGGCCTGCCACAGAAGTCTGGTGCAGGATGAAGGCATCGTGGCTGCTGCCTGGAAAGTGGGCATTGACAGCGAGTATCAGCTGTCTGTGGTCACAGACCAACTGGATGTTCAAGGAATGGAAGCCCTTTCGGTTGCAGAAATCCTCAGCATCCTCTTGCAGCGCCCGCAAAGCCACATGGGTGCAGTCAATGGCGCCCTGCACCATGGGGAAGCCCGCTATTCTTGCAAAGCCCGCTGCGCAATCTTACTGCTTTTCCAGGGTCATCGGGAAAGAGATGTACTCTCGTCTCCTTTTAAAGAGGGCATTTGTGACTTGACGGATGCAGCAATGCACCGTGAACTGGGAGATATTGGCAATGTCCCCAGTAGCAGATTGAAAGGAGCCGGTGGCATAAAAGTTGAGAGCCACTGTTACCATCACTGCCATCGACAGAGACGTCCTGCTCCTCAGTTGAGGTTGCAGATCTGGCTGGAGGAAGTGGCAGAGCTCAGTGACCACCTCCTTGCTGAATCGCAGCCTTCGCAAACACTGCTCCTCAGACATATTGATGTATGAGAACTGTTGTCGAAAAACCCTGGGACGGTAAGGTCTCCTGTACCGACGCCTGTTGGCCCTCCTCCGTCTGGCCATGATTGCCACTCTATCTCTGCGTCTCTGTGCCCTCTCAATGTGATGGAGAAGCACGACGTTCCCATACATTGCAGCCCCCATATGTGGGCAATGAAAGTTATGCCGGTGAAAAAGCAAAACAACTACAAAGTTATGGGCAGAAGCCAAGACTACCTCAGACAGCGTTGACTCAATGCAGAAGTCTCTCTTTCTCCCTTTGTCTCTCTGCAAATCTCTCTCTCTCTCTCAGAACAAGTGGTCCAAAAATGGCTACCACACAGAAGACAGGAAGAGGCCCCCTTTAAATAGCGCCCTCCCAGCCCCACAGCGACTGGGAAGCGTTCCAGTCAACCTGTCGTTGGTAGCGACAGGCGGAAAGGAGAGGGGCGCCACTGAATTTCCGGTCCGGGGCGCCCCAAGGGCGTTGCGCTCTGGAATGACGTCAAGATCTGCGTGCGCAGGAGAGCGGGCGGTAGGGTTTAGCGCCGCCGCTAAATGTCCGCTCAATTTCGCGAGAGGCGAAGGTCTCGCCACACCCGGGCACTAGTTGGTTAGCGCCCCACTTATCGCCCTCTTAAGGCGCTAACGGGTGGCGCTCACAACTGAATTTCTCCCCCTAAATTTTTCAAGCCTTTCTTCATAACTATAACTCTCATTCCTGTTTTTGTTGGTACTTATATCCTTCCTATAATGTGGTACCCTAAACTGAGTACAATATCCCAGCAATTGCCTAACCAATACCTTGTACAAATTCAACATCACTTCCTTACTTTAATATTCAATGCCCTATACATAAAACCCAGAATGCCATTGATTTTTTTTTGCATTGCCTTTTCTACCTGCTCTACCACATTTCTTTCACAGTTCCTTTTCTCCAAAATATACTTCACATTTATCTGCTTTGAACTGCACCTGTCATTTATCTGCCCACTCCTCCAGTCTGCCTGTGGGTATATATCACAGTCCTGGTGTAGCACTATTCCTAAGGCTCTGCATGCCCCTGCATGTCACTAAATGGACCACGTAAGATAATATAAAGTCAATTCATTGAAATATTTTTGTGGTGCTCCTGGCTCAAGACACATGCGGAGCATCACAGGGGCCGTAAGCCTAAATGTCGAGCACAGCAGCTATTAAGTGTTCTAAACCCTAAGATCATCCTTTCCCATGATGATACCAGAAGGTATGCTTTTTTTTCCTATTCATTCACGAGATGTGGATGTTGCCAGCAAGGCCAGCATTTATTGCCCATCCCTAATTGCCCTCGAGAAGGTGGTGATGAGTCGCCTTCTTGAATACAACTTGTTAGGCCATTTCAGAGGGCAGTTAAAAGTCAACCACATTGCTGTGGGTCTGGAGTCACATATCGGCCAGACCGGGTAAGAACGGCAGATTTCCTTCCCTAAAGGACATTAGTAAACCGGATGTTTTTTTTTCGACAATCCAGTAGTTTCATGGTCACCATTACTGATACTAGCTTTTTATTTCAGGTTTTTATTTAATTCATTAAATTTAAATTCAGCAGCTGCCGTGGTGGGATTTGAACTTATGTCTCTGGATCATTATTCCAGGCCTCTATTGTTAGTACCAGTAACATAACCACTATGCTACAGTTACGTAGAAGGACACTGCTATAAGGCTATGTCTAAATGGCACCTGAGAGGGAGGAGCAACTGTGGTGGCACTGCCGTTGGATTTTGCAGCCCCATCAGGGGAGTAGTGCAATTGCACCTCTGGATACAGAGTCGTGAGGTGGCCCAGTTCTGATGAAGGGTCCACACCTGAAACCTTAACTCATTTGTTCTCCCCACAGATGCTGACCGACTTGCTGTTGTTTCCAACATTTTCTATTTTTCTTTCAGATTTCCAGCATCCGCAGTTTTTGCTTTTTGGTTATACAATGCGGCTTCTCAGCCTAACCTGCTCTTTGCTGCTTCTCCTCACTTATGAGTTGTGAATCATCCAGTGCACCTTCTTCAAACCCACTACAGTATCTGTCATGGCAGCTGTCTCCCATTCTGCCAGCACATTTCACAAATCTAGAGCCGTCTTTTGTCTCCACTAGTCCTATCACCACCTCGTCTCGTTTTGAATACCTCTTAATGTCTCTTCTCTTTTGTTCTCTCCCAGCCTGGCCTCTTAATCTATTTCATTCCCTGCCTCTTTAGTCTTGATAAAGGGTTTTGACCTGAAACGTTGACTTTAATTTGTCTCCACGGATGTTGCCTGGCCTGCCGAGTTTTTCCAGCATTTTCTGTTGTTATTACAGTATCTACACATCCTGGAGTACTAGGATCAGTGCTGGTGCTGGGAGCAGCTGGAGTGTTTGATACAATCTGCTGTGATATGCAAGGGCCTGTGGTGCAATTAGCTCTGCCTGCATCATCTTGGCAATTTTCCACCCCAGGCTTGCATGTACTTACTTCTGTAATCCAGTAAGAGTGAAAGAATCATGGGTAAACCTACAGTTTTAGTTAAAAAGACCTGTGTAGCTACTTGTTTTCACAGGTCATAAACTTATCATCATAGTTGCTCTTGAGTTGCCAGGCTGTTTAGGACTCTGTCAGCTTTTTAAAAGCTGCTCATTGCATTTTGTTCATTTTCTAGGTTGGCATTTGATAAAGAAAGGTTAGCATGTGTGATTGAGTCAGTGTAGGATGAATCGTACCAAATGGAGAATACTTGCTTGATGTGGCACTATGATTCCAAACTTATCCTCACCAATCCCGCCCCCCTACAGCTAAGAAAGGCCAGGTCCATTTTCTCCACTGCATCAGCATGGCTGGTTTACCACCTAGTTTGCTTTCTGTGGTTATATGCTGCCTTGGTCTGCAAGCAGAATACATTTATGAAGATGTTAGCAACTGCCTGAGCACCCAAAACAGCAGCCGTGTGCCAGTTTACCTCCCTTCCTGCACCACAACATTGCAAAATAGCTTTCACAGTGATATCTACGAGCAATACTCTTTCTAAGCTGAACTTTGAACTGCAATATGCAAAGTGTTACTGTGCTCCACTAGAATTGTATCCTCTAGTGTTTGTTATATTGTGGTATCTTGAGGTGGCCATAGATGGAGACAGACACAGGTTAACTCCTTAACATGGTTTAATCAACACTTGCACATAAAAGCTTCTGCCATGAGGCAGCAAAAACAAAGAGTACAACCAGTACAGATCAGACTTAACTCAGGAGAGCAATTGCCACAGCACCACCTGGTGGATCAGGTTACTCATAACCTCCCAGGTTACTACACTCCTCCCCCCTTAAGATTGCCGTATGCAATTCTTAAACAATAACCCTTACTAGGTACTACGTTTTAATTAACCAGTGTGCTCTAACCATGGTTAACCCCTGACTAATTTAACAGGTTTGTATAAGTCTTTCTGGTTGCTTGCGAATCCTTTGTGAACGTCTTAATTCCACTTGTGGTGGATTCTCAGATTCATTCGCACTTGAGATTGGAGTAGTCTCTGATGTTGGTTTTACTCTGTCCCGCTGTGGCCTGGCAGTACCAGTGTCCACTGGCACCTTATAAGCCGTGCTGGGTCCTGGAACAGCCTCCTCTACTGCCCTTTGTTCCATCCGAGGCAGTTTCCCCTGCTGCCGGCTGAAAAGCTGATCCACATGCCGACAAACCCCTCGACCATCCCCTAGTAACATGGAGTACGACACAGGTCCTGTAATGTCCTGGATTAGTCCTGGTATCCATTTAGGTCCATAACCGAAGTTCCGGGTGTACACAGAGTCCCCTATGGCGAAATGGCGAGCTTTAGTATGTTTGTCATGGTACGCTTTTTGGTTTGTTTGTTTTGTCTCAACCTTGCTTTTGAGATCTGGATGTATCAGGTCTAACGTGCACCGCAACCTTCTCCCCATCATCAACTCAGCCGGAGAAAGCCCCGTGGTAGCTTGGGGTGTTATGCAATAACTAAACAAGGCTCTATTGAGCTTGGTCTCCAGGGTGTCACCTGAGCTCTTCCTCATGAGCTCCTTAAAAGTCTGCATGGCTCGTTCGGCTAACCCATTTGAGGCTGGGTGATATGGAGCCGAGGTGACATGTGTGATTCCATTCCTTACCATGAATTCTTTGCTCCCTTCACTAACAAAACACTGTGCATTGTCGGATACAATCATTTCTGGAATACCATGCATGCTGAAGCTGTTCCTGAGACAATTCAGTGTGGCATCAGTCGTTGCAGAGCTCACTGGATAAACGTCGATCCACTTTGAGTGAGCGTCAACCAGCACCAAAAACATTTTGCCCATAAAAGGTCCTGCATAGTCTATGTGAATTCTCCTCCAGGGTTTGCTGGGCCACTCCCAGGGATGGAGTGGTGCCCCGGCAGGTGCTTTCCTCTGTTCCTGACATATAGTGCATGACTTTACCTTTGACTCAATTTCAGCATCCAAGTTAGGCCACCACAGGTAGCTCCTAGCCAGTCCTTTCATTCTAGTCATTCCTGGGTACGATTGATGCAACTGTTCCATCAAAGTAGAGCGTCCCCTCTCTGGGACTATGATGCGTGCTCCCCATAGCACACATCCATCTTGGACACTGAGCTCATGCTGTCTCTGTCTGTACGGCGCGAACTCCAGTCCCTCACGGTGATCTGGCCAGTCTTTCAACACATACTCACGGACCCTTGACAGAACGGGGTCCTTGGCTGTCCAGCCCTGGATTTGCGCTGAAGTCATCAGGGGACTGATCTCCTGATCCAGCATCAGGACGTGCTCCTCAGGGGAAGTACTGCGAGGAGATTTTGAGAGGGGCAGGCGGCTGAGAGCATCAGCGTTCCCGTTTTCCTTGCCGGCTCTGTACGTGATCACATATTCATAGGCTCTTAGTATTACTGCCCATCTCATTATTCTCTGTGATGCCATTTGAGGCACCGCTTTCATCTCATTCAGTAAGCTAATAAGAGGCTTGTGGTCAGTACTGATTACAAACTTCCTCCCATATATGTACTTATGGAATTTCTTTACTCCAAATATAATGGCCAACCCCTCTTTATCAAGCTGTGAATAGTTCTTTTCCGCAGCTGTGAGCGTGCGTGAAACAAACCCGATGGGCCTTTCCGCTCCATCTGGCATGCGGTGGGCCAACACTGCCCCCACTCCATAGGGTGATGCGTCGCAGGACATTATCAGCTCCTTCTTCTCATCGTAATGCACTAACACCCTGCTGGACTGAAGTAGCTCCTTTGACTGCTGAAACGCTTTCGCTTGCTCTGGCCCCCAACGCCATGGCTCCTCCTTTCTCAGCAGTTTGTGCAGGGGTGCCAGCAGCATCGATAAGTTTGGAAGAAACCAGTTATAATAATTCAGGAGCCCTAGATAGGCTTTCAGTTCAGTCACTGAGGTGGGTGCTGGTGCATCCTGCACTGCCCGCACTTTCCCTGGTAATGGATGGAGGCCTGTGGCATCCACCCGATGTCCCAGGAATGTAACTTCCTTCTCCATGAAACTACACTTACTCCGTTTCAGGCGTAGCCCCGCCTCTTCCAGCCGCTGTAGCACTTTGTCCAGTGTTTTTAAGTGATCCTGATCGTCACTTCCTGTTAGCAGAATATCATCTAAGTACACGGCCACCTTTGGAATGCCCTGCAGAATGCCCTCCATAGTCCGTTGGAATATTGCTGGGCTAGAACTGACACCAAATGGTAACCTGGCATACGTGAACAGCCCCTTGTGCGTGTTCACCGTGACAAACTTTTTTGATTCTTCATCTAGCAATATCTGCTGATACGCGTGACTCATGTCCAGTTTGCTGAATCTTTCTCCCCCAGCGAGCGATGTTAACATGTCCTCCATTCTTGGAATGGGGTACTGTTCCAGTGATTATACTCTGTTCACTGTTAACTTATAGTCACCACACACCCTTACGTTACTGTCGGGCTTCAATACCGGGACTATTGGTGCCGCCCAGTCTGAAAATTTCACTGGTTCTATTACTTTGTGCTTTAGCAGGCGATCTAGTTCCGCCTCAACCTTGGTTTTCATTGCAAAAGGTACCGACCTTGGTTTAAAGAAACGAGGCATGGCATCACTGGCTACATGAATCTTGGCTGTGGCTCCCCTTAAGGTGCCCAGTTCGTCCTTGAACACTAACTCATGCTTCATCAGCACTTCTTGCAGTGCCTCTGTACTGTCCTCCATTTTATTCATTGCCTGCCAGTCCACACTCAACTCACTGATCCACCCTCGCCCTAACAGGTTTGGCCCTGACCTGCTACCACTACCACCGTAAGTTCTTTGGTGACTCCTTTGTGTTCCACTTGTACTTCGGCCGCCCCCAAAATGTCCACCTTCTGTCCTGTGTAGGTTTTGAGACTAATGGGGCATGTACCTAGCTCTGGTACTTTTGCTTCCCCCCATAGCTTGGCGTACTCAGTCTGCGACATTATGGTTACACTACATCCGGTGTCAATCCCAAACTTTACTTGACCTCCGTTCACTATCAAATACTGAGTGAGAGGGGGTACGTTGGGCCTTGAAGTGTCTATACTGTATATAGTGAAAACCTCCTCACTAGACTCACTAGACTCTTCCTCTTGTATGTAATTTTCCCGCTTTGTGTACTTCTCCCTCCCCCCTTTAGCATGCTTTGCCCCTTTAGCACTGCTTCTCTCACTCACTGCCCTTTTACAGACTTTCTTTAAGTGCCCTATTTTTCCACAATTGTGGCACTTTGTCTTTGCAAACCTGCAGTCCTTTGCATAATGGCTCGTCCCGCCACATCGGTAGCAATCCCCAAACCCGACTGGTGGACTTTTCGCACCAGCTTCCATCTTGAAAACAGCTCCTCCCACTGGTTTACTCCATTTCTCCTTGCTCATACTGTTTAAGTCCTTAATGTCCTTGTTAGCCATCTCCATGGCTTGTGCTTTTTTAAGTGCCGTCTCAAACGTTAATCCTTCTTCTGACAGCAACCTTTGCTGTATACTGTCGTCGTTAACTCCGCATACTAGTCTGTCCCTTAACATGACTGTGAGTGCATTTCCAAAATTACAGTCCTGTGCGAGCTTCCGAAGCTCCTCCACATACTCAGTAACGCTTTCTTCCGGCCTCCTAATCCTCGAATTGAATTTCCATCTCTGTACTACTTCACTAGGTTTTGGATTGAAATGATTCTTTAGTAGACTCACCAACTCGTCAAAAGATTTTTCTCCTGGCCGCTCCGGGCTCAGCAGATTCCTCATCCGTGTATAGGTTTGCGCTCCCACACAACACAGTAAAATGGCCCTTTTCTTTTCAGCACTGTCCACGTCGTTTGCCATAAAGAAATGGCCCAGTATTTCACAATACTCCTCCCAAGACTGCGACTTGCTGTCAAAAGGTGCCACGGAGCCTACCGTTCCTGCCATCCTTGGAGTCCGGTCACTTCAGCCAAAAAATCAAACTCCGTTTCGACTCCCGCGGCCTAGCCTTGTGCTTTTCCGACTAGTTTGCTAACCAACCCGAGCACCTCTTCCAAATACTCCAAAACTCTTCCATCCTTTATTCTCGTCACCATATGTGGTATCTTGAGGTGGCCATAGATGGAGACAGACACAGGTTAACTCCTTAACATGGTTTAATCAACACTTGCACATAAAAGCTTCTGCCATGAGGCAGCAAAAACAAAGAGTACAACCAGTACAGATCAGACTTAACTCAGAGAGCAATTGCCACAGCACCACCTGGTGGATCAGGTTACTCATAACTTCCCAGGTTACTACATATATGGAAAAAGTGCTTGTTATCTCCCTGAGGTAACAGGCAATGAGCACTTAGGTTTGGTCCATTTTTTTGTATGGGTAACAATGGCAAGGCTGCATTCATTGCCCACATCTGGTTGCCCTCAGAAAGTAGTGGGCTTTCCCCTTGCATGTCTGTTATCCTTGTGCTGATGGTGCTCCCACAATGGTGTTAAGTAAGGAATTCCAGGATTATGACCCAGCAAATATGAAGGAATGATGATATATGTCCAAGTCAGGATGGTGTGTGTAAGAAGGGAACTTGATGGTGATGGCGTTCCCACAACACTGCTGTTCCTGGTCCTTCTTGGTGATAGAGGTTGTAGGCGAGGGAGTTGCTGTCAAAGTAACCTTGGGTTAGAGGTGGTGCCCAGCCTCTGCTCTTGCAGTCACGATGATGATATGGCTGGTTCAGTTTAGCTTATCATTTTTCCCTTTTCTGGAACAAGACTGTACCAGTTGTCAACTTCCATTCCTTCAGCTTTGACACAATTCCTGTTTCCAGAGTATTGAAAGATTATGGTTAGTGCCTCTGCTATCTCATCCTCAGCCTCCTTCAGTATTCTGGGGTTTATAGCACCTGCATTTGGTAACTTAATTTTTTAGTTTCTTAATGTATTTATTGTGTTTTAAAATTACATTATTCATTGACATCATTCAACATCTGCAAGCTTTTAGCCAGAATAAGTGCAAACTCTTCAGTCTCAAATCAAAGCCATATTCCCCAAAACAGCTTTTCTGTCATATTAAACTTTATGCATATACAACTCGGGGTATCCAAGTAAATGTATAAATAGGTCACTGTATTACACTTAGATACTGTATAGCTTGTGTAAAAATAATTCTATATAAATCTGTCATAAGAATATTATAAAGCAGAGTTAGAGAAACATGAATAATTATAGCACGCATTCTTCTCAGTTTCAATTTTGATGTCCACCTCCTTCCTTCACAAGTCAAAAGGTTAAAATAAATCTCCCATTTACCGTATTTTTATATTCTGATCTCTTTGATATTGCCCTCTTTGCCATACCTGAATGCTAATTTGGAGCCTGCCTGTGTTGTATGTACTGCTACTCAGCAGACAGAAAGGATTCCTGTAGGAAGCTGCAAGCAGACAGAAAGGCTATCTAAATGGCTACTGTTATGGTACTTTGTTATCTAAATTACTGGACATGGGTGACATTAGCATACTGATAAGACTGATTCAGGGTCCAATTAAGTGTCTAGAATAGGATTTATATGAATAGGCTCCTTTCTGGTAGTGGGTGCCATGCTCTTGTGACTTGAACCTGACTGTGTTATAAGATCATTTTTTCTGATTAAATTGTTTCAAATAATAATATAGAAGTTTGATCTGAAATTCACTGGCTTCAGTTGAACTGTGTTTATTTTATATTTTACATCTCAGTTTAAACTAATGAAATATCTCACTGCAGTGCTTTATTTTAGATGCAGTACGTGGTTTTTAATTTAATAACATTTTTAATTAACGTAGTTCTTCCCAGTGATGCAGACATCAGTTTCAGATGGAAAGTAATCATTGTGGGTTCAAGCTGATCTGGGAGTGGAACAACTACTAAATAAAATATTCTACTTGGAATAACATTTTAATGAATCTAACCAGAACGAGATAGGAGCAGTTCAAAAAAATTGAGCTCTATCCATGTTGTGCCGTAGTTTACAGTAAAGACACAAGAAAAGCTTAAATTCCAACTTCCAATACAGTACTGCATTTAATACGTACACCTGAAGTGGCTGGATTAGTCAATGGACAAGTCCACTTATTTATGGCTATCATGTAAAAATGGGCAAATTATGAAAGATGATCCTCAAAACACCAATAAAGCATATCCCAGAATAACATGATATCATAATATCATGATAAAAAGATCTGATTCACTCAGTTACCTTAAACCGATGAGGCTAATTATAAACAATGTAACAATCTCAGAATCCCATGCAAATAAAACAGAATTTGACTCATTGAAGCTGATTTTTCTCTCCCTTTGTGACTGGGTGTTAGTCACCAAAGTGCTCTGCTTGACATGACCTGAACTTGCCTGGACTTCTGGGTTCTGGTGGCCCGAGCCAGGTGCTCCCTTGCCGCAGGCTTAAACCTAGCGGGGTCTTACACCTGGAAACAGTGATGGCTGCAGACTGCAGAACTTTCTGGTTGCTGTCTAAAAACAACAGACAGAAGACCAGCAGGCCCAGGGCTGGTGTCCAATATCACTAAAGAAAAGGTATTTGCCTTTAACCAGGCTGTCTGCCCTTTCCAGATTCACTGATCTGAGAGGGTCTGGCCACTGGACCTATTGCTTACTTCTTCTGGATAACCCTCAAAATGGATGTCCACTGAGCATTGGGGGAGGAAAGTGAAGTAGGAGGACTAGGTAAGCAACCCCGCCCCCCACCTCATTTGCATGCGTGTACTATCTTGGAGCATAACCACTCTGCAGCTAAAGCCACCCAACCACCCCGTCCCCCCACCCACCCCTTCAGTGGATCCCCAGGAAGTCCTTATTGCAAGGTAATGGGGATGAGGGTCCAACATAATGGGTCTTTTCCTCTTTTCCTCTGCTTTGCATCAGACACAAAGGAAAGGAAATTTGGCCCCATTCAGTCACGATAAAACAGTGGCTCTGTTGATAAGGTCTGAGATCTGGAGCATCTGCTTGGCTCTCGTCATTTCTGAGAACCTGGAACCAGCTGCGTGCTCTCTTAGACAGGTGGAACAATCAGGAGAGGTGTTAAAATTTTTTAAAAAGGAGTAGGAGTGTTTCCTCCCGGCCCAACAAGGTAACCTGTAAAAGCCCCGCGATCTGACCTCCCCACTCCCCCGTGAGCTAACCGTCCCCCGCGATCTGCCCCCACCGTGATCTAACCGACCCCCGCGATCTGCCCCCCACGTGATCTAACCGACCACCGCGATCTGCTCTCCCCCTCCCCTGTGATCTAACCGACCCCCACGATCTGCTCTCCCCCTCCCCCGTGATCTATTCGACCCCCGCGATCTGCACCCCCCCGTGATCTAACCGACCCCCGCGATCTGCTCTCCCCCTCCCCGTGATCTAACCGACCCCCGCGATCTGCTCTCCCCCTCCCCCCGTGATCTAACCGACCCCCGCGATCTGCCCTCCCCCTCCCCCACGATCTAACCGACCCCCGCGATCTGCTCTCCCCTCCCCCGTGATCTAACCGACCCCCGCGATCTGCTCTCCCCCTCCCCGTGATCTAACCGACCCCCGCGATCGGCTCTCCCCCTCCCCGTGATCTAACCGACCCCGCGATCTGCTCTCCTCCCCCCGTGATCTAACCAACCCCCGCGATCTGCTCTCCCCCTCCCCCGTGATCTAACCAGCCCCACGATCTGCTCTCCCCCTCCCCTGTGATCTAACCGACCCCCGCGATCTGCTCTCCCCCTCCCCCGCGATCTGATCTCACCCCTCCCCCGCGATCTAACTGACCCTCGCGATCTGACCTCCCCGCGATCTAACCGACCCCTGCGATCTGACCTAACCCCTCCCCCACCATATAACCGACTCTCGCGATCTGACCTACCCCCTCCCCCGCGATCTAACCGACCACTGTGATCTGCCCTCCACCTCCCCCGCGATTTGACCAATCCCCTCCCCCCAGCGATCTGTCCGATCCTCTCCCACCATGATCTGACCGATCCCCCAATCACTTATCCCTTCGCTGATGCCAGATCCCTGGCTGCGGCTAGGAAACAGAGAATTTTTTTCAAATCACTTCCTGCTGTTAAATTCAGCAGGACCTCCGGGAAACATGTACTTCTGGTTTCCTGTCCACCAAACCTCCCTCCTCCCCAACACCCTTCTGCCTTCCGGTTATTATCGGGGCCATAGAATGCAAAACAGAAAAATCAATTTTCTGACATGAATGGAAATCCATCATCACACTTAAGAATCTTCAAACCAATCTATGGAGAAACCCACACAGGTGCTTGATGCGGAGTGCATACTCTCTCTGTGGAACACATTCCACTTACCTAAGGCCAGAAAGCTAAAGCACAAGTTGACAATAAGCAAGACTTAAAGGTCCCTAAATATGTGCAGGGGTACTGATGGAGTTTAATCAGCTAAAAGCACACAGGTTAACAGCACAGTGCATTGATAAGGTTCCTACTGCTTGTTGAGCTAGGACTACCCTACCTATCGGGGCATTGCAGGGTTATCTGGATCCGAGTGGAAAGTATCCAAGCCTCCCATGGTCTACCCCCCTCCAGCCGCTTTGATGAGACAGACTGACTTGCCAATCATTAGCGGTGTCCTGGAGTACGACCAACCTGGCTGGCTCAGGTAACAGATTAGAGAGTTGCCACGGACGATCGATTCAGTTCCAATCTTCCATCATCAAGTATCTCATCTTGGAGCCAACTCTGCCCCAAACACAGCCCACTTACCTCCCTTCCCTGTCCCCCAGGAGGATAGTCAACAATTGCTTATTAAGAAAACTAAATAATGCATGTACTTATGAATATTTCTGAATGCTGACTCTAATAGTCCCTCTTGTTTGTTGTTTTCCTCGCTCTCATTTTCAGTGCTCCCTGCTCCCAGGTGGTTACAGTGTTTCTCTGTAATCAGCTGCTATGGGGTGTACAAGTGAGGTTGAGGGTGATTCTCCCTCTAATTTTTCCTCCCTCCCTTCGGGGAATTTTCTTTCTACCTGCAACTTTCCTTTGATGGTCTAAAATAGCCTCGGGCTATCAGAATATTCGCCTTGACTACTAAACCCTGAAGATAGTAAATAATGGCTCACCAACTGGATTTCTATGTGCAGATTCTCTTGTACCGCATTTCATATTTCTGAGGGATGTTGGAAATCAGTAGATCAGCAAATCTGGGGGGCTGAAATTCCTGCCTTTGCTAATTTTAGCAGAAAATTAAGAGTAGAAAATGGTGAAATGTAGGTAGAAAGCACAAATGGACTATTGGCCTATGTTTAGATCACCTTTAAGGGTTCCTATCTCTCCAAAAAATGGATCAACAGACATTAATGAAAAGTCTGTCCAATGTTACATGTTAAAGAGATTACACGGAGGTGAAATTCCTCGAAATGGATAAAATCAGGGAAGCTTTTTTTTTTAAAGTCTCACTACACAGGTATAACCTCACTCCAAAAAAAAATGAGTGAATAGCCATCTTGGCTCCAAAATTATATACCTGGTGACATAAGGTTGGAACTGAATCAACCGTCTGTGGCAACTCCCTAATCTGTTACCTGAGCCAGCCAGGTTGGTCGTACTCCAGGACACCGCTAATGATTGGCAAGTCAGTCTGTCTCATCAAAGAGGCTGGAGGGGGGTAGACCTGTTATGGGAGGCTAGAAAATTTTTCAGTCGGCTCCAGATAACCGTGCAATAACAACAACTTGTATTTATATAGCGCCTTTAATGTAGTAAAACATCCCAAGGCGCAGCACAGGAGTGTTATAAGACAAATGTAAGAGCCATAAAAGCTTAAGAAAATACTTTAAAATAGTGGCTAAATGGCATAATACAGTTAATTTACCTGAACGACTTATTGTATTAAGAAACCCCCTATTTTCTTGCTCCAGTGGTATAGTCCGACACCCCCTTCATTCTTGCCACAATGGAACAGTCCCTAAGCCACACATTGGGTGCAGCCATTTCACAGTTTAAACTGCACGTGGTGAAAGAGGCAGAAGCTGTGAGGTTTGGAGCAGTACAGTTTTTGACCGTGTTCGTTTATACGTGTTTGCTTTGTAATTCTGTTTGTTAAGTGTTATAGTAAACCGTTTAAAAGACAAAGCTACGTTTGGGAACGTTTTATTTCGACACGCGTCTACTCGTTGTTAAAGGCCCCACAGCTCAGTGGCCTGCCTGTTTGGAAACTAAGAAGCGCCACTACATTAGTCAAAAACTAGCTCCCTAAGAAGGAAGGGATGGAATCGTCGGCGAACGTATACATGAATGGTCACGGAGCCAGACGACAATTTAAGAAAGCGAAGGTACAGTGACTGTTACTTGCTTTGTTCATTCTGTTGAGAAGCTAAATAAGAGCTGCGGGTAAAATGGCCGAGGCCTTACGGAGCCAGGAGCTTCCCCCAGCCAGAAGGATTGCTGGCCAAAAGAGGGAAATAAAGCTCACCCCAAAGGCAAGGGAAGAGAAGTTACATAGAAGCATAGGTGCAAGGAAGGCTAAATTAGTTCAGATAACTGGAAAAATGAAGATAATTGATCGTCTCATGGAAGATAATGCTAATATTAAGAAAGCTGAAGACATGATGTATTACGATTTCTCCAAGCTGCATGAAGAATTTAATATACTCAATGAAGATGTATTAGCACTTCTGTCTGAAGAAGAGGGAAACACTGATCAGCACGACTGGTTTGATCTTAAATCAACCAGCATTAAGGACTATATCAAGGCCACGGAGCAGTGGATGTTAAAAATTCGTCAAGATGCTGATACAGCAGAGAAAGATAAGGTTGACGATGAAGTCGGACCAGACGATAGCATTTCAGAGACTTCCGCCAGACCGAGCAAAAATTGAAAAGAAGGTAGCTCTGTTTCTGGACGCAGGTCAGTCGCTTCTACCACAAGCTCGGCGCGACGCATGAGAGCGGAGGCTGAACGGGCGGCGTTGATGGCGCGCGCAGCATCTTTAGATGAGAAGCAAGCTCTTGAACGGGAAGAGGCCCAACTGCAGGTCCAAGAGGCCCAACTGCAGGCTCAACTGCAGGCCCAACTGCAGGCCCAACAGGCCCAAGTGCAGGCCCAGCAGGCCCAGGTGCAGGCAAAGAAAGAACGGCTGGAGATGAAAACAGCTATCGAGGTCTCAGATGCCAGGTTGAGTGCGTACGAAGATTATGAAGGCTCACGGGACGGCGGGAGCCACTGCCAGTCAACGTTGCCACATAGAGTTGGATCCAGGGCACCTTCAAGAGTTACAACAGAGCCCGAAAGCAATTCCCCGGCATTACAGCGTGGAAGAGTGGCCTCTCCACTAACAGGAGCACGTGATGCTACCCCAGACGTCAGACGGTCTAGACTAGACCCTGCTGATGACCACCAGAGGCCTGAAGACACAGGGAGAAGCCTATACCGAGTGATGCAACGTCAGAACGAAATTACAGAGATGCTTGTAAAACAACAGAATCTGTTTCGACTCCCTCAAAGAGACATACCAGTGTTCCAAGGCGACCCACTCAAGTATAAGCCCTTCATCAGATCCTTTGAACAAGCCATTGACTCCAAGACAGAGAGCAGCAGTGATAAGTTGTACTACCTGGGACAGTACACCAGTGGTAAACCACAAGACCTGGTCAGAAGCTGTGAACACATGAGACCGGACCGGGGATACATAGAAGCCAGGAAGTTGCTGCAGGAGCACTATGGTAACGAGCTGAAGATAGCCACTGCATATATCGAAAAGGCTACCAAGTGGCCACAGATCAGATCGGAAGACGGAGAGGCATTGAACGCATATGTTCTCTTCCTCATAGGATGTCGCAACACCATGGAGGATGTTGAATTCATGGAAGAGATGGACAATCCTACGATTATGAGAATCGTCATCTCTAAGCTTCCTTACAGGATGAGAGAACAATGGAGAAGAACAGCCTTTGAGATAATGGAGAGACGGAAAAGTAGAGCCAGGTTTGCAGACTTAGTGAATTTCATAGACAAACAGGCTAAAATCGCTAGGGACCCATTGTTTGGAAACATCCAGGATGTCAGCCCGACCACCGATGGAAGAGTGAAAGCCAAGCCTGCTGAATCAAAGACTCTCAGGAAAGGTGGTTCCAGGGGAAGCAGCTTTGCAACTATCGTCACTCAGGCTGAGGAAGAAAGGCCCCAGAACTCATCTCCCAAAAAGAGCAGCACAGTGACGCCTGCTAATGCCTTTCAGAAGCCATGCTTATTCTGCCAGAAGAATCATACATTGGATTTCTGCAGCGACATCAAAGCACAGCCACATAAGGACAGAATCGAATTCCTGAAGTACAACGGCCTATGTTTTGGATGTCTCTCTCAGGGGCACCTGAGTAGAAACTGTAAGCAAAGAACAACATGCAGAGAGTGCACTCAGAAACATCCCAGTCTGCTGCATATCCATAAAGAAGAACAAGTCTCTAAGAAGAGTGAAGAAAACAATACCGACGAGAAGGTTGTTTCAAGTGCTCTGGTGTCGCTAGAACCAGAGACTTGTGGACTCACTGGGGCCGGTGACAGTGACTGTATTCTTGCCATCGTACCAGTAAGGATCAAGTCTAAGAGGAGTGAGAAGGTTGTGGAGACTTACGCCTTCATGGATCCAGGTAGTTCAGCAACGTTCTGCACAGAATCACTCATGCGACAGCTGAACGTTGGAGGCAGAAGAACAGAAATCCTATTACGCACCATGGGTCATGAGAAGTCAATGCAAAGCTATATCCTGTCAGACCTAGAAGTGTGTGGACTTGAAGAGAAGGACTTCATAGACCTGCCTAATGTTTTCACACAGAGGGAGATTCCTGTTAGAATAGGGAACCTAGCCCTGCAGAAGGATGTGGATAGATGGCCCTACCTAGAAAAGGTGCGTCTCCCATACATTGAAGCAGAAATTGGCCTATTAATTGGAACCAATGCCTACAAAACTATGGAGCCATGGCAGGTGATAAACAGCAAGGATGACGGACCCTACGCCGTCAGGACAGCCCTTGGATGGGTAATCAATGGACCGGTAAGGAGAGATGATGGCCACAAGTCGAACAAGGAGGAACGACAAAACGTCACAGTTAATCGCATCTCTATCGCAAGCATTGAGGAGCTGTTGATACAGCAGTTCAACGCAGACTTCTCAGAACGCAGCTGTGAGGAAAAGACAGAGATGTCACAAGAAGACCATCAGTTCATGGGTTTGATGACAAGGTCTACACAGTTCATTGATGGCCACTATCACATTGGTTTGCCACTGAGAAGACAGACCGCGAAGATGCCGAACAATCGCTGCATAGCAGAGCAACGCGCCATCAATCTAAAGAGAAAGCTGAACAAGAACCCCGACTTTCACGAAGACTACAAAGACTTCATGAGAAACATCATAGCGAAAGGCTATGCTGTAAAAGTGCCCGAAGAACAGTTGAACAGAGACGATGGAAGGGTCTGGTACATTCCTCATCACGGGGTGTATCACCCAAAGAAGAAAAAGATCCGTGTAGTGTTTGACTGCGCCGCCTCATTCAGAGAGGAACTTCATTGAATGACCAGCTGCTTCAAGGTCCTGATCTTACTAATACCCTCATTGGCGTCTTGACTAGGTTTAGACAAGAGCTCGTTGCCATGATGGCAGACATAGAATCAATGTTCTACCAAGTCAGAATCCCTGACGAAGATGCTGATCTTCTGCGTTTCCTTTGGTGGCCAGATGGCGACGTTAGTGAAGCGATGGTGGAATGTAGAATGGCCATACACCTGTTTGGAGCCACATCATCTCCCAGTTGTGCAAGCTACGCTCTCAGAAAAACTGCAGAAGATGGCAAGGGCAAAGCACCATCCGAGGCTGTGGAGACAATCTTCAGAAACTTTTATGTCGATGACTGTCTGAAGTCCGTGTCAACAGAAGACGATGCCATCGCACTGTCAAGAGACCTTAGAACTCTGTGTTCGAATGGAGGATTCCATCTGACTAAGTGGATAAGCAACAGCAGAGCAGTTCTAGCTTCTATCCCAGAAAAGGAAAGAGCCACTGAAGTCAAAGATCTGGACCTGAGCCACGATGTCCTTCCTATCGAGAGAGCTCTTGGTGTACAATGGTGCATCGAGTCAGACACGTTCAACTTCAGGATAATGGTGAACGAAAGACCATCCACAAGACGAGGGATTCTCTCCGTGGTCAGTTCCATCTACGACCCTCTCGGATTCCTGGCACCACTCATTCTGCCGGTGAAGCTGATGCTACGAGAGCTGTGTAGAGACAAGAGAGGATGGGATGAAGATATCCCAGAAGGTCAAGCTCAGAGATGGCACAGATGGCTGACAGATTTGCAACAACTTTCTAGCTTCAACGTCAGTAGATGCATAAAGCCCGCGAGTTTTGGAGTTACGAAGACGGCTCAACTACATCATTTCTCGGACGCCAGTGAGGACGGCTATGGCACGGCTACCTACCTCTTGCTGACAAATCAACAGGGCCAGAAACATTGTGCCTTCCTCATGGGAAAATCCAGGGTGGCTCCGCTGAAGCAGGTCACCATCCCGAGACTGGAATTGACGGCAGCGGTTGTTGCAGTTAAAGTTGACCAGGTGATGCGTAAAGAGTTACAGCTCCCATTAGAAGAATCTGTCTTCTGGACGGATAGCACGACGGTGCTGAAGTATATAGAGAATGAGAAGATACGCTTCAAGACCTTCGTAGCAAACAGAATCTCATCCATTAGAGAAGCTACACAACCATCTCAATGGAGGTATGTAAACACCTCATTAAACCCAGCAGATCAAGCCTCACGGGGATTGAAGGCTGAAAACTTCATGAGGAGTGAAACTTGGATACAAGGCCCAAGTTATCTGCTGGAAACAGAGAGATCATGGCCAGAAAGACCAGATATGCCAAGTCAGATTACTGAAGATGACGTCGAAGTCAAGAGATCAGTCACAGTAAATTTCATAACTACGAAAGAGAACTTTGACACAGTGAACAAGCTTGTTAACCATTTCTCAGGATGGCACCAGTTGAGGAAAGCAGTTGCATGGTTTCTAAGGTTGAAAGAGTTGCTGCTACACCTGAGCGGTAAGAGAAAAGAGTACCGAGCCACTATCAGTCAGTCTGAAAGTAACCCTGATAAGCAGAGAACGCTTCTACAGCAGTATATGCATCAGCACAAGACCACATTGAGCAAGAATTCATTGACCGTGGAGGATTTGGCCAAGGCTGAGAAGGAGATAGTTTGCTTCAGTCAAAGACAAAGATACCCAGAAGAAACCGAAGCTCTACAGCAAAATACTCCAATCAAGAAAGGTAGTCATATCTACAAGCTGGACCCTACACTGCAAGATGGAGTACTGAGGGTGGGAGGGAGACTAAACAAATCTGCTATGCCAGAGGAGGCCAAGCATCCTGCTATCCTTTCTAAGGACCTCCGGGTTGCTACTCTCATTCTTCAACATATACACCAGAGTATTGGACACAGTGGGAGGAATCACGTGCTTGCGAAGCTAAGACAAAGATACTGGATTCCAGGAGCTAATTCCGTAATAAGAAAAATACTCTCTGAATGTATTGTTTGCAGACGGTTACACGCTAGAGCTGGGGAGCAGAAAATGGCAGACCTGCCTGAAGACCGTTTGTTACCAGACAAGCCCCCATTTACAAACGTAGGGGTGGACTATTTCGGGCCTTTCGAGGTAAAGCGAGGACGGAGCCTTGTCAAGAGATATGGTGTGCTTTTCACTTGTTTGACCATCAGAGCAGTTCATATTGAGGTGGCACACACGCTTGACACTGATTCCTGTATTAACGCCTTGCGGCGCTTTGTCTGTAGAAGAGGACAGGTGTCCATTATGCGTTCTGATAATGGCACTAATTTCGTCGGAGCGGAGAGAGAACTATGGGAAGCTATTGAAGGTTGGAATCAGCTTAAAATACAGGAAGCCATGATGCAAACAGGAATTAAGTGGATCTTCAATCCTCCGGCTGCATCCCACCACGGAGGTGTCTGGGAAAGACAGATACGCACCATAAGAAAACTACTCAGTTCTGTACTGAAGCAGCAAGCGCTGGACGACGAGGGACTCCAAACCGTTCTGTGCGAGGTCGAAGCCATCATTAATGACCGACCGATAACTAAGACATCAGATGATCCCAATGACCTCGAAGCCCTGACTCCGAACCACCTGTTGTTGTTGAAAACACAGCCAGCCATGCCCCCGGGAGTCTTCAAAAAGGAAGATCTGTATGCCCGTCGGAAGTGGAGGCAAGTTCAGTATATGTCAGACCTCCTCTGGACCAGATGGACAAGAGGATACTTACCTCTGCTACAGGAGCGTCAAAAATGGTCCAAAATAAAGAGGAACTTCATCGTCGGAGACATTGTCTTAATTGTGGATGATTCAGCCCCTAGAAATTCTTGGTTGATGGGAAAAATAATTAAGACCATGCCAGACTCCAGAGGCGTCGTTCGTCGCGTCTGTTTGCAAACCAAGACCAGTACCCTGGAGAGGCCGATCACAAAGCTCTGCCTGCTACAAGAAGCAGCGTGAAAAGCTCCTGAACGAAAGAAAAAAGTGGACACTTGTATTGTAAATATGTTGAACTCATTAGTTTATGACTCTTAATGTTTGAGTAATTGATATGCTTCATGTGCCTAGTCAATTAGGGGCCGGAATGTAAGAGCCATAAAAGCTTAAGAAAATACTTTAAAATAGTGGCTAAATGGCATAATACAGTTAATTTACCTGAACGACTTATTGTATTAAGAAACCCCCTATTTTCTTGCTCCAGTGGTATAGTCCGACACCCCCTTCATTCTTGCCACAATGGAACAGTCCCTAAGCCACACATTGGGTGCAGCCATTTCACAGTTTAAACTGCACGTGGTGAAAGAGGCAGAAGCTGTGAGGTTTGGAGCAGTACAGTTTTTGACCGTGTTCGTTTATACGTGTTTGCTTTGTAATTCTGTTTGTTAAGTGTTATAGTAAACCGTTTAAAAGACAAAGCTACGTTTGGGAACGTTTTATTTCGACACGCGTCTACTCGTTGTTAAAGGCCCCACAGCTCAGTGGCCTGCCTGTTTGGAAACTAAGAAGCGCCACTACAACAAATAAATTTGACACCGAGCCACATAAGGAGAAATTGCCCTGATAGGTAGGGCCGTCCTAGCTCAACAAGCTGTAGGAACCTTATCAATGGGTTGTACAGATAGACAGCAACGGAAGACATTTTAAGCAGCTAGTAATAAAGTCAGGAGTTTTAAATACAACAACAACTTGCATTTATATGCCACTTTTAATGTAAAAAAATGTCCCAAGGAACTTCACGGAAGCGCAGTCAGAAATAAATGGAAACTGAGCCAAAGAAGGAGATATTATGAGAGGATCTTGGTGAAGCAGTGGGTTTTAAGGAGGGTCTTAAAGGAAGAGAAGAAGGTGGAGAGGTGGAGGGATTTAAGGAGAGAACTCCAGAGTGTAGCATGGCCACTAATGGTGGGGTGGAGGGTGGAGGGTGGAAGGGTTTACAAGAGGCCAGTCAGAGGAATGGAGAGTTACATGGGGGTGGTCCTATGGTTACAGATATAGGGAAGGGTGAGGCCATGAAAGGATTTAAACACAAGGATGAGAATTTTAAATTTGAGGCATTAGGGGAGCCTATATAGCCCCAAAGATAGGAGTGATAAGCTGAGCGGGACTTGGTGCGGTATAGGATATGGGCAGCAGAGTTTTGGATAAGTTGAAGATTATGGAGGGTGGAGGATAGGAGACGTGCTGGCAGAGGCAGGCAATGTTAGAGGTGGAAGTAGACCACTGTCTTTCTGATGAAGAGGATATGAAGTCAGCAGTTCAGCTCAAGGTTGAACAGGATGCCGAGGTTGCAAACAATTAAGTTCAGCCTGAGACAGTGGCCAGGAAGAGGGCTGGAATTGGTGGCATGGTTACGGAATTTGTGACGAGGGTCCAAGACAATAATGGCTTTGGTCTTCCCAGTGTTTAACTGGAGGAAATTGCAATGTCAGACACAGAAGGAAGTTAGATTAGATGGGGTGGGAGATGTGGGTGGTGAAGGATACAAGGAAGTGGTCAGAGATGACAATGTCTGTGAACGGGACCATGTGGGTAGAGATGCCATGGGAGAAGCAAGGTTGAGCGGTCGGCCATAAGTATGAGTAGGAGAGTTTATTTAGAGTGAGAGGTTTAGGGAGGACAAGGGGGAGCTGAGATGGAGATTGAAATCGCTCAGTGGAGAGGCTGAAGGAGGAAATTAGGGAGGATATCTTGATGAGTACGGTAGGCATGGATTTTAAAGGAGGCGCAAGAGGGGTGGAACAAGGTGAGGCGCTCGAAGAAAGCACCAGAGGAGTAGGGAAAAGATCAAAGTAAGGGCCAGACTGCCACTGTGGCAATTTGGGAGGGACAGGTACTGGAAAATATAGTCAAGTGGGGAGGCTTTGGTATGGGCGAGGATCTTACTGCCTGTAAGCCAAGTATCAGTCAAAGCTCGTATGTTAATTCAATCCTCCACAATAAGGTTATGGACGGCAAGGGCCTTGTTCACGAGTGAATGGACATTCTGGAGGGAAAGGTAAAGAGGGACGGCGAGTGAACATCTGCTGCCAGCGTCCAAAGGGGTAATGGTGGGTGGGGTGAGTGGGACAAGAAGTATATTAATAACGTTAGTCTCCAGTAGGCGGCTGGAAGGGGAGGCCAGCGAGAGAGGAGAATGGGACAGTTGGGGGTTGCTGCTCGTAAGGATGCAACAACGGGTGCCTCGACAGGCCCTTCGAAGAATGCCCTGAGAGGCAAGGAGGGTGGCTGTGGTTTTATTCAAGGGAGATTCATGCCTGGAATGGTGGCAGGAGAGTAGGAAGGCAGAAGGGTCGTGATTGGTTGAGGTAGGGATTGGGGAGCAAAGTGATTTAAAGAAAGCATTATTATTCAAAACTTCTATATGCTCTTTACCAACCTTATTACTGTCTGAAATGTTTCTCTGTATACCAAGGCAGACTTCCAAGAAGGGACAGTACAATGTTAAGTAGCCATTTGAAGAAAAAATGAGTTGAATCAAATCGCAACTAAAACTAAAGGAACATATATTGTTAGACATTTCATTTATCTATAAAGTGCAGAAAACTCAGTAAAGTCCAATCGACAGTGGCAGTTAAAATATTTGAGGCTTTACTAAACAGCCAGCGATGTGTTACAGTATCGCAAAATGCTGGCTACTTGATTGATACTACTGTACATTTTCCATCTACTGATAATCTGTCTTGCTATGGGCATTGTCATCATTTAATTGGCAATACCTTCTGCACTTATCTAAGAAAGATGTGCAATGTCTGTGGAAATTATGCACGTAGGGGGAAGATTGCCTCTGTGTGCTATGTATAACAAAATTGTACACCATTCTTTATAAATGGGCTTACAATTTAGATACACATAATACAAAGAGGAAATCTTCTCTAATAGTGTCAGTGTTTCCTCATTCAGTGTGTAATACTTCATTTCTGTGGGGGACTCAACCTCGCACTTTGGCCGTAAAATATGAAAATCATCCCATAGCAGTGGGTTTGGAGAATACTTCCCTCAGCTGACCTACCAGAAGATGCTTTACTAGAACTAAGTTTGAACCCCAATCTAAGCTGAGTTATCTGAGCTCAACTGGCCTCCATTTCCCTGGGGAAGATTGGCCAGGGATTCCACTCCTAATCATCATACAGCCACCTCTGCTGGAAATGTTGTGTCTGGCCATCAAGTTCAGCTGTGATACAAATAGCTTGCCAATGCTCACTATCAAGGCTCTTACATCAATGGTGAACACTTGGACATGGGCACTGCAGGGTGACTAGTACCCATGTAGCCATATCCCAGCAAAGAGTCAGTACTTTCAGGAGAGGAAGGTAGGGGAAGGAAAATTGTCAAACAGGAAAGACTATTGTGCTTTAATAAAATTAATATTTTGTACTGTTGTTTCTTTAAGGGCATTTGGAAATTGCTTCGTAACTAACAATAACTTCAGTGCATTCTTACATAGGTCTTTATTTGTTGAAAGTGCTATCATAACTAATAGAAAAAGTTCTGTATCTAAAGTACCAAAGGAAGATTTTGTCCAGAAGACTGGCCACAAAATTCGGATCCGTAGGGCCCGTTTATTGGGCGCTACGAGTATCCTTAGAGATCCAAAATGGCATCCACGGTGCATGCGTGGAGCGCTGATTTGATGCCAGTGCTGCCATTTTGGAGCTCAACGATGGAGCTAACACCTCTTAAGTTCACACAGCTGAACACGCGTTCAACAGCAGGAAAGACCCCCCACCTTCGCTATTTAAAGGAATCGTCAACTACTTTCAGGTTAGTTGCTGATTGATTTCTATTGGCTGTTGCTGTGACTGTACAGATGTCTGGTGATTTCTTTAAAGTTGTTAACGTCTACAGGGAGTGGTGTGGCAGACGCTGAAGGATTTTGTCCTGATTCTGCACAAACCAGTTGTTCCCAGACATGGGTGCAGTAGTAGGCATTCCCCTTGGAATAAAGCATGACTGGGAGAATGAGCAGAGGTGACACAGAGCAGGGCAAGCTGCTAGAAGAGGGAGGAGGAGGAAGGGAAGAAGTGCTCTCAGCAGGAGGCCATATCCGCCCAGAGCAATTCTCTTACCTGAACCTCAGCGAGGAACAGTGTGCTGGCTTCAACAAGGACGATATTTGCAACATGTCGCAGTTTGCAACTTCTCGCAGTTTGCTGTCCACTGTTGCGTAAGGGAGGTCACTAAGGCTCTCGATTTCAGGAGAGCTGACCACATTTCATTCTCGCTTGACAGAGAGAAGCAGGCTGAGCAAATACAAGGCTTCGCGAGGACTGCAGGCTTCCCCATGGTGCAGGGCGCCATTGACTTGATGCACGTCGCTTTGCGGGCACCGCATGTCAACTCTGAGATGTACCACAACCAAAAGGGATTCCACTCCCTCAACATCCAGCTGGTGTGCAACCATATGCAGCGTATCATGCAGGTCAATGCTCAGTATCCTGGCAGCAGTCATGATGCCTTCATTCTGCGGCAGTCCGCTGTACCATCAGCATTTGAGCCACCATGACAAACCACAGGGTGGCTACTGGATGACAAGGGCTATCAGTTGACGACATGGGTCATGACTCTGGTGTGCAACTCATGCACATGTGGGCAGCATACAAACAATGAAAGCCATGCTGCCACATGAGATGTGATAGAGCAGACCTTTGGCGTGCTGAAACAATGCTTCTGCTGCCTGGACCGCTCTGGAGGAGCCCTGCAGGACTTGGCAGAGCAGGAGTCAAGATTCGTGGTGGTCTGCTGCATGCTGCACAAGCACGCCATCATGTGGGCACAGTCCTTGCCACCAGCTATACGGCGAGCAGCTGAGGAACAGGAGGAGGAGTAAGAGGAAGCGCAAGGGAGGAGGCGGCAACATAGACAACCCCTTTCTGGCCAGACTGTCCATGAACAACTCATTTGATTGCAATACCAGAAAATGCAACCTCAATTCCCCATTCATCAACAGTCCCACACGTTACCTTCCCTCTGTCACTGATCATCACAGCGTCCATTTGGCCACAATGCAAAAATAAAAGTCAAACACAAAATAAACATTCCAAACCAAATTTATAAATCAAACCATGCCATATTGCATGCAAATATCAATTAATCATCCTTTGTACATTCCCTTAGTGCCTGTCTTCCGTGTGCCTTTGCCTGTCATAGTGCTCCTACGAAGTGCTACCCTAATGGCTGCAGCATGGCTGGTGGAAGGCTGCTGACTTTCAGTGGGGGAGACTGCAGATGGTCTTGGAGGACGACCTCGAGCAGCTCTGGACCTAGAAGTCCCGGCTGCGGACGCACCAGCTCAGCATGGGCGGCAGCAGTCTGGGCTGGCTGGCTGACAGGCAACAGCAAGGGCCCTGGTGGAGTGGCAGTGGTGGAAGGACGAATGCTGTCACCCTGAGAGAGGACAGCAGGTTCGTGCTCCACAGAGCCACTGCCACTCCCCTGGAGCAGTGCCTCAGCAATCCTAGTAATCTGTTAGAGGACAGATTGCTGGACTGCTGTGACACCCTGCAAGCCCCTTTCAATACTGGTATCTGCAGCCATGATGGCAGCAGTCTGAGCTTGCATGGCAGTACACTGACCTTGCATGACAGAAGTTTGAGCTTCCACTGCAGCACCTAGATGTTGGGTGGCTTCTGCTTATACTGCAATGGAAGCTGAGATATTGGCCATCAGACACTGCATCATGGTTGGGTCCACAAGTGTGCTAATGGAGTTGGCCACCACTTCCATGCTGGTATGGATGGGCTCCAAGCTCTGCGCAAAGCCCTGTGCAAGGTTGGTGCTGGACTCCTCCATGCTCCTTGACATTGCACGCAGGCTTTCTGGCAGGCCTGCCAATGCACCAAGCATTTCACTGTGCCTACCCATCAGCCTTCTTCTGTAGGCTGCCCCATCAAAGTACTTATCTGAGTCCTCTGCAGCAGAACTCATGTGCGACCTCACCCTCCAATGAGCTGGCACCTGCGCTACCCTTGCCCCCTGCCCTGGCCGTAGGCCACTTGTGCCCGGTGTCTCACCATGTGCAGATCCCGCCTCTATGCTGTCCTCTAAATTACGCGCAGTGTCAGTATCTGAGCTGGTGACTGCGAGTGTGAAATCGAGTGACAGTGTTTCTTCATCATCACTGTTTTCTTGCTCTTCCACCTGTTGCTCTTCCACCACTGCCTGGCCAGGTTATAGTATCTGAAAGGAGAAAGGCACAAGGGTAGGGTTGTGGTGAGGGGGTGGGATGAAAGTAAAAGATGCTGCTTACTTTCTGCAGCTTGTAAATCAGAAGAGATTGTGGGATGAGGCGATGTTTTACTGAGTTTTGAATTTCGGCCATCTTTTAAATACTATTTACGTTTTACATTCCCACATGCCACAAACTGTCTCCAACCAGGAAGGGGGATATTCACCTATTCCCAGGCTTCGGTTAATCCTGCTCTATATGCAACCACATGGAGGTGTGTGATAGGAGCCCACCGTGATCCATTCACTGCTTTTCCTTCTTTCCCTGTCAGGGAGCACATGGCCTCTGCTCAACACCTCCTGCCAGCTCAGCCACGATTGTAAATTTGTCATGTAGAGAATGCTTACAAACCTACATCCAACTACTCCGTGGATTGGTGCACTGGGATCCAACAAAGCCTGCAATTTACACACACTTCCATTTTATTTAGTTAGAAGCGCCATTTCTTATTCAGTGTCCTTTAATGAACTTAGCAAGTGGCATACTTCATGCAGTATTAAAAAAAATTCTACATTTAGAATTTTGATTCATGCTAAATCAGGGGCAAGGAAAACACGTTATTGTTTTTTTGAGAGTGTGTAAATGTCAGTATTCAACTGGCCACTGAGTGGTAGCTCAGGACCAGTAATCTGCTTAATGTGCTTCAATTTTGCCTTAAACTATCGAACAGCTGCCAAGCAATTTGGAATTAAATGGGGTATGAGATCAAACATGTATCTTTCCTCTCAATTATTCCATTTATTAGTTGTTCCAAAGCACTGTACCACTACAGAGGAAACAAATAATTACATTTGTTAATAATGATTTTCCATATATAATTACTCTTTTGATGCTATTATCTTTATTAAGGCTTCAGCTGCTAAAACAGCGGTCTAACAGTGAGGGATAAGTAGTGTTGCTAAAACATATTATCAACCTTAATAGATGGGATTAAAGTGCTTTTCCTTCCTTTGGAAATTATTTAGCTTCATCTATTACCTCAGTGGGGATCTGGTAAAACTTATTTCTAAAACTGTTGATAATATACCAGAGTACGCAGCTGGGATGGCCTAGCTGAGAGTAGGCAAGTTGCAGCTCATCTCTCAAGTGGCTCTTTAGTTGGTGAACCAGCATTTCAACCACAACCCTCTGAGAGCTTACCACGCTGCCACTGGTCTTGTATTTCATTGGCATGGAATCCAAGGCATTTTTTGTTGCTGTACGACGTGCTCTTGTGTAAAGAATGTTGAGCTCCATCTAGTTGTAATATCATGTATCAGATAGTGCTTTGGCCCTTTGTGTTCTTTACAAAGCAATTTACCAGCACAATGGAAATGTTCTCAGACTGTATATGGAGCAGTGATGAAACTACTGATTTCTAATTGTCAAAAGTATTTTGTGCACAGCATGCTATCTTCATAATGCTGGTTTGGGAATATGTTGTAACATGATACACATTTTTAAAATGGGTTTATATTAATAAGGATTTTTTTTATATGGGAGCTATGAACAATATATATTGTATCAGAGATGTCTTTATCAGAATTTTTTTTTGATTATAGTCAGTGACCACTGAAGTATTGCATATTTTTAATAAGCACTTCTTTCCAAAACATGCACCTCATAGAGTCAGGTTAAAGTATTTAGTGCAGATTTTACAATCCAAGGGACACTCTGCACCAGGAGACAGCACATTCATTAATTGATTTGTTTTATTTACATAAGCGGGCAGGGTAACAAAGCTTGCACTTTATAGAGTCAGGCTGACACTCAGCACAATTCTGGGAAAAAGCCAAAGATTGTACTTAACATAATCTCTAGACTCGACAAAGAAATCCAAGTCTATACTGCACACAATCGAGCTAACACACGGGTTATTTTTTCCAAGTAACACTGCCGCTGCACAAGCTGACACGCATTTGAACAGAGTTCAATAATTTTGTGGAGCACCATCAGAGATAATTCAGCTTGGTAATACAATCCCCAAATGTAATGATTATCCACAAGTTTCAGGCATCTCCCAATTGCATAAAATTATACACAATCTCCTTCTAAGCAGTGGAAGTACAAACATGATCGTTTTATCACCTTCTTGTTAGCTTTTTAAGTGGAATAAACAGATTTCCAGCCAATAAGGTGAGAATGTTGCTGTAAAGCATAAAACATAGAAACGAAAGAGGACTGAAAGGCACCATTGTGCAAAGATAACATTTAGCATTATAGGTACATGCCAATTCAAATGAATACCTTTTTTATATAGGTAAAAATTGAAATGCCAAACCACTTTGTTTTTAATAGCAACCATTGAATTAATTCCTATTGAATTCAGCTGCCATTATAATGCCAATTTTGATTTGATGGAAAGTGGTTTCCAATGTGCAACAACACCAAATCAGCAGTATAACTCAAGAACCAGGAGCTGATCTGACTCCCGATTACACTGAAACTGGGAGATGTAAGATGACACCTAGTAGCTAGTCTCACATTGTTTAGGCATTGCACTGACTGTAGTAAGAAAGAAAGACTTGCATTTATATAGCGCCTTTCACGACCACTGGACGTCTCAAAGCGCGTTGCAGCCAATGAAGTACAACTGTATAACTGTACTGCAGTGTGAAACTGTGATGAAATATATGCCTTCATCACCCCTGTGTTTTACCTGCTTTGTATGGTGTGTGTACCACCCCCTTTTTCCTATTGTGTGTATTGGCTACGCCCCTGTCTTTTGCCATATAAAGGTCTCAAGAGCTGTATGAGTCATTCTAGCAGGCGAACCCGATGTGTAAAGACCTGCAAAGTTCTTAGTGATTAAAAGCCTTTAGTTGAATCCTTAAACTCCTTGTCTTTGAGTTATCGATGGCACATCAATTTTAATCACTAAAACAACAAGATGGATCGACTCCTGAAACCAGAGCACTTGGATCTGGACCCCCATGCCTCAGACGCAGCCACACAGTTCGGACACTGGTTCCAATGCTTCGAATTTTTCATTGCAAACTCATCCACCGCCATAGCAGCCGCCACCGGAGACGTGAAACTGGGAATCCTGCGAAACTGGGTGAGCCATCGGGTCTCCCCTCTCATCCAAGACGCCACCAGCTACGGGGATGCCTGCACCATTCTGAAGGCCCACTACGTGCGGCCAATAAACAAGGTGTACGCCAGGCATCTTCTGACTACTCGCACGCAGCGGCATGGTGAATCACTAGAGGACTTTATGCTAAGCCTAAAAGTACTGGGCAGAGACTGTAACTGTAAGGCCGTGTCTGCCACCGTGTGCACGGAGGAGCTGATCCGAGACTCCTTTATTGCGGGCCTCAGCTCAAATTACATTCGGCAGAAGCTGTTTGAAAAGGAGGGACTGGACTTAAAACAGGCTATGGGTATAGCGCGATCGCTGGATATGGCCCAGAGGAACTCTGAATCCTGTTCCCCAGGCCACGCGGCCCACTCCGCCTCGTGCGCACCATGGGGGCCGCCATCTTGGAAGCCATCTTCACCTCCCAGGTCTCAGGCCAGCCCAGCACCATCGAAGCCCCAGCCCCCACCCAGGAGCCCCACTATTGCCGCGATGCATCGGGGCCCGAAATGCTATTTCTGCGGCCAGGACAAACACTCCAGGCATCTGTGCCCAGCGAAGGGCACCACCTGTTTTAAATGCGGGAAGAAAGGACACTTCAGCAAAGTCTGCAGAGGGAACCCCGCCTCCAACTACACCACCGCCGCGTGCGCGCCATGGGAGCGGCCATCTTGGAAGCCATCTTGTCCACCCTCATGGAGTCCACCATCTTGCCCCGACTACACGGACCTCCAGGACCCACTGGTGGCCTCGATCACTGTGGATCAATCCAGGCCGCATCCGTTGTCTAAATCGATGATGGACATAGAGGTAAACGGGAACAAGGTTAAATGCTTGATTGACTGCAGGAGCACCGAAAGCTTTATTCATCCTAGCCTGGTAAAATGACTTTCACTAACGATAGTCCCCACACAGGGCAAAATCGCCATGGCTGATAAGACTCATACCTCAAAAATCACAGGTTTCTGCGCGGTTATGCTGTCGGTAAAAGGCACTGATTACAGAGATTTTAAACTATTGATAATGCCAGATCTCTGTGTGAGCGTGATCTTGGGTCTGGACTTCCAGTGCCACTACCAAAGTATCACGCTTACCTACGGTGGGTCCCAGCCGCCCCTCAGTGTGCGGTCTGGCTACCCTGAAGGTCAAGCCCCCCTCTCTGTTCGCCAACCTTGCACCCAACTGTCGACCCATAGCGACCAAGAGTAGGCGGTACAGCTGGGAGGATAGACGGTTCATTGCGTCGGAAGTAGAAAGACTCAAGCGGGAGGGTATCATCGAATGCAGTACCAGCCCATGGCGCGCCCAGGTAGTAGTAGTTAAGGGTAGCGAAAAGAAGCAGATGGTGATAGATTATAGCCAGACGGTTAATCTATACGCCCAGCTAGACGCCTACCCTCTGCCCCGCATAGCGGATATGGTTAACCAAATCGCGCAATACCGGGTGTTTTCCACCATCGACCTAAAATTGGCATACCACCAGCTCCCCATTAGGCCGGAGGACCGTCCATACACCGCCTTCGAGGCGAACGGACACCTCTACCACTTCCTCAGTGTCCCCTTTGGGGTAACGAATGGGGTCTCGGTCTTCCAGCGGGAGATGGACCGCATGGTCGATGAGAACCAGTTAACAGCCACCTACCCATACCTAGACAACGTCACCATCTGCGGCCACGACCAGCAAGACCATGACTCGAACCTCGCGAGATTTCTGAAAACCGCCCTCAGACTCAATCTCACCTACAACGAGGATAAGTGTGTCTTTAGCACCACGCGCCTCTGTATTGTGGGCTGCGTGGTGGACAACGGGGAAATCGGTCCGGACCCCGACCGATTGCGCCCCCTACGGGAGCTACCCCTACCAAACACTCCCAAGGCCCTGAAAAGGTGCCTGGGGTTCTTCTCCTATTACGCCCAATGGGTCCCCAATTATTCCGACAAGGCCCGTCCCCTCCTGAAATCAACGTCCTTCCCGCTCACGGCCGAGGCCCACGCCGCCTTCAACAGCATTAAACATGACATTGAGAAGGCCGCGCTGCGGGCAGTGGACGAAAACATCCCTTTCCAGGTCGAAAGCGATGCGTCCGACTTCGCCATAGCAGCCACCCTCAACCAGGATGGGCGGCCTGTAGCCTTTTTCTCAAGGGCCCGAGATCAGGCACTCCTCGGTAGAGAAGGAGGCCCAGGCCATAGTGGAGGCAGTGCGGCACTGGAGGCACTACCTAGCCGGCAAACGCTTCACCCTGCTTACCGACCAGCGATCGGTAGCCTTCATGTTTAACACCAAACAGAGGGGGAAGATCAAGAACGACAAAATTCTCAGGTGGCGGATCGAACTCTCCACGTTTGAGTACGACATAATATTTAGGCCGGGGGCCCTCAACGAATCCCCTGACGCCCTATCACGAGGGATGTGTGCTACCATCCAGGGGGACAGGCTACAGGGCCTCCACAATGGCCTCTGCCACCCGGGGGTCACCCGGCTATTCCACTTTATAAAATCACGTAACCTGCCCTATTCTATTGAGGAGGTCCGGTCTATGACCAGGGACTGCCGCACCTGTGCGGAATGCAAGCCCCGTTTTTTCAGGCCCGACCGAGCCCACCTGATCAAAGCTACACGGCCATTCGAGCGCCTGAGCTTAGATTTCAAGGGACCACTCCCCTCCACCGACCGCAATGTGTACTTTCTCAACATTGTGGACGAGTACTCCCGCTTCCCATTCACCTACCCCAGTGCCACGGTCATCAAGTGCCTCGGCAACCTGTTTTGCACGTTCGGCATGCCCGACTACATCCACACTGACGGGGGGCGTCGTTCATGAGCGATGAACTGCGCCAATACCTGCTGTCGAAGGGGATAGCCACGAGTCGGACCACTAGTTATAACCCCCGGGGTAATGGGCAAGTGGAGAGGGAGAACGCGACAGTGTGGAAGGCGGTCACCTTAGCACTAAGGTCTAAAGGCCTCCCCACCTCCCGCTGGCAAGAGGTCCTCCCAGACGTGCTCCACTCGATAAGGTCGCTACTGTGTACTGCTACTAACGCCACTCCTCACGAGAAGATGTTTGTTTTTCCCCGCAAATCAACCTCAGGAGTGTCCCTACCCTCGTGGCTCTCCACCCCAGGGACCGTCCTATTACGAAAGCATGCGAGGGGCCACAAAATGGATCCACTCATGGAGGCAGTACACCTACTCCACGCAAACCCACAGTATGCGTACGTCAAGCACGCCGACCGGCGTGAGGACACCGTGTCCATAAAGGACCTCGCCTCGGCAGGAAGCGACGACGACGACGACCCATCACTACCACCCCCAGAAGAACCACCACCACCCCCAGGCTTACCACCCCCAGAAGTACCTGCAACACCCCCAACACATGGGTATGCCAAGGAGGGCACCACGGACTCCCGGTCGGAACCCGAGGTACTGTTGCGACGTTCAGGAAGGACTATCACACCCCCGGACAGACTAAATCTGTAGAAGGGGTGAATGTGATGAAATATATGCCTTCATCACCCCTGTGTTTTACCTGCTTTGTATGGTGTGTGTACCGCCCCCTTTTTCCTATTGTGTGTATTGGCTACGCCCCTGTCTTTTGCCATATAAAGGTCTCAAGAGCTGTATGAGTCATTCTAGCAGGCGAACCAGATGTGTAAAGACCTGCAAAGTTCTTAGTGATTAAAAGCCTTTAGTTGAATCCTTAAACTCCTTGTCTTTGAGTTATCGATGGCACATCAGAAACCATGACCGGGAAATTCCTCGGAGCTGCTCCCACTCTGCCAATGTTATTTTACTCTATACTCCTGTTTATGTGCTTAACTGAGGTTTCCATCGCACTTTCAGCGAAGTAACGCCAGTGGAACAGGAGCAGCTCCGAGGAGATTTACGATCATGTTTTAATAGTACTCAGGCAGTCTGTTGGACACCCTAGAGAGAATTGACTGTCCTACTCACTCTTTAACAATAAAAATTAGCCACTGTGTGAGCTCTGCACATGTGTCCAAGCATGCACGTGCAATGCTCCTCAATTGCTGAGCTCAGTAACCTGCAGCAAGGTGCAGCTGGCAGTATAACTCAGGTCTGCTGGCTGTGCATAATACTATACAGATTCTAACCTGAGACAGCCTAAATCTTAACTGTAAGCTTCTGTTAACTAAACACTTCCTTTGCCCAGATTACACATTTGTCATGTTTACAATCCAAATTACACATCCAGCTTCTGTCTAATATGTTGAATGACTGCTATTATTTACACAATCTACCAAATGCAAGTTAATAGTAATAATGGTATAATGCAGTTTACATTTATATAGTCTGCCATTAATTAATAGATTTTTATAGTCTGCTGTTACAATTACTTTTACTGCTTCGGCTTGGGGAACACTTAGGAGTAGCGGATATGCACAAGCAGTATAAAAAAGTAAGTGAACCACAAGGAGCACACCAAAAAAAACAGCAGACACTGTTTAATTGAGAAGGTAACATTTCATGCAATGGGAACTGTTTTTAGTTTTTAGCTGTACATGAAGTGATGATATTTAGTAAACCAAAGGATATTGCACATGTTGTAGGAATGTGTAGGAAAATGCCCCGTAAATTGCTTGATGTGTTCTCAAAATGGAGTTTCAGCTTAAAGATGTCTACATAAAATGGAGTCAGTAGTTAAACTGAATGCTGGTAAATGGCTGGTAAATAGAAACTAAGTAAAACCATGATAAGGGTTATTTACACAGAACATTTCTTACCAGTGATAAGAGAGTTAGCATTAGGGGCTGAGCTCAGGAATAGCCCATTAAGTCATGCCTTTATTAAAGTAAAGATTGACAAGATAAGGGAGTGGAGTAATGTCAGAAATGTCTAGGTATCCATGCTGCATTAACTTTGACATCATCCAGGAGACTTATGTGACTGCTAAAAATGATTGACACCAAAAGAGGTGAATCTTTCTTTCACATGTGTCACCCACACTGGTCAGCTGAACGGAAATGGATTTTGCTTTGAATTTAAGGTATATAAGGGAGTGCTTGGCACACCTCTCAGCAGACTCTCTTTGCCTTCCTTAGATCTCATATATACGTTCCGCCAACTTTACTGGGCGGTACAACAGAATGAGGCACCAAAAATGTAAGGTTAAGGGGGAAAAATTTGTTAGCAACCATATTGGGTTGCTAACATCGCCTGGGCACTAAATTTAGCTGAAGATAGTGCCGGCGATCGCTAACTTCAGTTTTAGCGCCTCAAGAGGGAGGTGGTGCGCTAATTCAGGTGCTCCACTTCCTTCTTAGGGCACTAACCCCAAATATCGGGGCAGTGCGTTCTGCAGTGCTACGCACTGGGTCACGTAGCGCTTCCGCACGGAAGGGCTCTTCCCCTCATTAAAGGGGAGGGCCCAAGCCCACAACTCTGCGGGACCCTACCTGGACCACCAGGGACCGGGGTGTCGTGCCAGCAGACTAGCACACAAGAGGAGTGCCGGGCTGCCAGATCGCGGTACAGACCCTGCATTGTAAGATGCAACGGGCCACGACAAGTAAGTCGGCCGATTTTTTTTCCTCCCGCCCGCCACCTCCTCTTTACTTACCACCTCGCGAGCCTCCTGCCCCCTGAATTGGTCGCTGTCATCGCCTGGCGGAGAGTCAGGGGGCGTGGGCCAATTTTGCAGGCGGGGCGAAAACAGGGCGCTGAGCACGGTGATGACATTGTCATGGCCTGCGCAGCGGCGTGGGGTGCTACCAGTTACTGCCGCCGCTAAACGCCCGCTGAATTTAGCGGGAGTCGTTAGCGGCGCTGCGCCTGGGTGAAAAGCCACTTGCACCCCATTAGCGTCCCCAGAGGCGCTAACGGGAGGTGCAAATGCACCGAATTTTTAGCCCTAAAACTATTATTGTGGGGTCAACAGGATTGGAGTGCTCCTCCAGGCTCCACAAGAATAATGTGAGCTGCTGTCGCCCCGGGATCCCCCTCTGTAATCAGCTCCCCCCAAGGGCTACCTTCCTGCTAGCCGAGTTGGCTTCTGGGCCGCCCAAATTTGCAAAGCCCAGAGCCAGCGAGCTGCAGCAGGGTGCCCATTTGGCGCCCACGGCTCACTGGCGGGATAGTAACGGGGCCTGGCCTCCCGTCGGCAGGATTAGGCAGCCTGACCAATCAGCTGCCTCCGCCGATCAGCCGCCCGATAGTTAAAATCTACCCCCACGTTTCTATCTGCAGCAATCTCAATTCATTAAAAAGTCCCTCTCAATCAATCAACCAATTAACAAATGAAACAAACCATTTTGATCTTTGTATCAATAGAAACTATAGGTAATTTTCTGACTTCCTACACCCAGAAGAAAAAGAAAAAAGAAAAAGTAAGACTTGCATTTATATAGCGACTTTAATGACCTCAGGACATCCCGAAGCGCTTTATAGCCAATTGAGTACTTTTGAAGTGTAGTCACTGTTGTAATGTAGAAGGCTCTCCTGCCAGGAGTACATATCAGAAATTTGGGTGCACGCTGCTCATGATTTGCAAACCTTTAATTGAAATGGTCAAAAAAGTGAGCACAACACGATTCCAAGTTTTTGATATTTCCACTACCGTTGTGTGAAGCTGCAAAGTCAGAACACTGCTCCTTACTGTCTGCTTTATAATTAAAAATACAGCAAGCAAATCCACATAATTGTGAGAATCCAGTAATGGTCAACACTGTCCATTCATTGAGGTGAACTAATCATTAACTGGCACAACACCTCGGGGTCGATTTTCCTGAAGCTGTCGGGAAGAAGGTGCGACTACAACTTTTGGGTTTTAGACCCGCCTACATCGACGTCCGGCCAATCCGCGCGATTTTCCCTTGATTGACCTTGTTGAGCCCGCCCAGCGGGCTCAGCGGGCCAATTAAGGGCCACCCGGCAACAGGTGACGTCACAGACTGCAATTTCATCTGTCAAGAGTTCTTGACAGATGAAATATCAGTGTTTCACAGCTGTTTGAAGCTGTCAAACACTGACAGTCTGAGTTCTAACAGGAGTCCTTCTGCACAGACTCAGTTAGAACTCTCAGCAGCACTCAAAGCTGAAGGCTGTCACTTTTCACAGATCGCAGCCATTCAGCTTTAAGTGCCGGCTGAGTGATGCGCTCCCGACGCCTACAGGAAGAAAGGCTGTTAAGGTAAGTACAGGTAAGTAAAAGTTCTTTACACACTTTAGACACACCAAACACACTTACCTTTGCACTCATGCACCCATCACTCACCTGAACACCGACATCGCGACCCCTCCAACTCCTTCAACCCGACGGCCCACCTGCTCTAACCTGGCGTGGTTTGGAGCCGTTGGGAATCCCACACGACACCCCTCAAAATAGGGATTAGGCTAAAAACTGCCTGTTAACTACCCGTTAACAGGCAGTTAACTGGCATTAATCCCTTCCCGCCTGGGGTCGGCGGGTCCCAGTGCGGGGCAGGTACCCGCCGCCTCTGAAACTTGCGTGGAGCGGGGTTTTGGGCGGGATGGTGTCGGGATCCCCGAATTCAGGATTTCCCCCCCCCCCCCACACGCCTGAAACCCCGCCTGACGGCTCCAGGAAAATCAACCCTCTCATGAGGGATAACAATCACACAGCCAAATCATTATTCAGTTTAAACAATGGGAACCATCAAATCATTTAGAAACCACTTCAATATTGGGCCAGAATTTGCACTCAAAATAAAGGCAGGGCTAATGACGCTCGCCATTATTTATGCGTAAATGGCACTGTAACTTCAGGCGCGGAGCAGATGCATGATTAATATCCAAAAGTTGCTGTTCAAGTTGCACCGCTCCATCAGTAACTTCGCTCCCTGTTTTATTTTTAGGAATTTTCTGTATTTGCCCATTAATTAAACGCGCCACAGAAAGTTAAGAAATAACAACAGAAAATGCTGGAAAAACTCAGCAGGCCAGGCAGCATCCGTGGAGAGATAAACAGAGTTAACGTTTCAGGTCGATGACCTTTTGTCAGACGAAAAGTCTTCGACCTGAAACGTTAACTCTGTTTCTCTCTCCATGGATGCTGCCTGGCCTGCTGAGTTTTTCCAGCGTTTTCTGTTGTTATTTCAGATTTCCAGCATCCGCAGTATTTTGCTACAGAAAATTAAGTCTGGTCATTTCAAGCGTAAGTACCCTTTTAGCAATGTGCTAATGACACCCAAACATTGGTTAAGGAGATACCCTGTTGGTTTCCCTGTTCACTTAGGTCCTAGAGGCCCTGTTTCCCTCGTTGTGTGTTATCAGCTCGCACTTTCAGCAACTTTGTGGGCAAAACTGTTTTGAGCTGAAGGGTGCAGGGACAAGTCTAACTAACAGCAAACACCATTAGATGCCCTGCTAGAGCTAATACCACAATGTTTTCAAAATTCACTATAAACTTTAAGTTAAGTACTCAAACTGCATATACAAATACAATACATAACGTTCAACATAATTAACGTTTTGAACCTGGTGCTTGTCTAACGTGTCCATAGGGTATGATACACAGTTAGAAATGCCTGAGGTTTATGGTATATTTAGGGTGCAAAGCATGCTGATTGCCGTAAGTTTTACAGTCACTGAAAAGCAGCCATTCAAAAAGCACTTAAATATTCACAAACACAAGCAGTGGATTACTATTGCTCCAGTGACACTTCAGTTAAATGTCTCAACTGAGGGGCAGAACCTCCAATAATTCAGTTCTGCACTGGAGTGTCAACCTAGTTCATGCTCAAGTCACGGTGTGGGGCTTGAACCACAATGTTCTGACTCAGAGCTGAGAGTGCTACCAAGAGCCAAGCTGATGTAATCATTATGCATGTTGTGCCATCAATTTCTTACTAACATCTGTGGTTGAAACCACAGCAACAAAAGCAGAGGATTGTTTTTGTTAATGGATTTGGCAAATGATAAATGGCAATCTAATTGCGCATATGTCTATGTTGCCTTGGTATATCATGGGGAGGTGTCCAAATCCTCTGTGAAGCAAATGGGGTTGAACCTGCTGTAAAGCACAAGATTTGAATCCTTAGTCCTCTCTTGCCTCAAGCTATGCAATAGCACATGTTTGGGACTACACTTAAATATGGTTTGATGCATGATGGAGTTTGTTGTGTAAACGTTTGGGAGATTGAATTCAGTTTGAATCAATGCCATCCAAATTGAATTTGATCTGCTGTCTAAATAGAGCTTGTTGAGCGAGCCAAGCCTAAATTTTGGATTGGGAACTCCCAGATCTCCAAAAGCAGTGTTTAAATTTGTACTTATTAATGGATCAGCTAGTTTTATTGGCTGGTTCATCAGTAGTATCACCTACTGCTTCACTTGCATGTAACAAGCAAAATGAGAATTAAATCACTTTCAATGCCAGAATTACCACCAGTAGTGGGTTAGGGAGAGCCTTCTACCTGCTGTTCTGATCCCGCCATGACCCCAGCCTATTTCTCTTTGTCATGGCCATTTAGATATTCATACTGGGCTTCTAACACTGTAACTGCTGTTCCTCGGGAGCCCGCTGCTGTGGGGGAGGGATACGGTGAGCCGCTGCAGCGTGTCTCTTGCTGCGGCAGTTTAAATGGGTGAGTCAAATGTCAAAAGGAGCAGCTGCTGCAAATGCAGCAAGGGAAAAATTTATACACAGCTGTGCAAGAGCTCGGCTAAACATCAGGAGTGGCCGGAAGAAGCGGACGTGCACAGAACGATCCAAGCACTCTAATAAACTGCCCCATGACTGCCCTCCGCCTGCCTCCCACCGCCACAGATATCCAATGCCTGTTTTTTTAAAAGATGTTCCTCCTGACCAATGGAGCAAAGGTGGAAAGGGATGGAATCCAAGGGAACACTGAGCCCCCATCTACTCATCGTCCTTTAGATGCGGTGAGGTGGGAAAATCTCAGAGTGCAATCCACAAACAAAGGGACAGGAGGAAAATGAATGCAGGCATTTCTAGGGGCAAGGAAGGCCATTCAAAGCCATTTCCCTCACTTAGCCCCAGGACCACCTGAAAACATGCAGAAAAGCTCAGGAAAATCCTGCCAATGTTCAAATAGATATGTACTGGGAGGAATCTTTGATAAAATCCAAGTAGATTTAAATTTGGATGTGGAAGTTATTTCACAATCCATTCCTAATGAATCCCAAAACCATGGTTTTCTGTTCAGTCATAAGTACAACCAAAAGTCAGGCATTATGGGAAGGACATCTCCCCAACCTGTAGTGTGTTATCCTGCTTGTAATCCCTGGGTCAACCTCATTAGTACAAAGGAGGTGAGCTCCGAGCTTTGCAAATGCCTGTGAAGGGGGCCTCATCTTTGGATAGAAAATCAGGTGCTGCTGCAGGATTTAAAGTAGCAGCCCATATGGCTTGTAGATTGTCAAGGCAGCAAGCTTCCTTGGTGTTTTATAATATCTGGAAAGTGTTCAGCAGTGCAGAGTTTTAAAGATTAGGCTATAGAAATTCTGCTACAGGTAGTGAGGGTCAGGAGGGGAAGGTTCAGAACAAAGTGCCATAGGACCCCTAGGGGAGCTGCAAAGAACCATAGGAGGTGTTTATCTGTGGAAATTCTACGTTTGTACAATATAGCATCATACCCACTGTGGGCTGCATGCTGGCACTTGGGTATCATTGTGCATGATCATTACAAGTGCAACCTCTCACTTCTTCTACACTAGATGCAGAAGATAGCAGATAGCAGTAGCGGAGAGATTAGTCACAGGAGGAGGGCCATCCTAACATTCATCCTGTAAACCTGTATGAGAAGGAAGCAAATCCTGGAGAGAGAGGCCATAGAGTGGCATGGAAACGGTGAAGTGGGACAAATGGCCTCTGTTCAAGGTTTGTAGTAACTGTCTCCTGCTTTTTCTTTCCATCCTATTCTCCCATTCAATCAACGTCATCGACCTGAAACATTATCTGTGTTTCTCTCTCCACAGCCTGACCTGCTGCGTATTTACAGCATTTCTGTTTTTAGAATAGGTCTTATGGTTCTTCAGCCCAATTTCACACAATTTATGGCCATATTTTGAACAAAATGAATTGAAAATTACAGCTGAGCACTTTTGCCCCCAGATTCCATCTCCCTCCCTGGTTGTGCACTCAGGCTGAATGGGACAGTGTGCACCCTTGGTGTTCTGCTCAACTCTGAGCTGAGCCCATATCCAGTCCATTGCCTAAACTATCTTTTTCTACCTCCAAAATATTATCCGCTTCTTTCCCTTCTCCTCCCATCCACTTCCACTGAAACTCTCATGCATTTTTTTGTCACATTCAAGCTTGATTTTTCCAGAATCCTCCCAGCCAGGAGATAAAGTCCTCCTAGCTCCACTCTACACAAACTCAAACTCATCCACAACTCTGCTGCCTGCATTCTATCCCATAATAAGTCCCATTTAATGATCACCGATCACTTCAGTCCCCGTTGACCTCCATTAGGTCTCTATCTCCCAGTTCATTGATTGAAAATCTTTGTACTCATTTAGAAATTCTTCCATGACTTCACCCCATCCCAACTCTGCTAGCCCCAGCCCTATTTCTCAGCTTGGACTCTCCACTTTTCTGAAACTGGACTTCTGTGCATATTCCCCTCGCTCTGCTCCACTATTGGTGGCAAATCCTTCAGCTATTATGGCTCATCACTCTGAAATTTTCTTCCTATATTATTCTACCTTGTTACAATCCTCCCCAGCTTCATAATCCTCCTCAAGACCTACCTCTTTGACCTTGGTTTGGTCACTTCCACTAACCACCTCTCCTAGTTTCTGCTCGAAGCCTATTGCTCCTCCTTTATTGAAGGACTTTGGGATGTTTCACTGTATTAAAGGCACTATATGGATAAGTTGTTGTCATTATATCACATATTAAAGGTTATCACTGTATTTTATAATCCAATTCCACTATGGGAGGTGAATACTGCATTGTACCAAGGTGTCTTCAGGTACAGTGAGACACTGTTCCCTAGCTGCTGAAGGCTATTCAGTACTTAAAGGAAACAGCATATATAGAAAGACCAGTACTTAGTGTAATTACTGCCACAAACACAAAAAGCTCATTGTAGTAAGTCTTTGCATTCTTTGATGTGTTTAATCTACATGGACAGCATGCCATCAAGCAAGTGGTAATTGCTGACACATGCAGAGGAAGGTTATTTAATCGAACCATCATTTTATCAAAAAATAGACAGGTCATTCTAAAGGGAAATAATGTTTTTCAAATTATTAGCAGCTGTCTTGAAGTTGACAATAAAAGACTACCTTTGAATGGAAATGCTGGCAAGAAATGCTTTCAAATGATAAAAGAAGGAAGGATGTATGAGGGAAAAGCTATCCTTTGAAAAGGTATTGTTTAGTTGCTATTTTGCTATCTGGATAATCTTCAGCTCTTATAGGGGGGAAGGTTGAGATTCTTATCAGCCGATGAATGTCCATCAACAGCAATATTTAAATGGAGGGGCCACAGTTTTTGGAAGCTTAGGTAGGGTAGGCAGGTAGTTTATCTCCATGTAAGCAGCAGGTACAATCCCCTGCTGAGTTCAGTCTCAATGGCAGGAAACGCGCATCAGAGACTGAGTTCTGCCCATTATTACAATAGAATGATTCTTAAAGAACCCATCATTACTAGCACCATTATACTTGGAGGCAGTTCTCGCATGTCTTTAGATGGCAATTTTGAAAGTGTTTGGGGCTGATCCACTTATTAGACTGGCCAGACTGATTTATCTTATGGCTTGGGGCTTATTACTGGAATCCTCACAACATTTTTCTGATAAATTAGGAATGACTTTTGTGGCAGTTCTACTAGAGGTGCCTTAGGGTTTCGGTTCGAATGAGGTGCATTAAATAAGACTGCTTTAAGCGGATCAACAGGGTTATATCTGTCCATAACTTTACCACTCCAGTTTCCTCTGCAACTTGAAGTGCCACTACACAGGCAAAGATACTCACCATATCTACACAAAATGGCGGACTGAGTTTCAGAAGAAAGTAGAGCATGCGATGTTTGCAGCTCACTTCACCCAGCTGAACTCCACTTACCAGAGGCTCACAATGTTAAGTTAAATAGACCAATGTCTATGCATTTCCCGATGTTGTGGCACCATATAACTCACATTCTGCTGTGCTTCTGCGTATGAGCCATTGTGTTAACTGAAGGGGGTTTAGCTTCCTCTGTGTGCTATTTTTGGATTGATATAAAAAAGAAAGAACTTGCATTTGCGTAGTGCCTTGCAAAACCTAAAGATGTCTCAAAGCAGGTCACAGCCAATGAAGTACTTTTAAAGTGGAGTCACTGTTGTAATATACGGAAACGCATACAGCAAGGATTCACAAACAGCAACGAGTTAAATGACCTGATCATTATATTTTTAATGGTTGATTGAGGGATAAATGCTGTCCAGGACACCGGGAGAACTCCCCGATCTTCTTTGAAAAGTGCCATGGGATCTTTTACATCCAGTGAGAAGAGGGACAATGCCTCGGTTTAACATCTCATTGGAAAGATGGCATTGTTAACAACTCCCTCAGTACGGCCTTGTAGTTTAGCATTAAAGACTAGAATCACAGAATCCTAGAATCATACAGCACAGAAGGAGGCCATTTGGCCCATCGTGCCCATGCTGGCTCTTAGAAATGAGCAATCCAATTAGTCCCACTCCCCTGCTCTTTCCCCATGGCACTGCAACATTTTTCTTTTCAAGTATTTATCCAATTCTGCACTACAAACGCAGAATTTTCTTGCTGTGACTTGCGCTTTTGTCGCACCTTTAAATAAAGTGTTATATCTGCCATTGGCCTCTAGAGGGAGATGCACAGCGGTTTCCTGGGTGTGCTCATTGATGCAAGCATTGGTATAAAATATGTGTAAGCAATTGAGAGTCCAGGAAATTCCTGTACAACTTTTTAAAAGTGCTGATCAGCATCACTCATCAGCAAGGCTCTGGGAGACTCTCTTTAATTTCTCCCTTAAATTACTTCAATGCATTTCTCACCAATATCTTGATTATATTTTAGAAATGTAGTGACCAGTCAAGTGTCATGTATGCCCAATGGGCAGCAAGGTAAGGCTGTAGCCAGTAGAAGGACCCAGAACTTTTCTGACGAAGACCTTCAAACCCTCCTGGATGGTCGAAGCCAGGAGACATAGACTCTGTGGTAAACCACTGTTTGTATTCCTGTTTGTCCTGTTTGTATTCCACTGTGTACATGCCTGGACATGCCTCGGCTGACTCCTCCCACAGGTCCTAGTATAAAGGTGACTGCTCCCCAGCCCTTTGTATCCTGGACCGGTCGACCACGCGAGGCAGACCTCCATTCTGTTGTTAATAAAAGCCTTTAGTTACTCTTCTATCTCTCAGTCTTTTATGAGTAATTGATAGCGCATCAATTTTATTAACAACATTTTTATAATGGAGAAGATCCTCACACCAGCATGCCTGGACTTAGATCATCGGGAGGCGGACTCATCCACCAAGTTTACTCACTGGCTTAAGTGTTTCGAAAAATTCCTGACCGCCTCCGAAGCAATCAAATCGGACGAGGACAAACTGGATGTCCTGACCTCCAAAGTGAACCACCGAGTATACTCGGTCATCCAAGACGCGACCTCGTACGCGGACGCTATCAAGCTCCTCAAGGACCAGTACACGCGCCCAGTGAACGAAGTGTACGCCAGGCACCTCCTGGGGAGTCGTAAACAACAACCTGGGGAATCGACCGTGGAATACCTTCAGGCACTGTCTGTGCTTGGCCGGGCCTGTGGTTGTAAGGATGTAAAGGCCGCCGTGTACACAGAGGAACTTATCCGGGACGCTTTTGTAGCGGGCCACAGATCCAATTACACCCGACAGCGACTGTTGGAGCAGAGTAACCTCGACCTCAACAAGGCCTCTGAACTCGCACTATCGTTGGATGCAGCCTACCAGGGCATGGATGCCTACTCCTCTGCACCGTGGACGCCGCGGGGAATGACAGCCTGGGACACGGTAGGACCGCCTCATAGCGCCGTGCCACCCCAGCCACACCCCAACAACGGCCCAACTACCGCAGCAGTGTCCCAAGGCCAGACAGCAGTGCCCCAAGGCCAGAAATGCTACTTCTGTGGCCAGGCAAAACACCCCAGAGCGCGCTGCCCGGCAAAAAACGTGATCTGCTCGGGCTGCGGGAAGAAGGGACACTACGCTAGCATCTGCAGGGCCAAAGCCACCCCGAACCCCAGCAGCGCCGCGTGTGGGCCATGCGGGCCGCCATCTTGGACCTCCCCGGCCATGTGCGAATCACCGGTACAGCAGCCATTTTGGACGCCTCCAGCCACATGGAGATCATGGACGCCGCCATCTTGGACGACAGCCGGGACGCAGCAGGCCCCCGACACCGCCTCATCTGATACCCGCAGCGACACACCGACCCCTACGCTGGCATCCGTTACACTGGACCAAGCGAGACCGCACCAACTGGCCAGTTCCACAATGGACATTAAGGTAAATGGTCACGATACAATCTGCCTTTTTGACTCTGGGAGCACGGAGAGCTTCATCCACCCCGACACGGTGCGGCGTTGCTCTCTCCCAGTCCTGCCTGCGCAACAGCGGATTTCTATGGCCTCCGAGTCCCAGTCGGCGGACATCGGCGGCTACTGCGTGGTGACACTCGTAGTAGACGGGACCGTGTACGATCATTTTAAACTTCTGGTCCTGCCTGACCTCTGCGCTGCCGTCCTGCTGGGGTTAGATTTTCAGTGCCACCTTAAAAGTGTTACGATGGCGTACGGTGGACCCCTACCCCCACTCACAGTCCGCAGCCAGCAGCTTCCAAATTGCCCGCCGCGCACCAGGTGCAACCTCTCCACACTCAGAGTCACCCCCCCACCACTGTTTGCTAACCTCACCCCCGACTGTAAGCCCATCGCCACAAAGAGCAGGCGATACAGTGCCGGGGACAGGGTTTTCATTAAAACCGAAGTGGAGCGGCTCCTGAAAGAAGGGATTATTGAGGGCAGCACCAGCCCCTGGCGAGCCCAGGTTGTGGTCGTTAAGACCGGCGAGAAGCAGCGCCTGGTCATCGACTACAGCCAGACAATAAATCGCTACACCCTGCTGGACGCCTACCCACTCCCCCGTATAGCTGATATGGTCAACCAGATCGCGCAGTACCGCGTCTTCTCGACCATTGACCTGAAATCAGCGTACCACCAGCTCCCCATCCGCCCTGAGGACCGCCAGTACACTGCCTTTGAGGCAAACGGCCGCCTCTATCACTTCCTTAGGGTTCCCTTTGGCGTCACCAACGGGGTCTCCATCTTCCAAAGGGAGATGGACCGGATGGTAGATCAAAATGCGTTGCAGGCCACTTTCCCATATCTGGACAATGTGACCATCTGCGGCCGTGACTTGCAGGACCATGACGCAAACCTCGAAAAATTCCTCCGCACCGCCCAACTCCTAAACCTGACATATAACAAGGAGAAGTGCATATTCCGCACAAACCGCCTCGCCATCCTTGGCTGTGTTGTGGAACACGGAGTCATCGGCCCCGACCCCGACCGGATGCGCCCCCTTATGGAACTTCCACTGCCCCACTGCCTCAAGGCCCTGAAGAGGTGCCTAGGGTCTTTCTCCTATTACGCCCAGTGGGTCCCCTACTATGCGGACAAGGCCCGTCCGCTGATCAAGTCCACCTCTTTTCCCTTGACGGCAGAGGCCCGCTTAGCCTTCCACCGTATCAAGGAGAACATTGCCAAAGCCACCATGCACGCAGTGGACGAATCCATCCCCTTCCAGGTGGAAAGCGACGCGTCCGACTTTGCCCTGGCCGCTACCCTCAATCAGGCGGGGAGACCCGTGGCCTTCTTTTCACGAACCCTCCAAGGCCCGGAGACCAGACACTCCGCTGTTGAGAAGGAGGCCCAGGCGATTGTGGAGGCTGTGCGTCATTGGAGGCACTACCTGGCCGGAAAACGATTTACCCTGCTCACTGACCAGCGTTCAGTTGTTTTTATGTTTAACAACAAGCAGAGGGGCAAAATCAAAAATGACAAGATCTTGAGGTGGAGAATCGAACTTTCCACCTACAACTACGAGATCTTGTACCGGCCCGGGAAGCTAAATGAACCCCCAGATGCGCTATCGCGTGGCACCTGCGCCAGCACGCAGATCGATAGACTGCGGGCCCTCCACAATGACCTCTGCCACCCAGGGGTCACCAGGTTCTTCCACCTCATCAAGGCCCGCAACCTGCCTTACTCTATTGAGGAGGTCAGGACCATGACCAGGAACTGCCAAGTCTGCGCTGAGTGCAAACCGCACTTTTATAGACCAGACAGGGCCCACCTGATAAAAGCCACTCGCCCCTTCGAGCGCCTGAGCGTTGATTTTAAAGGGCCTCTCCCCTCCTCCGACCGCAATGTGCACTTCCTCAATATTATTGATGAGTACTCCCGTTTCCCGTTCGCCTTCCCCTGCCCGGACATGACCAGTGCCACGGTCATTAAATGTCTGAACAACCTCTTCACCCTGTTCGGCTTCCCCAGCTATATCCATAGCGACCGGGGCTCATCGTTTATGAGCGACGAACTCCGTCAGTACCTGCTAACTAGGGGTATTGCCACAAGCAGGACCACCAGTTACAACCCCCGGGGGAACGGACAGGTGGAAAGAGAAAATGCGACAGTTTGGAAGGCCGTCCTGCTAGCCTTAAAGTCTAGGGGCCTTCCAACCTCCCGCTGGCAGGATGTGCTCCCCGATGCACTCCACTCTATTCGGTCACTGCTCTGCACTGCCACTAACGCCACCCCTCATGAGAAAATGTTTGTCTTCCCAAGGAAGTCCACATCGGGGACATCGCTACCGCCATGGCTGACGTCCCCAGGGCCGGTCCTACTGAGAAGACACGTGAGGACCCATAAAACGGACCCCCTGGTCGAGAGGGTCGACCTCCACTGTTTGTATTCCTGTTTGTCCTGTTTGTATTCCACTGTGTACATGCCTGGACATGCCTCGGCTGACTCCTCCCATAGGTCCTAGTATAAAGGTGACTGCTCCCCAGCCCTTTGTATCCTGGACCGGTCGACCACGCGAGGCAGACCTCCATTCTGTTGTTAATAAAAGCCTTTAGTTACTCTTCTAACTCTCAGTCTTTTATGAGTAATTGATAGCGCATCAGACTCATTGGACTGAAATCCACCAAGCTAGCCACGGATGTCAGTTGTGTCACCTGAGGTGGCACTGGCAATGAAAGCGAACTCCCTCACTCCCAGGAATGCAGAACAGTGCCATAAGAAGTTCAAGGATTTGACCAGGGCTGGCAAGGTAACAAATACACCCACTCTCCTTTTCATCTTGGGCACCATCACATTCTTCACCCTCCAAAAGCAAAATTTATACAACTAACCCTCCACACTGCACTCCAATTCAGAGTGCTTCTGGCTCCCTATCTTACACTATGGTTACACAGCACCTTTAACACACAGCAACTGCCTTGCACAGCCCCTGTACACCTTCTAATTTAACACCCTCCCAACCCTGTAGTGTATGTACCTTTAAGGAGAGAACTACTTTTTACAGCTCCTGTATACTGTAGTACCGGCAGTGAGCGCACCTGTATATAAACCCTGAGTAGGGATCTGTACAGTTAGTTTTAGAGTAACCCTCATCCAGTAAACACCTGTTGATTGTTCCCTGCAGTCTCTTGTCTACTTATTGAAGGACACACAACATCAAGATACACGGATCTAACAAACCCCACATCTCTTAATCCATTTCTCCCATGCCACTCCCCACACACTCTTTAACTGCCAGCCTTACCCTCATTTATATCTCTTTGCTGGAGAAATTGGTGCACAATAGCCAGCAAATGCAGGCCATCAGAGAAGGCAACCCCACCTTCAAACCCCCTACAAGGACATGGCCATGCAGCTCATGAGCACGCACATGGCTATTGCTGTAGCAGATGCAGAGGTCGCCAACATCTTGCCAGGTTAGTAACTGAGGCCCTTTAATGTCTCCCTGGCAGCCCTCTGCTGCACCACGCATCTTCAGCCTTCCATCCCTTTCCTTGGTCTCCTTCATCCCAAGGGGGCATGAACTGATTGGATCCTTTTTCCCATACGATTGACTCCCCACCCTGACAATTGAACAGCTCCAAATTAGATTTAAGTATAGAAGTATACATTTTTAAAACAATGATTCTTACAATTAGGATGATTTGCACTTTTTCTCTCCTGCAAATGGCTCTCATTCCTAAAAATACAAACCAATCTTAAAATGCTATCCATTTCGGTTTTCTGTCTGCAAGAGCATCCCAGTTCCACACTGTCTCCAACTTACTCCAAATTACACCTTCTAGCCTTAAGGAGACATATACCTACCTTTTACTTTACATAGTATAATAACCATGTCCTCATAAAATATTACATCCTCTGACTTACCATGAGCAACACCACAGGACCTTTACTAATGTGTGAGTGTGCATGTGTGTGTGTGTGTTTGCGTGTACGCATACATGCATTGCATATGTGGAGTCTTCAGGTGAAGCTCAGTTAAGAGAGCAGGGGATATTGGACCAAAGTATGCAGAAGTAATTCAGACTCAATTTTTAAAGTATTACATTCTGTCCTTATTTTTCTATATGTTTTGATTTCATATTATTTATGGTTAAATAGCAAAACTTACAGCAATTTGTGAAGCAGAGAAGTAACACTGGCTGGAGCACAGGAGTTTCTCTGCAGGACGGGCTGAGGAGCTGGGAGACAAAAAACTGAGGCCTACAGTACAGCCACTGGTGAGAAGGTGTAATTACAGAGTGCTAAGTTTCCATTGGCAGTGTCCATTATAAATGTGGACATAGGAATTAATATGGGGAAAAATTGATACGTAAGTGCAACAAAGAAGTGACAATACTGTAACGTCCGTGTGTAATTGAGACACGGACTGCAGAAGTTGGTTATAACAGGTGTTTACTGAATGGAGACAAAACTGGAACTACTCTACAAAGTTACTTCACAGGCTTATATACAGGGGTGGTCACTACTGGTACTGCAGTATACAGGGGCTGCAGAATATAGTTCCTTCTTCAAGGTACATACACTACAATTCCTCCCCTTTTAGCTAAACAGTACATAACATTCGATTAATAATTAAATAACATATTTACAATTACAGTTGCTATATACATTAGCTGAAGTTAATCAATTATAAATTCAGTCTTTGAGGAGGCTTCCTGATTCTGTCCGGATAACGCCTCTTTGGGGTATCAGGTTCTTCTGGCAAAGTTGATTCGGGATCAACGTCGTTGTTTGGTTCGTCTGCTTCCAATATCACCGATTCTGAGGTAGATGCAATTGGTACTTCGGTTTCATCACCAGGTGTATAGGATCGTGGTGTAGATTTAACGTTTTCCAGTGACTCTAGAATCTGGTCAGCATGGCGTCTTACAATGCTCTTTCCAACGTCCATGGTATACATTAGAGGTCCTTGCCGTGTGCAGATCGTTCCTGGCTGCCATTTCTCTGTGCGGTAGTCCTGGGCCAAAACTGGTTGACCTATCTTAAAACTCCTGGTCGGCCTTTCATTCATATTCTGAAACTGCCTGTTCTCCACATCTCTTCTAATGTTTGGCTTAACCAAATCCAAGCGGCATCTTAGTCTTCGATTGAAGAACATCATGGCTGGAGTTTGGTTGGTAACCGCATGTGTCGCATTCCGGTAGGCAAACAAGAAGTTATCCACCTTGTGTTGTAGGGGTATGTCTTCATTACACGTTGCCTTGATAGCCTTCTTGAATGTTTGAACGAACCTCTCAGCCAATCCATTGGTGGCTGGATGATATGGGGCGGATGTGTAATGCTTAACACCATTGTTCTTTAAGAACCTCCGGAACTCTTCAGACACAAACTGTGGTCCATTGTCGGAGCAAATCTGTTCAGGCAGCCCATTTCTGGCGAATATGGTTCGTAAGACTGTGATAGTTTTTTCTGTGGTGGTTGAGGACATTTTTATTACCTCTGGCCACTTTGAATGTGCATCCACTGCAATTAAAACATCGAGTCCATAAATGGACCAGCAAAATCAATGTGTACCCTTTGCCATGGAGATGAGGGCCACTCCCATGGATGTAGAGGGGCTTGTGGTGGGGCGTTTTGGACCTTCTGGCATCTTGGTCATCTCTTCGATTTCTCTATCGATTCCCGGCCACCACACAAACGCTCTGGCTAAGTTCTTCATTTTTACCCCTCCCAGATGACCCTCATGAAGCTCATTGAGCACTCTATCCTTCAATTTGGGTGGAATTACTACTCTGGATCCACACATCAAGGTTCCTCGGCATACTGACAGCTGTTCTCTTCTCGGCGAGAATGCTGGCAACAGTGGTTCGCCATGTGCTGGCCATCCCTTCACCGTTAAATCATAGACCCTGGAGCGTGTCGGGTCATTTTGTGTTTCCTTTTCTATGTTTGCATTCGTCACAGGTAGACATTCGACTATGGTCGAGTGGAATATCTCCACAGGATCCACTGCAGGTGCTTCTTCCACCGTCGGCAACGGTAGGCGCGACAATCCATCAGCATTCCCATGCTGTTTAGTTCCTTTGTACTCGATGTCATATTGGTGTGCCCCTAGGAAAAGGGACCACCTCTGTAGCCGTTGTGCTGTCATTATCGGGACGCCCTTCTTAGGGTTCAAAATGGAGACAAGAAGTTGATGATCAGTTTGTAGAGTAAATTTTTGTCCGTGCAGGTAGTGATTAAACTTCTTCACCCCCCACACCAGGCTGAGGGCCTCTCTGTCAATCTGGGCGTAGTTACGCTCGGCTGCAGTTAACGAGCGTGACGCAAAAGCTATCGGCCTCTCTGAACCATCAAGGGATTTATGTGACAGTACCGCTCCAACGCCGTAGGGAGACGCATCACACGCCAGTCTTATCGGTAGTGATGGGTTGTCGTGAGCCAATACTTCTCTTGAAGTGATCAGGCCTTTACACTTCTGAAAGGCCCGCTTACATTCATCGCTCCATTTCTATGCTACTCCAGTTTGTAGCAGGGCGTTCAGTGGGTGCAGAATTGTGGACAAATTCGGCAAAAACTTATGGTAGTAATTCACCAATCCGAGGAATGACCTCAGTTGCGACACATTTTCAGGCGCTGGAGCCTTAACTACCGCTTCAATTTTGTCAGGGGACTTATGTAACCCCTCTTCATCAATCACGTGGCCACAATACGATATTTGTTTCTTAAAAAACTCACACTTGGGGCGATTGGCTCGTAGCCCATGTTCTCTTAGTCTAGTGAGCACCTGCTCTAGGTTGGCAAGGTGTTCACTGTCATTTTCACCCGTCACTAGGATGTCGTCCAAGTAACACTGAGTCCCCGGAATCCCTTGCAGGACTTGTTCCATCGCTCTTTGCCATATAGCCGGAGCTGATGCAACTCCGAATACCAGTCGATTATACTGGTAAAGACCTTTGTGAGTGTTTATCGTGAGATATTTCCTAGAGGATTCTTCAACCTCCATCTGCAAATATGCTTGCGCTAGGTCAATTTTTGTAAAACGTTTCCCTCCAGATAGTGAGGCGAAAATATCTTCTATCCTCGGAAGCTGTACTGTGTGAAGGACTGGGTTCACAGCCACCTTGAAGTCCTCACAGATGCGAACCTTCCTTGGCTCCTCGGACTTATTGTTTAACGTTTTCTTCATGACAGGAACGATGGGTGTCGCCCACTCGCTCCAGTCTACCTTAGTTAACACGCCTGCATTCTCCAGATTCTCCAGCTCTGCCTCGACGGCTGGGCGAATTGCATACGGTACCGGTCTTGCTTTGAAAAACTTGGGAATTGCATTCTCTTCTATTTTTATCGAGGCGGTTACGCCTTTAAGAGTTCCCAGTTCTTGTTGAAATACCTCTTTAGCGTTAGCCAAGATTTTTGACAATCGTCCAGGTGTGACGTCGTCATCCTTTTTACCAGCCACAGTCAGTGCCTGAATGGAGTGCCAGTCTAAACTTATCTTTCTGATCCATTCACGTCCCAATAACGGTGGTCCACCATCTTGCAGTATGTACAGATACAATTTCTGTATTTCCTTGCCGTTGTATTCGACAGGCACCCTTACTTTCCCTCTGGGGCATACTTTCTGCCCCGTATATGTCTTCAAGACAATGGATGTGTCTTTCAAGGGTATGTGTGAGAATAGCTGCTCGTAGTCTCGTCGATTCATGACGGTCAGAGCTGATCCTGTATCCACTTCCATTTTGACTTGGGACCCTGCTATCGTGAGGGTGACCCAAATGGTTCGGTGATCCTCTTTTGTGATTACGTTGTGTAGTTTGAGACAGCTTAGTCTCTTGTTCCCGGATTCACTATCGCTCTTCTGGTCTTCGGAACTACTGTCCGTCATCTTTTGTACTTTCCTGTACTTTTCCTTAGTCTTTTTGTTGTCGTTAGTCTTCTTCCCGGACCTGCAAACTTGTGCAATGTGTCCCATCTTTCCGCATTGCCTGCATGTTTTGTCCTTTGGACCAGCAGTCCTTCTGGTCATGGGTTGTTCTGCCGCAGCGATAACATTTTTCAAATCCCCGTGTCATTTCATGGGTGTCGTATTCCTGTGGCTTTAGCTGTATTTCCGCAGCTCCCCTTGCTGCTACTTCGTACGATACTGCCATGCTGAAAGCCTTATCTAGCGTCAGCTCTTTCTCTGAGAGTAACCTCTTCTGGGTTCCTTCACTCAGGAGTCCACAGACAAATTTGTCCCGTAGGGTATCTGCCAGTTCTGCTCTGAACTGGCAGTGCTTTGATAGCTTGCGTAGTTCCGTAAGGTAATCAGCATTGCTCTCATCTTTATGCTGATTTCTCTTGTGGAATTTAAATCTTTCTGCTATCAGCAGCGGTGTAGGATTTAGGTGTTCCTGTAGGATATCAACAATTTCGTTAAAACTCTTCGCCATCGGTTTGACTGGAGTGATCAGGTTCCGCAATAGGCCGTACGTTCTTGCGCCCATTAAGTTTAGTAGTACCGATGCCTTTTTCTCATCGGTTACTTCATTTGCCTTGTAACTTACTTCGACTCTTTCCACATACGTGGTCCAGTCTTCTATTGCATTATCGAAGGCAGTGATATTGCCAGTCTTCGGCATCTTGGAGATCTAAGATGGCGCCTCCCGCGCTTTGCCTTCTTCCCCGATTGAACAAAATGGCGCCTCCCGCGCTTTGCCTTCTTCCCCGCTGGATTAAGATGGCGCCTCCCGCGCTTTCTGTCTTTTCCGCTGCTGCTAGCGCTGTTGCTGGCGTTTTTATGCCTTGATGGCGATGCCCTATGGTCTTTGCGCACTTCCCCCCCCGCGCTGCTGCCAACGCCGCTCTCCGCGGTCCCCGTGGCAAACTGCAGCTCCTCGCGGCTTTCTGCGCTTCTAATTTCTTTTATTTTAATTACTGTTCCCGTCGTCCAAGCAGACCCTATGGGACACTTTCCTCCCTCTTCGCGGGTCTATATGCTGCCGGGCTTCGTAGCACCGGCCGCGCCCTGTGTGCTCCACCCTCTCTCTCTCTCTCCTCTTCCCGACAACGCTGCTCGGCCCCGTTGAAAAGCCACCCGATCGAGCTCTAGCCCGCCCCAGGAAGGATCAGTGTACTACCTGCCACCAGCCCGATTAGCTGGAACACCATAGACTGGATAACCAAGCCCAGCTCTCGACAGCCTCTCCTGCAAATCTTCGAATTCGATGAATCAGAGGGCGGTTGCTCACGGTCGACGCCCGTTTCTTCTGTTTGTTTTTTTTCTTTTTGGATTTCTTCCTTCTGGCCTCGACCTCTAACAACTTCCAACTTCGCTTCAGGGATGGATCCCCGTGAGGTGGTGCAGAACTGTAGGTAAGTTCGGATCTGTTCGTCGCCAGTGTAGCGTCCGTGTGTAATTGAGACACGGACTGCAGAAATTGGTTATAACCGGTGTTTACTGAATGGAGACAAAACTGGAACTACTATACAAAGTTACTACACAGGCTTATATACAGGGGTGGTCACTACTGGTACTGCAGTATACAGGGGCTGCAGAATATAGTTCCTTCTTCAAGGTACATACACTACAAATACGAAGTAAGGTTTTCACAGAATCACAGAAACCCCACAGTGCAGATAGAGGCCATTTCGGCCCATCGAGCCTGCACCGACACATATCCCACCCGATCCCCGTAACCCCTATGCCAACACATATCCCACCCTATCCCCGTAAACCAACGTATTTAATCCCCCTAACACTAAGGGTCAATTTATCATAGCCAATCAACCTAATCTACACATCTTTGGACTGTGGGAGGAAACCAGAGCACCCGGAGGAAACCCACGCAAACACGGGGAGAATGTGCAAACTCCACACAGACAGTCGCCCGAGGCCGGATTTGAACCCGGGTCCCTGGCGCTGTGAGGCAACAGTGCTAACCACTATGCCACCGTGCTTTGTAGACAGGAAGTACAGATGGAAGATCTTTAATATATTATCAATATATAAAAATCTAGCAATCATTCATCACATTTCAGGCACATGCAAAATATGTGTCACAATTCCATTTAATTAACTCAAATGCCATATTCATCCAGGAGGATATATAACCTACTGTGAGCAAGGGTAAGGGATATTTCAAATTGGCTGGAAAGGACAGTGAAGGTCCTGCAAAGGGAGTATCAGAAGCTAAGAGCTAAATTAAAAAGCAGGACATTGAGGGTGGTAATCTCTGGAATATTACCTGAACCATTGGCATGGGGTAAACAGCTATTATTTCCACCTAAACCCTCTCTCCCTTTACTAGTTCAAAGTCTTTTCTATTGTCCTATTTATCCTCTTAGTCGGAACCTAGGATAAATAGGACGATAGAAAAGATTTTAACTAGTAAAGGGAGAGAGGGTTTTGGTGGAAATAAAAGCAACCTAAAGATAAGAAAAATAAGGATTGATAGCAAAGGTCAAAGTACAAAAAAAAGAGATAATGATAACATAATGATAATATATTAAAGATCTTACATCTGTACTTCCTGTCTACAAAACTTTTCCGAGTGGCAGGCAGTGACTAGTGGGGTACTGCAGGGATCGGTCCTAGGACCCCAGCTATTCACAATATATATAAATGATCTAGACGAGGGAACTAGATGTAATATCTCCAAGTTTGCAGACGACACAAAGCTGGGTGGGTGTGTGTGCTGTGAGGAGGATGCCGAGAAACTCCAGTATGATTTGGGCAGAAGCACGGCAGATGCAGTATAATGTGGATAAATGTGAGGTTATCCACTTTGGTGGCAAAAACAGAAAGGCAGATTATTATCTGAACGGCAATAGATTGGGAAAAGGGGAAGTGCAACGAGAGTTGGGTGTCCTTGTGCACCAGTCGCTGAAGGTAAGCATGCAGGTGCAGCAGGCGGTTAAGAAGGCAAATGGTATGTTGGCCTTCGTAGCGAGAGGGTTCGAGTACAAAAACAAGGATGTCTTGCTGCAGTTGTACAGGGCCTTGGTGAGACCACACCTTGAGTATTGTGTGCAGTTTTGGTCGCCTTATCTGAGGAAGGATGTTCTTGCCATGGAGGGAGTGCAGCGAAGATTCACCAGACTGATACCTGGGATGGCAGGAATAACGTATGAGGAGAGATTAGAAGAATGAGAGGGGATCTCACTGAAACTTATAAAATTCTAACAGGGCTGGACAGACTGGATGCAGGAAGGATGTTCCCGATGGCCGGGGAGTCCAGAACCAGGGACCACAGTCTAAGGATAAGGGGTAAGCCATTTAGGACAGAGATGAGGAGGAATTTCTTCACCCAGAGAGTGGTGAACCTGTGGAATTCTCTACCACAGAAGGCAGTGGAGGCCAATTCATAAAATATATTCAAGAAGGAGTTGGATATATTTCTTAAGGCTAAAGGGATCAAGGGATATGGGGAGAAGGCAGGGACAGGGTACTAAATTTGGATGATCAGCCATGATCTCCTTGAATGGCGGAGCAGGCTCAAGGGGCCGAATGGTCTACTCCTGCTCCTATCTTCTATGTTTCTTCTATAAATACTCAGGGAACAGAAAAGGTTAAAAATAAAGCAGGAGTAATAAAAAAATGAACATATTAATGTACAGAGCATCCGCAACAAAATGGGGAAATTTTATGCAGTAATTAGAGATATGGAAACAGATGTAATGGGGTAACAGAGACATGGCTGCAGACAGGACAGGATTGGCAGTTAAATATTTCAGGCTCTAACGTATTTATAAAAGATAGGGAAGGAAGATGGGGTGTTGGGCTAGCTGTATTAATCAGAAATGACATAGTGGCAGTAGCAAGTTAGGACATAACTAACAAAGAGATAGAAACATAATTCCTATAGATTGAGATAAAGAATAGGAAGACATTGGTCACAATATTAGGGGCCTACTACAGATCACCAAATGGTGAAAAGGAAGTGGAGAGAGAAATATGTAGGCAAATCTATGAAATGAGTAAGAAACATAGGATCATAATCGTGGGGTATTTAGGTGTCAGCTGTCAGTGGTAGGCCCATTTCTACCAGAAACTACATTGAGACTGCCCAAACTCATTTCATAGAGGATTTTTATAGCCAGCAAAAAGAGGAGAATTAGGGCACTTAAAAAATCATAATATGGTTAGGCACAGTCAACATGGTTTTATGAAAAGGAAATCGTGTTTGCCAAATTTATTAGAGTTTTTTGAGGATGTAACTAGCAGGGTAGATAAAGGGGAGCCAGTGGATGTAGTATATTTGGATTTCCAAAAGGCATTTGATAAGGTGCCACACAAGAGGTTGTTATGCAAGATAAGGGCTCATGGGTTTGGGGGTAATATATTAGCATGGAGAGCGGATTGGTTAACAGACAGAAAACAGAGAGTAGGTTATTTAGGGTTAGGGTTAGGTCATTGTATGGTTGGCAGCTGTAACTAGTGGGGTGCCATAAGGATCAGTGCTTGGGCCTCAGCTATTTACAATCTATATTAATGACTTAGATGAAGGAACCAGTATAATGTATCCAAGTTTGCAGACAATACAAAGCTAGGTGGAAAAGTAAGCTGTGAGGAGGACAGAAAGAGCCTGCAAAGGGATATAGACAGGTTAAGTGAGTGGGCAATAAGGTAGCAGATGGAGTATAATGTGAGGAAATGTGAGGTTATTCACTTTGGAAGGAAGAATAGAAAAACAGAATATTTTTCAAATGGTGAGAAACTATAAAATTTTGGTGTTCAGAGAGATTTAGGTGTCCTTGTACAGGAAACACAGAGAGCTAGCATGCAAGTACAGCAAGCAAATGGCATGTTGGCCTTTATTGCAAGGGGGTTGGAGTACAAGAATAAGGAACTACAATTGTACAGGGCTTTGGTGAGACCACACCTGGAGTACTGTGCACAGTTTTGGTCTCCTTATCTGAGGAGGATATACTTGTCCTAGAGGCAGTGCAACGAAGGTTTACTAGATTGATTCCTGGGATGAGAGAGTTGTCCCATGAGGGGAGATTGAGTAGATTGGGCCTATACTCTCTGGAGTTTAGAAGAATGAGAGGTGATCTCATTGAAACATATAAGATTCTGAGGGGGATTAGGGATTGACAGGGTAGATGCTGAGAGGTTGTTTCCCCTGGCTAGAGAGTCTAGAACTAGGGGGCACAGTCTCAGGATAAGGTGTTGGCCATTTAAGATTGAGATGAGGAGAATTTCTTCGCTCAGAGGGTTGTGAATCTTTGGAATTCTGTACCCCAAACGGCTGTGAATGCTGAATTGTTGAGTATAATAAAGGCTGAGATGGATACATTTTGGACCTAGGGGAATCAAGGAATTTGGGAACGGGCGAGGAACTGGAGTTGAGGTCAAAGATCAGCCATGATCTTATTGAATGGCGGAGCAGGCTCGAGAGGCCGTATGGCCTACTCCTGCTCCTAAATCGTATGTTCTTCTGAATTTCATCCAATCAGTCTGGGATGGATTTAAATGAAGGTCCCAGGGTGAAAGGCCAATGTGTTAACTCAGCGCACCACCCAATGCCTACCAACTAACCTTTAAGGACTTCAGGAGCACTTCTACAGCAAAAACAAAGCTATAACAAGTGTGAAATATCTTTGTTTAGTCTGAAAACTAGCAATACAATAATCTTCTACAGGTATATACATTTCTGTTCTACAAGCCCCGATTTTAACTCGGGGAGGGAGTCATGCGGGCAGGAGCAAAGGTGGGCGGCAAACCATCCCGACCTCAACAGTGTGAAGCCTGGGAGATTTTAACTTCCAGCCCTCATCTGAATAAGTCCCATCGGTCTTCTGCCCGAAACTAGCAGGAAGTGGCAGCTGGCCGGCAGGCAGGAGCGAAATGTCGGGCGGCAGGAGATCACCGCCAGGGACCAAAGGAAAACCATCTCCTCCTGGCCTCACAGGAAACTCTTCTGGCCCCAACTCCCCTTCCCGCTAGGTTGGCCTGGTGGGAAAGCCACAACGGCATTCCCGTGCAGGCCTCTGGTTAAAATAGCAGCGATGTCATCGGAGCCCATTCTGCATATTTAACGAAGAAGCCCGCCAGTTTCTGCTGGGTGTCCCTCTGGCCTATTCAGAAGAGCCGGTTAAAGTAGGAACCTGTGTGAAAACCTTGGTGGGTAAGTCCCATGGGCTATTTTAACCCACGCAGTTTATGTCGGGCAGTTAGAGTAAAAATCATCCCTTATTTAAGCAGAAATGTATAGACGTTTTGCAGATCTTTTATAATTATGAAATGCATACTGTAGTGTATGTACCTTGAAGAAGGAACTATATTCTGCAGCCCCTGTATACTGCAGTACCAGTAGTGACCACCCCTGTATATAAGCCTGTGTAGTAACTTTGTATAGTAGTTCCAGTTTTGTCTCCATTCAGTAAACACCTGTTATAACCAACTTCTGCAGTCCGTGTCTCAATTACACACGGACGTTACATTGGCGACGAACAGATCCGAACTTACCTACAGTTCTGCACCACCTCACAGGGATCCATCCCTGAAGCGAAGTTGTTAGAGGTCGAGGCCAGAAGGAAGAAATCCAAAAATAAAAAAAACAAACAGAAGAAACGGGCGTCGACCGTGGGCAACCGCCCTCTGATTCATCGAATTTGAAGATTTGCAGGAGAGACTGCCGAGAGCTGGGCTTGGTTCTCCAGTCTATGGTGTTCCAGCTAATCAGGCTGGTGGCAGGTAGTACACTGATCCTTCCTGGGCTGTGGCGGGCTAGAACTCGATCGGGTGGCTTTTCAACGGGGCCGAGCAGCGTTGTCGGGAAGAGGAGAGAGAGAGAGAGAGGGTGGAGCACACAGAGCGCGGCCGGTGCTACGAAGCCGGGCAGCGTACAGACCCGAGAAGAGGGAGGAAAGTGGCCCATAGGGTCTGCTCGAACGACGGGAACAGTAATTAAAATAAAAGAAATTAGAAGCGCAGAAAGCCGCGAGGAGCTGCAGTTTGCCACGGGGACCGCGGAGAGCGGCGTTGGCAGCAGCGCGGGGGGGAAGTGCACGAAGACCATAGGGCGTCGCCATCAAGGCATAAAAACGCCAGCAACAGCGCTGGCAGCAGCGGAAAAGACAGAAAGCGCGGGAGGCGCCATCTTAATCCAGCGGGGAAGAAGGCAAAGCGCGGGAGGCGCCATCTTAGATCTCCAAGATGCCGAAGACTGGCAATATCACTGCCTTCGATAATGCAATAGAAGACTGGACCACGTATGTGGAAAGAGTCGAAGTAAGTTACAAGGCAAATGAAGTAGCCGATGAGAAAAAGGCATCGGTACTACTAAACTTAATGGGCGCAAGAACGTACGGCCTATTGCGGAACCTGATCACTCCAGTCAAACCGATGGCGAAGAGTTTTAACGAAATTGTTGATATCCTACAGGAACACCTAAATCCTACACCGCTGCTGATAGCAGAAAGATTTAAATTCCACAAGAGAAATCAGCATAAAGATGAGAGCAATGCTGATTACCTTACGGAACTACGCAAGCTATCAAAGCACTGCCAGTTCAGAGCAGGACTGGCAGATACCCTATGGGACAAATTTGTCTGTGGACTCCTGAGTGAAGGAACCCAGAAGAGGTTACTCTCAGAGAAAGAGCTGACGCTAGATAAGGCTTTCAGCATGGCAGTATCGTACGAAGTAGCAGCAAGGGGAGCTGCGGAAATACAGCTAAAGCCACAGGAATACGACACCCATGAAATGACACGGGGATTTGAAAAATGTTATCGCTGCGGCAGAACAACCCATGACCAGAAGGACTGCTGGTCCAAGGACAAAACATGCAGGCAATGCGGAAAGATGGGACACATTGCACAAGTTTGCAGGTCCGGGAAGAAGACTAACGACAACAAAAAGACTAAGGAAAAGTACAGGAAAGTACAAAAGATGACGGACAGTAGTTCCGAAGACCAGAAGAGCGATAGTGAACAAGAGACTAAGCTGTCTCAAACTACACAACGTAATCACAAAAGAGGATCACCGAACCATTTGGGTCACCCTCACGATAGCAGGGTCCCAAGTCAAAATGGAAGTGGATACAGGATCAGCCCTGACCGTCATGAATTGACGAGACTACGAGCGGCTATTCTCACACATACCCTTGAAAGACACATCCATTGTCTTGAAGACATATACGGGGCAGAAAGTATACCCCAGAGGGAAAGTACGGGTGCCTGTCGAATACAACGGCAAGGAAATACAGAAATTGTATCTGTACATACTGCAAGATGGTGGACCACCGTTATTGGGACGTGAATGGATCAGAAAGATAAGTTTAGACTGGCACTCCATTCAGGCACTGACTGTGGCTGGTAAAAAGGATGACGACGTCACACCTGGACGATTGTCAAAAATCTTGGCTAACGCTAAAGAGGTATTTCAACAAGAACTGGGAACTCTTAAAGGCGTAACCGCCTCGATAAAAATAGAAGAGAATGCAATTCCCAAGTTTTTCAAAGCAAGACCGGTACCGTATGCAATTCGCCCAGCCGTCGAGGCAGAGCTGGAGAATCTGGAGAATGCAGGCGTGTTAACTAAGGTAGACTGGAGCGAGTGGGCGACACCCATCGTTCCTGTCATGAAGAAAACGTTAAACAATAAGTCCGAGGAGCCAAGGAAGGTTCGCATCTGTGGGGACTTCAAGGTGGCTGTGAACCCAGTCCTTCACACAGTACAGCTTCCGAGGATAGAAGATATTTTCGCCTCACTATCTGGAGGGAAACGTTTTACAAAAATTGACCTAGCGCAAGCATATTTGCAGATGGAGGTTGAAGAATCCTCTAGGAAATATCTCACGATAAACACTCACAAAGGTCTTTACCAGTATAATCGACTGGTATTCGGAGTTGCATCAGCTCCGGCTATATGGCAAAGAGCGATGGAACAAGTCCTGCAAGGGATTCCGGGGACTCAGTGTTACTTGGACGACATCCTAGTGACGGGTGAAAATGACAGTGAACACCTTGCCAACCTAGAGCAGGTGCTCACTAGACTAAGAGAACATGGGCTACGAGCCAATCGCCCCAAGTGTGAGTTTTTTAAGAAACAAATATCGTATTGTGGCCACGTGATTGATGAAGAGGGGTTACATAAGTCCCCTGACAAAATTGAAGCGGTAGTTAAGGCTCCAGCGCCTGAAAATGTGTCGCAACTGAGGTCATTCCTCGGATTGGTGAATTACTACCATAAGTTTTTGCCGAATTTGTCCACAATTCTGCACCCACTGAACGCCCTGCTACAAACTGGAGTAGCATAGAAATGGAGCGATGAATGTAAGCGGGCCTTTCAGAAGTGTAAAGGCCTGATCACTTCAAGAGAAGTATTGGCTCACTACAACCCATCACTACCGATAAGACTGGCGTGTGATGCGTCTCCCTACGGCGTTGGAGCGGTACTGTCACATAAATCCCTTGATGGTTCAGAGAGGCCGATAGCTTTTGCGTCACGCTCGTTAACTGCAGCCGAGCGTAACTACGCCCAGATTGACAGAGAGGCCCTCAGCCTGGTGTGGGGGGTGAAGAAGTTCAATCACTACCTGCACGGACAGAAATTTACTCTACTAACTGATCATCAACTTCTTGTCTCCATTTTCAACCCTAAGAAGGGCGTCCCGATAATGACAGCACAACGGCTACAGAGGTGGTCCCTTTTCCTAGGGGCACACCAATATGACATCGAGTACAAAGGAACTAAACAGCATGGGAATGCTGATGGATTGTCGCGCCTACCGTTGCCGACGGTGGAAGAAGCACCTGCAGTGGATCCTGTGGAGATATTCCACTCGACCATAGTCGAATGTCTACCTGTGATGAATGCAAACATAGAAAAGGAAACACAAAATGACCCGACACGCTCCAGGGTCTATGATTTAACGGTGAAGGGATGGCCAGCACATGGCGAACCACTGTTGCCAGCATTCTCGCCGAGAAGAGAACAGCTGTCAGTATGCCGAGGAACCTTGATGTGTGGATCCAGAGTAGTAATTCCACCCAAATTGAAGGATAGAGTGCTCAATGAGCTTCATGAGGGTCATCTGGGAGGGGTAAAAATGAAGAACTTAGCCAGAGCGTTTGTGTGGTGGCCGGGAATCGATAGAGAAATCGAAGAGATGACCAAGATGCCAGAAGGTCCAAAACGCCCCACCACAAGCCCCTCTACATCCATGGGAGTGGCCCTCATCTCCATGGCAAAGGGTACACATTGATTTTGCTGGTCCATTTATGGACTCGATGTTTTTAATTGCGGTGGATGCACATTCAAAGTGGCCAGAGGTAATAAAAATGCCCTCAACCACCACAGAAAAAACTATCACAGTCTTATGAACCATATTCGCCAGAAATGGGCTGCCTGAACAGATTTGCTCCGACAATGGACCACAGTTTGTGTCTGAAGAGTTCTGGAGGTTCTTAAAGAACAATGGTGTTAAGCATTACATATCCACCCCATATCATCCAGCCACCAATGGATTGGCTGAGAGGTTCGTTCAAACATTCAAGAAGGCTATCAAGGCAATGTGTAATGAAGACATACCCCTACAACACAAGGTGGATAACTTCTTGTTTGCCTACCGGAATGCGACACATGCGGTTACCAACCAAACTCCAGCCATGATGTTCTTCAATCGAAGACTAAGATGCCGCTTGGATTTGGTTAAGCCAAACATCAGAAGAGATGTGGAGAACAGGCAGTTTCAGAATATGAATGAAAGGCCGACCAGGAGTTTTAAGATAGGTCAACCAGTTTTGGCCCGGGGCTACCGCACAGAGAAATGGCAGCCAGGAACGATCTGCACACGGCAAGGACCTCTAATGTATACCGTGGACGTTGGAGAGAGCATTGTAAGACGCCATGCTGACCAGATTCTAGAGTCACTGAAAAACGTTAAATCTACACCACGATCCTATACACCTGGTGATGAAACCGAAGTACCAATTGCATCTACCTCAGAATCGGTGATATTGGAAGCAGACGAACCAAACAACGACGTTGATCCCGAATCAACTTTGCCAGAAGAACCTGATACCCCAAAGAGGCGTTATCCGGACAGAATCAGGAAGCCTCCTCAAAGACTGAATTTATAATTGATTAACTTCAGCTAATGTATATAGCAACTGTAATTGTAAATATGTTATTTAATTATTAATCGAATGTTATGTACTGTTTAGCTAAAAGGGGAGGAATTGTAGTGTATGTACCTTGAAGAAGGAACTATATTCTGCAGCCCCTGTATACTGCAGTACCAGTAGTGACCACCCCTGTATATAAGCCTGTGAAGTAACTTTGTAGAGTAGTTCCAGTTTTGTCTCCATTCAGTAAACACCTGTTATAACCAACTTCTGCAGTCCGTGTCTCAATTACACACGGACGTTACACATACTTAATTGAAAGTTGATGAGAACTTTCAGTACCAAGCATAAACATAAAGCACCCGCTTTTTTGCACCATTTGTTTCCTGTATTATCAGCAGAAAACCCTTTGTTGTAGTTTACCCAGTATGGGACATAGTTACTGCCAACTTCAGTTTATTGGTAATAAGAAAGAGTAAAACTGGACCCTTTAACTGCAGCAAATTAAGTGTTAATGCCGAGGAATTGCTAGCCTGTAGAGCTCCACTAATTCTTTTAATGTATCTTCTTTTGGTAATGCATTTCACCTTAATTATACGCAGAAGGCACTGCCAGTGAAGGTTCACCTTAATGAAAATGCTGGCAGATTCTTTAAGCGTATTAGACAGTCACTGCAAAATGACAGACTTTAATGCATGGTGGTGTGTTTTCTTTTTAAGAAATTCAGCTTTAGAATGATCTTGATATCTCCCTGTAGACACAAGTTTAATAAATGAGTTAACTCGTATTTTCTTTTGCATTACATAGGGAGTATTCAGTTGACTTGCTCATTCATTGTTATTTGTATAATCAGGATGGATCTGCAGATAATCCCAAAAGATAAACCCAGTCACTATTAAGTAGTATTTTACAGAATGCATCAGAAGATTGATGACATTAGCAAACCTATCTCGCATGTTGCTTACCTATTCCCATCATCAATGACAACTTGCACTTATATGGAGCTTCTCACATAAAACATCATGTCAGGTGAAGATAGGGGCACCGATGGAGAAAAGAAAGCAATTTAGAAAGGGAGACCAAAGGCACAGTTAAAGAGAAGGGTTTTTCAGAGAACCGAAGGCAGGGAGTGAGGTAGCCAGGTAAAGTGGCTTCGAGAGAGAATATAAAAAGATGGGGCTTAGTTACCAAACGACAAACCTCCGATGTTGGAGCAGAGAACAAATAGTAATCCAGTGGCACAGGGACACATGGCTGGAGAATATCACTCAGAAAGGGTGATGTAAAGCCCTGGAGAGATTTGAAGTTAATGACAAGGATCTTGAATCTGACTTGCTGGTACACAGGAATCAAGCAGAGCTTAGCAAAGGAATGGGTGTTTCAAGATGAGAGGACACGAACTATGGCATTTTAAATTAACTAAAATTTGTGAAAGGTCGAAATGGGGAGGCCAATGAAGAGAACATTGGAAAATCATTCCTTCTAGTGAGGAAAACATGAATTAACGTTTCAGCAGTAGTGGGGCAATGCTATGGAGATGGAAGAATAAGAACATAAGAACATAAGAAATAGGAGCAGGAGTAGGCCATTCGGCCCCTTGAGCCTGCTCCGTCAGTCAATAAGATCATGGCTGATCTTTGACCTCAATTCCACTTTTCCGCCCAATCCCCATATCCCTTGATTCCCTCAGAGTCCAAAAATCTATCGATCTCAGCCTTGAATACACTCAACAACTGAGCATCTCAGCCCGCTGGGGTAGAGAACGCCAAAGATTCACAACCCTCTGAGTGAAGAAATTTCTCATCATCTCAGTCCTAAAGACCCCGTATCCGAAGACTATGCCCCCTAGTTCTAGACTCTCCAGCCAGGGGAAACAACCTCGCAGGATCTACCCTGTCAAGCCCTCTCACAATCTTATATGTTTCAATGAGATCACCTCTCATTCTTCTAAACTCCAGAGAGTATAGACCCATTCGACTCAATCTCTCCACATAGGACAACCCTCTCATCCCAGGAATCAATCTAGTGAACCTTTGTTGCACCACCTCTAAAGCAAGTATATCCTTTCTTAGGTACGGAGACCAAAACTGTACTCGGAGGTCGAACTCCAAACCATCGTAAACACCTTCACCGAAGCGTATGAGAGCATGGGCCTTACACTAAACATCCGTAAGACAAAGGTCCTCTACCAACCTGCCCTGCCACACAGTGCTGCCCCCCGATTATCAAAATCCACGACAAGGCCTTGGACAACGTGGACCACTTTCCATACCTCGGGAGCCTACTGTCAACAAGGGCAGACGTCGACGACGAAGTCCAACACCGCCTTCAGTGTGCCAGTGCAGCCTTTGGTCGCCTGAGGAAGAGAGTGTTTGAAGACCAGGACCTCAAACCCGGCACTAAGCTCATGGTCTACAGGGCAGCAGTGATACCTGCCCTGCTGTATGCCTCAGAGACATGGACCATGTACAGCAGGCACCTCAAAGCACTGGAGTGGTACCACCAACGCTGCCTCCGCAAGATCCTGCAAATCCATTGGCAGGATAGGCGCAGTGTTCTTGCTCAGGCCAACATCCCCAGCATCGAAGCTCTGGCCACGCTCAATCAGCTCCGATGGATGGGTCACATTGTCCGCATGCCCGATACGAGGCTCCCAAAACAAGCGCTCTATTCGGAGCTCTGGCATGGCAAGAGAGCCCCAGGTGGGCAGAGGAAACGCTTCAAGGACACCCTCAAAGCAGCCTTGAAAAAATGTAACATCCCCACCGACACCTGGGAATCCCTGGCCCAAGACCACACAAAATGGAGGAGAAGCATCCGGGAAGGCGCCGAAGACCTCGAGTCTCTTCGCCGGGAGCAAGCGGAAGCCAAGCGCAGGCAGCGCAAGTCAACCCGAGCACCCCACCCACCCGCCCCACCTGTGACAGAGACTGTAGGTCCCGCATTGGACTCATCAGTCACCTGCGAACTCATTTTTAATGTGGAAGCAAGTCATCCTCGGTTCCAAGGGACTACCTAAAACAAAAAAAAACACAGTACTCCTGGTATGGTTTCACCAAAGCCCTGTACAATTGCAGCAAGGCTTCCTTACTCCAACAACCCTTGCAATAAAGGCTAACATACCAGTTGCCTTCCTAATTATTTAATATGAACTGTGAAATTAAATTATCAAGGAACTTAAAACAAAATAGTAATATATTTTACAGGCATATCAATAAAAAAAGGAAGGTCAGGATAGGAATAGGGCCACGAAGGGATGGACAGGATAATACCACAGGCAGTACTGTACTAGAGAGATGGCAGAAATATTAAATAATTACTTTGCCTCAGTATTTACCAGGGAGATAGAACAGGTGGACATGACATTGGATCATGAGATTAGTAATAAAATAACTACATTTAAAATAAAAAGGGGAGATATATTAAATAAACTTATCAAATTCAAAGAGGAAAAAACCCCTGTTCCGGATGGATTATATCCGTGTATTTTAAAAGAATCTAGGGAAGAGACAGCAGAGGCATTACTACACATATTTAATAATTCATTAGAAAAAGGTGTAGTGCCAGAGGACTGGCGGATAGCTAACATAATACCTTTATTTAAGAAGGGAGATAGAACATGTCCAGGGAACTACCAGTCAGCTTAACATCGTTGGTAGAAAAATAATGGAATCTCTACTAAAGGAGAAACTAGAAGAACATCTAGAAACCAAAAATATAATAATGAATAGTCAGTATGGATTTCAAAAGGGAAAGTCTTGCTTGACCAACCTCATTGAATGTTTTGAAGAGTTAACAGAGAGAATAGATAAGGGTAATGCAGTAGATGTAATTTATCTAGATTTTCAAAAGGCCTTCAATAAGGTATTCCATAATAGACTAATAAATAAGGTCAAAGGATGCGGAGTCAGGGACAAATAGCAGAATCGATAGTTAGCTGGCTTCAAGACAGAAAGCAGAGAGTAGGGTTAAAGGGTAGCTATTCACAGTGGCAGAAGGTGGGTAGTGGTGTTCCACAAGGATCAGTGCTGGGACCACTGTTGTTCGCAATTTATATTAATGATTTAGGGGGGAAAATTGGGTTGCTTTGTGCCTCCCATTAGCGCCTTCCACAAAATTCAACGGGAGGATAGCAGCGGCACTAACCAGTAGCGCCCCATGGCGCTTCGCCGCCGTCTATGACATCATCGCCATGCGCAGCGCCCCGCTCGCGCCCCGGCCGCGATCTTCAGGAGTGCCCCCCGACTTACCGCTGGACGCTATGTCCGACGGGGTCAGGGGGGGCCTACCTATGGCCGGGGAGGCGCAATTTAAAGGCGAGTGCGGGGCGACCATTTTTGTTGCTGGCCACCTGCCAGCACCTGTCTGCGCTCCCGTCCCCGGCCTCCTGAACGTCACCCCCCGCAGAGTGCCGGCTGCGCTCCAAGAGCCTGGCACTACTCTTGAGTGCCAGACTCTTTTGCTGGCACTCCCGATCCCCGGGGGTCCAGCTGGGCCCCGGGTCGTGCTGCGCAAGGCCCCTCCCCTTTAAGAAGGGGAGGGAGGCCTGCAATACCGCGGCACGTAGCGCCACGATATTGACTCGCAGCGCCCCAAGAGTGATGTGGGGCACTTGCAGTAGCGCCCCGCTTCCCTCTTGGAGCGCAACCACTCAAGTTACAGCACGGTGGCGCTAATCTTTCCGGGGCGCTAAAAGTAGCTCCCCGGCAAAGTTAGCACCCCAAACGAGGTGCTACTCAATTTTTATCCCTTAGACTTTGGAATCAAAAACACAATTTCTAAATTTGCAGATGACACCAAATTGGGGGGGAGATAGTCAATACTGAGGAGGAATGCAACAAATTACAGGAAGACATTAATAAACCTGCAGAATGGGCATATAATTGGCAAATGAAATTCAACACAGATAAATGTAAGGTATTACATTTTGGTAGGAAGAATAGGAAGGTCACTTATTACTTGGAGGGTGCGAGCTTGGGTGGGGTAGAGGAACAAAGGGATCTCGGAGCATAAATACAGAAATCACTAAAAGTAGTGACACAGGTTAACAAGGCCATAAAAAAGCAAACCAAGCACTAGGGTTTATTTCTAGAGGGATAGAATTGAAAAGTAGTGAAGTTATGCTAAACTTGTATCAAACCTTGGTTAGACCACACTTGGAGTACTGCGTGCAGTTCTGGTCGCCATATTATAAAAAGGATATAGAGGCACTGGAGAGGGTGCAGAGAAGATTTACAAGGGTGATACCAGAAATGCAAGGGCATATATATCAGGAATGGATGAACAGGCTCGTTTCGCTTGAAAAAAGGCTGAGGGGTGACCTAAAAGAAGTCTTTAAAATTATGAAAGGTTTCGATAGAGTTGATACAGAGTGTTTCCACTTGTGGGGAAGAGCATAACTAGAGGCCATGAATATAAGATAGTCACCAAGAAATCCAATAGGGAATTCAGAGGAAACTTCTTTACCCAGAGAGTGGTGAGAACATGGAACTCAATACCAGAGGGAGTGGTTGTAGTGAATAATATAGATGCATTTAAGGGGGGGCTAGATAAGCACATGAGGGAGAAGGGAATAGAGGATTATGCTGATAGATTTAGATGAGGAAAGACAGGAGGAGGCTCAAGTGGCGCATAAACGCCGGCACGGACTGGTTGGGCCGAATGGCCTGTTTTTGTGCCATGTATCCTATGTAATTGCTTGCTATACCTGCATGTTAACTTTCTGTGTTTCGTGTACAAGGACACCCAAATCCCTCTGAACTCCAACATTTAATAGTTTCTCAAAACTGAAATTTTTTTGTTTTTCTATTCTTCCTTCCAAAGTGAATAACCTCACATTTCCCCACATTATACTCCATCTGCCACCTCCTTGCCCACTCACTTAACCTGTCTATATCTCTTTGCAGGCTCTTTGTGTCTTCCTCACAGCTTACTTTCCCACCTAGCTTTGTATCATCAGCAAACTTGGATACATTACACTGGTCCCTTCATCTAAGTCATTAATATAAATTGTAAATAGCTGAGGCCCCGGCACTGATCCTTGCGGCACTCCACTAGTAACAGCCCACCAAACCGAAATTGACCCGTTTATTCCTATTCTCTGTTTTCTGTCCTTTAACCAATCTTCTATCCATGCTAATATATTACCCCAACCCCATGAGCCCTTATCTTGTGTAACAACCTTTCGTGTGGCACCTTATCAAATGCCTTTTGAAAATCCAAATATACTACATCCACTGGTTCCTCTTTATCTACCCTGCTAGTTACATCCTCAAAAACGCTAATAGATTTGCCAAACACAATTTCCCTTTCATAAAACCAATTTGACTCTGCCTAATCTAAGTGCCTTGTTACCACTTCCTTAATAATGAATTTCAGCATTTTTCCGATGACAGATATCAGGGTAACTGGCCTTTAGTTCCCCATTTTTTCTTTCCCTCCTTTCTTGAATAGTGGTGTTACATTTGCTACCTTCCAATCCACTTGGACCATTCCAGAATCTAGGGAATTTTGGAAGATCACAACCAATGCATCCATTATTACTGCAGCCACCTCTTTTAGAACACTAGGATGTAGGCCATCAGGTCCAAGGGGTTTGTCGGCTTTTAGTTCCATTAGTTTCTCCAGTACTGTTTCTTTACTAATATTAATTACTTTAAGTACCTCACTCTCATTAGCCCCTTGGTTCCCCACTATTTCTGGTCTGTTTTTTGTGTCTTCTACTGTGAAGACAGATATAAAATATTTGTTTAATGTCTCTGCCATTCCCTTATTCCCCATTTTAATTTCTCCTGTCTCAGCCCCTAAGGGACCCACAATAACCTTTGCTACTCTTTTCATTTTTACATACTTGTAGACGCTCTTACAATTTGTTTTTATATTTCTTGCTAGTTTACTTTCATATTCTATTAGGGGGCTTATAAACTATACCCACCAGTGTTTTCTGCCCCTTGTTATTTCCTATCTCCACCCATACAGATTCTACTTCCTGATCTTCCAGGCCAATATCCTTCCTCACTACTGTCCTTATGTCATCCTTTATTATCAGGACTACCCCACCCCCACAACCCGCCATCCCACTTCCATTTTGTCTGTCTTTTCGAAACATCAAGTAACCTGGAATATTTAGTTCACAACCTTGGTCGTTATGCAACCACATCTCTTTTGCTCTTTTGTTGGTGGATTGGATATGAGGTAGTAGCTCAGTTCAGGATCTAACAGGGCAGTATACAATTGCATTTATCTTGAGAGGGCAGTAGGAAGATTGTTTGATTTGGGATCAGAGGCACATCGGGTACTGGTGGAAGCTGGAAAGGATGACTTCAGTTTTGCCAACATTGAGCTGAAGAAAATGTTGTAATATACAGGGACTTGATGTCAGACAGGCAGACAGAAAGGGTAGCAACAGCCTTAGAGTCAGTGGCGCTGGAAGAGAGATAGAGCTAGGTGTCATCAGCATACATACAATCTTATAGCACAGAAGGAGGCCATTCAGTCCATCATGCCTGTGCCGGCTCTTTGAAACAGCTGTCCCATTTAGACTCCATAACCCTGCAAATTAGTCCTCTTCAAGTACATTTCCAAACATACATATGGAGGCTGACCCCTTGCTTGTGGATGATGAAGGCAAAGGTTAGTAAAAGAAAAAAAGACTTGCATTTTTATTGCACCTTTCACAACCTCAGGATGTCGCAAAGAGCTTTACAGTTAATGAAGTACTTTTGAAGTGTAGTCACTGTTGTAATGTAGGTAGACACATAAATGATGTATACAAAGGAGCCAAAGAAGGATTCCAAGAACATGCTGGAGGTAACCCTGCCAGTATGGATATGCGGTAACTATTTTGGGACAGATAGGTAGGGTAGATTTTCCATCATGTGTGTACCTGAAGTAAGAACGATGTGCAACAGGGCTGTGAAAAAGATGCAGCAGGTGCACAAGCAGGAAGTTTACCTGCGATATTTTCATTGAAGCATAATCCAGTTCTTATCACAACACGACTCCCATCACAGAGCAGCACCATATAGAACCATTGACTTTTTCCTAAGCTCCCACCATTCCGCCTTATATCTAGCAATGACAGGAAAAAGAATTGCCAAAGCATTAAATTTATAGAAAAAGGATATGTCTCCAGAAATCAAATAATCACAATATTAAACATTCCGATAAGCCATTATACCTAAGTTGCAATATTTATTCTGTGATTTCGCCATGCATTTCCCTAGTAACAGTACAACTTTTCTCCAAGCCTATTCTAAGCTTTTTCTAAGTGCTGCCTGAGGACCAAGGGTCTGAGATGTGGACAGCTGTGGCACACTGCAATAGGTCTCTTAGAATGGAGGTGGCCCTGCTCTCAGAGTTCAAAGGATACTAATGAGCTCTTGCTGTGTGCCAATTGGCTACCGTATTTCACTACATTTAAAGATATTGAGTGGGGCGGGCTCCGTGAGCGGGGGAGAGGAGCTTTGGCGTTTTGACTCCACAGCGTGCGTCTTTTTTTTCTAGCAGGATCCCCGCCTGCAAGTCGACCTGATTGATAGGCTTGTCTCCCTGTCGGGCGGTGAAAGCTCTTTAGGAGGTCGCAGCCCAGGAGCAGGTAGGGAGCCTGCAGCAGTGTTAGTGGGAGCATTGGGGGGCGGTGGGGGGTCTGGATCTTGGGGGGCTGATCCCCAATCCCGGGGGGGGGGGTCCGATCCCTGATCCCAGAGAAAGGATCCGATACTGGGGGGTTCCGATCCCTGAACCCGGGGTGTCCGATACGGGGGGGTTTTAAGGAGGGAGGTCTGATGGCAGGGAAGAAGGTAAGATTGATGGACTGGGAGAAAGCACTCCTGCTTCTCCTGGCCCACAAGCAGTGCTGCAAAGGCATTTACCTTTTCCAAGAAGCAGTCCTCTTCTCCCTTCAACTGCCAGGTTTCCCAAGGCCTGGGAAACCCGGCCAGCCAGGGTTAAACCTGGAAGACAGGTTAAATATGAGGCACGCAGCCTCATTACAATATTTAAATGGCCAACCCACCTCCTGGGAGCGGGTTGGTTGCCCGCGCCCTATTCCGCTGCCATTAAAACCGGAAATGGAAGGGTTGGAGGCAGGTTGGGGTCGGGTTTGAGATTTTTAAAATGTTAACATCCCACCTGACCCCAACCCACCCATCCTTTGTGGTTAAAATTTCCCCCAATACTTAAAAAATATTTCATTGGCTTTGAAATGCTTTAAGGTGTCCTGAGGTGGTGAAAGGTGCTATATAAATGCAAGCAAGTTCTTTTTTTCTTTCTCACCAATCTTCTCCAGCATATTTTCCTAACCTTGCTTAAGATGAATTTTGTACTTGTATAAAATGTAGTGTCTCCTGCAAATAAAATTTGTCAAGCTTGATGCACCCTGCTGATCTGTCACCCGTGCTACTTCACCACCCCAGCTCACACCAATTCATTTGTTTCAAATATCTGCTCCTCAAATCCACCTCCATGCAGCTTCACTTACTTGTCCCTGTGATCTCCCAGGAATCCGTACCCCCGAGCAAATTAATTGGCTTAATTGTTATTTTCTACATACTGGTGCAAAAGTTTGATCACTGTTTTAAGCCTGTGTAGAAATGTGAGCTAACATAAACACAAATTAACTAACCCTTTTTTGTCTTTTACCAATTTTCTCCTCTCCCCTCTTCTCTTCCGATGGCATTGACTCTTCTCTGAGGTACTGTTAAAATCACTAAGGCTGCCCTCTGGTAACGTGGTTAGTGTGAAGGGGAGGAAATGCATTGTGCAGGCTTTGCTCAGTTATATGGTACAAGGTCATTGTGGGCACTCTTGCCTTAGTTGATCTGGTGAGGTTTCTAACTTTTCCCTGATTTGCAGCCATATCCTCTGACGGTTGAAACCACATTGATGTACAATTTCACCTTCTCCCGTGCATTCTGCGCAGCTCATCTATGTGAGTGGTGCCAAACATGACCACCCTCCTCTGTCGGACATCCTTCAGTAGGACCTCTACACAGGCATAAATACACCCTGGCTCTGCTAGCCCTCTTCTCCATGTTCCTGATTGTCCATAAATTTCTGCCTTCAAGATCACCTTCCCCTTTAAACTGTGACTGCAGGCCTTTAAATCCCTGCAGCAGCATCGGATGTTCCGCCTCCCTAAAGAACAAGCACCAAATAGGAAGCATTATTCATGCTGTTATCTCACTAGAAATATGTAAATAGGCTTGACCTTGGAAAATTTGAGATGGCAATGGGCACGGTAGCATAGTGGTACAGGAAACTTTCTGGTATCCGGCACTGACGGGACCGAGTTGGTGCCGTCCCATCAAAACTGCCGTATAAACCAGCGCTAATGTTAAAACATACGGAGCTTTTCAGCTCCGTGTGAATCAACAAACCCTGTTGCTTAGCAACAGCTTCAAAACAGTCGGCCACAGCTTAAAAGCGTCTCTGTAGCTAAGCAACAGCTTCAGCTAGACCTTGCAGAGCCTGACTGGGGAAAAAAAAGCAACGAGAAGTAAAAAAACTTATAGGAAACGGCTCCTGAATTTTGCTGGTAGATAGAGCTTTCCGGACATTTAACCTCCGGTTAAACAAAAGTTTCCTGTACTGGGATAGTATTCTAGAGACCTGGACTAATATTCTGGTGACAAGAGTTCAAATCCCACCATGGCAGCTAGGGAATTTAAATTTAGTTAATTAAACAAATCTGGAATAAAAAGCTAGGATCAGTAATGGTGACCATGAAACTACCGGATTGTCATAAAAACCCATCTGGTTTACTAATGTCCTTTAGGGAAGGGAATCTGCCGTCCTTACCCGGCCTGGCCTATATGTGACTCCAGACCCACAGCAATGTGGTTGACTCTTAACTGCTCTCTGAAATGGCCTAGCAAGCCACTCAAAGGCAATTAGGGATGGGCAATAAATGCTGGCCTTGCCAGCGATACCCACATCCCATGAACGAATAAAAAAAAAATCTCCGGCATCCTCCATTCTGCTGAGGGCAAAGCTCACACTGTTCTGTTCCTGCTCATCCTGGGAATATCATAGTGAATTCACCCTATTGCATTTGTGGTGCTTCCAAACTAAGCACCACCGTTAATTTAGCAGACAATTTGGGCATTTTATGTTTTGCATAAACATTACATATAGTTAGAGGAAAAAATCTGCAAAAGAAATTTAAAAGATAACGGCGATGAAAAAACATCCTGTAAAGATTAATAAGAGATGTTTGTACTAAAACCTATCGCAAAACTGGAAAATAAAAAGCCTCAGACTCTTTAAGAAATCTATCGTGCGTAGAACTTCCCTTGGGTCCACTTCAGATGGACAAAGGGAGAGCCCCCCAATTCTATTTTAAGTGAATTGGAAATTGTGATTGAGTTTTCTTTAAATGGTTTATAATATTTAAATAAAGCTTTCACACGAGCTGGTCTAAAACACCTGCCTGTAAATCACTCTCAGCACTAAGGTGGCACAAACCTGGCTAACTGGACCTGTGCCAGATTTTTCAGTCCTCTGGTACCCGTTGTGCTCCTGCATCAGCGGCCTAAGCGACCGGAAAATATGCCCTTTCATCTCTCAGTCAGGTAAATGGTAGTTTGACTAACACTGTGGGAGGCTAAGAAGGCATGGTGGGCTCTCCTTAATATTTCAATGGTTTCCTGAAATTCAACTTTTTTAATATGTCATGTAGAGTCATAATTTGAAATTGTTATTGGACAATTTTCAAAAAAAATTGTATGCACACAGTATTAACTTCTACCAGAACTCCCACTTTGAAATTATCACCTGCTTAAAGGTAAGTGGACAGCTTTACATTTCCTGCTTCCCCAGGCTCAGGCACGTCAAATTAATCTCCAGAATTAACAAATTATCCTGCGATGAATGTTTATTTTCTACAAATCTTTAAAAACATGCCAATACACTGTTCAGTAGACAACCTATTCAATGCCTGTGAATTAAACACACTGTGGAAGAACGTTTGAGGTTTTTGTAGCCACACAAAAATGTTCAGTTTCATATTGGGGAAAAAGGCATAGGCCGGGATTTTAACCCCCTTGCCCAGCGAGAATGTGCCCAGGTTTGAAATTTGGAAAATCTACCTCCCGGCTCCAACCCGTCGCATTCCAGGCCGCCGTAATTTCTATGATGGCGAATCGGGCCATCGACGAGGCTCACGCTAAAGGCAGGCGGCCCAATAATGTCATCGGTGGTGCGAGGTAATACTAACTTCACGTCAGGGGGAGTCCCGCACTGACTTCAGCCCAGCAACAGAACCACAGCGGGAGGAGCCGACTGGCCACGAAAAGTTTTAAAAATGTACTTCTTTTCGAACTCCTTTGGGGGCCAGCAAGAGCAGGAATGCTTTCCACAGGCCCTGCAAAGGGTCCTTGGGCCTCCCCAGTCCCGGCCTCTCCCTGATCGCGCTGGAACCCGCCCCACTCCCGACTGCCTTCACAGCCCTCCTCCCACTGACATTAATATTTGTATGTCAGCCCCTATACGTATAGCTAGTAAATGTCTGTATCTGTATTTGGCAGCTGAGCAACACTCAAAAGAACAAAGCAGTTTGCATTTTTTTGACAATGCTGATCTCAGATCCAAACCAGGTAGTGTATATACTTGCTGCACTAGATTTGCTGCCCCACTTTTGGCTTTATTCCCCCATATGACTAAGGTTATATGAACATTGATGTAATGTTTGTGACTTTAAAATTGCCACACATTACAAAAGCTGATTTTCTGTTCCTTGGTTAGACTTACACTACGGCAGCCAAGATTAATTTGTTTCTTGAAATCGGAAGCACTTTAGATCTTTTCAGCTGCCGACTCACCTGACTGTTTCTGAAGTGGTGATGATAAATTGCTATACATCCACTAATCAGAGCAGTTAACAATTCTTTTTGTACCTCACCACTTTTCTTCCCTCCCCTCCTGAAGGCATTGATTCCTTGCTGGGGTGTTATTCCAAGAGCGCTGTTGCCATCCAGGAGCTCTTCCAAGTGATAATCAGGTGTGACTCTTCACAATGAATGCTCACGAGGTGTATTCAATCGCTGAGGCTGTCACAGTCAAGTGTGATTCTGCCCTTACTAATGTACAGCATGTGCACTCCCAGAAGAGAAAGTGATTAAGCGCAGGATCCCTGGACACTATTTTCTTTCCTGACCCAGAGATGTTGAGGCCAACTGTAGTAACCTCTACTCCTGTCGCAGCTAAGATTAGTTAACTCAGCATAGATTGGTGAGCAAAACTAGGATATTCTTGGTTTGCATGGCTCAACTATTCACTGGTAAAAAAATTTACGCCTTTGATCGAGCACAGTTAATAATTGATAATGTTCCTCTGCAGTGGTAAGAACGCGCACAACCAAGCGCATGTCCCTTGTAAAGTTGTGATTGAGAGAATCATAGGGATCCTAAAGGGGCGCTTCCATTGCCTTGATGGATCAGGAGGGACTTTACTGTACACTCCTAAGTGTGTATGCCACATAGTTGTAGCTTGCTGTGCCCTGTACAATTATGCCATCCAAAAAGGCCTGGACATGGAGATTCCTGAGAAGGTGGCCCCAACTGCTTTAGAGGCAGAGGAGCCTGGAGAGGATCATAAGGAGAACTCTCACTTGTAAGAGTCCTCAGTGATGGCTGCAAGGGGAATCCAAAATCAACTATCAGTGAAGTGTTCTCATCTGTTTAATAATTTCCCTTTGTCACGGCTGCTATTACTCCATTTCCCCATCTTTCAAAGAAATTATAATTCTTTCAATGCAGTACACAGCCTAGAACCTCACAGCACCAATTTATCCCTGCCTGACCCTGCAAGTCTCCAGAAATATATGAGCACAAAGTAAATGGACCTTCTCTTTTATTACAACCAATCTAACATGATCATTAACCTTCATACTCCTTTACACCATGCTTTTCCTAGCTGTCTAAATGTATATTTCATTATTTTATTCCAGTGCCTCTCCTAGGTGCAATCCGTGGGTCAGTACTGCACGAGGTGGTTGGCTGCTCTTGTAGTACAAAAGGCTCATGGGACTGAGATTGCCCTCCTATAATGGGGGTTTGACCCTAGGAGGACCCCACTGCAGGCTACATCTCTTGCCCTGCTCAGGGCAACCTGATGCAATCTCCTATATGCACTGTCAGGTGACGGAGTGGTTGTGCATTCAGCTGGTGCTTCCCTTTGCACAAGTGAGTTTCTCTGCCACCGGGAGATGATAGAAAGAGCGTGGCCTGGGATTCTCCTCTTCGGAGAAGAGTTGTGCCCAACCCTCCGAATCTGCCCCAATCAATTTCCTTGGGTCAGGCGTCATAGAACATCTGGTGAGGGACCTAAAAGGATCCTTAAACAGGCATAATTGCCCCAGAGATCAGAGTGCATGCCCCACTGAAAGTCTCGGCCAGGACCAAAGCCTTTATGAGGGTATCTCAGGGCCATTACCAGTGCTTCACGGGGTTGACCATCACCTTCTCAATGGCTTCCCAGGGAAGTAGCAGTAACACAGGCACACAGGAGGAAAATGTGCCAGGTACCCCTGCCCAAATCCCACTGCTATTTACATGCAGTGAGTGTCGAAGAAGCTACCAACGGCAGTCCCAGTTGACCCGGGACAGAGAAACACAGGTCGGGCAGTAAGATAGCGGTAGGCCTCACTGCCCCCACTTTCCTTCATTCTCTGCTGATTCTGGCTGGATCACAGGGGTGGGCTGACTATTTCTGCAGCCTCTCTCCAAGTCAGCCTGAGCCACCCTCTTATGGGACTTTCTGCCTTCTGTACCCATGAGTCGATCCCTTCTCACCTTGACTTCAACCAGCAGCAACTCCACAGATGCACGATAATATGGGAGCCCTTCCTGTTGCTGACTTTCTGTCATTATTATTTTGACAATGATACAATGGATTGCTACATATGTAAATGGATATTTATTTTTAGTTCAAATTCTATGAACAGCTGTTCGACATTCATTGAAAGCCGATTAATTGGTATCCAATTTTCTCCTATAGGAATCAACATATTCTTTTAGCTTGTTTTCTATTTTCTGTTCTAAAATTGTTATTCATTCAATTTTTTTTAGAAGATATGTAAAGATACTGGAAATAGGCAACTGAATAGTCAGGTAGTGAGTTGATCCCATCAGTTTGCCCTCTTTACAGACCACCAGTTTCACTATCTATAAATCATACAGTTTCACATAAGTATTATATAACAGAAAACCATTTGAAGTATCCACTGGTAAATCACAAGTAGCTGTAAATGATTATCTCTGAGTGTTTTACTGTCTTCTTATTTATATCTGCTGCAGTCACACAGCTGTCAACTAAAATGTGTGGTCAGATTGGCATAAACAGCGTGGGAATGGAACTTTCTAAAGTTAACGGCAATATTTTCTTCAAATAAAGTGATCATATCAATTTTTAATATCCCTTTTCCCGGATATTTAGTATCTCTCCATTCAAATCTATAAGGTTAAAAAATTAATTATCCCTGTTTAAAATGTTCTAATAATGTAAACTTTATGGTCATACTAACTACTCCCCCAGCCCCACATCTTTGACCACCCCCTGAGAAAGAGAGACTATGAATTATAATTATAATACTCTAAGTCTATCCTGTCATTCTCTATCAATGTGGCAGTGGGCTGGCTATGTCTTTCTGTCAATTACCCAAAGGTACATGAGCAAGGCATTTCAGGTCAACTGAAAAATGGTACTTAATCATCATCAAGAATTTGATTAAATGCTGGGGTTTAGCCTTCCCTGAGTGTAGCCTTTCCTGGGTTTAGCTGTTCCTGAGTGTAGCCTTTCCTGGGTTTAGCCATTCCTGGGTGTAGCCATTCCTGGGTGTAGCCTTTCCTGAGTGTAGCCGTTCCTCAGTTTAGCCTTTCCTGAGTTTAGCCTTTTCTCAGTTTAGCCTTTCCTGGGTGTAGCCTTTCCTGAGTGTAGCCTTTCCTGAGTGTAGCCTTTCCTGGGTGTAGCCATTCCTGGGTTTAGCCGTTCCCCTGGGTGTAGCCTTTCTTGGGTGTAGCCATTCCTGGGTTTAGCCATTCCCCTGGGTGTAGCCTTTCTTGGGTGTAGCCATTCCTGGGTTTAGCCTTTCCTCAGTTTAGCTATTCCTGGGTTTAGCCATTCCTGGGTTTAGCCATTCCTGGGTTTAGCCTTTCCTCAGTTTAGCTGTTCCTAGGTGTAGCCGTTCCTGGGTGTAGCCGTTCCTGGGTGTAGCCGTTCCTGGGTGTAGCCGTTCCTGGGTTTAGCCGTTCCTGGGCTTAGCCGTTCCTGGGCTTAGCCGTTCCTGGGTTTAGCCGTTCCTGGGTTTAGCCGTTCCTGAGTTTAGCCTTTCCTGGGTGTAGCCTTTCCTGGGTTTAGCCATTCCTGGGTTTAGCCGTTCCTGAATACGAAGCCTGTGGCGGAGTGAAAGTGACTATTTACTCTTAAGAGCCTTGCAATTCTTAGCACCTAAAATGTGTTTCAATTCGGTTACTTTAACTCTGTTTTACCATTAGGAAATGGAGGTGAGATTATATTCTCTGACAAAATAAAAAATATTTGAAGACAGCTGGAGATGTATCTTCATATTTTTTCAAAGAATAGGATGGGATAACTTTTACAAAAATAAAACTCTTGACAAATTCTGTTTTACAGCTGTGGAGAGCACTTGGCTGTTTTTACTCTGCCCACAGCGCAATCTTCGCTACTGGTGGGCTTGGTCACAAAATTGGTGTCCAATTCACAACACACTGAGTTTTATGAGGTGCATTTTTCCTTGGCCCAAGCGGGGCTGCACTTCAGGTAAGTTCAAGCTTCATTTAAATGTAATAACTATTTAGCCAAGGTGCTTCACCGAATTTCATGACTTTGACCAAAGCTCTGCCCCTACATGCACTGCTGGTTACACGGGTGCATGATTGCTCCAGAGGCCTGCCTTCTTGATTTTTGGAGTTAGCAGTTGGGTTTTTTTAGAGCCATTATCTACCTTTACATTTAACATCTCGGATAGAATTTGTGTCCGCATTTCTGCAATTTTTCAAAAGCCTTAACTTTGCAAAACAAGACCTTACGAAGGCCTTTTCAATTGCTGTTGCATTACAGGTTACACTGTGCTGAATGAATTAGATGAGATTGACCATTTTCTATGGTGATAAAATCTTCGGTTCCAATGCCACCTCAGGCTGTTTGTTTGATTCCATCAATATGCTATTTGTAGATCATGCCACCCCTATCTGGGTACGTCGGAAGAGACCTACCTTCTTTATCTGTGCTTCATCACAGAGGCAGTGACCAATCAGTGCCCTGTGTTGTCGGATGACTTACAGATAACTCCAAGTGCTGGGACAGCTTTTCCCATGATGATGAAGGTCACAATGACATTAATCTTCTATGCTGCAGAATCCTTCCAGATGACTGTAGTGTCATCTGCCAGATAAGTCAGTCTGCGGTTCTTGCCTGTGTAAAGCAAGTGATTGAAGTCATACACGGGTGCTGTACATAAACAAATAACAGGTCTTTACTGGAGGAGGGCAATCTCTAGACTGGAGTACAGAGGCATGCGCACAGCTTATATACCGGTGTGGTTACTGCTGGTACTACAGTATACAGGAGCTGTAAAAAGTAGTTCTGACTTAAAGCACATACACTACAATTCCTCCCTTTTTAGATTAATAATACCCCCTTAATATTCAAATAACAATTACATTTTTACATGTACATTCAATAACAAAAGTCCAATTATAGATTCAGTCTTTGGGGCGGCTTCCTGACCCTTTCGGGATAGCGCCTTTCCGGAGGTTCTTACTCTTGGTGCAGAGGCAATTCTGACCCCCTTTCATCGGGTAGTTCATCGGGTTCCACTGCTACTGGGTCTCAAGTAGATACTACCGGTATGTCGGGTTCATCCCCAGGTACTCGAGACATGGGGTTGATGCATTCCTGTGATGCTAAGATCTGATCGACGTGGCGTCTCACAATGTTCTCCCCGACATCCACTGTGTACATTAATGGCCCCTGCCTTGTACATATTGTTCCGGGTTGCCACTTCTCTGTTCGATAGTCCCGGGCCAAGACTGGTTACTCTACATTGAAGCTCCTTGTCGGCTTCTCGTTGATGTGCTGGAATTGTTTGTCCTCAACATTTCTTCGCACATTTGGTCTGAGCAAGTGCAGACGAGATCTCAACCTTCGGTTAAAGAACATCATGGCCGGGGTCTGGTTGGTAACTGCATGTGTCGCGTTTCGGTAGGCTAATAAGAAATTGTCCATCTTATGCTGTAGTGGAATTTCTTCATCGCACGTGGCCTTTATCGCCTTCTTAAAGGTTTGTACGAACCTCTCAGCCAATCCATTGGTGGCTGGATGATACGGGGCGGATGTGTAATGCCTTACCCCATTCCTTTTCATGAATTTTTGGAACTCATCGGACACAAACTGTGGTCCATTATCAGAGCAGATCTGCTCTGGCAACCCGTTTCTGGCAAATATGGTCCGTAGAACTGCAATCGTTTTCTCTGTAGTGGTTGAAGACATCTTTATCACCTCAGGCCACTTTGAATGAGCATCCACTGCTATTAAGAACATTGAGTCCATGAATGGACCAGCGAAATCAATGTGCATCCGTTGCCATGGAGAGGAGGGCCACTCCCATGGGTGTAGAGGGGCATGTGGTGGTGCATTTTGGACCTTCTGGCATCCTAAGCAGCTCTTAGTTAGGTCTTCGATTTGTTGATCGATTCCCGGCCACCACACATAAGCCCTAGGCTTTTCATTTTCACTCCCCCCAGATGACCTTCATGTAGCTCATTTAGCACTCTCTCCCATAACTTGGGTGGAATCACCACTCTGGATCCACACATCACTGTCCCCTGGCATACTGACAGCTGTTCTCTTCTGGATGAGAATGCTGGCAACAGTGAGTCGCCATGTGTTGGCCATCCCCTCACCATCAATTCATATACCCGTGACAGCGTCGGATCATTGCGGGTCTCCTTCTCTATATCCGCGTTTGTTACTGGCAATCGTTCAATTATCGACGAATAAAATATCTCGATAGGGTCCACTGCTGGTGCTTCCTCCACAGTAGGCAGGGGCAGGCGCGATAGCCCATCAGCGTTCCCATGCTGTCTCGTGCCTTTATATTCTATTTCATATTGATTCACCCCTAGAAACAGGGACCATCTTTGTAACTGCTGTGCAGTCATTACTGGCACGCCCTTCTTAGGATTAAAGATGGAAACAAGTGGTTGGTGGTCAGTCAGCAAGGTGAACTTCTGTCCATGCAGATAGTGGTTGAATTTTTTTACTCCCCATACTAGGCTGAGGGTCTCCCTGTCAATCTGGGCGTAGTTGCGCTTGGCTGAGGTTAGTGACCGAGACGCAAAGGCTACTGGCCTCTCCAAACCGTCCGGGAATCTGTGCGACAGCACCGCTCCAATGCCGTAGGGTGATGCATCACATGCCAAACGAATTGGTAGTGCTGGGTTGAAATGGGCCACACCTCTTTTGATGTGATCAATTCTTTACACTTCTGGAAAGCTCGTCTATGTTTGTCATCCCACTTCCATGGTACCCCTGTTTGCAGTAGGGTGTTCAGCGGGTGTAATACCATAGACAAATTTGGTAAGAACTTGTGGTAATAGTTTACCAGCCCGAGGAACGACCTCAGTTGTGACACATTTTCCGGTGCTGGAGCCTTGACTACTGCCTCTATCTTGTCAGGGGACTTATGTAACCCCTCTTCATCGATGACGTGGCCGCAATACGAGATCTGTTTCTGGAAAAACTCGCACTTGTGGCAATTAGCTCGTAGCCCATATTCCTTTAATCTGGCGAGCACCTTCTCCAAGTTAGCGAGGTGATCACCGTCATTTTCGCCCGTGACCTAGATGTCATCCAAATAACATTGGGTCCCTGGAATCCCTTGCAGGACCTGATCCATCGCCCTTTGCCAGATAGCCGGAGCCGAGGCTACTCCAAACACCAGCCGGTTGTATTGATAGAGACCTTTATGGATGTTGATCGTAAGGTAATGTTTCGAAGCTTCTTCTACCTCCATTTGCAAGAACGCCTGGGCTAGATCAATTTTTGTGAAGCGTTTACCACCAGATAGCGAGGCGAAAATATCCTCAATTCGTGGAAGCGGATATTGCACCGTGTGAAGGACTGGGTTCACTGTCACCTTAAAATCCCCACAGATGCGGACCTTCTTTGGTTCCCCAGGCGTATTACTCAACGACCTCTTCATTACAGGAACGATGGGTGTAGCCCACTCGCTCCAGTCCACTTTGGACAGTACTCCTGAATGTTCCAACCCTTCCAGCTCTGCTTCAACTGCTGGTCTGATCGCATAAGGCACTGGTCTGGCCTTCAGAAACTTTGGGCTTGCATTATCCTCTATTTTAATTGTTGCTGTTATTCCTTTTAGTGTTCCTAGTCCCTCCTGGACCACTTCTTTTGCGTCAGTTAGCATTTTTGACAGTCGTCCAGGTGCGACGTCGTCATCCTTTTTGGCCTCCACCTTCAGTGCCTGTATGGAATGCCAATCTAAATGTATCTTCCGGATCCACTCACGTCCTAGCAGTGGTGGTGCTCCATTTGGCAATACATATATATCCATTTTAGGTATTTCCTGACCTTTATATGTCACTTTCACCCTTATTTTTCCTTTGGGGTAGACTTTTTGCCCCGTATACGTCTTCAAGACAATCTCTGTAGCTTTCAAGGGTATGTGTGAAAATAGCCACTTGTAGTCTCTTTGATTTATGACTGTTAGAGCTGACCCTGTGTCCAATTCCATTTCCACTTGGACTCCGTCTATCTTGAGTGTAACCCAGATAGTCTGGTGATCCTCCATTTCGGTTACATTATGTAGTTTCAGACAACCCAGCTCCTTGCTTCCGGAGTCTGTGTCACTTTTCTGTTCGTCTGAACCACTGTCCATCACCTGGTGTACCTTTTTGTACTTCTCCTGTGGAGATTTCTTACTGTTGGTTTTCTTCCCAGACCTGCAGACTCTTGCTATGTGTCCTGCTTTCCCACACTGTCTGCACACTTGGTCCTTGAACCAACAATCTTTCTGGTCATGTGTTGTTCTGCCGCAGCGATAGCACTTTCCTGTTCCATAGGTCATTTCGTTGGTGCTATATTCTTGCGGTCTCCATTGTATCTCTGCAGCGCCCCTTGCGGCTGCTTCGTGTGATACTGCCATACTGAAAGCTTTGTCCAGCATAAGATCCTTTTCTGATAGAAGCCATTTCTGGGTTCCTTCGCTTTGTAGCCCACACACAAACTTGTCCCTTAACGTGTCTGCTAGTCCCGCTCCAAACTGGCAGTATTTCAATAGCTTGCGCAGTTCCATTAGGTACTCAGCATTGCTTTCGTCTTTGTGTTGGTTCCTTATATGGAACTTAAATCGTTCTGCTATCAGCAGCGGTGTGGGGTTTAAGTGGTCCTGTAGGATTTCTACTATGCTTTCAAGATTCTTGTTTACCGGCTTCTCTGGGGTTATTAGATTTCGCAGTAACCCATAAGTTTTTGCACCCATGGAATTTTACAGAACCAGTGCTTTATTAGCATCTGGCACTTCATTTGCCCTGCAGTACACCTCAATACGTTCCACATATGTCGCCCAATCTTCGACTTCATTGTCGAACGTAGAGATACTGCCACTCTTCGGCATCCTTGGTTGTGCGTTAACTATCACCAATGGCGCCTCCCGCGCTTCCCCTTCTTCTCCGCTGGCACAAAATGGCATCTCCCACGCTTTCCTTCCTTCCCGCGCTCGCCCGTCTTCTCCGCTGCGGCTTCGCAAAATGGCGTCTCCCGCGCTCGTCCTTCTTCTCCGCGGCTCAATGGCGCCTCCCGCGCTCTCCCTGCTTCTCCGCGGCTCAATGTCGTCTCCCGCGCTCTCCCTGCTTCTCCGCGGCTCAATGGCGTCTCCCCTCGCTTCGCCCCGTGGACCCTGATCAGCCCGTGATCCCTGGCTGTGCTCTGCGCGTTCTTTTGATATTTGTCGACGCCGCTCAGTCTAGAACCCAGCTGTTTCTTACCCTCTCTCTCTCCGGAAACTCATGAATGAGTTTCCCCTCCCCTGATTGGCTGCAGAGTGCTCACCTGATCCCAGCCAGCACATCGCACTAACTACGCTGCTGGATCAGGTAAGCACATCGCGCCGACAGCTGAACCGGGCCAGTGACAGGAAATGCAAGCAGGCCCGGGCTTCAGATGTCGGCGCGCAGGGTGAGTGCACATCGGGGGCTTGCACGCGCGGCAAGCACCCGATCCTAATTTCTGGCCCATTGTGAATAAGCAATCATAGTTAAAATGATGCTTCACAAGGAGATCACAAAGCTAAGTGTAAAGTCTGTGGGTTATATGGTGAATTAATACACAGACTACAAGAGTAACTTTAACAGGACTTTACTATTCGAAGGTCAGGGCGAATCTGCCCAATAAATCCTTACACAGCACTTATATACCGGTGTGGTCACCACCGGTATTACAGTATACAGCAGCCAAGATAAAGTAGTGCAACACCTAAAATAGTTCTCTTAAAGGTGGACGGTTACATACAATAGTTCTCTTAAAGGTAGAACGGTTACATACACTACAATCCTCCCTTTTTAGCTTACAACATACTTATTCCCCATTAAACATAACATCATAACATCTATCCAACTTCACTTAAAAACAGTTCACAGATGTAGTCTCTGCGGAAAACAGTTCACAGATTCAGTCTCTGCGGAAAACAGTTCACAGATTCAGTCTCTGTGGAGGCGCCTCCTGTGCTTCTTGACTCGGTCCGGACAACGCCTCGGTGGTGTAGCAGTTTCCTGTGGTGTAGTCGGTTCACGTTGCTGGAGTGACTCATCCAATAGTCCTTCACTGGACTTAACAGCTTGAACTTCCGTCACTTCTGAACCAGCATTGTTGACTTCTAAAAGCTTGAGTACCTTGGGAAGTTTTTCTACTTCCAAACTGATTTGGCTCCGTTCGGAGGGACCACGTGCGTGATCTGGTAGAGGTGATAATGGTTCAGATGGGACATCTTCTTCTGTTTCGTCTTTTCCTTTCCTGCTTCTTGGAGACTCTCTGTGCTCCGCTGCCAGCCGCATGCACAGTTCCTCCTCCTCTTTCTCCTGTTGCCTTAGCAGCGCCACCGTCTCCCGGTGTTTCTTAGACTTTTTGTGATTCTTCAGGGTTTGTGCACTTCGAAAGATTTCCCCACAAGCTGGGCAGAACAGGTCATCGTTATATTCGGTGTCATTCAACAGGACATGGTAATAATCGGTGTCGTCCTGAGCTAGGCCAGCGAGAGGGTCTTTTATTTCCTCCATGCCCAGCTGGACGTTAGCCAGCTTTTGTTCCAAGTCCCGACATCTCTCCTGAAGAGACTTCTTCATGTGTTCAGCTTCCTCCAGCTTTTTCTGGGCTTCCTGCAAGTCTTTTATTAATGACCTCATTCGTGATTTCAATGCTTCAACTTCCTTCGGAGATTGATTGATCGTACTATTCAATCCCTCTACTGGAGCAGCTGTTTCAGCATTTTGTTGTTCGACATTGACGTGAGTCAGCGTACTTTTGGCATCCAAGGGTTGCTCTGCTGCCATCTTCTCAGTCTGTGTTGCAACCTCAGCTATTTCAATAACTTTTGAGAGCTCCGAACCCCTTTCCTTTGAAGATTGAAGCTCGTGTTCAAATTGTTCCCATTTCAGAGTCTTGTCCCTCAGCATATGAAGGAGTTGGCTGACCGTTAACTCTTCTGACCTCATCCGTTTCCCAGTAGCTGCAGGGCTGTTTATAACCTTGCCCTGGGGCTCCTTTGCTGTTTCTATTTCGCCATCATCCGCAGCCTCCACCATTCGAATTTCCACAAATGAATCGTCCGGTGATGCTGCACCCAACTTCAGTAGGAGCTCGGAATTCATGGCGACCAACTCAGCCTTTTCTGCCTGCAATCTGCTAACAAGCGCCTTCAGTTGCTGAACATCTTGCTCCACCAGATTAGAGCACGCACCTTCAGAAACCGAATCAGCTTTGATTCGTTTGGCCTCCTTGCGCAGACGGTTTGTGTGCTCCTGCTCCCTTTTCTCCCTCAGCTGTTTCTGTTGTCTTTCCAGATTCTCCCACTCTGTGTCAAAGAACGTTTTCATTGCTTTTATCTCTTGCTCGAGACGGCAACTCAATTGTTCTAATTGCTGTTGTAATTTGAAATGGAGTTGAGTTCGAGCCCGGTGTTCCTCAGACTTGTGCATGTCTGTAAACTGGACAGACTCAGAATTCTCTGCCAAACTATGTTGTTGTTGTTCAGTGGAATTCTGTTCTGAAACTTTGTTCTCCTTTGAAGCATCAGTATTTATGCACTCCTTCGTTTTTCCAACCTTAGTCAGCAAGTCCATTTTAGACTTGTCTTTCGCACCTGGGCTGGTCTTGTCGTCATCCGTTTCAGAGTCTGAGCTGATTGTCTTCACCGAGTTCTCACTCGTTATTGCTTTTAGGTAGTGCCATTCCATGTTTATTTCCCTGATCCACTCCCGTCCCAGAAGTGGTGGACCTCCCTCAGGTAGTACATATAAGTCCATTCCTTGGTGTTCTTTGCCCCTGTCTCTCACCTTGACTTGTATCTTTCCCATGGGGTATACTTTATGCCCCATGTATGTCTGCAATACGATCTTGGTATCTCTCAAGGGTATATGTGAGAATAGCCGGTTGTAATCCCTTCGATTTATGACTGATAGGGCTGATCCTGTGTCCAATTCCATTTTCACTTGGACTCCGGCTACTTTTAGTGTGACCCAGATAGTTTGTAGGTCAGCTTCCTTACTCACATTGTGAATTCTCAGACTACCCAGTTCCTGGCCGTTCGGGTCTGAATCCGAATTCTGTTCATCTGAACTCTTCTCAGCCACCTTGTGTACCTTGCTGTACTTTTCCTGCGGTGACTTTTTTCTGTTGTTGGTCTTCTTTCCTGACCGGCATACTTTAGCTATGTGACCAAGCTTGCCACATTTTCTACATTCCTGGTTTTTAAACCAGCATTGGTTCTGGTCGTGTGTTGTCTTCCCACAACGATAACATTTTGTTGTACCCGAAGTCATTTGATCCACGCTGAGTACCGCTGCCTTCAGCTGCATTTCCGCAGTGCCTCTCGCGGCTGCTTCGTGTGATGCTGCAATAAGGACAGCCTTGTCAAGTGTAAGATCGTTCTCTTTGAGCAGTCGCTTTTGTGTTCCTTCCTTCGACAACCCGCACACGAACTTGTCTCTCAATGCCTCTGTCAGATTTTCCCCAAACTGGCAGTATTTCGCTAGTCTACGCAGTTCGACCAAGTATTCCGCGTTGCTTTCCTCTTTCCGTTGCGTTCTCGCATAAAATTTGAATCGTTCCGCCAACATCAGCGGTGTGGGGTTCAAATGATCCTTCAGGGCAGCAACAATATCAGCGAAAGTCTGATCCGTCGGTTTAGCTGGTGATAGAAGATGCTTCAATAGCCCGTATGTCTTCGCCCCCATTGCGTTTAATAAGGTGAGAGCTTTATCATCATCTGCTATTTTATTGGCCTCACAATATATCTCGATGCGTTCTACGTACGTGGCCCAATCTTCCACCTCGGAATCGAAGTTGTTGATGTTACCATGCTTAGGCATCTTCACTATCTTTTTGAGAAACCACAACGAATTTGTTCGTTACTTTTTTTTTTCCAAAAATGGCGATTTCCCGCGCTTGTCTTCTTCCCCGCCCACTTTCAAAATGGCGGTTTCCCGCTTCTGTCTTCTTCCCCGCCTACTGGCGGCTTCCCGCGTTTCTTCCCCTGGCGGGAGGGGTAAGCTTTCCTTCGGGCGACGACCGCTGGCTTTCGGAGTTCGCAGCCTGCGCGCCGGCTTCAGTGCGTTCCTTGTTCCCTTTTCTCGGCCGGCAACCGGCGCTGGGGACAACCCGTTGGCGGCGAACAGTTCCAGCCGCTGGGCAGAATCTCGCTCGGTCTCCCTCGCTCGGTCCCGTTCCCCCTTCACTCGGGCTCTGTCTCTCCCTCAGCGGCTTCCAATCGCGCCTCCCAGCCCTCTCGCAGTCCGGTCCTTTCCTCCCCCGGCTGCGGCTGAGTTCTCCGCAGTTTTATTTATTTTTATATCTTCCCGCGCCTTACGATCCCGGTCGCAGCGCCTCGTGGCCTCGGTAGCTGCCCGGCCTTTCGCCGGTCGCGGTCGAGCTGTCTCACGACGCTGTTGCGTCTCCCAGCCCACTTGTAGCCCGGTCTCTCACACCGGCTGCGTTCCCGCTTGTACCGCGGCTTCCGTGCCCTACGCTGCCCCAGTCTCAGCGCCTCTGGGCCCGACTTCTGTCCGGCTCCTTTCCCCCGACCGTGGTCGAGTTCACCGCCCTTATCCTCCGTTTCTTTTTATTTTCACCTTACTCACAGTCAACGTGGCCGACTTGCTTCTCTTGGCTGATCGGCTCACTCACTGCCGTGGCAGAAGGGACAATAACAGCCTGTTGCTGATGGAAGGCTTCGTGTCTGAATCCTTCCTTCTTCCTTGCTCTGCAGACTCGAGTCTTCTCCCAGCAGAACGACGAGGGCGGGTGCCTCTTCTCGACGCTCGTTAACTGCTTCGGGTGTGTCGCTGCCGCAGGGTAAGATCGAACCCGTCGCCACTGTAAAGTCTGTGGGTTATATGGTGAATTAATACACAGACTACAAGAGTAACTTTAACAGGACTTTACTATTCGAAGGTCAGGGCGAATCTGCCCAATAAATCCTTACACAGCACTTATATACCGGTGTGGTCACCACCGGTATTACAGTATACAGCAGCCAAGATAAAGTAGTGCAACACCTAAAATAGTTCTCTTAAAGGTGGACGGTTACATACAATAGTTCTCTTAAAGGTAAAACGGTTACATACACTACACTAAGTACACCCAAATTACTGTTGAGCATACCATAGGAATACTAAAGCAACAATTCATTTATTTGGATTACTCAGGTGGGGTGTTGCTCTGCAGTCCAGTCAAGGTTACCAAAATCATTACCATACTGCGAAGCTCTGTCATCAAAAGAAGAGTGTGCAAGCAGCAGGCAGAAGAGGAGGCCCATGAGGCTTCAGGCGGACATAAAAAAGAGGCGGAAGTGGAGATGAACACGGAGGGAGTTGATATACAGCCCAGATGATTGATGCAGGACTCTGTGATCAAGAACTACTCCCTGTAATCGACACACTCTGCCACTGAGCAATTGTGTCATTGCTCTGAAAACTCACACATTGGCCGGAATTTTTACTTTTGGACCCGTCGGAAGCAGGGTGGCCTGGTAAAGCGCAGGAAACCCGGAAGTCCGAGTTTCCCCGTACGCTGTGGTGTTTTAACTCCACAGCGTGCGTGTGACATCACAGACAGGTTCCCCGCCTGGAAGTCAGCCTGATTGACAGGCTGGCCTCCAGTCGGGCAGGGAACGTTGGACAAGAGGCTGCAACTCCAGGTAGGTGCGAGCCCCGACCCTGTGGGTGACCAATCCCCGACCCCGTGGGGGGGGGGGGGTTCATTCCTGGGAGCGGGTGTCCAATCTCTGACCCGGGGGAGGCTTTGTATGGAGGTGGGGGCTGATGGTGGGGGAGCTTGCGGGTCGGGCTGAAGCACTCCTGCTCCTCCTGGCCCACAAAGGATTGCTCCCCAAGGCTGTCCTCACCTTGCTGTAGCTGCCAGGAATTCCGAGACCCAAGAACCGGCCACAGTTAAACCTCCACAGCAGGTTAAATATGAGGCTTCCAGCATCACAAACATGCCAAGGCCAGCCCACCCTCCTGGGAGCGGCTTGGCTGCCCACCCCCTGTCCCGCCTCCGTTAAAACCAGAAGTGGGCGGGTTGGAGGCGGGTTGGGGTCGGGATTCAGATTTTTAACACTTTAACCTCCCACCTGACCCCAACCCACTTGTTTTTTGGGGTTAAAATTCCCCCATTGTTTCCCCAAAGAGCAAGCTGCACACTTCCTCTACTGAAGCTGAACTGTTGTACCCTCCCATCACTTATTACCTTGTCGCTCTGTGCTTTGGGGCTCCCCTGCAGATAGCTATGCAGATACCACTTGCTCCATGGTACTCTACATTTGACTGCATTCTTCATGTGTGACTGCAGTGAGGTCAGAGTGCACTGCTGTATATACTCATGGTGTCAGCCATGGCTCAATAAGTAGCACTTTTGCCTCTGAGTCAGAAGGTTGTGGGTTTAAGTCACAGTCCGGAGAGTTGAGCACAAAAATCTAGACTGAGGAAGTGCTGCTCTGTCGAAGGTGCTGGTCTTTTGAATGCAATGTTAGCCCGAGGCCCTGTTTGCCCTCTAAGATGTAAAAGATCCCGTGGTATTATTTCGAAGAAGAGCAGGGGAGTTCCTCCTACTGTCTTGGCCAATATTTATCCCTCAGCCACCATCACTAAAAAAATATATTATTTAATCATTATCACACTCCTGTTTGTGGGACCTTGTTGTGTGCAAATTGTCGGCCGCATTTCCTACATTACAACTGTGACTACACTTCAAAAAGTACTTCATTGGTTGTAAAGCACTTTGAGACATCCTGAGGTCATGAAAGGCACTATATAAATGCAAGACTTTCTTTTTTTTCTTTCTGTTTGTGCTTGCAAAACTCATTCTGAACTGAACTTTGAACTGCTTTGTTCAAGGTTTGAACTGTTATGTTCAAGGTTTGAATGTGCCCCACTAGAATTGTGCCCTGCAGCTTTAGTTCAATGATAGTGTAAAGAGAAAAGAGGCAACGGTTAATTCCATGCTTTACGTGCTATCTCCCTGAGCATGCAGCAATTGACTATTTTCAGTTGAGCCACATCTATGGTTGAATACTACCTGTGTATACAAAGCTATCTTGACACTTCTGATGCCATTGAGTTCCTTCTACATTCACTCCCAGATCCAATGGACTTGCATTAACACAATTGGCACCGTCCACCCATGCAGCTTGGTTTCTTTATTAGGGTGGCTTTCTGCTCAAAAGAGAGCCACCTTCCTCCTGCAGAAGAACCTCTGAAGACTCCTCTGAAAAGGCCCTAATGGCAAACATTCTAAAAACAAAAACATTTGCATCTCCTCATGGTAATAAGTCTCCTTTTGCAGCAAGGTGAATTGAAAAAAAACCAGGCCACTCCCCTGTATTGATGAGCAGTAGCCTTTCAAGAGCTGCTGCTTCACTTAATTTTGTGACTCCCAGCCAACCAGGCTACAGGTTTGCTACCTTGTGCGGATTTTCCATGTGTAGGGAGAATATGGAAAATAAGGCGAGGGACTTACCTCACAAACATGCCAAGGCCAGCCCACCCTACCGTTGCCAACTGCAGGCCCATGCCATGGGCAAGTCGAGCTCCAGTTTTGCTGGTCTCACAAAAATTGGGCCAACAATCACACTTTTTTACTTGCACATAAATATAATTTAGAGAAATAATACAACTTTTTTGTCAAAATCATATAATTTGTTAAAGAGGTTATTTGAAGAGTGACCAGTGTGAATTTCAGTTTTGATATCTTTGAAGAAACCCTGCAGACATTAGTTTCAACTCTTTCTCTCTTTAAATAGAAAAAGAACTGAAAAATCTCACATCATAGAGTGGAATGCCTGGATAGAAAAATGTTGACTAGTTAATAAAGAGGCTTCATTAATTGCAGGTGAGCTTAATATTTGGATTACATCTGCATTATATACTCATATAGTTCTGGTCTCAAATATTCTTTACATTTCTGACACCTGAGCAACTTCCAATTTATATATCAAATATATATATTTGCAACAGGTCAATGTCTTGGTTACACTGCAGGTCCTGTAATGGAGTACAACAGAGCTTTGTATAACTCCAATGCAAAATCTACAATGGCCCAGAAATTCGGCTCTCCCCGGGTGAGTACGCACGGGGTACTCACCCGTAGGCCGAATGGAATTGCCGGTTTCCTGCATGCACTGCGCATGCGCGGGAAACCGGCACTTCCGATCCTCTGAACGAAGGGGTTCAGAGGTCGAACGCGCGCGCAGGGGAGGCTGCGCGTGCGCTTTGAACTTAGGTTTTTTTACAGGTTTTCCCGGGAGGGTAAGCCTGCAGAATTTACACATTTAAAAAGCAGGTGTAAAGCATGCTTTTTGCAAGGTAAGTGGTCAATTAATTAAAATTAAAACATTTTTTTCACAGGTTTATTATTTTTAAATACTTTAAAGCAAGGTAAGTTTATTTTTAGCCCCGTTATAATATAAAATTATTTTTTTCAAAAATTTAAATTATTGTTTAAAATAGTTATTTAATGTAATTTATAATTTATTTAAAAAGTGTGATTTAAAAAAAAAAATTATTTGAAGGTTTACTGCTATTTTGGGCCCGTAGTATTTATAAGTTTTGACAGGTCTACCTGTTAATCTTATGAATGGGCTTTTCCCTCCTCCGATTGGCTGCCCATGGCTCATCTGATCCCAGGGGAAGCATCGCACTAACTACACCCCTGGGACACGCAAGCACAGCGCACCGGCAGCTGGGCCAGGCCCCGGAGCGGAATTCCACGGGGCCCTACAGCTCAACTGCCGGCACGCAAGGTAAGTGCAGGTCGGGGGCGTGCAGGTCGGGGGCTTGCACCTGCGGGAAGCCCCCGACCTGAATTTCTGGGCCATTATATTATGTTCCAGCCGTACTTGGGACTCTGCTTGAAAACGATAATTCGCTGCTGCTGATAATGCATACTGACTACAGTAAAAACATTAAACTCTGAAGGGTAAAGAAAAACCCTGGGGTTGTTCACTGCCCCTTCTTTTCATTTGCAATCATTGAAAAGAGCTGACTGGATATTTTTATTTCACTGGCAGTAAATAGCTGCACGCATCTGAATAGCTATACGTGGCCCGCCGCCTTTCGCCACTCAACTGAAATCCAGTGTGGTGGTCAGGTTGCACCTTGAATATTACATTCAGTTCTGGCCGCTCTGGTACGAGGAAAACATCCAGTCAAAGGATACAGAGAAGGGTCATGTCTCTGATCTCTTTTATCAGAGGACTGGTTTATGAGGAAACGTTAGAACAAATAGACCTTCAGATTTGATTGAAAAGAGGCAAATTGTGTGTGTGGGGGGGTGGGGGGGGTGGGCAGGGGACGCTTTGTAGAAGATACCAAGTGGAGTTGGAAAGGTTAATCCAGAGTACTATTATGCATTAAACCATGACTGCAGGACAAGAGGATGTAGGTAAAAATTGATTGAAGGCAAAGTCACATTTGATGTCAGGAAGAACTTCTTCACACTAAGAATGATCAATGCCTGGAATGGTCCTTTGGATCGAGCAGTGTAATCAGTCAAGAGACATGTTGGATATGATGGTGGGCTGACCGTTAGTTTTTATAGAAGGATAAACTAGATGGGCCAAGTAGTCTTCCTCATCTGTACTTATCTTTGTAATCTCCTTGCGTAGCATCATTATAATCGTGACTGCTCACTCGTGCAAAGGATTCTGTTCCAGTTAAACTGTGCATGTTCCCTCTGGTGCAGTATAACTGGAGCATAATACTTTGTAAGATGTCACACATATAGATGGAATATTTTCAGCAGTTATTAATCTGTTACACACACAAAATATGTACAGATCTCATCAAAAGGAGAATTAGAGCAGAGTTAAAGACAAGGGCCTAGAAATTTGATAATGGCCCGAAAACGGGTGCGGGCAGCGCGAAGTGCTATGTGCCTGTGCCCATTCAAAGTGGTGCAGGCAGCACGCAGAGTTCGTGCTGCCTGCTCAGTATAATGATTGCAGTGCTGATCTCAGCGGTAAACGCATTGCTGATTGACTTAGCATGAACAGGGGGGCCAATATCGAGTGCAGTCTATTGGCCAATGAAGTTTGGCTTAGGCTCTCTGCACTACTTAAAGGGGAGGTGCTTTGTTGAAGAAGCACCTCATTGTTATTGTGGATAAAGTCTTGGCCCAATAGCCAAGAGACAAGGCAAGGAGATTTTCTGATGTGGCACTGGAGGCCTAGATCCTGGGGGTTCAAAGACATTGTCAGGACCTCTACCCGCAAGGGGGCAGGAGGCCTTCAAGACAGAGCAGCAGAAGGCTGTGGGAGGAGATTGCTGAAGCCATCAGTGCGACAAGTGTTATCCCCAGGACCTGGATCCAATGCCGCAAAAAGTTTAATGACCTCACACGAATGGTCAAGGTGAGTGAATGCATCTTCAAATGCCATATCCCACCATCTGCATCACAAGCCTCACACACTGCTCAATGCACCACACCCCCATCACTCACCTACCAATAATCTCTAGCAATCACCACTCATACCTCACAATCATAGCTTCACCTCACCCTCACACACTTACCACTGCTGCAAGACTCACACCCACATCTCACACCTTGCACACACTGCCAGCTATTCATGCAGGTACATCACCCAAACACATTGCACCACACTCACTGACACACTTCCCTTTTTCTTGCAGGCAAAGGTGGCTCATAACCGGCAGGAGCAGCAGTAGACGGGTGGAGGGGAAGTCCATCTGCAGAACCTGACAGAGCTGGAGGAAGCAGTGCTGGAGATCATTGGAGGAGCCGTCACAGTCTGCAGCTAGCAGCGAGGCTGAAAGCATTGCTGATGATGGTATGCTCATACCTAATCCTTCTTCTCACTTCCCACTTCCTCTTCTCACAATCTCTTTTCACTTACAAGCTGCTAATGTATGCATGGATATCTTGATTTCCCCCCCACCACAACCCGACCCTTGTGCCTTTCTCCTTTCAGATACCCAAGAAGTCCTACCAGCACAACCAGTCCCCGACTGATGGAGGAGGAGAGTGAAGGAGAAGACACACCGTCACTGGATATGACACTCGCAGGCACCAGCTCAGAAAATGGCACTGCGTGGACTTTAGAGGGTAGTATAGAGGCGAGATCTGCACGTGGTGAGTCACCGGGCACGAGTGGGTTGCAGCCAGGCTAGGGGGAAAGGGTAGCTCGGGGTGCCAGCTCCCCGGAGGGCAGATTTGCGCACGGTTCTGCTGCACAGGACTCGGGTGAAGACCTTGATGGGGCAGCCTTCAGAAGAAGGGTGATGGGCATGCACACAGAAATGCTTGGTGCAATGGCAAGCCTCTTGGAACATGGAGGAGTCCAGCTCCAACATCACACGAGGCTTTGCGCAGAGCTTGGAGCCCATGATTTCCAGGATGGAAATGATGGGTAACTCCATGAGAGACCTTGTGGACCCAGCCATGATGCTACATGTGATGGGCGATGTCACAGCTTCCATTGCAACATAGGCAGAAGCGACCTAATGTCTCAGTGCTGCAGTGGAAGCTCAGACTGCTGCCATCATGGCTGGGTTTACGAGTATGGAAAGGAGCTTGCAGGGTCTCGCAGCACTCCAGCAATCTGTCCCCCTACAGTTGGCTAAGAATGCTGAGGTGCCGCCCCGAGGGAGTGGCAGTGGCTCCAAGGTGCTCGAACCTGCTGTCCCTCTCAGGATGACGGCATTTGTACTCCCACCACTGCCACTCCACCAGTGGCCTTGCTGTTGCCTGTCATCCAGCCAGTCCAGACTGCTGCCACCCATGCTAAGGTGGTGGCGTCTACAGCGGGGCCTTCTAGGCCCAAAGCTGCTTCAGGTCCTTCTACAAAGCTATTTGCAGTCTCCCTCACTGAAAGTCAGAGCCTTCCACCAGCCATGCTGCAGCCACTGGGGGAGCACTTCGTAGGAGCACTAGAGTAGGAAAAGCAACACGAAAGACAGTCACTGAGGGAATGCACAAGGGTGATTAGTTGACGTTGTTGTTTTGATTTAGATTTGATAAATTTATAAATTATGTTTAGAATGTTTGTTTTGTGGTGGCTCTCATTTCAGCTTTGTGCCCAGGAGGACGCTGTGATGTTCCCTGTCAGAGGGATGGTAAGATGGCGAAGTGGTAAACAAAGGGGATCTGAGGTTTCATTCATTGGAACCAGAGTCTGATTAGATGCTCACGGACAGCCCATCCCGAACAGAGATCTGCTGCCTGCCTCCTCCTCCTCCTCTTCCTCCACCTCCTCCTCCTCCTCTTCCTTCTCCTCTTCCTGAGGTGGTCCCGGAACCCGTGGTAGCAAGGGCTGCGCCCTCATGATGACCAAGTTGTAGAGCATGCAGCAGACCACCACGAAATAGGACACCTGCTCCGGCATGTACTGGAGGGCTCCTCCCGAGCGGTCAAGGCAGTGGAACCGTTGCTTGAGCACCCCAATGGTCTGCTCAATGAGGTTCCTCGTGGCAACATGGCTCTCATTATAAGATTGCTGGCCAAGAGTGGTGGGGTTGCGGAGGGGAGTAATCAGCCAGGTGCCGAGCGGATAGTCCTTGTTGCTGAGAGCAGCCACTCTCAGGTTGGCGCAGTGGCTGGAAGATTGCTGGCACAGTGGACTGGCGCAGGATGAAGGCATCATGACTGCTGCCACGATACCGGGCATTCACCATCATGATCCGCTGGGCGTGGTCGCAGACCAACTGCACATTAAGAGAGTGGTAGGCTTTGTGGTTATGGAACATCTCAGGATGGTATGCGGCTCCCGCAAAGCCACGTGTGTGCAGTCGATGGTGCCCTGCACTATGGGGAAGTCTGATATCCTGGCAAAGCCACATGCGTGCTCCTCCTGTTTCTCTCTGTTCAGAGAGAAGACAATGAAGTCCCTTCTCTTGGGGTACAGAGCCTGTGTGACTTCCCGGATACAGCGATGGATGGCGAACTGGGAGATGTTAGCTAAATTGAGGGCCACGATGACCTTGAGGGCCACTGGCAGGGACGTCGTTGCCCTACTCTGAGGCTGCATGTCTGGTTGCAGGAGGTGGCAGTGTTCTGTGACCACCTCCTTAGTGAAGCTGAGCCTCCAAATACACTGCTCCTGGCTTAAGTGCAGGTAGGAGATGTGCTCTCGGAAGACCTGGGTGGGTAAGGCCTTCTGCTGAGAGCCCTTCTACTCTTCCCCCTCCTCCCTCCATGAACATCTTCTCCTCCTCTTCGCTGCCTCCGCTCCATCTCCCTTTCATACTTGAGCTCGAGTAGAGCCCCCATGACTGGGAGCAAGTGGTGTGAGCAGAACTCTTTAAATGAGAAGCAAGGTGTTCTCCACTTGCAGCAACACTCCCTGTCACCTCACTAACTTTAAATAATTGTAGAAAGCTCCAAACAGTTGCACAAAGTTACACAGAGCCGGTAGAAATGAAAAAGGAGATCAGCTGCAAGTTGTTGGTGATCCCTTTAAATAGCGCTGGTAGGGGGGGGGTCCTTAGTGCTGCTGAACACATGTTGAGTTGGTCATGATTTGGAGAGGGTGTTAAAAGGAGCAGCAACATCCAAAATGGCAGGTCGTGTGTCAAATCAGCGTTGCACACTGATTGCAGGCAACGGCAGCACTGCTGACCTGCCCGAAGTGGACGGAAGCGAGGGGGCTGCCATTTTTCCTCCAAACCGGCCTTAACAGCCGGCGCAATGGGTCCAATTTCCTGGCCAAGGTACCAGTTTGACACAGAGTGATGAGAGGCTGGCACACGAGATTTATACTGCTCCTTCCAAAATCAGCAGCTGGTTAGGAATAGAAGGGGAAAAATTCAGTTGGTAGTGCCACCCATTAGCGCCTTAAGAGGGCGCTAAGTGGGTGCAAACCAACTAGCGCCCGGGCGGGGCGATATCTGCGCCTCTCGCGAAATTGACCGGACATTTTGCGGCGGCGCTAAACGATACCGCCCGATCTCCTGCGCACGCAGATCTTGACGTCATTCGAGAGTGCAACGCACTTGGGGCACCCCGGACCGGAAATTGAGTGGCGCCCCCCTCCTTTCCACCTGGCGCTACCAACGACAGGTTGACTGGAACGCATCCCAGTCGCTGTGGGGCTTTTGCCTGCACTCCCGATCCTCAGGGGCCCAGCCGGGCCCCAGATCGCACTGCACAAGGCCCCTCCCCTTTAAGAAGGGGAGGAAGGCCTGCAATACCGCAGCATGACGTGCCGCAGCGTGTGGCGCTGCGGCACGTAGCGCCACAATATTCACTCGCAGCGCCCCAAGAGGGATGCGGGGCGCCTCCAGTAACGCCGTGCTTCCCTTTGGGGCGCAACAACTCAATTTCCGGTGCACGGGCGCGAATGTTTCTGGGGCACTACTTTTAGCGCCCTGGCGAGGCTGGCGCCCCAAACGGGGCTATACTCAATTTCTCCCCGTGTGTGTCTCATTTCCACATGACAAAGTAATAGAAAGAAACACAAAAAAAAGCAGTCATTCACATAACTGGCTCTCACAACCTGGAGACAATGTCCAAAACAGTAACAAAAATTTGACCACAATACTTGGCCTTCAACAAAACAATGAAAAACATTTTGCCACACCTCCTACTTTTTGCCCTTCGATGGTGATCTGCTTCCCTTGCGAAATTCCCCCCTTCCCACCCTGCAGCTCCTCCGTAATGGGACCCCAGTGGCTGGAGCAAGGCCGGGGGAAGGCTGCTGAGTGTCAGAAACTGAGACTGCAGATGCCCTTGAGGGACAGCCTGGACCAGTTCTGGGCCTGGACCAGTTCTGGGCCTGGAGGGCCCGGCTGCTGACTGCACCAACTCTGCATAGGCGGCAGCAGTCTGTCCTACAGGTGGTGGCAACTGCAGTGGAGAAGTGCCAGTGGTGGCAGCAGGAATGCTGTCATCTTGAGAGAGGACAGCAACTCCCTGCTCGACCAACACACTGCACTCCCACGGGGCAGCACTTCAGCATCCAGAGCAATCTGATGGAGCACAGATTGCTGGCCTGCTGCGGCGCGGTGAGAGCCCCGGGGAAATCTGCCCGATCCAGCGAGGGTGGTAGCAGTCAGTGCTCGCGTGGCCTCAATCTGAGTGTGCATGAGACCAGCCACTGACTGCATTGCAGCACTTAGCATTTGCATGGCAGCCGCCTGTGCTACAGCGAAGTGCTCCACACTCCTTGCCAGTGATTCAATGGATTCGGGCAACCTTGCCACTGCAGCCATGAGCTCAGTGTGCCTTTGCTCCGCCTGGGCACTCATTTCAGTGAGGACCCGCTCCTCATCTGCGTCCAGTGCAGCAGGACTCGAGGCCATACTCTCCCTCCGGGGAGAAGACCCCCGAGCTTCCCTACCACATCGCATTGCTGCAGCCCGCTGGGTCCTGGAGCTTCACCCTCATCAGACCATTCCCCCCTGCTCCCCTCCAGGGAAGGTGTGTCCCCAGTATGGGCATGGGCTGCCTCGGTAGAGGGTGGTGCTGATGGTCTGGCTTCCTCTTCCTCCTCGCCTTCAGCTTCACTCTCACTGGCAGCTTGAGGGCCCGACTCCTCACCTGGTGAATCACCATCTGAAAGCAGGGAGGTACAAGAGTGGCTTTAGCGTGTGGACAGGGGGGCAGCAAGGGAGGCATGAGTGCAGCGATTTAGTGATTTGGATTGAAAGTGTCAAAGGCTGCTGTTGTGAGGAACAAGTGGAAGGAGAGAGGACAAAAAGTTGATGACCGTACCATCGCTGTCCAGAACGGGGTCGGCGTCTCCAGTGGCGACGGGACCAATCACCCGGCTAGCCACAATCCTGTGCTCCTCAAGATCGCTGAGGGGTTGAAGCTGAGGCCGCCCTCCACCGGTCCGTTGCTGCTGTCTCCTATTATGAGATAGCTTGGCCTGCAAGAAAAAGGACAGTGTCTGAGTAAATATACAGCCATGGTCTTGCCTAATGTGCCTCCCATAGTTGAATAGCCCTTACTGTATGCAGCCATGGTCTTGCCTGATGTACCTCCCACAGTTAAATAGCCCTTACTGTATGCAAAGTGTGGAATGTGCATGTGTGTTTGATGAAAGGGCCATAGGTGTTGGATGAGTGTTGGGCATTGGGGCTTTCAAGACCCTCTGGCCATAAAGTGAGGTTGAGATGGAGGGATGAAGAGGTTTTGAAAAAAAACACTCACCCTGACGACCCGAGTGAGGTCGTTGAACTTTTCCCTACATTGCACATGGGTCCTAGGCACCATGCTGCTTGAGGAGTCGCTCTGAGCCACCTCCCTCCACACTCTTCCGTAGTCGCGTGGCAAAGGCCTCCTGCCACTCTCTGGGTACAGAATGGATCTTCTGCGCTCCAGCCCGCGAACCAGAGCCTCCAAAGCCCGCTCGCAGAAGCGCTGTGCTCGCTCCCTGGCCCTTTCCATAGTGTCTGGCTGCTAGATTTAGCTACAGGTCTGCCCAGGCCGAGATTCAAGTCTCCAATGAGCAGGGTGTGGCTGCAGAGCAAGATCGACCCTCCCCTTTAAGAACTGACCGGCGCCAGTGTGTCTGTGTTCAATCGCCAACTGACATCACCTGCGCTGCGCCTGCCCTCTGAGGTAGCACCTCGCTCCTCGGCCTTAGCGCCTTAAGAGAGGTGTGTAGCGCCTGATTTAGCGCTCCAATCACCTCCAGGGGCGATAAAAGCCAAGTTTGCTGTCGGAGGCGATAATTAGCGCCAGGCACTAAACTTTGCACACCGCCAATAATGGCGCCCCATATGGGGCGATACCGAATTTTTCCTCCAGAGAGTTCTGTACATGTGTGCTTATTTGTAGAACCCCTGTCCCCCTAACCAATGTCCAAGTGGCAGTTACATTTTTACCATTAAAAAAAGAGATGACAGGACAGTCGGGTCTTTGTTAACATTAAAAGGGTGGAAGATGAAGTTTAAAAGGTCCTGAGGGATCAGTTGGACTGCCTGGGAACTTTATAAAGTTTGCTTTGCCCTGGTTGTAGTTATACTACAGCTGGTGCAATGTGAGACTATGTCCTCAAGATGCTCTCCCACCGCTTGCCTAAATTCAATATGAATGACGTCCCACTCGAGTTATGCAACAAATTATGCTGATGTGAAATCAAAAATGCTTTGTATTAATACAAAAAATGTAGTGCAGCTGGCCTATTATTTAGAAAAAAATCTAACATTGTTTGCCATATTGAAAGATTCATGAGAAAAGCAAACTTTTAATCCTGAAAACAGCTAGAAAAATGTTGCTTGAAAGTTTTAGCTCAATTAAAAATGAGGTGCTTGAATATTATATGCAGTCATGTATAATGTCTGGAGTACATGAATATAAAGATGACATGGCAATATACTTGAACAGTAATATTCCTTTATGCTCTTGAAGTGTTTACTTCTGTTTCCTACTTACTTTTGTTCTGCAGAATCACCTCGGGTACAGATAAAGAAAGAGCTCACTCTTGACGGTCCTCATTTTAAAAAACCTTTTCTCCACTTAAAGTCAAAACAGAACTCAGAGGGGCCCTGGAGGAAAGCAAAAGGTAATTATAAGTGTATTAACTTGTGGAAGATTTGCTCCAGCCCTGGAGGTGTAAAATGTGCTAATCCTCCATTTCAAGGGGAAGTAATGTGCGTCATACACCTGCACCTCAGTCACTGAGTACTTGCTGATTGTCTCCTCATGAAAATAATACCTCATTTTAAAAGTTTCTGTTTACAAGCTTTAACAGGCTGTATGGCTGGAAGATGTTGTAATGTTGTAGGTACTTTTGCTATTTATCGGTGCAGTAAACATCCTCTGAAATAACAACATTTAAAATTTAAAAATATTCACAAACTGCTAAATTGAAATAACAACTTCAATGCATGTGTAGTACAAGATAATTCATTCTGCTCAGGGATGTTTTACTTAAGCCTGTTTTCCTTTATTGCAAAACATCCATCAGATAAAGCTATAGTTGGCACTCTGATATAAGTTCTACATGCCATAATTTCAAGAATATTCTGGAATGTTAAGCATTTTAATCATTTATTTTGGCATTTAGACATGCTTTTTTCTTAGTTGTTTTCTTGGTGTGATTTAAGTTCTGACTGGAATAAAATCTAAGGAGGAAAAATTTGGTTGGTTAGCGCCTCCCATTAGCGTCTCCGGGGGCACTAACGGGATGTTAGGAACTTAGCGCCCGAGCGCGGCGATTTTATCGGCGCTCGCAAAATTGACCAGATGTTTTGCAGCGGCGCTAAAACACTACCGCCACGATCTCCTGCGCCCACGGATCGTGACAAGTGTGCAACGCCCTGGTAGCGCCCCAGACTGGATATTGAGTCACGCCCCCTGTCGTAGCACTTGCCGCTAGGAACGACAGGTAGAGAGGAACGTTTTCAAGTCGGGAAGGGGCTGGGGGAGCACTATTTAAAGGTGGGCACTTCCTGCCTTTTCTTGTCTGCAAAATTTTTGGTTTTAACGCTGCCCTAAGGAGTTTTGGCCCTCAGCACCACTTTTGAGGTTCCTAAACGCCGAGCTCTTTCCCTGGGCCTATCCATTAGTGCTTCCAACACAATTGCTTTAGAGGTCTCTCCAGGCCGAGATTCAAGGCTGCAATGAGCAGGGTGTGGCTGGCCAGCAAGATGGCCCCTCCCCTTTAAGAACTGGACGGCGCCAGTGTGCCTGTCTTCCATGGTAATTGGCATCGCCTGAGCTTCGGTAGTGTTCTGAGGTAGCACCTCGCTCCCTGACGTTTGCGCCTTAAGAGAGGTGTGTAGCACCTGATTTAGCGCTCAAATCACCTCCAGGGGCGATAGAGGCAAATCTTGCAGTCGGAGGCGATAATTAGCGCTGGGTGCTAAACTTTGCGCCCGGCCGATATTAACGCCCTAAAATGGGCGATACCGAATTTTTCCCCCTAAATGTTTTCAATAATTAATCTAAACTTTTAAAATGCGGCTTTGCTCCAAGTTTAGAATTATACTGCTCCCAGTATGGACCCACACTGGCGTGAGGGTGTCTTCTGGCGGGAGTTTCACACCTCTGGCTTTAGTGCGCTTGAGAGCCAGATATGGATCTGATTCCCAAACTATATGACCCTTTTCATGTTGATTTGTAGCAGAAACCACGTTGCTTTAACACGAAAGCGTCATTATAACTGTGCTATAAATCTGCATCCCACTGCTTTCATTGCTGACCTCTATCTCCATCTTGTCACTTCACCTCCTTTTCTGATCCTCTTCAATTTGCCACTTGCCCTCACTGTTTCTTCACTTTCCCCCTTGGCCGCATTACCTGCATCTTACCATTGCTCATCCTGATTTGTCTGCTAGTCTGCTTTCTCTTCCCTCTTTCGTCTTTTCTATCTGGTCATTTTCCAGGACTGGTGGTGCAATGAGTTAGCACTTTTACCTCAGGGTCTGAATCCAGCCCAGATTGATGGACTGAAGGTCTACTCCTTCTGTCTTCGTAAATGATATGAGTAGGAAAACTCTCGGTCTGCTTCTGAATGCACATCTACAGCACTAATTGGCGCCAAATTCATATTAGAGAGGTTACTGGTATGGCTGGTCCCATACCATAGCTAGAGTATCACACTAGCTATGTAGGAGGTGCTTTTTTGAAATTGGGATTAAGGAATATGTTTGGGAAAAAGTAAAGGGAAATTTACTGGGCATCTGAAGTGTTTGATGCTGACACTGGAGGATAAATTCACTGATTCTGCATTCCCAGCAGAAAGCTACACTCGAAGGCCGTGCAGGCCAGAGGTAGGGCTGCAACACTGTAATGCCAATTCTCTGACCCATGCTCCCTGGGTGTATATGTTCAGTGAATTAACCCTTAGATGCCAAGAGTAGAAAATGTGTTCCATTCCTTAGCACTTTCTCTCCTTCCTCTCAATATTTTAGCTTCAGAGAATATTAAGGCAGCAGGGGTTTCCTGGCATCGTCAGCACCATTGAAGGTAATATACTACTAATATTGGTACTGTGGATACTGGGATAGCTCTGTTATCATGGCATTTGCTCTTTGATTGCAGGAAGAAAGGACCACAGAAAGCCAAATAAAGATAGAGGTGGTCATGGGGCAAGAGAAAGAAGGGATTTGATGTTAGTATGGAGGAGGCATGGAGGAGTGTTTACAGCTAGCAGGCAGGGGAGGATGGGATGAGACATAAACATGCTGGAAAGATGCCTGAAGCTGAGATATCAGAGATATGCAGGAGGTAGGGGTCATAGTTGGAGAAAACAGCAGAATGTGGAGGAGGAGGAGTCATGTTGGCAAGGAGAGGTAAATTTTGAGACATGGCGAGCACATGAAGATTTGAAACCCATGAGGGAGAAATCATTTGTTCAATCTAAAATACCAGTGCCTATTACAGGTACAATTGCATTCTTTTTTAATGATGAAATGGAGCTAATTATGCAGCTTTCCTTTATTTAAACTTGAAGATATAGCAAAGAATATTTCTTTAAGGATGCTAAGCGAACTGACTTGAAGCAATCTCAATTCAGTTCCCAATAAATATGACTTTACGGCAAAAAAGTGTCTTTATAAATTAAATGAAATCTGAATGAATGCATTGAATTAGTCAAAAATACTACCCAAAAGAAATAAACAAATCATTAACAAAGTGTGACTAATCACTTCATACTTATTACTGTATATCATCTTTGGAAGGGTTGACTGGTCACAAAAAGTAAATCAGACTGCATTCAGATTATTCTCCTTATACCCATACAACAACAATATTAATCTTAAAAGAACTAAATTGAGTGAAGATAATACCATGGGCAAGACAGATTTCAAAGACGGCCCATTGTCTACTGCTCCATCAATTCTACGGCCAGCAGGACAAAAACCTTCAAACTGACTGTAAACTGATGACTGTGAGGTCACCACAGATTACGGTGTCATAACCTCAGCATATATTGTTGCCATTCCTCAGACTGGAGTGCTGTGGAGGGCTTCTGGAAGAAAAAAAAAGCTGCATAGTGATCTGTAGTTCTATTTGGCTAACCCTTGACTTCTTGTACATTTTAAAAATTGTTGGCTGTATGTGATAATGAGAAGTGCAGATGGTCGCCGAGGTCCCGTGTGTGAAGGCTTTGTGTGTTCCATTCAGAGTTTTGACTGTAGTTCCCCAGAGGGGGGCAGCATATGGATAGCTCACACAGGTACTGTAAACGCCCCTTGATGCAGAGTCATTTTTTATGAGCGCAGTATGTGAAATTATGTAACTGATACAATTCATGCTTCTTGGAAGTCATTAGACTCAGATATCATATGTACATTTCATCTTTTTACAGTGCTGTGAAATGAAGCACCTTTCTCTGCTTGTAGTAGTCACTGTCTGCCCTTAGCTGTCATCAGACTGTACAGAACTTAGATATATAACTGCCTCCTGAGATTTCAGTGTAATGCGTGATATTACTCAGTAATTCTCGCTGACTAGCACCAACAGGTGGGCAATAAAGTTTCCATGTAGAAAATATTCCTATAATCTAGTATTGCCCTCAGTTGCTTTACAGTCATGTTCATTAAAAGTGTTGACAATTCCTACAACTTTGTCAAGGTCACTTCATGCTTATTTTCACTACTTGTGTTTTGATGTATTTTTGTGATATATAGGATTTGAGACACTATCTCACTGTATAACATTCAACAAACCTCCCATCGTGAGTATAGAAGTATTTCTTGGCTAAGGAATGTGTTTGTGATACATCAGAAGAGCCAATTGTAAAGATGGAAAAAGATGTATCTTTACTAACTAGCCTTAGTAAAATCTCTTAGTATTGCAACAGATACAATACCAATAATGTTAGTTTCCAAAAGCAATTTACCTCGACTAAAATTATAATTTCAAATGCATTTCTAAGCTGCAAAAATCTTAAAACATTCGCCCCATTAGAAGGTGATGTTGCATCAAAGTGCTGTGCCATGAGGATTGTTTTTGCCTTGATGGTGAATTCCCATTCTCACCTTGGTCATCTGGAGGAGACTGAGAATGGAGGTGAGGTAAAGGACATTTGCAAGTACATTAGCTCTTATATACCCGTTAGTATTTGTTAAAAAGTGCCATTGGTAGAAGTCTAGGAGCAGGTTAGAGTTTGTCAAAGAATGGTGCATGGCACAGTGAGACCCCAATAGCAATGTTCCCCCTCGTTTTTTTTGGGTGCGTGACCCCTTTAATGGGCTGCACGGCCCATTCAAATTTTTGCACATGCGTGTTTTTTTTCCATTTAAAAGCCACTGCGCGGCATGCATGGGACCTCCAGACCACTGCACAGCCGCACAGCTTAACAGTAATGTTACCCAATAGTGAAACAAAAAGAAACTGCTGGGTAAGATAAAGTGGATTCGAACAATCCTTTCACATCTAGCATTTGAATTTGAATCCAGACCAGACTTTTGTGTTCAGGGTTCGCCTGATGGTTTTCCTCCACTAAGGGCCATCATGGTGTGGCTGCCCAATCTAATCTTAAAATGCGGCCATATTTCAATGCCATCCCTGAGAAGGAAATGTGGGAGCTTGCTGTGATCTGAGCTGTGTTGTCATTCAAAGTAGGAATGCAAAGGTTACACAGAACTACTAATATGTCCTTATTAAACATATATTCTATGGTGTACAAGCTCTCTTACATCAACGTGTCCATAAATACTAATTGAGCACGTGATGCAAAACAGCACCAATGTGAATAAGTGTGTTTATGTCTTAACAATATCCTCGTTACTGTCTTCACAACGCAAGCTGAACTCAGTGAACCACCATCCACACCCAAAGAGCAGCTCACACCTGAGCATCAACCGCATCCAAAGAACAGCTCACACCTGAGCACCAGCCGCATCCAAAGAGCAGCTCACACCTGAGCACCTGTCTCATCCAAAGAACAGCTCACACCTGAGCACCAGCCGCATCCAAAGAGCAACTCACACCTGAGCACCTGTCTCATCCAAAGAACAGCTCACACCTGAGCACCAGCCGCATCCAAAGAGCAGCTCACATCTGAGCACCAGCCGCATCCAAAGAGCAGCTCACACCTGAGCACCAGCCGCATCCAAAGAGCAGCTCACACCTGAGCACCTGCCGCACCCAAAGAGCAGCTCACACCTGAGCATCAACCTCACCCAAAGAGCAGCTCACACCTGAGCACCTGCCGCATCCAAAGAGCAGCTCACACCTGAGCACCTGCCTCACCCAAAGAGCAGCTCACACCTGAGCATCAACCTCACCCAAAGAGCAGCTCACACCTGAGCATCAACCACACCCAAAGAGCAGCTCACACCTGAGCATCAACCTCACCCAAAGAGCAGCTCACACCTGAGCATCAACCTCACCCAAAGAGCAGCTCACACCTGAGCATCAACCTCACCCAAAGAGCAGCTCACACCTGAGCACCTGCCGCATCCAAAGAGCAGCTCACACCTGAGCACCTGCCTCACCCAAAGAGCAGCTCACACCTGAGCATCAACCACACCCAAAGAGCAGCTCACACCTGAGCACCTGCCACACCCAAAGAGCAGCTCACACCTGAGCATCAACCTCACCCAAAGAGCAGCTCACACCTGAGCACCTGCCGCATCCAAAGAGCAGCTCACACCTGAGCACCTGCCTCACCCAAAGAGCAGCTCACACCTGAGCATCAACCTCACCCAAAGAGCAGCTCACACCTGAGCATCAACCTCACCCAAAGAGCAGCTCACACCTGAGCATCAACCACACCCAAAGAGCAGCTCACACCTGAGCATCAACCTCACCCAAAGAGCAGCTCACACCTGAGCATCAACCTCACCCAAAGAGCAGCTCACACCTGAGCACCTGCCTCACCCAAAGAGCAGCTCACACCTGAGCATCAACCTCACCCAAAGAGCAGCTCACACCTGAGCACCAACCTCACCCAAAGAGCAGCTCACACCTGAGCATCAACCTCACCCAAAGAGCAGCTCACACCTGAGCATCAACCTCACCCAAAGAGCAGCTCACACCTGAGCATCAACCTCACCCAAAGAGCAGCTCACACCTGAGCACCTGCCTCACCCAAAGAGCAGCTCACACCTGAGCATCAACCACACCCAAAGAGCAGCTCACACCTGAGCACCAACCTCACCCAAAGAGCAGCTCACACCTGAGCATCAACCTCACCCAAAGAGCAGCTCACACCTGAGCACCTGCCTCACCCAAAGAGCAGCTCACACCTGAGCATCAACCTCACCCAAAGAGCAGCTCACACCTGAGCAATAACCTCACCCAAAGAGCAGCTCACACCTGAGCATCAGCCTCATCCAAAGAGCAGCTCACACCTGAGCATCAACCTCACCCAAAGAGCAGCTCACACCTGAGCACCTGCCTCACCCAAAGAGCAGCTCACACCTGAGCATCAACCTCACCCAAAGAGCAGCTCACACCTGAGCATCAACCTCACCCAAAAAGCAGCTCACACCTGAGCATCAACCACACCCAAAGCGCAGCTCACACCTGAGCATCAACCTCACCCAAAGAGCAGCTCACACCTGAGCATCAACCTCACTCAAAGAGCAGCTCACACCTGAGCACCTGCCTCACCCAAAGAGCAGCTCACACCTGAGCATCAACCTCACCCAAAGAGCAGCTCACACCTGAGCATCAACCTCACCCAAAGAGCAGCTCACACCTGAGCACCTGCCTCACCCAAAGAGCAGCTCACACCTGAGCATCAACCACACCCAAAGAGCAGCTCACACCTGAGCATCAACCACACCCAAAGAGCAGCTCACACCTGAGCATCAACCACACCCAAAGAGCAGCTCACACCTGAGCATCAACCTCACCCAAAGAGCAGCTCACACCTGAGCACCTGCCTCACCCAAGGAGCAGCTCACACCTGAGCATCAACCTCACCCAAAGAGCAGCTCACACCTGAGCATCAACCACACCCAAAGAGCAGCTCACACCTGAGCATCAACCTCACCCAAAGAGCAGCTCACACCTGAGCATCAACCACACCCAAAGAGCAGCTCACACCTGAGCATCAACCACACCCAAAGAGCAGCTCACACCTGAGCATCAACCTCACCCAAAGAGCAGCTCACACCTGAGCATCAACCACACCCAAAGAGCAGCTCACACCTGAGCATCAACCACACCCAAAGAGCAGCTCATACCTGAGCATCAACCTCACCCATAGAGCAGCTCACACCTGAGCATCAACCTCACCCAAAGAGCAGCTCACACCTGAGCATCAACCTCACCCAAAGAGCAGCTCACACCTGAGCACCTGCCTCACCCAAAGAGCAGCTCACACCTGAGCATCAACCTCACCCAAAGAGCAGCTCACACCTGAGCATCAACCACACCCAAAGAGCAGCTCACACCTGAGCATCAACCACACCCAAAGAGCAGCTCACACCTGAGCATCAACCTCACCCAAAGAGCAGCTCACACCTGAGCATCAACCACACCCAAAGAGCAGCTCATACCTGAGCATCAACCTCACCCATAGAGCAGCTCACACCTGAGCATCAACCTCACCCAAAGAGCAGCTCACACCTGAGCACCTGCCTCACCCAAAGAGCAGCTCACACCTGAGCATCAACCTCACCCAAAGAGCAGCTCACACCTGAGCATCAACCACACCCAAAGAGCAGCTCACACCTGAGCACCAACCTCACCCAAAGAGCAGCTCACACCTGAGCATCAACCACACCCAAAGAGCAGCTCACACCTGAGCATCAGCCTCACCCAAAGAGCAGCTCACACCTGAGCACCTGCCTCACCCAAGGAGCAGCTCACACCTGAGCATCAACCACAACTAAACAGTACCTCACACCTGAGCACTAACCAACACCATCCATACTTGAAGCAGACACCAGCACATAAATACATAAAATAGAACAAATATATAATGGTAATGATGAGGAAGCAAAGAGTAAGGAACCAAAAATAACAACAGAAAATGCTGGAAATACCCAGCAGGCCAGGCAGCATCCGTGGAGAGAGAAACAGAGTTAACGTTTCAGGTCTGGGACCCTTCATCAGAACTGGAAAAAGCTGGAAATGTAACAGATATTAAGCAGGTTCAGAGACAGGGGGGTGGGGTTAGGAGGGGAGGAAGGAATTGAAAGAACATACTGTGACAATGTTGCAAATGGGAATGGCAAAATCATACAGCATGAAAAATGGGGGCGGGGATTATTATCTGAAATTGTTGAACTCGATATTGAGTCCGGAAGGCTGTAAAGTGCCCAATTGTAAGATGAGGTGCTGTTGCTCGAGCTTACGTTGAGCTTCATTGGAACAATGTAATAGGCCGAGGACAGAGAGATCTTTTACTGTATTCGCTGCTCATGATGCGGTCTCCTCTACATTTGGGAGACCAAACGCAGATTGGGTGACCGCTTTACGGAACACCTCCGTTCAGTCCGTAAGGGTAAACCCTGAGCTTCCGGTCACCTGTCACTTTAATTCTCCGCTTCACTCCCACTCTGATCTCTCTGTCCTCGGCCTATTACATTGTTCCAATGAAGCTCAATGTAAGCTCGAGGAACAGCACCTCATCTTTCGACTAGGCACTTTACAACCTTCTGGACTCAATATCGAGTTCAACAATTTCAGATAATAATCCCTGCCCCCATTTTTCATGCTGTATGATTTTGTCATTCCCATTTGCAAAAATTTTCACAGTATGTTCTTTCAATTCCTTCCTCCCCTCCTAACCCCCCCCCCCCCCCACTGTCTTTGCGCCTGCTTAATATCTGTTACATTTCCAGCTTTTTCCAGTTCTGATGAAGTGTCCCAGACCTGAAACGTTAACTCTGTTTCTCTCTCCACAGATGCTGCCTGGCCTGCTGAGTATTTTCCAGCATTTTCTGTTGTTATTTCAGATTTCCAGCATCCGCAGTATTTTGCTATTGTAGGAACCAAACACTGGCTTAGCTGCCTCTGCCGCTTCCCTCCCTTCCCCTAGCCCACCAAGCCAAACTTCCCTATAGGTTACCCCCTACCCGAGCCATGAACTTGCATCTTTCTCTACTTTCTCTCCTATCCCCCCTCATGCCCTCTCCAAGCGCATCTTGTCCATGTGACCCACCTCCTGCTCCCTTGACCCTATTCCCACTAAATTGCTGACCACCCAACTTCCGTTCCTGGCCCCCATGTTAGCTGATAGTGATACCGGTTTCCTCTCCTCAGGTACTGCCCCCTCCCTTTAAATCTGCCATCATCACCCCATTCCTCAAAAAACCCACCCTTGAACCCTATGTCCTTGCAAACTACCGCCCCATCACCAACTTCCCTTTCCTCTTCAAAGTCCTTGAATGTGTTGTTGCCTCCCAAATCCGTCTTTTCCGCAACTCCATGTTTGAACCCCTCCAGTCAGTTTTCTGCCCCAACCACGGTATTTGTCAAAGTCACAAATGACATCCTATGTGGCTGTGACAAAGGTAAACTATCCCTTCTCATCCTTCTCAACCTGTCTGCAGCCTTTGACACAGTTGACCACATCATCCTCCTCCAATGCCTCTCCTCCATTGACCAGCTGGGTGGGACTGCCCTCGCCTGGTTCCATTCTTATCTATCCAGTCGTAGCTAGAGAATCACCTGCAATGACATCTCTTCCTGCTCCCGCACTGTTACCTCTGGAGTCCCGCAAGGATCTATCCTTGACCCCCTCCTATTTCTCATCTACACGCTGCCTCTCAGCGACATCATCCGAAAACCCGTCAGGTATCACATGTACGCTGACGACACCCAGCTCTACCTCACCATCACCTCTCTTGACCCCTCCACTGTCTCTGATTTGTCACGCTGCTTGTCTGACATCCAGTACTGGATGAGCAGAAATTTCCTCCAAATAAATATTGGGAAGACCAAAGCCATTGTCTTTGGTCCCCGCCACAAACTCTGTTCCCTAGCCACCATCTCCATCCCTCTCCCTGGCCACTGTCTGAGGCTGAACCAGACCATTTGCAACCTTGGTGTCCTGTTTGACCCCGAGATGAGCTGCCAACCACATATCTGCGCCATCAGCAAGACCACAAACTTCCACCTCTGTAACATCATCCGTGTCCACCGTGCCTCAACTCACCTGCTGCTAAAAGCCTCATCCATGCCTTTGTTACCTCTAGACATGACTATTCCAATGTTCTCCTGGCTGACCTCCCATCTGCCACCCAGCATAAACTTGATCACTTTCAAAACTCTGGTGTCCATATCCTAACCCATCACCCCTGTGCGCGCTGACCTAAATTGGCTCCCTGTCCGGCAATGCCTCAGTTTTAAAATTCTCATCCTTGTTTTCAAATCCCTCCATGGCCTTGCCCCTTCCTATCTCTGTAACTTCCTCCAGCCCCACAACACTCCAAGATCTCTGCACTCCTCCAATTGTAGCCTCTCGTGCATCCCTGATTTTAATAGCTCCAACATTAGCTGCCATGCCTTCAGCTGCATAGGCCCTAAGCAATGGAATTCCCTCCCCGAACCTTTCTATCTCTCTAGTTCTCTCTCCTCCTTTAAGATGATTCTTAAATCCTACCGCTTTGACCAATTTTTGGTCACCTGTCCTACTATCTCCTTTTGTGGTTCAGTGTCAAATTTTGTTTGATAACGCTCCTGTGAAGCAACTTGGGAAATTTTACTAAAGAAGACCTGCACTTATATAGCGCCTTTCACGACCACCAGACATCTCAAAGCGCTTTACAGCCAATGAAGTACTTTTGGAGTATAGTCACTGTTGTAATGTGGGAAACGCAGCAGTCAATTTGGTCACAGCAAGCTCCCACAAACAGCAACGTGAAAATGACCAGATAATCTGTTTTTGTTATGTTGGTTGAGGGAGAAATATTGGCCAGGACATAACTCCCCTACTCTTCTTCGAAATAGTGCCATGGGATCTTTTACGTCCACCTGAGAGAACAGATGGGGCCTCGGTTAAACGTCTCATCCAAAAGATGGCACCTCCGACAGTGCAGCACTCCCTCAGCACTGCACTGGAGTGTCAGCCTAGCTTTATGTGCGCAAGTCCCTGGAGTGGGACTTGAACCCACAACCTTCTTGAACTCAGAGATGACTGTGCTACTAACTGAGCCACAGCTGACACTAAAGAAGCTATATAAATGCAAGTTATTGTTGTTCTTGGTGAGCAAATAGCTGTAGAGATGGTGGTTGATGAGGTACTGCATGTTGAAGCCACCTAATTAGTTGTATGGGGATATTTGATTCATTTTCAAATGGAGGGTATTATAGCAACAGCGCCATATTGCAGAGTTACATCCCTCCATGCACGCTACATTGAAAAGTAATGTGGTGAGTCAAAATCCAGATATGCCTTGACATGATTCATGTAATGGAGCACCAACTGTACACACTACAGTTTGTCACTGGCCATATAGAAATACCAGAGGTATCTGCAGTGATGAATGCAGTTTCACAGACTATAGCAATAGTAGAAGCATTTCTTGTGAATGGTCCCATTGTGTCAATTGAGGATTTGAGGATCAAAACCTTAAGATTCACTCATTGTCAGCTTCAAATCTCTTTGAGAACAGTCATTATTCTTTCATTGCATTTAAGATAGGTATTGGTTGTGCAAAAACTGAACAAGAAAAGAATCTGATTCCTGGAACTCCCTACCTAACAGCACTATGGGAGTAGCTTCACCACACGGATTGCAGCGGTTCAAGAAGGCGGTTCACCACCACCTTCTCAAGGGCAATTAGGGATGGGCAATAAATGCTGGCCTTGCCAGCGACGCCCACATCCCAAAAACGAATTTTAAAAAAACCTTGTGTAGGTGTCTGGAAGACCTTTGTGATATAAATGTTGAGAGCAGTAATGATCTTCACTACCATAATTAGTGCATGGCAGATGGTGGGCTGTCTATGTTGTTCTTCATGAGCCAGGTAGCAAGGCTCAGTCATATTTCCCTGGTGAGTCTAGTTTACTCCTGTACTTCTCCTCTGCCATATCCAGATAGCAGACTCTTGCAGTACAGCCACTTCCTGGGCATTACCTGCTGAAAGTTGTATGCTTCTTATGCCATCTAAGTGGCCCTATGTTTCTCTTCCTGAGGTATTGCAATATGCACACCCCCCCACCTCCCCACCCCCCAATAACTGCTACACCCATCCAGTCAGACAGAAAACTCATCTGCATTATGCACTTTTGCCACTGCTGTAGTGATACTTCAAAATCTTTTCCTTTGTTAAGTTTACCAGCTCTGATCTGGAGTAAAATATTCACTTTTCAATTTGAATATGCAGATCTGGGATGTTGACTGAGCCATTGATTGATTACCTTTAACAAAGCATGAACAAGCAAAAATCGTACTTCTTAGTTGTTGCCACTCCTTTTTTGGAGAGGTACGAATGTTCAGATCAATGCTAAGCACAGAAATCATCCATTGGTGCTTCCTCCTGACAAGAAACTACTTTTTACTCACATACATTTTGTAGCTAAAATTAGCAGTGAGGAATGTTGTCCCCATTAAGATTAAATTTAGTTACCGCTGAGATTTAGATTATTTACAGTAAGACAAAAGGATAAAGGTTATATAACTGGAAGAAATGCTGGTAACCAATTTTCCCATTAAGCTGCACGTCTGCGCGGCGGTCTGGAGGTCCCTCGCAGGCCACTTGCCGGCTTTACAATGGGACAAACCGCGCATGCGCAGAAATTTGAATGGGCCGCACAGCCCGTTGAAGGGGCCACGCACCCAAAAATAAAATTAGTGGGAACATTGTTGGTAACCACCTGATTCAGTAAGAAATATTAACACTGCATTGGCCCACAATTGCTTCTAATTATTTCTTTTTACATATAGGGAAACTAAAGTTTACCAGCTGAAAATTGTTCTTCTTAGCAGCATCTACTGTGAAAATGTATAAGTTGTTACAGTCTCTAATGATGTGATTTGTGTACTCGTGCAGTTGACCTCTGTGCTTCACCCCTGAATTCTGACTGTGATTGGCAGGAACCCAGGGGCAAAGAGAAAAGGTCAGTGGTGTGACTCCAAGAGCTGCATGTTCCTGAAACTGATCTTTATAACGGATAGCATTCGGCGGGACAGTTTTTTAACAGATAAGCGACTTCAGCATCAGAAGTTTTATCATAGAATAATAATGAGATGATGAAACTTGGAAAAGTGAGTCTACTATCAGTACTCCTTCAATCAACCTTTTATTATAATTCACACTAACAATTTTTATCTGGTCCATTTTTAAAATGTATTTTAGAAAGAAGTATTAAGGACATTATATTTAGCAAGCACTACTGAGCTAGATAGCGTGAAACAGCTAAGTTAACCACAGTAAGTATAGTCACTCGTGTGGGCTCAGTAACTACACAAAATCAATAAATATGTTTCCCCTTTCCATGTGTGATCTGGCCAGAGAAACCAACCAATTATTCTAATGAAATAGTGACTGCATTTTTGTGAGGTTGACTTCTACTGTTATCCCACATAAACAAAATTAAAACTTTAAAAGGACAGTGGGTCATATTTTACTCTGGATGTTGTTTAATTTTTTTTAAAGTGGAAATGAATTAATGGGTTAGTAGATTGGGCAGATAGATATCAGCTGAAATTTAAACATGGAAAAATGTGAGACGATATATTTTTGGAAGTTCAAGGAGAGAACATGTACACTAAATGGTAAAGCTTTAAAAGCAGCAAAGAGATTTGGGAATTCAGATACACAAGTCTTTAAAAATGAGAGGACAAGTTGATCAAGCTGTAAAAAACTATGTATGGCATTATAAATAGGGGTCTAGAGTACAAAAGCAGAGGAAATGCCAAACCTAAACAAATCATTAGTTAGCCTGCAATTAAAAGTGAGGTAGATTTTGGCTTTGTGCAATAGTGTAAAATGGGTGATAGCGAATCGGCAGCCTGTTTTACATTCTCCTGATTTTTATTTCTATTGAAGTCAATGGAGATTTAGAATGGGAGAGATGTAAAATGGGCTGCTGATTCACTGTTACCCATTTTACACCATCGCACAAAGTCAAAATCTATCCCATTGTGTTCAGTCTTGGGTGTCTTGCTTTAGGAAGGATATCAAGGCCATGGAGAGGGTACAGAAGAGATTCATGAAGATAATACCAGGGATAAGAGGATTTAATTATGGGGGAAACCCAGAGAAGCTGGAGATTTTTTTCATCAGAACAAAGGACATTAGGCGGAGAACTGATAGAGGTGTTCAAAATTATGGGAGGGCTTCATAAGGTAAATGGGGGAAAACTGTTTCCACTGGTCATTGAGCCAGTAACTGGAGGGCATAAATTTAAGATAATCACCAAAAGGAAGAGAGGGGTTAGGAGAATGTTTTTTTATGCAGAGGGTTGCTAAGACATGGAAAGCCCTACCTGAAATTGTGGTGGAAGCAGAGTCAATAAGAGATTTTAAGAAGTAAGTAGATAAGTATTTGAAAGAGAAACATTTTAAAGCATACGGGGAAAGCGCAGATAGCTCTTTCAGAGACCCGTGGACCAGCAGAGGGGCGATGGGCCAAATGGCCTCTGAGCAGTGAAATTCTATGATTGTAAGTGAGCAGGAACAGTAGAAAGCAGGAGCCATCTATTAGTCGATTATTACACATTCTCTGATTATATTCCCATCCTAAAAGAATGAAAGGCTTGTTATGGATTATAAATTCCTTATTAAAGGTGTATCCTGAGAACCTTGAGTTTTTCAGGAGTGGAGTGTGATCTAAACAAAGCAGAAGTCCTGAACTCACATTAAAAAATGTCACTGGTTATGCAAAAGAAAGGCAACAGGTCAACGTATAAACACAGCTATTGTTTAAAAATAATATACTTATAGAACTGTCCAATAACATTACAATGCTATAGGTAAATCAGTTGTGTTTTATAAAAGTGCTATTATGTAACCAAAATAATTTTAATGGAAATATTTTATTACGCATGCAATTTAGTTTTAGGAACCAATACACCATAGCATTTCAATAAAAGTTTGTTAGAAGGAAATGCATAAATGAATCAATTGCACTGTGTAGTAATCAAATAGTTTAGCAATGGATTGATTATGTGAAACCTAACAGAATTTCTAAGCACTTCAAACCATTATTTCTTGCACAATATGAAGACAGCCATATTAACTTGAAGAAATCTGAAGTGGTTGGCTGAAACCTGTTTTAAGGTCATGCAATGGAAATACAAACTCAAAATAATGCTTTAATAATTATCACAAAAAATATATGCCTGGATATTCTGTGAGACTGTGATGTTAGAAATTATGCATTTGAAAGATTTTCTACAGCTAAGGACTGTGAAATCTGACTCTCTTTCTTTCTAAAATATTCCAGTCCTGATTCATACCAAACAGTGAGGCTTGCTGTTCATTCTAGAACTTCATATTTATTCACATCCTTGTTTCAAACATGTTTTATGTCCTATTGCATCTCAGACTGATTGCTGTTCGCTTTCAAGTCTCTTATAATATTTTGAAATATACTAAATATTTGTACTGCATACTCATTCTGTAAATTATGCGGTCACTAATGCAATTAAGTCTGCGCTTTTTTAAATGTCTAGTCTTAAATCCTATATAAAATGTTGTTGTCTTAATCCCTATACAAAAGCTATATAACTAACTTTTGGTGATTATTGTAAAAGCTACATAGCATTCACAGTAATTGGTATATGTCTGGCGCTATTTGTTGTACACAAAGAGCTGTATATTTCAGTTCATATAGTCGTTCAAGATAGGAAATGAACAAAGATGATAACTAATGAAAAATAAGGACGATTCCCTGATGTTGTACTCCGAGGACGGCCCATTATAGGCAGAACATGTACAGCATGGAATCAGGCAGATAAGCCTGAGTTCCACTGGATCCTTTCAAGCCACCAGTAGTGACATTTGCCACATTAGTCAGACTTCAGTCCAAATATACAACAAGCAGATCACAAAAGCTTTGTTGCCAGGAGTAACGAAGTTATCATTTTCCACATAGAAAGGAAGCAACAGCATGAGAGCACACAACATTTTCACCAGATGGCAGGCTTCTCTAAAGTACAGGGTCTCATTGATGCAACATATATAGTCATCAGGAAGAATGGTGCATCAATTGATGATTGACAAAACATTCATGTATAAGCTGCACTTGTGGCCCTATGATCCTCTGTATTCTACTGTAGCCCTATTAATAACATGTCAGACCTAATCACCACTGTCTTTACTTCCATTCCTGTCTATCTCAGATGTGGTAATCTCCATCTTCTGCTGGGTTATGAGTTAGCCAAGCAACTGCTAGCTGACTGCTCCTGTCCACTAACTGCCTCTTCTACAGGGCTGGCTGGGTTGGACAGATGGGTCATCACTTTAAGAGGTTAATGCTTCATCTGTGCTTCTTCCTGATCTGCCCCAGTTGCTGGGTGCCTTTTGCAGATGACCAGGGATCTGGGTGGAGACAGACATTTGGCACTACAAAGGAATGTGAAGCGCACCCTCAAGATGATCTCATGCTGATCTCTCAAGGCCAGAAATGAGAGCCTCCTGCAAATTGGAGCCAATGTCCCAACAGTGGTAGACACAGTGTTAGTGAGCAAAACTGTATTTGCCCTGGCCCTCTAACCTCTAACCTCATGGGCTCCCCTGAAGATCACTCACTCCATGATGTTTTACAGGTTCTCAAATCTCTTTCACATAAATGTCAGAGCAGCACTTGCTGCATAATCTCCAACATTCCATGCAAGAAAGAAAAACTTGCATTTATATAGCACCTTTGACAACCACCGGATGTCCCAAAGCGCTTTTACAGCCAACGAAGTACCTTTTGAAGTGTAGTCACTGTTGTAATCTAGGAAACACGGCAGCCAATTTGTGCACAGCAAGCTCCCACAAACAGCAATGTGATAATGACCAGATAATCTGTTTTAGTGATGTTGACTGAGGGATAAATATTGGCCAGGACATCGGGGATAACTCCCCCGCCCTTCTTCAAAATAGTGTCATGAGATCTTTTATGTCCACCTGAGAGAGCAGACAGGGCCTCAGTTTAATATCTCATCCGAAAGACAGCACTTCTGACAGTGCAGCACTCCCTCAGCACTGCACTGGAGTGTCAGCCTAGATTTCTTGTGCTCAAGTCTCTGGAGTGGGACTTGAACCCACAACCTTCTGACTCAGAGGCAAGAATGCTACCCACTGAACCACAGCTGAAATGCAGGGAGCTCTAAAACTTCTCAAAGGACTGTATGAAGCACTTCTGCTGGTTAGTGAGCACATCTCATTATGCTATCCTAGTAAGGTATGAATCCATCAGTCCTGCATGTCTGGCCCTTTCTCTTGTTTCTGCTCATCTCCCACCACCTCCACTTCCTTCTCCTCGCTAGTGTCACTAGGTGTTTCCTCCTGACTTTCTATCTGATTCCCCAAAGTGGATGTTTCTGTGCTGGTGCCTGTGTGCTGAGGAGCGATTGACAGCTGCTCATGTGATAAGCCAGCATTTTGCTCTCTTTGGTGCCAGCTGAGTCATCTTGGGAGGCACCTACACAAAAAGGAAAAGATGTGTGATCAGGAGTATGCAGTAAGTACCTCTCCACACAGTAGCAAGGTGAATACTGTAGCAGGATGTTTGGGTAGACATGTCTGCATTATACTCACTGAGGGAGTTTGAAGGGCTAGCGAGAAGAAGTATTTGAAGAAAACACTTAACTGTTGGGCTGCCATGAAGTCACCAGTCTCTCCCTCACCCACTCCCTCTATGGCCTCCACCCCGATAATTTGGAGATTGACTATAGTTTACCATCCATCGTCTGTCAGTTCTATTTCCACCAACTCTCAAATACCATCAGCAAAGTTTCTTCATGTACCAACCAAATGAGCTTTATTCTTCCAATTGGTAACTTCAGTTGCCATCTTGGAGATTGAATAAGGAAGAAGAAAACAGCTCACTGTGGTTATGTTGTGTTATACTTCGTAGTTGTTAATAGCTTCACTCAGCTGATGCACTCTTAAATTACATGTAATGTTTAGTTAATTTTAACATTACTCAACACTCCTGAACACCTGAAAGTACTCAATAAACCATTAGTTAGCCATCTGACTACAACGTGACCTGCACCTAATTGTATTGGTATATTTGAGAAGGACCAAGCACAAAGCCCAAAGTCAATTGTAATTCATGTTTATTATTGCAAAGTGCCATATCCCATCCAAGAAACTAAACATTAGCATCAACTTACAGCCTTAATTAATTTTGTGCTGCAGTATTGACCAAAAGTATTGGGTTGATAAGCTGTATGAAACAACAGTATAGGTTATCTCAATACCAGATCTAAAACTGGAAAAACCCTGCCAAGTGATACACATCTTCGTTCAGCTTCAAATATTATCATTCTCTGTCATGGTAGTCAAATTGCTTTTCAACATTTGACCTAACTATTATCGCACCTCTTGATAATGACAGAGAAACACATCACATTTCTTTGGATAAGGTAGGCTTTGCGCAATACCGTATTTGCTGAAAAAGCAGTTGAATTCCAGCATCAGATACCAAAAGCCCCAACCAGCTAAATTATGTCAAATTAGGCACAAATAAAGTTAGATTTCTCTAAAAGCTTGATCCTGGAAAACATATTTGGGTAGAAATTCTGTGGGAGGTTCTCCTAATGATCCACCATAACTTCAGTGGAAAATCCATACAAACCTCAGAGAAAAAGTGTAAACAACAACAGCAATGGCTTGCATTTATATTGTGCCATTAATTTAGAAAAGTCTCCAAAAGGTGATTCACAGAACCATGATCCGACAGAAATGGACGCTGGGCCAATGAAAGTGATACTGGAGGAATAGCTAAAACCTTGATCAAAGAGGTGGGTTTTAAGGAAAGGAGGAGAGGAAGGTGGAGAGATTACATAGGATTACATAGGATCTAAAGCACAGAAACAGGCCATTTGGCCCAACCAGTCCATGCCGGCGTTTATGCTCCACTCGAGTTTCCTCCCATCTTTCCTCATCTAAATTTATCAACATAACCCTCTATTCCCTTCTCCCTCATATGCTTATCTAGCCTCCCCTTAAATGCATCTATAGTATTCGCTACAACCACTCCCTGTGGTAACGAGTTACACATTCTCACCACTCTCTGGGTAAAGAAGTTTCTTCTGAATTCCCTGTTTGATTTCTTGGTGACGATCTTATATTGATAGCCTCTACTTTTAGGGAAGGAATTTCAGAGCATAGCGCCTAGGTCTGAAGACACAGTCGCCAATGGAATGGAGGATGCACAAGAGGCCAGAGTTGGAAGAACGCAGAATTCTCAGTGGGTTATAGGGCTGAAGAAGGTTACAGAGATAGGGCGGGGTGAGGCCATGCAGGGATTTAAACATAAGGATGAGAATTTTTAATTTGAGGTGTTGGGGGATCAGGAACATATGCAGGTCATGTGGAAAGGTGCTGGGAGAGTGGGACTTGGTGCAAGATAGGATTCGGGCTGCGGAGTTTTGGATGAGCTGAAGTATACGAAGGATGGGAGGCCGTCCAGAAAAGCATTGGAATAGTCTAGCCTGGAGGTGACAAAGCATGGCTCAGGGTTTCAGCAGCAAATGGGCTGAGGCAGGTAGGAAGGTGGATAACATTGCAGAGGTGGAAATATGTGGTCTTTGTAATGGAGCGGATATGAAGTCAGAAGTTCAGCTCGGGTCAAACATTCATTTTGAAATTTGGTTAAAAAAAAACCTCAAAACAATATGAAAATAAATGAAGAAATCTCTGTTTTATCCCGTGGATGTGAGGTGAGGAATAGCCTTCTGATGCTCACTGATAGTACCTCAACAATATAAGAACATAAGAACATAAGAAATAGGAGCAGGAGTAGGCCAATCGGCCCCTCGAGCCTGCTCCACCATTCAATAAGATCATGGCTGATCTGATCCTAACCTCAAATCTTCTATCACTGTGCATCCACCCGAACCCATGTGATCTCCCGGGAGAGGCAAAAAACCAGATAAAGACCCAATGGCCAATTTGGGAGAAAAAAATCTGGGAAATTCCTCTCCGACCCATCTAGGCGATCGAAATTCTTCCAGGAGATCACTCTGTCCCTATATTTTCTACAGTACTTACCTTCTGTAAAGGCGATCTCCACCCCAGCCAGGAACAGGAATAAAACCATCTCCTGAAATCTAACACAGAATTAGAACACAGTAGGAGCAGAACCAGGCTACACGGCCCCTGGGCCCACTCCACTACCCACAGGGCCATGACCATTCCGAACCTAGACTCATGTCCAATTTCCTGCCCGCTCCCCGTAACCCTTAATTCCCTTTACTTCTAGGAAACTTTCTATTTCTGTTTTAAATTTATTTAATGATGTAGCTTCCACAGCTTTCTGGGGCAGCAAATTCCACAAACCTACCACCCTCTGAGTGAAGAAGTTTCTCCTCATCTCAGTTTTGAAAGAGCAGCCCCTTATTTTAAGATTATGCCCCCTAGTTCTAGTTTCACCCATCATTGGGAACATCCTCACCGCATCCACCCGATCAAGCCCCTTCACAATCTTATATGTTTCAATAAGATCGCCTCTCATTCTTCTGAACTCCAATGAGTAGAGTCCCAATCTACTCAACCTCTCCTCATATGACCACCCCCTCATCCCCAGGATTAACCGAGTGAACCTTCTTTGTACTGACTCGAGAGCAAGTATGTCTTTTCTTAAGTATGGACACCAAAACTGTATGCAGTATTCCAGGTGCAGTCTCACCAATACCTTGTACAACTGCAGCAATACCTCCCTGTTTTTATATTCCATCCCCCTAGCAATAAAAGCCAACATTCCATTGGCCTTCTTGATCACTTGCTGCACCTGCATACTAACTTTTTGAGTTTCGTGCACCAGGACCCCCAGATCCCTTTGTACTACAGTACTTTCCAGTTTCTTGCCATTAAGATAATAACTTGCTCTATGATTTTTCCTGCCAAAGTGCATAACCTCACACTTTCCAGTATTGTATTCCATCTGCCAAATCTCTGCCCACTTACTTAGCCTGTCTATGTCCCTTTGCAGGTTTTTTATGTCCTCCTCACTCACTACTTTCCCTCCCATCTTTGTATCATCTGCAAACTTTGATATGTTACACTCGGTCCCCTCCTCCAAATCGTTAATATAGATTGTAAAGAGTTGGGGACCCAGCACTGACCCCTGCGGAACACCACTAGTTACTGGTTGCCAATCTGAGAACGAACCATTTATCCCAACTCTCTGCTTTCTGTTAGATAGCCAATCCTCCACCCACGCCAGAATACTACCCCCAATCCCGTGATTTTTTATCTTGAGCAATAATCTTTTGTGTGGCACCTTGTCAAATGCCTTTTGGAAGTCTAAATACACTACGTCCACTGGTTCCCCTTTATCCACCCTGTATGTTACTTCCTCAAAAAACTCCAGCAAATTTGTCAAACATGACTTCCCCTTCATGAAACCATGCTGAGTTTGTCCTATTAAATTATGTTTATCCAAATGTCCCGTTATTGTCTCCTTAATAATGGACTCTAACATTTTACCAACCACAGATGTTAGGCTAACTGGTCTATAGTTTCCAGCCTTCTGCCTACTACCCTTTTTAAATAAGGGTGTTACATTAGCAGTTTTCCAATCTGCCGGGACCTTTGCTGAGTCCAGTGAGTTTTGGAAAATTATTACCAATGCATCCACAATCCCTACCGCTACTTCCCTCAAGACCCTAGGATGCAAGCCATCAGGCCCAGGGGATTTATCCGCCTTGAGTCCCATTATTTTACCAAGTACCACTTCCTTAGTGATTTTAATCGTATTTAGTTCCTCCCCCCCTAGAGCCCCCTGTTTGTCCAGTGTTGGGATATTCTTAGTGTCCTCTACTGTAAAGACTGATACAAAATAATTGTTCAGTGTTTTTGCCATCTCCATGTTTCCCACCATTAATTTCCCGGTCTCATCCTCTAAGGGACCAACATTTACTTTAGCCACCCTTTTTCTTTTTATATAACTATAGAAACTTTTACTGTCTGTTTTTATATTTTTTGCTAATTTACTTTCATAATCTATCTTCCCTTTCTTAATCAATCTTTTAGTTATTTTTTGCTGTCTTTTACAGCATGGTAGCGGTGTGGCCCATATCACCATATCACACCTTGATCTCTTCACCTACCTACTCCTACGGTTTTGAGCACTTCACCTTCTTCTAACCCCCATCTCTCCTTTGATGTCCTCATTGTTTACTGCCCTCCAAGCTGCACCCTGAGTTTCTCACCAAAATATCCTCCTTCCTTTCCTCCCACAGCCTGTATACTGAGCAACTTCTCAGACTTAGTGATTTCAATCATTTCAACTCTCCTTGCCTTCTCTCCTCTGATTTCACTGCCTTCCTATACTCCCTACACATCTCCCTCCAATGAACCTCTAATACCCATATTCACAGCCACCCCCTCAACATTGCCAACTTCCATGGCCACTGTACTCTCATAGTGTTAATCACAGACAAGGCCAACTCTGGCCATTTCCTTGTATCCCTCACCACCCACTTCTCTCTACTCCTTCCAACCCCACTTCCTTCTGTATCCACTTTGGAAAGAAATCTCCCTAAGTCACATATGACTGCACTTTCAAAAACCCAATTGCTTAGCTTTTGGCCCTCCATTTGCCACAATATTTCTGCAGCTGTCAATTTGCTCACTCACTCCCTCATGTCCACCTTTGATGTGTTGTCCAAAGAGAACCTTTACCCTTTCCTACCCCAGCTGTTCCCCAAGTATGGCCCCATCTTCACTCTCTCAAGTTCAAGGGGCATAGATTTGATTATATCTGGTGCACAACTGCTTTAGGCATCCATCACCAGACATGGCTGAACCATGTCAAGCTCTATTAGGTGTCGGTCTCCTCTGTCAAAAACACCACCCACTTCAGGATCATCCCAGAGAACAAAGATAACCACTGGGTTCCTTTCTCCACTACCAGCTGTGTCCTTAAACACCTCTTCCCTTTCCCCTCCTCTCTTACCTGCAAGTGCAATAAGCTCATGGACTTCTTCATCACTACGATTGAGGCCATCTGGTCAACTGCCTCTGGTGCTTCTCCCCTTCCCCACTCCCACCAAGCCAAGCTTTCCCCAGACTCCATCCTACCCTAGTACTGAGCTCGCATCTTTCTCTAGTTTCTCTCCTATCTCTCTTCATGCCCTCTCCAAGCTCAACTTGACCATGAGACCTACCCCCCACTCCCTCGACTCCATTCTCATTAAATTGGTGACCACCCAACTTCCTTTCCTGACCCCCATTATAAGCGGTTCCCTCTCCTCAGGTACGGAGCCATTCCATTTCATAACCATTGTCATCACCCCCTCCTTAAACCACTTCCCCATCTCTTCTGTCCTTGCAAACTACCACCCTGTCTCCAACCTCGCTTTCCTCTCCAAAGTCCTTAAACATGTTGTATCCCAAATCCATGCACACAGCTCCTGCCACAGCATAGAAACGGCCCTAACCAAAGTCACAGATAATATCCTCTATCACTGTGACCATGGTACATTATTCCTCTTCACCCTTCTTGACCTCGCTGCACCATTTAACATGGTTGACTACCCTATTCTGTTCCAATGCCTTCCCTCTGTGTGAATGCCCTCACTTAGTTCCATTCTTATCTTTCCAATCATAGCCAGAGCATTTCTGGCAATAGCTTCTCTCTCCGCTCCCTCAAGAGTTTCCCAAGGATCTATCCTTGGCCCCCTCCTCTTCCTCATCTACATACCTACCCTTTACAACATCATCTGCCGACATGGGGTCAGCTTCCACAGGTATACTGATGATACCCAGCTTCACTACTCCACCTAATCTCTCAGCCCTTCCACTGCCTCTGTGTTCTCAGACTGCTTGTCCAACATCCAGTCTTGAATGAACCACAATTTCCTTCAGTTAAACATTGAGAAGACCGAAGCCATCATATCTGGTCTCCTTTGTACCCTTACCATTGATTCCATCTCTCTCCCCAGCTACTGTCTAAGACTGAACCAGACTGTTCACAAACTCTGAGTCCTATTTGACTCCGACTCCGAGCTGAGCTTCCAACCCCATGTCCTCTCTATCACAAAGACCAACTACTTCCACCTCTGTGTCATCATCCGCCTCGGCTCCTGTTAGTCCAACTGCTGTCCAACTTTGTGGCCTTTCCACCACCAGACTTGACTATTCCAATGCTCCCCTGGCGGCCTTCCATCCTCCATCCTCTATAAGCTTCAACTCATCCAAAGATCTGCTGCCTGTATCCTATTCTGCACCAATTTAAAATTATCATCTTCACTTTTAAATCCCTTAATGGCCTAAGCCCTCCCTATCTCTGTAAACTCCACCAGTCCTACAAATCCCCTGCCACCTCGAATTCTCTGTTCCTCTGATTCTGGCCTCCTGTGCATTCCCCCTCCCTTTGTCGCACCATTGGCGGTCGTGCTTTCATACACTTAGGCCACATGCTCTGGAATTCTCTCCCAAAACCCTTCCACCTCTGTTCCTTTAATACCCTCCTTAAAACCCACCTCTCTGACTAAGCTCTTGATTCCTAATATTCCATTCTTTGGTTCAACATCCATTTTGTTTCTGATTATGCCTCTGTGAAACTCCTTGAGATGTTTTCTACATTAAAAGATGCTATAAAATTCAAGTTGTTGCTTTTGTAGCTAGAGAAGAAATATCCCATTGAATGGAATGGAATTTTGTTCATAATAAGGATTCTATTTTTGGATAAGAGTTATTGCAAAAGCAGGTTTGTGTCAACTGTTTCAGGAACATAAATAACGAATACAAAATCTAGCAAAAAGAAAGCAACATAAAATCATTTGACATAATATACACTAAATCACTTCCAACAACTTGAATTTTATTCCTGGCTGATCTTGAATAGAATAAAATTGAATGATGCATCACTAGTTTGTAACCAAATCATCAGGTGTTTTCCATTCTTTGTTTGTATTCAGAAGTGTTTACATTCTGAGGGCATGCTGCAGCAATACACTTTAGCAATTATGGCTGGGATTTTAACTGCCTCGTCCAGCGAGAATGGTGCATGGGAGGGTTTAATATTTGAAAAATCTACCTCCAGGCTCCAAATCGTCACATTCCAGGCCGTCGTAATTTCTATGACAGCGAATCGGGCCACGACGAGGCTCCAGCTAAAGGCAGGCGGGGGCCTACTTAACATTCCAAAGTCGCAGGCTGATGACGTCATCAGTGGCGTAAGGTAGTATTAACTTCAAGTCAGGGGGAGTCCTGCACTAACTGCACCCCAGCAGCAGAACCATGGCAAGAGGAGCCGACTGGCCAGAAGAGGTCAAGGTAAGTAAAAGAAATTTCCTTCTGTTTGTACTCTTTGTGGGCCAGGAAGAGCAGGAGACGGCCTCCCACTGATCGTGCTGGTGATACACCCCTGCCCCCCCCCCCACCCCCTCCAGACTGACTGTGAGGGACCGTTCCCATGGGTCCCCGGCTGCGGTCAATTCCCGCTCCAACCCACCGGCCAGGCGGTGAATCTGGTCAGGCGGGACTCTGAGAATTTTTATTTAAATGAGGCCCTGCCGTTAACATCGGTAAAGCCTCCATGCCCCCGAACCCTCTGGGTGTGGCACCCACTACTGGGCTTGCATCATTATTCCCGCCCCCCAGTAAAAATCGAGGCCTATGGGGGTGAAATTGGGTTGAGGCAATGGCCTAGAAATTCGGTTGGCTTTGCGCCCAGTTTTCGCCCAGAGGGCTTTTGCGCCAATAGAGGAGTTCGCGCTGATATTCAGTGCTGTGGTAATGGCGGCAGTAGCCGGTAGCGCTGCGCCGGCACCGATGACGTCATCGGTGTGCGCAGTGCCCCGGTTCTGCTCCGATGCCGGCCCGAATCCCATATTCAGTTGCCGCCGCCTCCTCTGTGGCGGCCGCTACTTACAGCCGGAGACCAGGGCCTTACTGCAGCCTTAGTGGGGCGCATAAAGGTGGAGGTGCGGCCGGCCGCTTTTTCGGCGGCCGCCTGCCCGCACCTCCTTCCCCGGCCTCCTCCACCACCACCCCCCGCAGCATTGCCGGCTGCTTTCCGCGAGCCCGGCACTTCTCCGTGGTGCCGGGCTCATTTGCCGGCACAATCCAGCGGCGATCTCCCCGTTGCAGGCACCTCCACCTTAAGAGAAGGAGGAGGCCTGCAGTACCGCAGCCTGCCGCACCGCATCGGGTGGCGCAGCGGCGCCTACAGCGCTGAAATTCAGTTTCAGCGCCCCAAGCGGGGGCGGCCACACCCTGGAATAGCGCCCGGTTCCGACTTGGGGCGCAGAAGCCGAATATCTGTCGGTCGCTAATGGCTCCCCGCCCAGCGCTAACTTTTGGGCGCAAACCAGCTGGCGGGCCCAAACTGAATTTCTAGGCCAATAACTTTTAAAAGTTTGGAAAATTAGCGCCAGGCGCTATGTTTTTCTAACTTTTAAAAAATTCTTTTTTTCACTCCAAGAGGGAGGTGGAACGGTGAGTTCTGCAGCGCTGCACACTGGGCCATGCAATGCTGCTGCATTCAAAGGCTCCTTCCCTCCCTTAAAGGGAAGGGCCATTGCTGCAGGCTCTGCAACAGAAAGGGCACCTACCTGGACCACCAAGGGAGCGGCGAACCTGCACGATGAGCCCGGCACTCACTCAGAAGTGAATTTTGCGGGCGGCGGTAACATTGCCACACCCTGGTGGTAAGACCTTAGCGCCCTGTTATCGCCCCCCCGGAGATGATAATGGGAGGCGCTAAGGCACCGAATTTCTAGCCCTATATGTTTAAAGTACAGTAATACATTCTATATGTAAGTAATACAATTTATACAGGCTATTTAGTTGGGTATCTCTCCAATTGATTAATGAGTAATAATCCCTCAGACCTCTTTCTTTAAAGATACCATTACAAGATAGTAATAAAGAGGGCAATCATAAAAATTAGATTTTTTTTACCAGTTACTTCACTCCTTAAAGCGTGCAACTGAATACTTTGCTGATTCAGCCCTTAGAGTTGTACAGGTATAAGGTAGTGTGTTTATTTAAAGCATCTTTGCCTTGGGGTAGCAGAGCACAAAAATAGATGGCTTCTCAAGAAAATGTTTATAACTGTATCTGCTGAAAATATAAGGTCAAATACTTCATAATGCAAATGTATATTGTCTATGCTTATTAAACTCTGAAATGTAAATTTTCAAAGCCACTATGCTATTTGTACACAATATCAAGTGTAAAAAAAATCTCCTTTATTTGTTTGATTATGTATGTCATTGTATACTTTAACTACTAAGGAGGGGCAGCAGTTTGTGTAGTTATAACCTAAATATATATAACCTGGCAATAATTTGTGAAATATATTGCAATCTCTACGGTATACATCACCCTAGCTTAAAATTGATGAACATGGCCTCTAGTGTTGTGGTTCACATCCATATTCAATGCACTTCATTTGACCTTTAAAATGGACATGTAGATTTTCCCTAGGTGTTTTGATAAGAGGCATAGGGTTCACTACTTGTCAAAGGCTTGCACAGACTTGTAAAGGTGCAGGCACATTGTCGTAACATGTCGTTTACTTTAGTAGGTAAAAATATCAAGGGTGAAAATAAAGACTATAAACAAAGCAGAATTCTAACCGTAAGATTATTTTTGTATTAATCAATTGGAGAGATACCCAACTAAATTACCTGTGTAAATTTGTATTACTTACACATAGAATGCAAGTATATTGCTTTAAGCATATAATTTACTTGAGTTAGTCAATCTTTGTGAGGTGCCAGTTTTACACTAGAATGACAACAGAAAATTAGAAATATTACTTATATTCAAAACATCTCAGGTAAAATAATAAATGTTCTCCAGTACATTATAAGGTTAGTAAATTGGAGGTGGTTTAATGTAATTAATCTTAAAACAATGCAATTAATCCTTTCTTCAATGGTCTGGTACTCATACTCAAATTGCTGAATGGCAGAATTTAATACTTCTGTAATGGTATTGCCCGTGCCTTCTGATAGGGACAACTGTGACGTGCCATAATTCAGATCCACTACCAGGAGCAATAAACTCATCTCTCATCATCATAGTTTACCAGGAAATCTGCAGATTATAATGTCTATCCTGGCCCCATGACATATGAGATGGATGGTGACCCTTAGCTGCAGTGATCTCTTGTTCCTAACACTACAACTTCAGGAAGTGTTGTCTTTTTCCACTGTTTTGCCCGTGGTGTGACACCTAACCTTTCTTAACATTGGTGCTTATGCATTTCCTTGTGTGAGAATTAGGAGGTTATCAAGAGCAGAAGAATGTTCCTTTCTGCTTAGTAGTAAGGGCCAGATTAAATTGTTGAAGGAAAGCATGCAGAATTCAGGCCCTGTAATTAAGAGCTCTACTATTTGGGCTTGATCCCCTGAGCCTGAAACCTTTCATTAAAGTATTATAGGTTCACACTCTCAGTCTATCACCCCTGTCCAGAGCTATATGGCCAATCCCAGCCCCTCAGGCGTGTTAGAAAAAAGGTTCCAATCTACCTAACCAGGACCAAGTCAAGCAGACCTGGTTTAGTCCGGTTCCGGTGCTGAGGTAAAGTAGCCTTGGGGATGCTGCAGAGCAGTGAAGCATGCAAAATAGAAAACTAAACCAGCAGTTTGATGAATTATCTGTACTGCCAAGGAGACTTAGAGAAAGTACAATTAAAGTCCTGTATATTGTGACAGCTTTAGTAATGGAATATATTTTCATTTCTTGTCTCTAAAGTAAATAGTTACATTGAACTGAATTGTGATTTTAAAAAAGTGGAACTAACAATACATAAAATGTATAGGTAGGCACTTTTGAACACCCCCACCTTACTTTACATAACGCATAACAAAGTAGATCTTTGATATAAAAATATATTTTGCACACCTTGCAATAAAGTACAGATTTATTATTTACACTTAGAAAAGTGTTCACCAGAACATAACTGATTGTAATAGTATTTCTGGTAATGCATTTCTTTCACTTTTCCATTGTCAGAATTTTGATTAAGTGCATTCATTACTTTCATGCTGTGAAGACGGTAATATTAAAATATACCAAAAATTCACAAGCTACACTAGTTAAGAATGCTTCACTGTGGTGTGACATTTTTATATATAATAATCTTGATGTAAAAAATTCATATAGGTGCACGAGCATGATATGAAAAATATTTCACAAGTCTATGATATAATTAGAACTAAAATTATACTTCCCTTTCAATACTACAATTTGAAGCCCTAAGAATGTCTTTCTTTCCATAGTTGCTAAAGGTACATTTTAAATTCCATTTGAATATTTTGTCTTTGTTAGGCATCACAGTACTAAATATCCATAAGCTCTGTGATTGGTAAAAGAAGTAATATTTGGGACTAAGATTGACTTGTAGATATATGACTTAGCCCCTACTTTGGAGATTTTCATAGGAGCATAGAAACATGAATAGGCCATTCAGCCCCTCGAGCCTGTTCAACCATTCAATGAGATCATGGCTGATCTGCGACCTAACTCCATATACCCGCCTTTGTCCCATATCCCTTAATATCTTTGGTTAACAAAAAACTATCAATCTTCAATTTAAAATTAACAATTGATCTAGCACCAATTGTCGTTTGCGGAAGAGAGTTCCAAACTTCTACCACCCTTTGTGTGTAGAAGTATTTCCTAATTTCACCCCTGAAAGGTCTGGCTCTAATTTTTAGACTTTCAGAATAGTGGCCAATCATCTCTGGAGGAAGGTGAGAGGCTGCTTATATGATGTATATAAACAGCAACTTGCAATTATATCGCCCCCTTAACGTAGCAAAACATCCCAAGGTACTTCACAGTTGGGGATCAGATCCAAGTTAAGTAGAATGGAGTTTGGGTACGTGGCTGAGGCTCTGTTGAAGAGCTGAGCTTTATGGAGGCTTTTGAAGGTGGGAAGTGATGTAGCAAGGTGGAGGAATTTGTGAAGGGGTTCCAGAGCATGGGAATGAGATGAAAAAGTCATCAATAAGTAGAGCCGAGGAAGAGAGGAACATGCAGTAGGCTACAGTTGTAAGAACAAAATCGGGGGGAAAACTCTCCATTGGCTGAAGTCATACCTAGCACAAAGGAAGATGGTTGTGGTGGTTGAAGGTCAATCATCACAGCCCCAGGACATCACTGCAGGAGTTCCTCAGGGCAGTGTCCTAGGCCCAACCATCTTCAGCTGCTTCATCAATGACCTTCCCTCCAACATAAGGTCAGAAATGGGGATAACAACAGAAAATGCTGGAAAAACTCAGCAGGCCAGGCAACATCCGTGGAGAGAAAATAGAGTCAATAAAGTTATTTAAAAAAATAAGATAACAAATAAATACATGGATATTTTGTTAAGAAATTTTCATTCTTCCTACTTAGTATAAGTTGCTGGAATAGAAGGTTAGAATTTCTGGCTGGAATGGAGTTCAGGATGTGTTCAGTTCTGTAAGGCTTTCGCCTTTTGGATTTCCTCAAGAAGAACCGATCTCAACGTTTCGGGTAAACCCTTTGTCTAGACATCAGAAATGGGGATGTTCGCTGATGATTCCACAGTGTTAAGTGCCATTCATAGCTCCTCAGATAATGAAGCAGTCCATGCCTGCACGCAACAAGACCGGGACAATGTTCAGGCTTGGGTTGATAAGTGGATGGTAACATTCATGCCACAGAAGTGCCAGGCAATGACTATCTCCAACAAGCGAGAGTCTAACCACCGCCCCCTGACATTCAATGGCATTACTATCGCCAAATCCCCCACCATCAACATCCTGGGGGTCACCATTGACCAGAAACTTAACTGGACCAGCCACATAAATACAGTGGCAAGAAGAGCAGGTCAGAGGCTGGGTATTCTGCAGTGAGTGTCTCACCTCCTGACTCCCCAAAGCCTTTCTATCATCTATAAGGCACAAGTAAGGAGTGTGATGGAATACTCTACACTTGCCTGGATGAGTGCAGCTCCAACAACACTCAAGAAGCTTGACACCATACAGGACAAAGCAGCCCGCTTGATTGGCACCCCATCTTAAACATTCACTCCCTCCACCACCGGCGTACCGTGGCTGCAGTGTGTACCATCTACAAGATGCACTGCAGCAACTCACCAAGGCTTCTTCAGCAGCACCTCCCAAACCCGCGACCTCCAAGTCACACTCCATCCTGACTTAGAAATATATCGCCGCTCCTTCATCGTCGCTGGGTCAAAATCCTGGAACTCCCTACCTAACAGCACTGTGGGAGTACCTTCCCCACACAGACTGCAGCGGTTCAAGAAGGTGGCTCACCACCACCTTCTCAAGGGCAATTAGGAATGGGCAATAAATGCTGGCCTTGCCAGTGACTCCACATCCCATAAACAAATTTAAAAAAAACAAAGGGTGCAAGCAACAATGGGCTGGAGGTAGTTGCAAAGTAGGAAAGTGGAGGGATTAGAAGATCAGGATGAGGATTTTAAAATCTATGTGCTGAGGGAGGAAAACCAATGTAGGTCAGCAAGGATTGGAGTAATAGGTGCGCAGGGTTTTGTGTGAGATAGGATAGGGTAGATGGAGTTCTGGATGAATTGGAGTTTATGTAGGAGGGAGACCAGGAGGTCAGTGAAAAGGAATGGATGAGAGTTTCAGCAACAGTGGGAATGAGGTAATGTTTTGGAGGTGGAAGCAGATGGTCCTGGTGATGGACTGGATGTGGGATTTAAGTCCAGCTCAGGGTCAAGCAGGACACCAAAACGACATACCATTCGATAGAGTATTAATGTGCTATTATTATAATAATTTGAATCCTGTTAAAGCAAAATAAACTAAATTAAACTGAAGAAAAGTATAATCATGTGGTGCAATTTTAACATAATAAATGTTATCCTATATGTGCCAGCTTGGCTAAACAGCACTCTCAAGATTATGGGTTTAAGCCCCACCAGGGTTTGAGTGCATGAACTAGGTTGACACTTTAGTGCAGTACTCAGGGAGTACATCAATGGTGTACCATTAATTCTCATGTATCTAGTTCTTATACAACTATAACATTTAAAGTAATCATATTTGCAATTGTTCTCTGTGGAACCCTATTTCTTTTCCATTTTATTTAGATTGGATGTGCTGGGGTGACATAAGCCAAGAAGACATCTTGGTACGGAATCAATCCTTATTGTTACTGTCAGTGAAAAAGTCTGTTCTGACATCCCTCCCAGTCGGGGAACACTTCAGCAGTCAAGGACATTCAGCCTCCGATCTTCGGGTAAGCATTCTCCAAGGCGGCCTTCGAGACACACAACAACGCAAAATCGTCGAGCAGAAACTGATAGCCAAGTTCCGCACCCATGAGGACGGCCTCAACCGAGATCTTGGGTTCATGTCACGCTACATGTAACCCCACCTGACGCAGGGTCATCCAGACTCGAGTCGACATTGGCTTGTTCTCTACACAGATGCGGCCGGACCTGCTGTGATTTCCAGCAAAAAAAATGTTTTTTATCTTTTTTTGTTTTTCATACAGACCCCAGCATCTGCAATATTTGACCCCTTGTGACCCCACCTCATTGTTCTTTGATGTAATGTTTTCCTGACTGACCTGTTTGGACACTATTCACACCTTTGATTGCTGTGATTATCTCTCTGCCGAGGTGTGATAAATGGCAGTTGGAAACATTACCTGTAAACATCTGACATGATTCTCTGACTATATAAGCTGTGTCTTTATGCATTTCTCCACTTCACCTGACGAAGGAGCAGCGCTCGGCAAGCTTGTGATTTCAAATAAAGCTGTTGGACTATAACCTGGTGTTGTGTGACTTCTTACATTTGTCCACCCCAGTCCAACTCCGGCATCTCCACACCATGTTCTGACATCGGTTACAGATTGATTTCAGCCTCTGAGTATTTGCCTTGATTTAACAAATACTACACAGGGACTGGGGAAAGAAAGATTGACTCCGTCTCTGAAACAAACCATTAATTCTAAGGAACAGATGTATTCAGGTTCTCATCACCTCAGCATTTCACTCCAGACTTCGCCAAATCACATGGAGGATACACGGCGCTCCACAGAGTAGCCTGGTCACTAGGAATAGGTTAAAAAAGTTACATCGAATTATATTTCATATATGTAAGGTACCTGGGATGGGGTAAGGGAAGCTAGTCAATACTTACCGAGAGATTTAACTTCTCCTTTAGAACAGGCTCGAGGGGCTCAATGGCCTACTCCTGTTCCTATGTCCCTTAAAGGACTCTACTGGTAATGTTCTCTCACTTTTCTCTCCATCTCCATGCCTTTCTAACACAGCGGGGAACACTGCAGTACGTGGCTTATTCCACTGGTGTAAATAGATCTGATGAGTGAATACGCTGGACATCCTCTAGCTATGTTACCAATGCAATGCGTTCCAATATAGTTAAATAGTAAACACAAGTAACATGTAGGTGTGACATGATTCCAACACTCAGGTTGTTAAATGTCTGCTCTAGTGTTTGCCTACGTAACAACATTCACTAATTGTGAAGCACTATGAGACAGAATCCGGCCTCCGGTGACTGTCTGTGTGGAGTTTGCACATTCTCCCCGTGTTTGCGTGGGTTTTCTCCGGGTGCTCTGGTTTCCTCCCACAGTCCAAAGATGTGCAGGTTAGGTTGATTGGCTATGATAAATTGACCCTTAGTGTTAGGGGGATTAAATACGTGGGGTTACGGGGATAGGGTGGGATATGTGTCGGTGTAGGGGTTACAGGGATCGGGTGGGATATGTGTCGGTGCAGGCTCGATGGGCCGAAATGGCCTCTATCTGCACTGTGGGGTTTCTGTGATTCTGTGATTTGGACGCTATGTGCAATTATTACATGAATTTTAATAATTAATTCCTTGAAACGAATCTGTATTTGTAGAATTCAGTTATTTTATTTTAAACAGATTTAAGAGAGGGCGTTTCACACTTTCAGTAAAGATTGTGTGTGTGTGTGTGATTTGTTTTCATTATTATGGTGAATGTTGTTTGAGAAAATGCTTGGTCTACATTTGGAAAATCGAATGTAGGTCTGTGGGAATGTGAGTTTTGCCATCACGTGTGTTCACTTTCCATTTCTCTGCACCATATATTCGGAAGCGCCTAATGGCTCTGAGTGTTTAAACTGAAAAGTGCAGCATTTATAACAAAGCCTTCGGACAAGTGTCATTATCAAACTTTACATAGTGAACCGGTAAATTAGGCGAGTCATCTTATTATGGATCTTTATCCCGCTTGACTCATTAACGAATTCGCTCGGTTCTGATATCTTGTTCTTAATCTTCAAATGCGCCCATACTGACCCAGTCAGGCTAGGAACACGTTTTGAACTAGATATAGCTGTGCATAGGAGGTAACTATTTCTTTAATGGCAATTTAATGGCTGCAAAACAAGCCTCCCTGACGATTTAAATCGTTAATGATTCATTAACTCATTTCATTGCATCTTAACTTTATCTCAAAAAAGAACGTGGAAGGTTCCTATTTGTCTCTATTATATAATCCTTCAGGGTCGGCCCGTGTCTCCATATGTGCAACTTTAATTTAAAGTGGTGCTAATAGATCTCCGGTGTCCTAACCTAAAGCTTGGACTTGTTTGGTTACTTTTTTTCACTTGTTCTAAGCATAATCCTTTCTTCAAAAATACAGAGTGACAGAATGTATTTTTTTCCTGTTGTATTCTTCTCTTAGCCCAAGGTACACAGCCCAACAAACACGTTAGGATGGCAATATATAAGACCGAATTATTATGCCGCAAAAAGGAATTACGAGAAAAACTATCAGCGGTGTACTGTCATAAAAACAGAAAATGCTGGGAACACTCGGCAGGTCAGGCAGCATCTGTGGAGAGAGAAACAGAGTTAAGGTTTCAGGTCAATATTTTCGAAAGTATTTCCAGCATTTTCTGTTTGTATTTCAGATTTCCAGCATCCTCAGTATTTTGATGTTATATTAGTGGTGTACTGTATTGTTTAAGAACTAAACATGCAATACCCCCCCACCCGCCATCCCCATTACAAGAATGGAAGAGTAGCCGATTGGATGAATTGCCCACTTTTTTTTGAGGGACTGTGTGAAGCCCTGGTCCTGGTGATTGCGTCCAAAAGAAAATGTGCTTTGAGTGATATAATTCTTTTCCCAGATCCGAGGTCAGAGTGTTTGTCTTGGATCGCAGGAGGCGATCCTCAGCGCCGCCAACATTCATTCATTGAACTGAACTTGGGGCGGGAGTTCCACGAGAATGAAAAAAAAACCCGGTCCTCGTCAATTTCACCTTGCTGTACAAAGGTCCGTGCTAATGCTCTCTGAGAGAATGTCCCTTCTCATTATCTACACCACCCGGGGTGGAATCAACTTTATTTATAGTACTTGAAAAAGTAACGATCATTTGATCTTGATATACTTAAAATGTTTGTCCTGCGAATAGATTTTTGACAAGGCGGAAATACTCAAAGAGAAAACTATCTCCACTCGGTAACTCCAAACAATAAAACAATAGACTATTCCATTGCTACAGCAAGATCATACAACCGTCTCCCAGCCCCCACACACCACCTCAAAGATAGAAACCCTACAAATCTCTCTCCCCCACCCACTCCACACACCACCTCAAAGATAGAAACCCTACAAATCTTTCTCCCCCACCCACTCCACACACCACCTCAAAGATAGAGAGACCCTACAAATCTTTCTCCCCCACCCACTCCACACACCACCTCAAAGATAGAAACCCTACAAATCTTTCTCCCCCACCCACTCCACACACCACCTCAAAGATAGAGAGACCCTACAAATCTTTCTCCCCCACCCACTCCACACACCACCTCAAAGATAGAAACCCTACAAATCTTTCTCCCCCACCCACTCCACACACCACCTCAAAGATAGAGAGACCCTACAAATCTCTCTCCCCCTCCCCCTCCACACACCACCTCAAAGATAGAAACCCTACAAATCTCCCCCCCTCCACACACCACCTCAAAGATAGAGAGACCCTACAAATCTCTCTCCCGCACCCCCTCCACACACCACCTCAAAGATAGAGAGACCCTACAAATCTCTCTCCCCCTCCCCCTCCACACACCACCTCAAAGATAGAAACCCTACAAATCTCTCTCCCCCACCCACTCCACACACCACCTCAAAGATAGAAACCCTACAAATCTCTCTCCCCCACCCCCTCCACACACCACCTCAAAGATAGAGAGACCCTACAAATCTCTCTTCCCCTCCACACACCACCTCAAAGATAGAGACCCTACAAATCTCCCCCCTCCTCACACCACCTCAAAGATAGAGACCCTACAAATCTCCCCCCTCCACACACCACCTCAAAGATAGAGAGACCCTACAAACCTCCTGCCCCCCCCCACACACTACCTCAAAGATAGAGACCCTACAAATCTCTCTCCGCTCCACACACCACCTCAAAGATAGAGAGACCCTACAAATCTCCTACCGCCCCCCCCCCACACCACCTCAAAGATAGAGAGACCCTACAAATCTCTCACCCCTCCACACACGACCTCAAAGATAGAGAGAACCTACAAATCTCTCTCCCCCACCACACACCACCTCAAAGATAGAGACCCTACAAATCTCACCCCCTCCACACACCACCTCAAAGATAGAGAGACCCTACAAATCTCTCTCCCCTCCACACACTACCTCAAAGATAGAGACCCAACAAATCCCTCTCCCCCTCCACACACCACCTCAAAGATAGAGAGACCCTACAAATCTCACCCCCTCCACACACCACCTCAAAGATAGAGAGACCCTACAAATCCCTGCCCCTCCACACACCACCTCAAAGATAGAGAGACCCTACAAACCTCTCACCCCCTCCACACACCACCTCAAAGATAGAGAGACCCTACAAATCTCTCTCCCCCACCACACACCACCTCAAAGATAGAGAGACCCGACAAATCTCTCTCCCCTCCACACACTACCTCAAAGATAGAGACCCAACAAATCCCTCTCCCCCTCCACACACCACCTCAAAGATAGAGAGATCCTACAAATCTCACCCCCTCCACACACCACCTCAAAGATAGAGACCCTACAAATCCCTGCCCCTCCACACACCACCTCAAAGATAGAGAGACCCTACAAATCTCTCTCCCCTCCCCACACCACCTCAAAGATAGAGAGACCCTACAAATCTCAACCCCTCCACACACCACCTCAAAGATAGAGAGACCCTACAAATCTCACCCCCTCCACACACCACCTCAAAGATAGAGAGACCCTACAAATCTCCTACCGCCCCCCCACACCACCTCAAAGATAGAGACCCTACAAACCTCTCCCCCTCCACACACCACCTCAAAGATGGAGAGACCCTACAAATCTCTCTCCCCTCCACACACCACCTCAAAGACAGAGAGACCCTACAAATCTCTCTCCGCACACACCACCTCAAAGATAGAGAGGCCCTACAAATCTACCCCCCTCCACACACCACCTCAAAGATAGAGAGACCCTACAAACCTCCTGCCCCCCCACACACTACCTCAAAGATAGAGACCCTACAAATCTCTCTCCGCTCCACACACCACCTCAAAGATAGAGAGACCCTACAAATCTCCTACCGCCCCCCCCCCCACACCACCTCAAAGATAGAGACCCTACAAATCTCTCTCCCCTCCACACACTACCTCAAAGATAGAGAGACCCTACAAATCTCTCTCCCCCACCACACACCACCTCAAAGATAGAGACCCTACAAATCTCACCCCCTCCACACACCACCTCAAAGATAGAGAGACCCTACAAATCTCTCTCCCCTCCACACACTACCTCAAAGATAGAGACCCAACAAATCCCTCTCCCCCTCCACACACCACCTCAAAGATAGAGAGACCCTACAAATCTCACCCCCCTCCACACACCACCTCAAAGATAGAGAGACCCTACAAATCCCTGCCCCTCCACACACCACCTCAAAGATAGAGAGACCCTACAAACCTCTCACCCCCTCCACACACCACCTCAAAGATAGAGAGACCCTACAAATCTCTCTCCCCCACCACACACCACCTCAAAGATAGAGAGACCCGACAAATCTCTCTCCCCTCCACACACTACCTCAAAGGTAGAGACCCAACAAATCCCTCTCCCCCTCCACACACCACCTCAAAGATAGAGAGATCCTACAAATCTCACCCCCTCCACACACCACCTCAAAGATAGAGACCCTACAAATCCCTGCCCCTCCACACACCACCTCAAAGATAGAGAGACCCTACAAATCTCTCTCCCCTCCCCACACCACCTCAAAGATAGAGAGACCCTACAAATCTCAACCCCTCCACACACCACCTCAAAGATAGAGAGACCCTACAAATCTCACCCCCTCCACACACCACCTCAAAGATAGAGAGACCCTACAAATCTCCTACCGCCCCCCCACACCACCTCAAAGATAGAGACCCTACAAACCTCTCCCCCTCCACACACCACCTCAAAGATGGAGAGACCCTACAAATCTCTCTCCCCTCCACACACCACCTCAAAGACAGAGAGACCCTACAAATCTCTCTCCGCACACACCACCTCAAAGATAGAGAGGCCCTACAAATCTACCCCCCTCCACACACCACCTCAAAGATAGAGAGACCCTACAAATCTCCTCCCCCCTCCCCACACCTCAAAGATAGAGAGACCCTACAAATCTCTCTCCCAATCCACACACCACCTCATAGAGACACCCTACAAATCTTTCTCCCCCTCCACACACCACCTCAAAGATAGAGAGACCCTACAAATCTCTCTCACCCTCCCCACACATCACCTCAAAGGTAGAGAGACCCTACAAATCTCTCCTCTCCACACACCACCTCAAATATAGAGGGACCCTACAAATCTCTCTCCCCCTCCACACACCACCTCAAAGTTGGAGAGACTCTACAAATCTCTCTCCTCTCCACACACCACCTCAAATATAGAGAGACCCTACAAATCTCACTCCCCCTCCACACACCACTTCAAAGATAAAGAGACCCTACAAATCTCTCTCCCAATCCACACACCACCTCATAGAGACACCCTACAAATCTCACTCCCCCTCCACACACCACCTCAAAGATAGAGAGACCCTACAAATCTCTCTCCCCCTCCACACACCACCTCAAAGTTGGAGAGACTCTGCAAATCTCTCTCCTCTCCACACGCACCACCTCAAAGATAGAGAGACCCTACAAATCTCACTCCCCCTCCACACACCACCTCAAAGATAGAGAGACCCTACAAATCTCACTCCCCCTCCACACACCACTTCAAAGATAGAGAGACCCTACAAATCCCTGCCCCTCCACACACCACCTCAAAGATAGAGAGACCCTACAAATCTCTCACCCCTCCACACACCACCTCAAAGATAGAGAGACCCTACAAATCTCTCTCCCCCACCACACACCACCTCAAAGATAGAGAGACCCTACAAATCTCACCCCCTCCACACACCACCTCAAAGATAGAGAGACCCTACAAATCTCACTCCCCCTCCACACACCACTTCAAAGATAGAGAGACCCTACAAATCTCACTCCCCCTCCACACACCACTTCAAAGATAGAGAGACCCTACAAATCTCTCTCCCCCACCACACACCACCTCAAAGATAGAGAGACCCTACAAATCTCACCCCCTCCACACACCACCTCAAAGATAGAGAGACCCTACAAATCTCACTCCCCCTCCACACACCACTTCAAAGATAGAGAGACCCTACAAATCTCTCTCCTCTCCACACACCACCTCAAAGATAGAGAGACCCTACAAATCTCTCTCCCCCTCCACACACCACCTCAAAGATAGAGACCCTACAAATCTCACCCCCTCCACACACCACCTCAAAGATAGAGAGACCCTACAAACCTCCTGCCCCCCCCCCCACACACTACCTCAAAGATAGAGAGACCCTACAAATCTCCTACCGCCCCCCCACACCACCTCAAAGATAGAGACCCTACAAACCTCTCCCCCTCCACACACCACCTCAAAGATGGAGAGACCCTACAAATCTCTCTCCCCTCCACACACCACCTCAAAGACAGAGAGACCCTACAAATCTCTCTCCGCACACACCACCTCAAAGATAGAGAGGCCCTACAAATCTACCCCCCTCCACACACCACCTCAAAGATAGAGAGACCCTACAAATCTCCTCCCCCCTCCCCACACCTCAAAGATAGAGAGACCCTACAAATCTCTCTCCCAATCCACACACCACCTCATAGAGACACCCTACAAATCTTTCTCCCCCTCCACACACCACCTCAAAGATAGAGAGACCCTACAAATCTCTCTCACCCTCCCCACACATCACCTCAAAGGTAGAGAGACCCTACAAATCTCTCCTCTCCACACACCACCTCAAATATAGAGGGACCCTACAAATCTCTCTCCCCCTCCACACACCACCTCAAAGTTGGAGAGACTCTACAAATCTCTCTCCTCTCCACACACCACCTCAAATATAGAGAGACCCTACAAATCTCACTCCCCCTCCACACACCACTTCAAAGATAGAGAGACCCTACAAATCTCTCTCCCAATCCACACACCACCTCATAGAGACACCCTACAAATCTCACTCCCCCTCCACACACCACCTCAAAGATAGAGACCCTACAAATCTCTCTCCCCCTCCACACACCACCTCAAAGTTGGAGAGACTCTGCAAATCTCTCTCCTCTCCACGCACCACCTCAAAGATAGAGAGACCCTACAAATCTCACTCCCCCTCCACACACCACCTCAAAGATAGAGAGACCCTACAAATCTCACTCCCCCTCCACACACCACTTCAAAGATAGAGAGACCCTACAAATCCCTGCCCCTCCACACACCACCTCAAAGATAGAGAGACCCTACAAATCTCTCTCCCCCACCACACACCACCTCAAAGATAGAGAGACCCTACAAATCTCACCCCCTCCACACACCACCTCAAAGATAGAGAGACCCTACAAATCTCACTCCCCCTCCACACACCACTTCAAAGATAGAGAGACCCTACAAATCTCTCTCCTCTCCACACACCACCTCAAAGATAGAGAGACCCTACAAATCTCTCTCCCCCTCCACACACCACCTCAAAGATAGAGACCCTACAAATCTCAACCCCTCCACACACCACCTCAAAGATAGAGAGACCCTACAAACCTCCTGCCCCCCCCCACACACTACCTCAAAGATAGAGAGACCCTACAAATCTCTCTCCCCCTCCACACACCACCTCAAAGATAGAGACCCTACAAATCTCTCTCCCCTCCCCACACCACCTCAAAGATAGAGAGACCCTACAAATCTCACTCCCCCTCCACACACCACTTCAAAGATAGAGAGACGCTACAAATCTCTCTCCTCTCCACACACCACCTCAAAGATAGAGAGACCCTACAAATCGCCTCCCTCCACACACCACCTCAAAGATAGAGAGACCCTACAAATCTACCCCCCGCCACACACCACCTCAAAGATAGAAAGACCCTACAAATCTCTCTCTCTCTCCCCCGAATGTATAGAAAGACCCTACAAATCTCTGTCGCCCCCCCAAAAAGGTATAGAAAGACCCTACAAATCTCTCTCTCCCCCCCCAAAAGGTATAGAAAGACCCTACAAATCTCTCTCCCCCCCCCCAGGTATAGACAGACCCTAGAAATCTCTCTCCTCCCCCGCAGGTATAGAAAGAGCCTACAAAGCTCTCTCCCGCGCCCCCCCCCCCCCCAGGTATAGAAAGACCCTATAAATCTCTCTTCCGCCCCCCGGGTATAGAAAGACCCTACAAATCTCTCTCCTCCCCCACAGGTATAGAAAGACCCTACAAATCTCTCCCCCCCCCCCCCACCAAGTATAGAAAGACCCTACAAATCTCTCTTCCCCCCCCCCCCAGGTATAGACTCTACAAATCTCTCTCCTCCCCCACAGGTATAGAAAAACCCAAAAATCTCTCACCCCCACCCCCGCCAGGTATAGAAAGACCCTACAAATCTTTCTCCCCCCCCCCCAGGTATAGAAAGACCCTACAAATCTCTCTCCCCACCCCCCCAGGTATAGAAAGACCCTACCAATCTCTCCCCCCACCGCAGGTATAGAAAGACCCTACAAATCTCTCGCCCCCCCCCCAGGTATAGAAAGACCCTACAAATCTCTCTACCCCCCCCCCCCCCCACCCAGGTATAGAAAGACCCTACAAATCTCTCTCCTCCCCCACAGGTATAGGAAAAACCTTAAAATCTCCCACCGCCGCCAGGTATAGAAAGACCCTACAAATCTCTCTCCCCCCCCCAGGTATAGAAAGACCCTACAAATCTCTCCCCCCCCCCAGGTATAGAAAGACCCTACAAATCTCCCCCCCCCCCACCTCCCAGGTATAGAAAGACCCTACAAATCTCTCCCCCCCCCCCAGGTATAGAAAGACCCTACAAATCTCTCCCCCCCCAGGTATAGAAAGAGCCTACAAATCTCTCCCTCCCCCCCTATAGAAAGACTCTACAAATCTCTCCCCCCCCCCCAGGTATAGAAAGACCCTACAAATCTCCCCCCCCCCACCTCCCAGGTATAGAAAGACCCTACAAATCTCTCCCCCCCCCCCAGGTATAGAAAGACCCTACAAATCTCTCCCCCCCCAGGTATAGAAAGAGCCTACAAATCTCTCCCCCCCCAGGTATAGAAAGACTCTACAAATCTCTCTCCCCACCCCCAAAGATATAGAAAGACCCTACAAATCTCTCTCTCCTCCCCCCAGGTATAGAAAGACCCTACAAATCTCTCTCCCCACCCCCCCTCCCATATAGAAAGAGCCTACAAATCTCTCTCCCCCCTATAGAAAGACTCTACAAATCTCCCTCCCCACCCCCCCAAAGATATAGAAAGACTCTACAAATCTCTCTCCCCACCCCAAAGATATAGAAAGACCCTACAAATCTCTCCCCTCCCCCCTCCCCCGGGTATAGAAAGACTCTACAAATCTCTCCCCACCCCCCAGGTATAGAAAGACCCTACAAATCTCTCTCCCCACCTCCCTGAACGGTATAGAAAGACCCTACAAATCTCTCTCCCCACCTCCCTGAAAGATATAGAAAGACCCTACAAATCTCTCTCTCCCTCCCCAAAGGTATAGAAAGACCGTACAAATCTCTCTCCCCCCCAAAGTTATAGAAAGACCCTACAAATCTCTCTCTCCCCCCCCCCCCAGGTATAGAAAGACGCTACAAATCTCTCTCCACCCCCCCCCAAAGATATAGAAAGACCCTACAAATCTCTCTCTCCCTCCCCAAAGGTATAGAAAGACCCTACAAATCTCTCTCTCCCTCCCCAAAGGTATAGAAAGACCCTACAAATCTCTCTCTCCCCCCCAAAGGTATAGAAAGACCCTACAAATCTCTCTCCCCCCTATAGAAAGGCTCTACAAATCTCTCTCCACAACCCCCCCCCCAAAAGATATAGAAAGACTCTACAAATCTCTCCCCACCCCCCAGGTATAGAAAGACCCTACAAATCTCTCTCCCCACCCCCCTGAAAGGTATAGAAAGACCCTACAAATCTCTCTCTCCCTCCCCAAAGGTATAGAAAGACCCTACAAATCTCTCTCCCCCCCCCAAAGGTATAGAAAGACCCTTCAAATCTCTCTCTCCCTCCCCAAAGGTATAGAAAGACCCGACAAATCTCTCTCCCCCCACCAAAGGTATAGAAAGACCCTACAAATCTCTCTCCCTACCCCCCCCGTATAGAAAGACACTACAAATCTCTCCTCCCACCCCCCCAAAAATATAGAAAGACCCTACAAATCTCTCTCCCCACCCCCCCCCTATAGAAAGACACTACAAATCTCTCCCCCCACCCCCCAAAAATATAGAAAGACCCTACAAATCTCTCTCCCCAGCCCCCCCCCATAGAAAGACCCTGCAAATCTCTCTCCCCCCCAAAAGGTATAGAAAGACCCTACAAATCCCCCCCACCCCCCCTATAGAAAGACCCTACAAATCTCTCCCCCAATATAGAAAGACCCTACAAATCTCTCCCCCCACCCCCCCCCCCTATAGAAAGACCCTACAAATCTCTCCCCCCACCCCTCCCCCCAATATAGAAAGACCCTACAAATCTCTCCCCCCACCCCCACCCCCAGGTATAGAAAGACTCTACAAATCTCTCCCCCCACCCCCACCCCCAGGTATAGAAAGACTCTACAAATCTCTCCCCCCACCGCCCGCCCCCCCCCCCCCCCCAGGTATAGAAAGACCCTACAAATCTCTCTTCCTTACCCACCTCCAAAATGGTATAGAGAGACACTGCGAGGAGGCACAACACGTATTTTAACCTAATCTAATTCTTCACTTTTCCTCCTAAGGAATGTGGGTGTTGCGAGCTTACTTATATGATTTATATCTGATATTTCTGCTTACGCTCCAGTTTGTGCAAACTTGACGCAGTTAAATGCGAAAGAGAATGTAAATGTAATTTGTATTATTCAAGCTAACAATCTGCATCTTAAAATTAATTAAAACGACTTCAATATATCAATACAATAATAGGGTTGAAACTATTAAATGTGTCACGACAGTCACCGATCTTGTTTTCCTGTAAGCGATATAAATACGTTTTAAAACAGGTCTACTGTCCATAATGTTCCTTGTTATTATAAGGTGTATTCTAATACGAATACCAGTCTATTTCCTAATCTGTGAAGACGTTTGCGTTGAGTGAGATGTTTTGCCTGGGCGCTGTGTTGCAGGGGCACTTGATTTTTAATTACTTTGTCAGCAAACAAAAAGGGAAATCGTCTCCTTAATTGGAAGGCACGGTAAGTTCAGAAATGAACACAAATAATCCAATCTATTATAGACGAAAACAAAAAATGTATAGTGTACAGTGATCAGCAGCCAAGAGTGAAGCTGAACTTTCGAACTGGGCTTCGAGTTTTCGCTTCGCACCCCCTTCATGCAAAGTGACAGGCGGAGAATACTCGAGTCTCACCTTCTGTTCTGCAGTAGGCAGCAGACACGTGAGCCCATTGATTCTGTGAGGAGGAGGTCGGGACAATTAAAACATGAAACGCCACAAGAAATCACAGAGAACCCGCGATTATCAATTCTGATGCTTCGTGTTGCGATACACAAAATTAATTGCAGCTTTGCCTCCTTTGAAGTATTAGGAAATGCCTGTTCTATTATATGAAAAATGAATCTTACCTTTAGCGTGTAAAAACGCACTGCAAGTTTCACAGCGTATTTGAACGGCTGGCCATCGATGTTGATGTAGTCCATTAAACACCAAACGGAATAAACAATTACTCCATGCAACTCTTATCGTTTTATAGATCGTGCACCTTTTAGAAAATATATGCTGTGAAGTTTTCTTTTTTTTTTCAAAATGTGAATTTGAATCATATTTCAAAGTGAAATTGGATGCACGCTGTGCAATATGTAGATGTACTGAGTGAGTGCCAGGTGGCTATAAGAACATAAACATGTTTTCAGAAGATTTTATTAACATCCGGGAACAATGTAACATTATTTTTATACTAAATGGTATTTAAAAATGGAAAGCATCAATCTGTTTCTGAAAAGCGTGTAATTAAAGGGGTGCTCGGCGGGGGCCCGGATTAAATTTGACGCACGATTAAACTTTTTAAAGTCTACATGTCGAGCCTGTCACTAATGTGCTGTACCAGCGAAACGACAAGTTCGTTTAAAAAAGAAACAATTAACGTCCGTCCACATTGTGGCTGTTTAGCTATTGCGGAACTGCAGATTTCAGCTGTCCGGGCCCTAAACTCTGGAATTCCTCCCTAAACCTCTCCAGCTCTCTCCTCCTTTAAGACGCTGCTTTTTTTTGGATCTACCTCTTTGACCAAGCTTTTGGTCACCTGCCCTAATATCTCCTTATGTGGCTCGGTGTCAACTTGTGTTTGATAATGCTCCTGTGAAGTGCCTTGGGATGGTTTTTACTAGTTAAAGGCGCTATTTAAAAGCATTTATTCAACAAGTTGCCTCTTGTCCCCTTGTGTAATTAATGTAATTCATTCATTAATTTAACATCTAGACCAAGCATCAGTGTTAGATCGAATATATTGACATGTATCAGTTTATAACAAACATCTAAACTTTCCTTCCACATGACTTGCCGGTACCTGTAAGGAATCCGATTAAAGGGTTATGAATTAATTTTCAGCAATAAAATGAGCAACTATTCCATTATAATGGCGGGTGATGTTGTTAAGGACGCTTCGTGCCAAAGTTTAAAATGTGGTAAATAACGAGCGGTTTCTCGGTCTACCCGATGTCATCCACAATGTTCGAGTGGATGGTACAGGAACGCAAGCTTTCAGTAATTATTTCCTGTCATGCCTAGAACAGATCCGTACGTCGTAAAAAATTAAAAGATCAGGAAACAGTAAAAGTTGAGCACAGGTAAAGATGCACCTTCTGTTACTTTAACCGAGGGTTGAAGGCGGGAATTCAAGCAATGGGACAGCAGTTCACCGCTTGGACCTCTTGCACTGCTCAAGGGTTCGCGAAGATTTTGCTTTGGTCCCTAAATGAAAGGATCGGCTTGCAGTCTTTGATTTTTCTTCCCTTTAAAATATGTATTTAAACTTGAATTCTCGTGTGATTTATTCTAAAGCAACTGTAAAAGCAGCCATTAAATGTACTCAGCGATGGTCCGTCCACACTGCTAGGCGCTGAGGGAAACCCGAAACTCCTGAGCCGAGCCCTCTCCCAAAGATTCGGTTTCATTTCTGTTTATTTGCTCCCCCCCCCCAAAGCAAACACACAGAGTTTCCGGGTAATTTCTCTAGACCGATACCCTCCTTCTCCAAATAATGAATTCAACTGACATTATACCTGTTCTGACTTAATCTGTGGAACGTAACAAATGCAACATATTTTAAATATAACAACGCCATCACTAAATAACTTACTGCAGCAATGTCCGCTATCACACATTAGACGGATAGCTACACTATGGGCAATATTAATGGTAATATACAGTCTGTGCAAAGTAAATCAATGCTGTAAAAGTGTCTCACATTAATCTGTAGTCTCTTTTGGCTTTCCATTTGGCGGATCAGGATCCCAGCAGGATAAAAGTAGCAACCAATTTAAAGTGCTCGGTCGCCCCTTTTATGGTGCTAAAGCTTCTGGCTGTCATTCAGCACGGAATCAACGTTTCCGCCTAGGCTTTCCCGTTTTATCAATTGGCATTTAATCCACTTTAAAGAAACAGGACATCCCATCTTCTGGAGCCCGTTTCTCTTTCCCACGTCTCGTTTTGCTGTTAAAACATCAATAGCGCAGCGATTGCGGGAGGACGGGCAGTTCCGCAAAAAAAAGTTTATTTCTCCTCTGTGTTGTTTAAGTGAGAATTTGTAATAAAAAAGTTTCTTCTCCTTCAGTAGGGCATGAATTGTCTGTGAGATAAACCTCGGCGTGTCAAAATAGAAACCATTGTAGAGTACTTTGAAATATTTAGATTTTTGACGTTAAATCATAGTTTAAAAATGGTAACTGTTTACATGAAAATATATTTGCGAGCATTCTCAGTTCATAAATGCTTAACACTTGTAGAAGACATTAGTTCAATTTATCTCCTGACCATGTAAATAAGAAAGCAGGTCTCAAACGTTTGCATATTAGTTTTGATATGGAAACAGTTTGCACATTATATATCTTCTACATTAACTCTAAAATTATAATTAAAAATAACATCCACAGCCTGCACGGTGTTGGGGCTGGTTTATTTAAACTTCAGGGCTAACGTCTTGTTCGCACAGAATTACCCTGGTTAAAGCATCACACCCACATAAAGTATTAGTGGATAAAACCCCGGTTTAAACATGCGGTTAAGTGGTGTTGTGTTTAAAATATGTTCGCTATTATGTGATAAATGTACATTTGGTCCATTTGAAAACAAAAATTAAAAAGAGCCTGGATTTGTTGTACAGTATCTCGAACCCTCATTTTCAATTCTAATTATTAAACTGTTATACACATGAACACTTCCAGAGGCTTTTGCTTAAATAGGGTGAACTGTTTAATTTGTAAAATAAAAAATCACAGGAAACGCATGTTTAAGTACAGAAATTGCAAGTGATGTATTTCAATACACTATAGCATGACAGTGCAGAATTATCACACAGAAAATCACCATGCCAAATATACACAGGTCATTTAAGCCGTTTAGTGAATCCCATTCAATGAACCCAAGGTCTGATGGCTACATCCCAAAATACAAATTCAGAAACTTTCCTATTTCAACTTTTCAAAAACTATTTATTTCTCCATAATGTGTGACAATAGATCATCGTACATTCCAAAACTGTGATAACTAGATATATAACATATTCTTCTACAAAATTAATTTATTTATTGGTTACTTAGTGCATTATTCCCCATCTACAGGTTGTTTCGTTTGACAGGCCAACCTTTTGTCATTTTGCATAGTGTTGCTTATGTAAACAAATGATTTGTGTCGAAATGCTAGCTAAAAGTAAAAGTAATGGTACTCATCCATGAAATTGATAGTAAGAGTACTTTGACACACGAAAACAAATCAATTATACCCAAACTATACTAAAAATATTACTTACATCGTTATTTTATTTAAAAAAAGTATTTTCTCTGTTACTACCTAAGTTTTGCACTCTTTATTATTCACAATCCTTCTGGTTAAACCTCTGTGCCCTCTCTGCTGTAAATTAGATTATTGACGCTGAAGTTGTTGCACAAAGGGCCGCTCAGTCCACTTTGCTGACTTGAAACTGTAGATTGATAGTAGTTCAGTCGATTGTGGATGTCGACTGTGTTATGTATCGAGTTATGCGAAGGTGAGTAGGAATTGAGTCCGGGGAGATGTTGTCTACCTTGTGATAAATCTCCCATCAGTCCCCCAGAGGAAATCGGCCTGTTCATCCCACTGCTGCCGTTGACCATGGAACTCATATTAGACACAAAGTTGCTGAAACAGGGGTTGGATTGTATGCTTGGTGGAGGCGAGGGTTTGCAATCACTGGCAGTTCCAGGGGAGCTCTCCAGTCCAGGGGAAGCCGGGCCCAGGACACTGGCTGTGTCTGAAGCTTTAATAACCGTGTCGTCAGCCTTGTCACCGAGCCCATGGCCACTAGGTCCTGTGGTCTCAGATCTTCGCTTCCTCTTCCTCCTGAAATTCCCATTGTCAAACATCTTTTCACAATTGGGATCTAGAGTCCAGTAGTTACCTTTACCTGGAATGATAAAGAGAGAGAGAGAGTAAAGCATTTAAACCGAGCGACCTTGTGCATCGTCAACCAAACATGGATCTTGGCTTAAATTGAAAAATAAACCCTTCCTTGCTCACCCCCGCCCAACTCTCTGAGTGTGGAAGCACAGAATGTAATTTGAAACAAATTGCGGTTAAAAAATTTAAAATGAACAAGTGAATGCAAGCAAAGTTGCAGCTGATAAGATCAACTAACTCCCCCCTCTCCACCCCCACGATAGACACGCTCCTTACTGCAGCTCGGGAAGGAGACAGGCGCCCAAACGAAACGACTTTTTTTGACAAGCAACTCCCCCAGACTTTGCAAGCACCGCAACATGTCCTCGTTACAATCCCAATTCCACACTGAGCTGAACTTTCAACCTTCACCTGCCGTTATGCATTTGGGCCACGCTGTAAGGAATTGGCGGCGATATTTTAAAAAACTAATCGCTTATTATTAGCCCAAGTCATTAAGAACAACGGTTTATAATTGTTACGAAATTTGAAATAAAAGAATTTAGCGGACAATAACTTCGGCAGGAGACGCTCGAGTTAAAACAAATCCGACTTGTACAAAAAGTTTGTTCTCAAAACTGTGTACAAGCGTTAAAATCCCAGCCCCGTTTGGTCATTATTCGGCCAGACTGTTATTTCTGTCTTTTTCCAATGTGTTAATTCGCGAGCTGGACAAACCGGGAAATCGCTCAGCTCCAACGAGTACCAAACTGTACCTGGATCGTCCTCGTCCCTGGGAACTTTCTTGAAACAGTCGTTGAGGGACAGGTTGTGCCGGATGGAGTTCTGCCAGCCTGCTTTACTCTTCTTGTAAAAGGGGAAGTTTTCCGCCACGTACTGGTAGATCTGACTGAGGGTCAGCTTCTTGTCCGGTGCGTTCTGGATCGCCATGGCGATCAGCGCCGAGTACGAGTAGGGAGGGCGAACCATTTTAAAAAGTTCCTGCTGGCTCGGGAGGGACAGCCAGCCCAGCTCGGTGCCCCCGAAGCCCGAGGGAGGCGGCAGGAACTGCCGCTGGCCCGTCCCGTAACCCGACGGGATGTAAGCCGCCCCATTAGTCCCTGGAAGATAAGGAGAAGAGTTAATCGCCGGTCCGTTGAGCCACAGGTAGGGGTTGCTGGACGGGGAGGTGTAGTCGGGCAGCCCATAGCTCGGTGGGTGGGGAGAGGGTCGCTGAGGATGGTGGTGGTGCAGGTTTTGCGGATACATGCTGAAGTTGTCGCAGTACACGGCCATGTCCAAGATGTCCTGCGCGTTGGGGTGTTGGAGGGGGGAAGGTTGAGCATTAGGAGGAGGTTGCTGTCCAAAGGCGTTCATAATCCGCTAGGCAGGCTGGCTGCGGCTTTACAGGGCGGACGGGCGTGCTCTTACATCAAACTCCGCTCACTCTCAGGAGAAGACTGAGAGCCAGAGCCAAGTGCGGCATTTAAGTAATGACTAGGTGCATCGCCTGCAGTCTCAACCAGAACAGGTAGATCAATCTGGCTGCGCTTCAGTGCACCTCCCCCTCACCCTCACCGCCAACAGGACTCCGCTTTACTCACAGCCCATCTCAGCAACTGGACCGAATGGATTTCTCAACAGGAAGCGGTCAAAATCTTCAAAAGTCCCACCAACTTCTAAATGTTCGCTAACGTGACACTTTGGAGGAATTATACATATTTAGCTTACATTTCATTTGTGGATCATAGCTAATGTATTGCAACTTTTCTCAAATGTTTGATATTTATTGTCAGACATTTCACACCAGACCAATTTTCGACACTTTAAAATTCAAATAGACTTTGTGTATAATATTACATCCCTCTCCTAGTTTAAAGATTTCATTCGACTTACCTAGGGCACGTGGTTTGCCCGAGACACGTTAATGCTTTGAACCTGGGATTGCAGTCCTGTCTCCGCCTGTGCTCTGTCGCGCCTGCCTGTTTTATACAGACTGAGATGCAGCGAAATAGTCTAGTCTGTTTAAATAACTAAATACGAGCAGACTTTCTGGAATTACCACAAACAGGATTGTGTATGTGCAAACTCAGTCCGAGCTGAAATTACTAGTAAGCAATTTTTTGTTGCAGAAATAAACAGCCATAGATTGATCAGTACACTTAGTAACTGGGGGTGTCAGGACGAAGGAAAGTTATTTAGCATTACTGGAGGCTAAACATTTATATCGGCTCTCGATGTTTACCAGCAAACACTTTAGTTTTTGCACGTTGTGTTGTGTGGGGAATCCTCAGTATGTTGTGGCAAGTAATATAAACGTGGTGTCATCTCCCAAAATAGTTCCTTATACACAAGTATGATAGGTGTACTTCAACTAAAACATCGGAAGGTATGAAAACTTAACACGCCGCTGTTTAAATCTTAGGAGAATATTAATGGGACGTTTATGATTTATTTTTCTAACTGAAGGCGATTGCGATAACTTGTAGTGTTGAAGTTTGGAGTATTTGAAGTTTTTCATGTTTCTGCTCTCTGGGAATCATTGCAAAAGGCTAGATTGTGCTTTACTGCCCCCTATTGGTAGTTCAGGTGCTACGCACGAACACCAATACATCATTCTACCGAAGAAACACCTTTATCACCTATCTCAGAAATGTTTCAAAGCGCTTCAAACAATGTGCAATTTGTGGAGTGCAGTGACTGTTGTTGTGTAAGGAAACGTTGCAGTCGTTTCGCTCCCAGCAAGTTTCCACACCTAGCAATGAGGTAACTGACTAGTTATTCCGTTTTTTTCCGTTGGTTGAAGAAGGAATATCGACCAAATTACGAGAGAACTATCTTCTCTTCAAATAGTACAAATAAAGAACTTGCATTTATATAGAAATTTTCACACATCCTCAACCACTGAATTAATTTTAATGTGTCCTCACTGTTGCCTATCTATGTCGGCAAACACGACAGTCAATTTATACACAGCAAAATCACACACAGCACAAACAAGATGAACGGCCAGTTAAATTGTTTTTGTTGGTGTTGGTTGCAGGAGGGATGATAGTCAAGACATTGCAAAATCTTCCTGCTCTTCTTTGAATAATGCTATGGAATCTTTTACATCCACCTGAACAGGCACACCTGGCTTTAACATCTCATCTGAAAGACAGCACCTCTGTCAATGCTGCACTCCTTCAGTACCGCACTAGAGTGTTAGCTACCTTGTGTCCCGGAGTAGGACTTGACACAAGAGACAAGAGCGCTGCCCATTGATGTTTATTTGCTATTTGAAGAGGGGAAAGAGAAATCAGCCAGAGCGCCTGATCCTGATTGCTCTCCAGTGACCCCTGCTGCAAAGTGGATGTATGTGGAGATTGAGTGAGGTCAGGATCAGGTTTTGGTTTTGATGTCCTCCCACAGCCAAATAGCATTGCATGATGACAATCTGGGCTAACACACGAAAAATGGTACTGCAGGATCTGGACCTTCAGGAAAGGAAAAGAGTGAAGAAAACCTCAGATAGCTTCTTTTACAGGCCTGAAAAATAAATGCGGATTTAAGCTATAAAACTGTGCAAACTAACATCCCATTTGTGATGAAACTTCAAAGACTGTGAGTAGCAATCATATTGCAGCATCAGGTTAAAAGTGTGCTTTCTCTAGATTTTTTTCCCAATGGAAATCTACCGAAGTAAAGTTCTCTTCAAAGTTTCTCCCATAAATATATATTAATTCAGCAAGGTTGGTAAGCTTTTAAGCATATTCCTCTTTTCCTTTTCTTCCCACATTGACATGAACCTATTTTGTTCACTCAAAGTAGCCAGTGAAAGAGAAGTTGTCATTAACAAGGCTAACTAATCAATTCTTAACTGATACTTTAACCTGTTTTTTAGATTTTGACTGAGCAATTCCAACATTTTATGTTTTATATCAGATTTCAAATATTCAGCATTTTGTCCAATCACTGCTAGAACTGTCAATTATGCTGTGACCAGCACAAGTTATTTGTTGTAATTATTTATGCTGTAGTATCAGAGAAAACAAAAACTTATACATTCACAAAAATTGTATATCTGCACAGAAAGTGCCAATTGAGAATTGTAATCCATTCCTAATTTGCCTTTAATAAGACGCAGGAGCGCTCACTACCTAGTTACACCTATGGAAAGAAAGAAATACTACAGCACCTCATCACATTCTCCAGACATTTGAACATGTTTTACAACCAATTAATTACTTTTGAAGTGCATTTACAGTTATATAGACAAATGTGGCAGTCAATCTGTGTACAGTAATGTCCCACAAACAGTAAATGAAGGAATGAATGGTTGAGGGAGAAATGTTAGCCAGGACATTGGGAAAATTTCCTGTTGTTCTTTATAATAGTGCCATAAATCTTTTCCATTTGTCTGAGTAAACTCTGCTGGACCATCATGGGAAGCAGCAAAGTGGAGACCAGCCACTTCCCTATAAAGTGATAGGGAAAAATAAAAAGGAGAATTCCACAGGCAACACTTGAGAACTTCCAGGCGGCCAGATACCAAGCAATATAGGTGGAAGCCTAGAAGTACTGCTGGGTGTGTAGGTGAGTCACCTGTGAAGGAGGATTACCATCTTTTGCTGAGCCCAAAACTGGAGAGGGGTGGAGTTTGGGACAGAAGCAGGCCTTCGGGGTTAGTGGGGCACAAAATTCGGTTACGCCCCGTTTGGGGGCGGTTTCTGAGTTAAGACTGGACATTTAGTGCCCGGCGCAGAAGTACCGCCCCAGCCACTAAATTCGGCTTTCTGCCCCACACAGGAAGTGGTGCGCAATTTTGGGCGCTCCACTTCCTGGTGGGGCGGTAACTGAGGCGATGTCGGAGCGCGATTGGCAGCGCTCCGCAGAGAGCTGCTGCGTTTCAACGCCCCTCCCCTTCAGTTAAAGGGGAGGGCCGTTGCGCACTCTGCAGGGCCTCCGATGGCTCACACTAGGGCAAATAGGGATGGGCAATAAATGCTGGCTTTGCCAACGACGCCCACATCCCATAAACGAATAAAATAAACATTAGGCCACCAGGGCGACGTGGTGCCACGACCGCAGCCCAGCGCCGAGACGCAGTGTCGGGCTGCGCGATGATGGCCAGGACCACACCACGGCCCACCATGGAGGGGTGCTCAGGGAGGACAGAAACCTCCTGTGGCGCACCTGGAGGTTGGCCAAAAAAAGAAAATGGCGGCGCGGGTCGCGGCCACACCTCCCCTTTAAATACCGCCCCATGAACGGAGGTCGGCCCAGTTCACGACCCGCGAGGCTGCCGCTGACATTGTGACAGACTCGCAGGGCGCAGCCGAATTTCTGCCACGGGGCAGTAAGGGGCCATGGCGGGGCACTAAGGAGTCACGTGTATAGCGATGAAGTCATCGCTGGCGGCACAGCAGCCCGGGGCGTTACCGGCGGGGGCGTGGCGCTATCGGGTAGTGCCTCAGCAACACCTCGCTGAATTTCTCAGGAGGCGCTTTCCCCCCCCCCCCCCCCACCGAGGCACTAATGTCAGGCGCAAAGGAGCCAAATTTCTAGCCCTAATATGTTTTTAGTGGATATTTTATACAACATTTACTACCGCTGAAGGTTATACCACCAGCTGAAGGTAAATCACTACAAAGCTCGTTGGTTGAGAATGAGTGTATTTCTTCTTAGTTTCAATCAGTTAAGTATGAAAATAAAGGGGAAAAAAACTGCAGCTGACCTGTTGATGGGCAGTACTTACCACATTGTACTGTATAAGTAATTGCTAGTGATGGCAAAAACTGTGAGGCTTTCCTTTAAGTGAAGTGAGGATAATTGTAGGTTTATAAAAGGCCCACTTATAATCACATTTGAAGCTGTGAGGGAAAAGGTGGCACCAGAGCCCAGCCAGATCTATCGGTGGTGCTGTATGGCTGAGAAGAAAACTAGGCCATATACACACAATCTATACTTTTGCTGCCCAGTGCACCTTTTTTTTTAAAATGGACAGTGAGTTGGAAAAACAGACCCTCCAACTGAAAATAGGACAGGTGGCAACCATATGTGGAATGTAAACTAGTCAATCATAAATGTGCTTTCTAAGTTGGATGTGGTGTTTTAATTGATTGGTGAGAAATTTCACAGAGCTTTATTGTCTGAGATCATTGCCTATAACAAGAAAATGAATACCAAGCAGAGCTTTTTACTTCATTTTTACATATAAGTTACTTTAACTATTTACGGTATACATCTGAAAATGGCATTGTTGTATATGTTAAAAACAAAAGCTGACGTCTATCAAACAAAAATATTGGTTTGTTCCTGTTTAGCTGGTTGATTGAAACCCCATTCATACTACATTTTAGCAAATAGAGTGGCTCTTAAGTCATCTGAATTCAGCTCCACCAGTACAGTATAACCACCTAGAGCATTTGGCTGTGTAGAACAGCAAATCTGAAGACTTATATGATGTCACTCCATTCTGACAAAATGTGTGCATAAACCCCAATAGTTTAAAACTAACAGATCAAAGTCTGAATTCCATAATTAGCACAAATGGAACAATCCTGGAACTTCACTATCACTGAGGAAATAGTACTCGGTAAAATGATGGGACTAAAAGACGACAAGTCCCCTGGACCAAATGGCCTGCATCCCAGGGCCTTAAAGGAAGTGGCTGCAGAGATAGTGGATGCATTGGTTGCAATCTACCAAAATTCCCTGGACTCTGGAGAGGTCCCAGCGGATTGGAAAACCACTAATGTAACACCCCTATTTAAGGAAGGAGGGAGACAGAAAGCAGGAAATTATAGACCAGTTAGCCTAACTTCTGTCGTTGGGAAAATGCTGGAGTCCTTCATTAAGGAAGCAGTAGCAGGGCATTTAGAATAACATACTGCAGTCAAACAGAGTCAGCATGGTTTTAGGAAAGGGAAATCATGTTTAACAAATTTGCTGGAGTTCTTTGAGGATGTAACAAGCAGGGTGGACAAGGGTGGACAAGGGTGAGCCAGTGGATGTGGTGTATTTGGATTTCCAGAAGGCTTTCGATAAGGTGCCACATAAAAGGTTACTGCATAAGATAAGAGCTCACGGAGTTGGGGGAAATATATTCGCATAGATAGAGAATTGGCTAACTAACAGAAAGCAGAGAGTCGGGATAAATGGGTAATTTTCTGGTTGGCAAACGGTAACCAGTGGGGTGCCACAAGGATTGGTGCTGGGGCCTCAACTATTTACAAGGGATCGAGTATAATGTAGCCAGTTTGTGGATGATACAAAGATGGGTGGGAAAACAAGGTGTGCAGAGGACTCAAAGAATCTGCAAAGGGATATAGACAGGCTAAGTGAGTGGGCAAACATTTGGCAGATGGAGTATAATGTGGGAAAGTGCTGGGTTATCCACTTTGACAGGAAAAATAAAAAAGCAAACTATTATTTAAATGGAGAGAGATTACAAAATGCTACATTTCAGAGGGACCTGGGGGTCCTTGTGCATGAAACACAAAAAGTTAGCATGCAGGTACAGCAAGTAATCAAAAAGGCAAATGGAATGTTGGCCTTTATTTCAAGGGAGTTAGAGTATAAAAGCAGGGATGTCCTGCTACAACTGTACAAGGTATTGGTGAGACCACACCTTGAGTACTGTGTACAGTTTTGGTCTCCTTATTTAAGGAAGGATATACTTGCATTGGAGGCAGTTCAGAGACAATTCACTAGGTTAATTCCAGAGATAAGGGGTTTGACTTATGAGGAAAGGTTGAGCAGGCTGAGCCTATACTCATTGGAATTTAGAAGAATGAGAGGTGATCTTATCGAAACATATAAGATACTGAGGGGGCTCGACAGGGAAGATGCAGAGAGGATGTTTCCCCTCATGGGGAAATCTAGAACTCGGGGGCACAGTTTTAGAATAAAGAGTCACCCTTTTAGAACTGAGATGAGAAGGAACTTCTTCTCTCAGAGGGTTGTAAATTTGTGGAATTCTCTGCCCCAGAGAGCCGTGGAGGCTGGGTCATTAAATACATTCAAAGTAGAGATAGACAAATTTTTGCAAGATAAGGGAGTGAAGGGTTATGGGGAGCGGGCTGGGAAGTGGCTTTGAGCCCAAGATCAGCCATGATTTTATTGAATGGCGAAGCAGGCTCGAGGGGCCAAGTGGCCTATTCCTGCTCCTATTTCTTATGTTCTTATGTTCTGGATTCTGGCCATGAGAAGCTGAATAGACAGTAATTTGAGTCCTTGTATTGTTGCTACACCAGTAGTTACATTCTTCTAACATTTTTTGTGATGGTTGTGTATTTACAAAAGAAGTGTGCAACTCACTGGGCATATGTCATCAGTGGAGACTCTCTTCCTGTAGTTACCTTGCATATTCCATCCTTTTCTCATTGTCCTGGTACATGCCTAAAATGAGTTATCTGTCTTACACACAACCAAATCTACAACACAGATTTGGTCATTAATTCACCGTTACTATTGTGACATCACAAAAACTACTGTTGCTCACACTGCTACTGCAGCACGAAAGTATAGAACCAGAAAAGGCCATTTAGACTATCAAACTTACTCCCTCCACAGACTATTTATATTTATCCCAATCATGGTACCTACCTAACTACTCTAGCTCATGAGGGAAGTCAACTAACCAGAGGTAACCCTCCAAGAACAACAACTACACTTGTGTAACACCTTTAACACAGTGAAATATCCCATTGCTTCACAGAGACGGGCAAAATTAAACAATGAAGGGAAATTGGGAGAAGATTTAGGGGAGATGACTGAAGGTGATTTTGAAGAAATAGGTTTCGAAGAAAGAGGGTTTTGAAGGTGGGGAGAGATAAAGCAAAGGGAGAGAATTCCCAAATGCAAGGTTACAATGACTATAAGTTCTACGACTGATGATGTGAAGGGAGCACATACAGCAGTTCGGACTTAGATAAGTGAAGGTGGGGAGAGATAAAGCAAAGGGAGAGAATTCCCAAATGCAAGGTTACAGTGACTATAGGTTCTACGACTGATGATGTGAAGGGAGCACATACAGTAGTTCATACTTAGATAAGTAAAGGGTACAAACGGGGATATACGGTCAGAGCAAATTGCAACAGTAGGTCGGAGTGAAGCTATGGAGGGATTTATAAACAAGGAGGATGACTTTAAAATCAGTGTATTGGAGGATATGCAGCTAGTGGAGCATTACAAGGACAGGATGATAGGCCAGTGGGACTTAGTAAAATATAGGCTGTGGGCGTGGGCAGTAGAGTTCTGGATGAGTTGATGTTGAGTGGACCTTGGAAAGAGAGCAATGGAGAACTCTTGCTTGACAGATAAAGAGAGTTGGAGATGGGAGATATTGCAAAAGGGGAAATAATTGGTCTTGATGAGGTTTCAAGCTCAGAGTCAAACAATACAGCAAAGTTGCATACTGTCAGGTTCAGCCTGAGAAAGAAGCTGGGCAGGAATATGGAATCGGGTTAAGGTGTGAAGTTTCTGACAAGAACAGAACAGGATGACTTCAGTCTTGCTGGTGTTTAGTTGGAGGAGGTCTGGCTCATCTGTGACTTGATGAATGACAGACAGCCAGACTGCACAATAACAGTCATGATGTCAAGTGAAAGAGCAAAAAGGTAAAGCTGACTGTCGTCTGCATATGTATTGGAAGCTCAGCTAGCATTTCCGAATGTTGCCTTCAGGCAACATGTATATGAGGAGTAGGAGGTGGCTGAAGATGACAGCTTGGGGCTTTGTCAAAGCTAACCATGCAGCCACTGGAGGAGAAGCCATTGCAAGAGACATACTAGTTACATTGGGAGAGGTAGGAATGGAACCATGGATCATAGAAAAGAAGTGGTATAGGAGATGGACTGGACCAGAGAATAAAGCTACCATTAGTTTTAGTTTTACCATTAGCAAAGTTGAAAATGACCCCATAAAGCAATGATCACAGACAATTACTTCCCTTTTCAGTTCGTTAACTATTTTAGTTGTTCAGTATGTTGAAATATTCCTGAAGATGATGCAAACTTAAGAACACCAACACAACAATATTTAACAAGATCAGAGACAGAGAAATCTCTGTGTAGTATATAACTATAATTTATCTTATACCTAATGTTATAATCCCTAATAATACTTTATATTAATAAAGTAACTGCAAAAACACAGTAAGACATGTTAAAATAATTCATCAGAGTACTGTACTTTAGGCTAAAAGGCCAAAGGATAAGTGAGCTCATACTGCAGTCATTGCAAGAGGAATATTTTAATTTAGAATACTCATATGGAGAGGTATCAGTGGAAATAAGTATGATATTACAATGGCTAAGTAACTTCACAAATTCACTTCACTAATTTCTGTAGCCCATAAAGACTATAAAATTGATTCCTTTAAAATGTATCTTTTCTGTTAAAAGCCTCTTCAAATTGTTGTAAGTAGATAATGCCTTAGCCTGTGGTTACATACCATAATTCATAAAATGAAATTACAGTAGCTCACTAGTTACTTTGTCACTTACAACTTATCAATCAGCTTTCTTTTTGCAGATACTCATTATGGCCCAGTAATTCCGGGCACAACGCGTGAGTACGGACGGGGTACTCACGCGTGTGCCCGGAGGAATTGCCGGTTTTCAGCATGCACAGCGCATGTGCTGAAAACCGGCATTTCCTGTCCTCTGACCCAAGGGGTTAAGAGGCAGAGCGCGCGCGACTACACAGGCAGCGCGTGCGCAGTGAAATTCCTTTTTTTTTTCAGAGTTGCGCGCGTGTAAAGGCCTCCGGTCTTTACGCATGGAAAAACCAGACGTAAGTATTTAGTTTTTCAGGTAAGTGGGCTTTTAGTACAATGTAGACATTTTTTTCCCACAGGTTTGTTATTTTTAAAGAATTTACAGTAAGGTAAGTTTAGTTTAGACCCTATTTTTAAAATTTTTATTTTTTTCAAAAAATTGATTAATTGTTTAAAACATTTTTTAAAACTTATTTATAGTTAATATAATCAGTGGGATGTTTTTTAAAATTTTATTTAAAGTTAAAGTAGTGTTTTGGCAGCCCATACTTTTCATGAGTTTGACAGCTCTTACTGTCAAACTCATGAATGAGTTTCCCCTCCCCTGATTGGCTGCACAGTGCTCACCTGATCCCAGCCGGCACATCGCACTAACTACGCCGCTGGATCAGGTAAGCACATCGCGCCGACATCTGAACCGGGCCTGTGACAGGAAATGCGAGCAGGCCCGGGCTTCAGATGTCGGCGCGCAGGGTGAGTGCAGATCGGGGGCTTGCACACGCGGCAAGCCCCCGATCCTAATTTCAGGGCCATTGTGTCTTAGCTCGCCATGACATACCCTCTATTTATTTATTTATTTATTTTTTCCCCTGGCTAAGATTGGTGGGTGCCTGGGTGCCTGGCTGACTTACATGTGACAGCTGTTTTATTGCTACAAGGACTGCCACATACTTTAAAAAAAATGTTCTCAGGATGTGGGTGATACTGCCAAGGCCACATTTATTGCCCATACCTAGTTGCTCTGAGAAGATGGTTTTTATTGTGATTGCCACACTGTGGTAACATTAAAACAAAAATCCCAGTGAGTGAATAACTCAGTGGCTGTAACTCAGTAGGAAACATAGAAACATAGAAGATAGGAGCAGGAGTAGGCCATTCGGCCCCTCGAGCCTGCTCCGCCATTCAATGAGATCATGGCTGATCATCCAAATTCAGTACCCTGTCCCTGCCTTTTCTCCATATCCCTTGATCCCTTTAGCCTTAAGAAATATACCCAACTCCTTCTTGAATATATTTCATGAATTGGCCTCCACTGCCTTCTGTGGTAGAGAATTCCACAGGTTCACCACTCTCTGGGTGAAGAAATTCCTCCTCATCTCTGTCCTAAATGGCTTACCCCTTATCCTTAGCCTGTGACCCCTGGTTCTGGACTCCCCAGCCATCGGGAACATCCTTCCTGCATCCAGTCTGTCCAGTCCTGTGAGAATTTTATAAGTTTCAATGAGATCCCCCCTCATTCTTCTAAACTCCAGCAAGTATAAGCCCAATCGACCCAATCTCTCCTCATACGTCATTCCTGCCATCCCAGGTATCAGTCTGGTGAATCTTTGCTGCACTCCCTCCATGGCAAGAACATCCTTCCTCAGATAAGGCGACCAAAACTGCACACAATACTCAAGGTGTGGCCTCACCAAGGCCCTGTACAACTGCAGCAAGACATCCTTGTTCCTGTACTCGAACCCTCTCGCTACGAAGGTCAACATACCATTTGCCTTCTTAACCGCCTGCTGCACCTACATGCTTACCTTCAGCGACTGGTGCACAAGGACACCCAGGTCTCGTTGCACTTCCCCTTCTCCCAATCTATTGCCATTCAGATAATAATCTGCCTTCCTGTTTTTGCCACCAAAGTGGATAACCTCGCATTTATCCACATTATACTGCATCTGCCATGCTTCTGCCCAATCACCCAACCTGTCCAAATCATACAGGTTTGCACATGTGGTATAGTAATAAGTCTAGGTTTATACCTAAGATATTATCTCGGGTACAGCAGTTCTAGTCACTCTTAAGTAATCTGGCATCTTATGTTAAGGGTTGTGTCCATTCTACCCAATATCTAACCACATAAACCAGGGATGCAACAATAGGACCCCCTTAGATCTGTACTGGATATTTGTGCATTTTGCTCCATGCTTCTTCAATCCTTTCAAAGGCAGGTCAACAATACACTTGGTAAGATGATCCCAGATATGAATCGTTAAGCTGCTTTATTTCACAGCATGAGAACATATAAATGAACAATTATGCTCAGAGTCACTCCTTTCAATCAGTACAGCTTCTCTTTGCGTAATAATTAACAATCCAACGCTTCCCCACATCGGTGGGTCATCTTTGACTTGAACAAAATAATTCCTAACTACTCTCCTGCATGCTACTTCTGATTGGCCAAAGCTTGCCCTTGTAGTTTTCTGTTAGAAGACCTGGCTAACCACCAGTGTCCTGCCTTTATTTTTTGCCTTCCTCTGTTCAAAGCCAGAAAGAAACCAATGACTTCCTAACACAATAGGTGTAAGTTACTGTACTTTGATTGCCAAGACAGGCTAATGGGTTGCTCATTGTTTACAGTCTTTAGGGGAACAACATCAAATCTTAACTCATTAGCATTTAACCATCTATCAGTTCCCTTTTTTAACTTGTATGACTACACTATGCTTTAAAACACAACATTTTAAATTATTTTTCCAAATCCTTTCTGTGGAAAAATGTTCAGAAGATCCCAAAATGTGATCCTTGGTTGCCCTAAGAAGGTGATGTTTATTGTGATTTCTAAGCTATGGTAACATTAAAACATAAGTCCCAGTGAGTAAATAACTCAGCAGTTGTAGCTCAGTGGAAGGTCTGCACATGGGTGTAGTAGCTGATGTTTATATTTTCTCGCTCAGGAATTGCTTTTATGCCCTATATGGCTTTACATTACAACAGTGACTACACTCCAAAAGTACTTCATTGGCTGTAAAGTGCTTTGTGACGTCCGGTGGTCATGAAAGGCGCTATATAAATGCAAGTCTGTCTTTCTTTTACAGCATTCAGGATCAAAATCACTTCTACACATTTAGTTTAAGTGCTTATTTTCCCTAAACTCATGTGGCATAGATTACATGAACGACTTTTGAAGGGGGCTTCCTGTTAAATATGTTTCCCTTGTCCCATAGTGTTGCAATGGTATAACCTCTGAGTTCCCAAATCCCCCATCTATGTGATTCATTCTTGGATTCAGATTGAAAACAAAAGCGCCCAACTGCTAACTGTAGCAGACATCTTAATGTTAGAGAAAAAATGCTATAGTGTAATTTTGTAGTGTACAACTTAAATCAGTTAAGATCTTTATACAACCTTTGTGACTATAGCACTTGCAAATTACTATATGATTGAGAGCGAATCATCAATCAACCTTCAGTAAACTTGTGGACCTATTTACATGCATGCGGAGAACTTGACTTATTGGTGTCCACATGCCAGTTACATTTTTAACATTAGTGATGAGTTAATGGGACAGTTAACTTTTCAGTAACATTTAAGGTTTAAAGTTAAAAGTTGGAGTTCTCTCTGCATCATCTGTAGTTATACTGCAGCCAATGTGAAGCCAAAGTGGTGAGAGATTACCTTCTCACGGTAACCTTGCTAAAAGTTAATGCTGGCAGTTTGGCAAAAATTCACTCCCAAGGTATATTACAGCATCAATACAATGGCCCAAAAATTCGGGTCGGAGGCTTCCCACGGGTGCAAGCCTCTGACCTGCACTTACCTAGCGTGCCAGCCGTTGAGCTGTGGGCCCGTGTGGGATTCCGATCCTGGGCCTCCTCCAACTGCCGGCGCGCAGTGCTTGCGTATCCCGGGGGCGCAGTTAGTTCGATGCGTCCCCTGGGATCACGTGGGCCATGGTGAGCCAATGGTAGCAGGGAATGCTTCATTCATAAGTTTGACAGGAAGAGCTGTCAAACCTATAAATACTATAAGCCCCAAAACATCACTAAAACTTCAAATAAATTTTTTTTTAAATCACATTTTTAAAATAACTATAAATTACATGAAATAACTATTTTAAACAATAATTTAAATTTTTGAAAAAATTAATTTTATTTTCTAACAGGGCTAAAAATAAATTTACCTTTCTTTAAAGTATTTAAAAATAATAAACCTGTGGAAAAAATGTTTTAATTTTAATTAATTCACCACTTACCTTGTTAAAAGCAGGCCTTGCGCCTGCTTTTTAAAAGTGTAACTGCTGGAGACTTACCCTCCCAGAAAAACCTGCAAAAGAAACGTAAGTTCGATGCGCACGCGCTGCCTCTCTGGCGCACGCGTTCGACCTGTCAACCCCTTCTTTCAGGGGAACGAAAGTGCCGGTTTCCCACGCATGCGCAGTGCATGCATGAAACCGGCACTTTCATTGGGCCTACGCGTGAGTACCCCGTGCGTACTCACGCGTTGGGACCCGAATTTCTGGGCCAGTATGGTTGGTGTCACATCAATACAAAAACTGCAGCATAACTGGGTCACCAGGTTATTTTTAATATACTAGCACATCTCCTGTAATATTGCTGATGGTAAATAAGGCAATATATTGGTTTATAAGGATGGGAGTATTATACAACATAATGAAGCATGTATTGTTCTGACACAAACAATGGAGATGTGTGTAACCTGTTTTTTCCTTTTGAGGCTACTGATATAATTGCTGTAAATAGGCACATTCTGAGGCCAATTAGTGATGAATTACTCTTGGGCAAATTCGAAGGTCAATCGGAGAGTATTGACTGTGCTGGACAAGTCCTTCTGTAGACTGCAGCTGTTTGTAAATCCCTAACTTCTCCCCAAGGTGCAAAGAAACCAACAAGAACTGACTGGCTTTCTTTTCAGTTTTGTACTTTTTTTTAACAGCTTGTAGTAGAAATCTGTATGCGTGACAAAGTGTGACACATGAAGTGTGATGGACATACTCAAACCTTTATACATCCTAGTGAACATCGCGCGATATAGCTCAGGGTAATTGAAAGGATACGCTGTTTCATAAAGATAGCGGCTTTATACCATGCAACACACATTGTAATAGTCTGCTAGAAATGTGCACCTGTGTGTAACTTAGCGTTTTCCCATTAGGCCAGAAGGTCTAATTGCTGTGCCTTCCCTGAGGTCATTTAGATGTTAATTGCTCTTAGATATTTCCTACCATCAATTAGAGGCTAACGGAAACCAGCACAAAATGACGGCTTTCATTCTCCTTTGTTTAATACTGTAAGTGTAACTGCTGACATGAATTAGAAGGTCTTTTCTGTTGATAGGGAAGTTTCCCATTTGATTGAAATAAGTGGCTTTTTTTTTTAATACGTTTTTAAAAATGTGACAGAAATATCCATATAGTGCCAGAATGAGACCGGGAGCATACTAGATACATCTCAAAATGTTTGCATATACAGATAAATATAACATTAACATAGTAGATATGCAACATTATAGATGAAGCAATTTTTTTTAAATCTTGTTTTTTCTTCAACATCATGTATCATAAATGTCAAAATCTGAAATTTGGTATTATGTATAGAAGTAGATTAAGTTGCACTCAACAATCCTCACAGTTAAAGGCATGTCCTAAAAATGACAAGTATGAAACAGTACCTACAAATTCCAAATATAGTAGAAAGACCAAAGCAATGTTATTAAACACAGTCATGTTGGACAGAACAATGTGTTTAGACACTATCCTTTATCTTCTGGTGCCCGGCTTAAAAGCAGGTCCAAATTCCTCTCTCTGAAGTCTGTTAGAAGCTTACATAAACTAGGTTTGAGACATTCTCAATCTGGTCCTTTGTGGCTGTTAATAATACATTGGCACTAAATTGGGTATCAGACTGATACCATAAAGATGGCTGCCATGGAAAGTGAAAAAATATCGCATATAATAATGCATCCTTTTGTTAGAGAGGTTAAAGCAAATTGCTGTGGCAGAGAAGACAGTGTTTTATTCTGTATCTAACCATAGTATATCTGACTGTGAGTACTCGATTGGCTTGGCATCCATTTTCTCCCTTACGCCTCCCTTATGACCACATATCCACAGCATAACTAAGACCGCTTATTTCCACCTCCGTAACATCGCCCATCTCCACCCTTGCCTCATCTCATCCGCTGCTGAAACCCTCATCCATGCCTTTGTTACCTCTAGACTTGACTATTCCAACGCACTCCTGGCTGGCCTCCCACATTCTACCCTACGTAAACTTGAGGTCATCCAAAACTCGCTGCCCTTGTCCTAACTCACACCAAGTCCCGTTCACCCATTACCCCTGTGGTTGCTGATCTACATTAGCTCCCGGTTAAGCAATACCTTGATTTCAAAATTCTCATCCTTGTTTTCAAATCCCTCCATGGCCTCGCCCTTCCCTATCTCTAATCTCCTTCAGCCCCACAACCCCCGAGATATCTGCGCTCCTCTAATTCTGCCCTCTTGAGCATCCCTGATTATAATCGCTCAACCACTGGTGGCCGTGCATTCTGTTGCCTAAGCCCTAAGCTCTGGAATTCCCTGCCTAAACCTCTCCAACTCTCCACCTCTCTTTCCTCCATTAAGATGCTCCTTAAAATCTACCTCTTTGACCAAGCTTTTGGTCATCTGCCCTAATTTCTCCTTATGTGGCTCGGTGTCAAATTTTGTGTCTTATAATACTCCTGTGAAGCGCCTTGGGATGTTTTACTATGTTAAAGGCGCTATATAAATACAAGTTGTTGTTGTTACTGTAAGAAGCACTTTGCAATGTTTTACTACGTTAAAAGGCACAATATTCTTTGCTTTAACTTCTCATCTTTCGGATGAGACGTTAAACCGAAGCCTCGTCTGCTCTCTCAGGTGGATGTAAAAGATCCCCTGACACTATTTCGAAGAGCAGGGTAGTGCTCCCCAGTCTCCTGGCCAATATTTATCCCTCAATCAACATAACAAAAACAGATTATCTGGTTATTATCACATTGCTGTTTGTAGGAGCTTGCTGTGTGCAAATTGGCTGCCATGTTTCCTACATTACAACAGTGACTACACTCCAAAAGTACTCCATTGGCTGTAAAGCGCTTTGAGATGTCTGGTGGTCATGAAAGGCGCTATATAAATGCAAGTCGTTCTTTCTTATATAAAAGCAAGTTGTTGTTGATGCTGGCACTGGGTCCCAAAAATGAAAAAGTGCTCATTCTACGGCATTGACATCTGTCACCGAGATGAGCAGACAAACTCACCAACAATTAGAAATTTTACTAAATGCCAGAAGTTTCTAATTTTCATGAAATGATGATGATGAACACAATAACAGGGGTAATTAAAGTAGGGAGTAATTCTGGAGAGTAAATCCTCCACCTTAACTGTATTTCTGTAACAGACTGGTTTCACTGCTTACATGAAATATTTTTCTTCTGTACATTATACTCTATATGAATACACATCCTGTCCCAAAACTCAGTAAAATGCAGCCGAATACCTGAAAGTTAATGCTGTAAAGCAACATCAAACAATAGCAACTGTAATAACTGATATTGTCAGATGACAAGAAATTGAATTCACTCAAGTACAAATCTGATTTTTAAAACAACATTTGCAGTTGACCATAGGAATGTAGGAACATAGAAATGTGCAGACTGGTAAAGACCACGTGATCCATCTGGCTAGTCTCGAGTTCAAAAAATATTACACACTATTTCTTACATCCCTCAAAAGCTTCTTGCACCAAAAAAGAAAACCCAGCTCCATCTTGAATTAGTTATACTGTCTGCCTACATGGTCTTCCTGGGCAGCATGTTCGACACATTCCCCACCATCTGTGTGAAGTAAGTAAATCTAATTGTCTGTGCAACTCCTCTGTTTTCAGCATAAGGCATCCCTCCCCCTCTCCCCGGTTAAAACATTTGTGGTTATATCAAACAATTTTATGGTTCACTTTAACTATACCCCTTAGGAGCCTGAAAACGTTGCTACTGTCTTCACTGAGCCTTAGATCTGAGAACTTTACGATATACTGTAGAAGGAGGCCTACTACATCTATGACTGTTCTCTGAAAAAGTTATCCAGTTTGTTCCAACCCCTGACCTTTGCCCCCATGCCCTTTGAAAATGTTTTTTTCCCCAATATTTATCCACTTCCCTTTAAAAAGCTAGAATGGATTCTCTTTCCACCATTGTTCCTGCGATTTTGTAGGGATTTCTGTGGCTTTTCCACCAAATTCACCCTCTTCATGTTCAACAGCCCTTCCCGTCTCCAGTGTAATCCCAACTTTGAGTTTCTCTTGGGAGCTTAGCGGCTCACTCCCTGGTATGAATTTGGTTGCTCTCCTCTGTACCCTGTCCAAATGTCTCCACTGTACAGTGACCAAAACTGTCCACAGTGCTCCAGGTGGGGCAGAACAAGTGCTCAATACAAGCTCACTATTACTTCCTGGGACTTTTTAATCCCTCTAATTCCAGCATTTAGAAATGTACGTTAAGTTCAGGTGGATGTAGAAAGATCCCATGGTACTATTCAAAAAAGGCAAGGAATTCATCCCATGACCTGGCCCAAGGAGTTCATCCCAGGTCCTGGCCAACATTCTTCCCTTAACAAACACCACTAAAAAAAAATCAACTTGTTATTCATTTCATTTACTATTGGTGGGATCATTTCATTTACTGTTACTGTATACAAATTAGTTGCAATATTTATCTACCTAACAGACTACAGTTCAAAAGTAATTAATTGTAGGTGGAGCATCCTGAAGACACGGTAAGGTGCTATATAAATGCAAATTATTTCTTCTTTCTAGTATGCAATTAGACATTTTTTAATTTCTTAATTAAAGACCACAATAATACTGTGGTGAGTTGGCTATCAAAGATCCAGCTTTTTTCAGTCTGTGTTTTCACTAATCCACTTACTGCTGTTTTTGCAACCTTGAGCACAAACTGCTTTTTAGAAACAAATTAAAACATGCCAGAAAACTGCAATATTCCCTGAACATGGAACTCTAAGCATGTCACATGCACTTTGAGCCAAGGAATTAAAGTCTATTCTCTCCCTCTATTGATACTAATTACTTCTGTGTTGACAAAATAACATATTTTTCTTACTAGGCTGCAGCTAGTATGTGTCACAAGAGAGACTTTTCGTAAGTGATTGTGCTGCCCTCAAGTGGTTGAAGTGTGATATTATTTCTGGAAATGGGAATGTATGGGTGATCTGATCGTAATTATTACAAATTATGTGGCTTGTAATTTCAAAGGTTAATGCTTTCCTCCAGCTGTTTCTGAAATTTAAAAAAATGATTCTATGGTGCAATTGTATTTATCAGAGCAAGGTACTGGATGCAGTTATCTAAGTTAAGACCATTGCCCTCAGATATTCTTTTTGTCTCTGTTATATTTTTTCTAATTGCAGAATAACTACTTAAAATAGAATTATAGATTAGTTGGAACCTTCGTGAGGGAATTCACAAACACCCCAAAGAGATGAGAGAGAACCTGTGCAATTTATAATGCGCTGCTAAAGGAACCTCTTCTCTAATGAGGGAGCCCTCAACAAACCAACCAAACTAGAATAATGCTTTCTATTTTCCAGTTAGCATTTGTTAGCAGCAGTACCATTGTTTCTCTTCTTCACAATATTGGGCTGATGTTTGGAATTCATTTTACTGCCATATCTCTGCTGATAATTGTACTTGAAATGCTAAGTAGGCATTCCCAATTTGATTTTACAATTTAATTTTACTGAAATGACTCCCTCCAAACACTCAAATACTTGCAATCCGTGCATTCGCAAAAGGAGCACAGCGCCAGAAGTGACATGAGGCTGGGCCTCAGTAACTGCACAAAGTAGAAGACAGACCGGTTTTCTTGCATTTCTTCACTGATGTGAGAAAAATGAACATTTGGGGTTAAACGCTGATATTTTTAGTTGTGAAACTGACAGCTTAGTGACAATCTACAAACTAAAATAAGGTGAGTTTTTCTAAAAGGCTTCACTTCAATATGGCATTCTTTGAGTTCACCAAAGCATGTTGTCATGTGGAATTGCTTTAATACCACAAGAACAACAACTTGTAAGCGCCTTTAACTTAGTAAAATGTCCCAAGATGCTTCACAGGAGCGTTATGAAACAAAATTTGACACCGAGCCACATGAGATATTAGGGCAGATCTTTGGTCAAAGAGGTAGGTTTTAAGGAGCGTCTTAAAGGAGGAAAGAGAGGTAGAGAGGTAGAGAGGTTTAGGGAGGGAATTCCAGAGCTAAGGGCCTTGGCAGCAGAAGGATGATACAACAGTAATTTTCTGTGATTTCTGGATAATAAAGCCTTATTTTTAAAGTAAGCTACTTTTTTCAAAACAAAAGTAAATTTGAACTAAATACTCAGTCAAAATCGTCTGTCAAGTGTTATTAACCAAGAATTGAGAATTTCAGCTTGTACCATTACTCTTTCACCACCAGAGGATGCCATTCCTTCTATTCCATGAGATATGCCCTGAAAAGGTTGCAAATTAAATTAAAAATATCTGTTGGTATTTGGAGTTAGTCCAGAGGGATGCCAGGTGATCGCGGAATAATCAGGATGCAGAATGCCCTAAAAAGACAAACTTGTTTGAAAAGTGGATAGTTGGGTTATAGCTGGTAGGCAAGTGCTCCAGATACGAAAACTGGTGATAATTTTTCATCATTCAGTGGCCAAGCAGAAAATGCCCGCATGTCAATAAAATGCAACCACTAGAGCCAATTCTTTTCCCTTTGTTTCCTATTCACCATCACTTTTTCCAATCAAGATAGGAATTAAATGTATCACAATTGTAATAATTGCAGTTAAAATAACAGGCTCTCCAGAAAAAAAAAAACACTTTTAAACCCAACTGAAATGTGATTAACTTTGGATCTGAACTGGCCACATTGCTATTGACCCAAAGTCATGATCCACATGGCTCCAGGTACAGTTCTGCTTGGACACGACAGGGCACAGGAGAAGAATAGTTGGCTGGAAATTAGACAAAAGAAAGGCCTGAGGAAAATAAAAGAGATGGAAACAAAAATATATTTGTAATATGCATGAGGTAACGGTTGACAGAACAACATACAAGAAATTAGGTGAAAGGAAGAAAGGAGACCATCGGGAAAAAAAGCAGAGGAACAAAGATAAAGCTGGAAAGAAAAACGGAGTCAGAGAAACTATGTGAAAGAGAGGAAGTAAATAACTTTTTTTTAAATGTTAAGAGAAATAGCAAAATGTAAAATGAAAGAAAATATGGTTAACTTTGAAATTTATTATTGCTTATAGAATCAGAGCACAGAAGGAGGGCATTCGGCCCATCGTGCCTTTGCCGGCTCTTTGAAAGAGCTATCCAATTAGTCCCATTCCCCTGCAAATTTTCCTTTTCAAGTATTTACCCAATTCCCTTTTGAAAGTTACTACTGTACATGATTCCACCACCGTTTCAGGCAGCGCATCCCAGATCATTAAAAAAAAAATCGCTGGGTAAAAAAATTCTCATCTCCCCTCTGATTCTTTTGCTAATTACTTTTAATCTGTGTTCTCTGTTTATTGACCCTCCTGCCAGTGGAAACAGTTTCTCCTTATGTACCCTATCAAAACCCCTCAAACTTTTGAACACCTCAATTAAATCTCTCCTGAACCTTTTCTTATCTAAAGAGAACAATCCCAGCTTCTCTAATCTCTCCACATAACTGAAGTCCCTTATCCCTTCCATTCTAGTAAATCTCCTCTGCACCCTCTCCAAGGTCTTGTCAACCCTCCTGAGATGTGGTGACCAGAATTAAACACAACACTCCAGCTGAGGCCTGGCTAGTGATTTATAAAGGTTTAACATAACCTCCTTGCTTTTGCACTCCATGCCTCTTTTTGTAAAGCCAAGGATCCCATATGCTTGTTTATCCAAGAATAGTACAATTATTTTTTAAAAGCTTTGAAAACAAATTCTGTTTTTCCTTCACTTCCTATGTCTCAGTATTGCCTTCCTTTAACCAGAATGGGATACTCTGGGGTCAGGAACATTCATGGCCTCATGTGATGTCTTTTTTCTTGGTCAGCTAGGTGCTTGAATTGCAGGAAAACCATGCTTAATGATGCAGTTATATTGCTATTTTCACCTCAATGTGAAGTGGGGCAATATAACTCAGGAGTCTACTAAAGCTTTTGGCCCTGAATTTGCGGTCGGAGGCTTCCCACGGGGAAATGCCTCCGATCCGGAAATAAAATGCCCGCCTACCTGGTGGTCCAGAAGGTATGGAGATTTGCGGTCCTGGGCCTCTCCGGGTACCTGCAGGTAGAGGCCCACGTATCCCAGGCGCAGCCAGTTCACCAGCATATGTACAGAAACCCCATAAGCATGAATGGGAGCACCCCAAAAAATACAACTACACATCAAATAAATAAAAATTACAGATTTAAAATGCCATTTAATTAAATATTTAAAACAAAAATTTAATATTTTGAATAAATGTAAATGTTTTAATGGGGCTAAAAATAAACTTACCTTATTGCACAGGTTTTTTAATGTATAAATGATTTTTAAAAAATAATTTTTTTTCAAACTCTTATGCTGGTAAAAACAGGCCTTACCAGGCGTAACAATTTCACAGGAGTTCGCTGGGCAGAACCCAACTCTCCACCCGCGGATGCCCTTTTCCCAGGGATGCGTTGGATCGCGTGCAAAAACCCGGAACTTGCACGGCCCTTCCGGGCGGGTACGCACCTCGTACGCGCCCGTAGGGGCCGCAAATTACAGGCCATTATACGCACAAGAGGTGTGACCTCCTCCACACCCTAACACTGAGTGCAGAGCCTGAGTCTCCAAATCCAGTTATTGAGGAATCCACCTAAATCAAGTCTCCATTTGACTGATATGGAGTGCACAGTCTCAAGCCACTTACCTGAGCTCAGTGAACTTAGGTGCAGCCATGCAAGTTGGCAAAGGGCATGGTTTAGAGTATATTGGAATACTGTTGAGTTTAACCATTTATATAGCACCTTTAATGTGGAAAAACGTCCCAAGGCGCTTCACAGGAGTATTAAAAGACAAAAGATTTGACACCAAGCCACATAAGGAGAAATTAGGGCAGGTGACCAAAAGCATGATCAAAGAGGTAGGTTTTAAGGAGCGTCTTAAAGGAGGGAAGAGAAGTAGAGAGGTTTAGGCAGGGAACTCCACAACTTAGGGCCTAGGCAATAGAAGGCACTGCCAATGGTTGAGCGATTATAATCAGGGGTGCGCAAGAGGGCAGAATTAGAGGAGTGCAGATATCTCGGGGGGCTGTGGGACTGGAGGAGATTAGAGAGATAGGGAGGGGCGAGGCCATGGAGGGATTTGGAAACAAGTTTGAGAATTTTGAAATTGAGCTATTGTTTAACCGGGAGCCAATATAGGTCAGTGAGCACAGGGGTGATGGGTGAACGGGGCTTGGTGCGAGTTAGAACACGGGCAGCCGAGCTTTGGATGACTTCAAGTTTACGTAGGGTAGAATGTGGGAGGCCAGCCAGGAGTGCGTTGGAATAGCCAAGTCTAGAGGTATGGACGAGGGTTTCAGCAGCTGAGCTGAGGCAAGGGCGGAGATGGTCGATGTTACGGAGATGGAAATAGGCGGTCTTAGTTATGCTGCGGATATGTGTCCAGCGCCACTCACAACTCCACAGATAATGAAGCAGTCCATGCCCGCATGCAACAAGACCTGGACGATGTTCAGGCTTGGGCTGATAAGTGGCAGGTAACATTCGCACCACAGAAGTGCCAGGCAATGACTATCTCCAACAAGCGAGAGTCTAACCACCTCCCCTTGAAATTACCATCGCCAAATCTCACACTATCAACATCCTGGGGGTCACCATTAACCAGAAACTTAACTGGACCAGCCACATAAATACTGTGGCAACAAGAGCAGGTCAGAGGCTAGGTATTCTGCGGCATGTGTCTCACCTCCTGACGTCCCAAAGCCTTTCCACCATCTACAAGGCACAAGTAAGGAGTGTGATGGGGGAGGCCCCGGGCCGTCGGACCGTGGAGCCGGCGACGGTGAGTTGGAGGCCGCAGCAACCGGAGGATGTGTTCGGCGAGTCAGGCGGAGGCAGCGCAGCGCATCGAGCAGCAGCAGCAGCCACGATGACTCGCAGTCCGACTGGGAGGAGGGGAGCCAGGAATGGTGGCCAGAGGGTGAGCGGGAGAAGCAGGCCACCACATGTGGAGCCGAGCCGGCAACAGTGAGGAGGAGGCAGCGGTGACAAGGAGTATGGAGCGACTGAGGGACATCGTGCTCCCACTGCCACTGGATGCCAAAGAATTGACTTTCTGAACATGGCGCTGTAAGAATAGCTGACGTGTCCCTACGGGGAGTAAGCATTCCATTGTACTAGTTACATATGGCAAATAAAATTGAATTGAATTGAATTGAATTGATGGAATACTCTCCACTTGCCTGGATGAGTGCAGCTCCAACAACACTCAAGAAGCTCGACACCATCCAGGAGAAAGCAGCCTGCTTGATTGGCACCCCATTCACTACCTTAAACATTCACTCCCTCCACCACCGGTGTACCGTAGCTGCAGTGTGTACCATCTACAAGATGCACTGCAGCAACTCGCCAAGGCTTCTTCGGCAGCACCTCCCAAACCCGCGACCTCTTCCACCTAGAAGGACAAGGGCAGCAGGCGCATGGGAACACCACCACCTCCAAGTTCCCCTCCAAGTCACACACCATCCTGACTTCAAAGTATATTGCCGATCCTTCATCGTCGCTGGGTCAAAATCCTGGAACTTCCTCCCTAACAGCGCTGTGGAAGTACCTTCACCACACGGACTGCAGTGGTTCAAGAAGGCGGCTCACCGCCACCTTCTCAAGGGCAACTAGGGATGGGCAATAAATGCTGGTATTGTCAACGATGCTCTGATCCCATAAAACAAATAAAAAAAAGTGGTGGATGCTCATTTCAGGATCAAATATGACATCAAGGTTGCGAACAGTGTGGTTCAGCCTCAGACAGATGTTAGGGCGAGGGATGGAGTCAGTGGCTAGGGAATGGAGTTTGTGGCGGGGACTGAAAACAATGGCTTCGGTCTTCCCAATAAACCAGCTAAAAACTTGCAGCTTACTGGCACAGAGCACTGGTAAGATTTCTGTTACGGTCACCCAACACATTAGGGTAATGGTGTGCAGTATTACCTGGAGCTTGGTGAGAAGGATCCCTGTCTCCAGTGGCAGGTCTACCCCTCCATGTTCCATCAATAAGTTAGACTGGCTGGTCAATAATCAGATACTTCATGCATGCTTTAGCACTCCATCCTTGGCCCCCTCTTCATCATTTACATGCTACCCCTTGGTGACATGGGATGAGCTTTCACGTGTATACCAAAGACCATCAGCTCTGCCTACTCCATTAATCCTAAGGCTATTGCCAATCCTTCCAAATGCATAACTAACATGAAGACCTGGATGCACCAAAACTCTTTCCAACTAAATGTAAAAAAAATCATCATCCTTGGCTCTTGCAGCCACCTTGGAGTCTCTGGTCTCAGTGTAATCCATCTCCCTGGCTGCACCATAACTTAAGGCCTGAGGTCCAGTACCAGGACATACTACTTGACCCTGAGCTCAGCTCCCTCCCACACATTAAACCCAATTGCAAGAGCACTTTTTTTACTTACAAAACATTGCTTGCCTCTGTCACTCCATCTTTCCCTCTTCCCCTAAAACCCTAATCTACATCTTGATCCCATGGAGGCTGGATTTCTGCAATTATCTCTTTACCAGCTTCTGCCCTCCATGTGCTACAAGTTATCCAGAATGCAGGTGCCTGCATTCTTACCCAAGGCCAGTATCTCCACAATTCCTGTCCTGCCAAGATCCACTGGCTCCCTTTGACCCTGAGAATTGATTTTAAGATCCTAATCTTCACCTTCAAGTCCCTGCATAGGATCACCCTCCATATCTCCACAAACTCCTCCAGCCATAGGTCTGTTTGTGCACCCTGTGCCGCTCTGACACTAGCCTATTTCTCGCTCCCACTCACCAGTCGGTGGCTGTTCCTTCATTTTGTGACCATTTTTGGTATTGTTTGTGCTGGCAATTTGAATTTACATGAGACTTTGTGCCATGTGTTTAATTTTATTTCCTCTAGCGCTATTATTGGCACAAATGGGTCACCCAATGAGATGTTTGGAAGGAGGAGAGAACCTGCAAAATGATGCTAGACAGGTCAGACAGCATGAGAGACATCCCTACTTGCCGGTACCCGCACACGCACATCAGTAGACAGAGGTGAACATGCCTCTCTTTGGCAAATGATTAGTGTGTGCTGAAGCGTCTCTCCCCTCCCCAAAAAAACTGAGACAGCAGACACGATAGCATCACTAAGACATGTAAGTGCCTTATTAATTCTAATGCTGGCTGCTTCCTTGGAGAAGTATTCCAAACACAGTATGTCATATTTTCAGTGGCTCTGCATGAAAGCAGTCATGCCAGGGTGATCAACAGGAAGCATATCTTAATTGTCCACACCTGCCAAGATACCAGCAACCATTTTTGCAGGCTCTGGCATACCTACTTGGCAATGACCCCAGCAAACTTTTTTCGTGGGCATCAGATAGCCAGGTGCAGAGCCATACCATTTCCTTCAAGAAACAAGCCAACACGCAGTGAAAAATAATCATTTTAAAGCAATTTACTGTGTTAGCTTTTCCCATATGGTGCTTAACTGTTTATAGCAATAACTGCCACTTAACATCTAGACGTCTTTTCTGATTTTCCACTTAGTAAAAAGAAAAAAAATACTGCAGGTGCTGGAAATCTGAAACAAAAATAGAAACTGGTGGAAACACCCAGCAGGTCAATCAGCATCTGTGGAGAGAACAAAAGAAGATAATGTTACAACAATGTTAACTTGTCTGTTCTCTCCACAGATGCTGACTGATCTGCTGTATTTTTTCCAGCATTTTCTGATCTTTCAACTAGCCAGATAGGTGTTAAATACCAGGTAACCAATACCAGTACTTAGTGTTCTGAATGGTACCAGTTGATATCAACCAGTTGACATCAATTTTCTAATTCTCACTGAGTTGCACCTTGTTAATTTCCATGCATTTCACACCGTGCACACTAGATTTGCTGAACTGCATGGAGAGTTTCTGCAAAACCATTTGATTAAGGATGTGAGATCAATGGGGATTATGCAACACCCATACAGTCACACCTTTCATATGTCACCTGCAGGTAAAGTGTGCAAGGTATAAAATACATGAGGATTGACCGACTGCAGACTGAAGGAGATTAGAAGATGGTGTCAATTGGCACTATTTGGACTCAGGACACTTTGAATTAGACAGATGAGACATTAGTTCCAATACCTGTCCAATAGGAAAGTTGTAAACTTGGAGCATAAAAACTAAGGAAAAATACCAGGGGAGGGAAATTCCAACGTGGGGTCCTGATTATTACCAAAGTAATGGACCAAATCAAGTTGTCAACCACTTCCTGTAGCATAAACATATCACACATATGATTATTATACACCACAAATACTTACACTTTAAAAAAAATATAAGCCCCAATCCAATCATTTTTGCCATGCATAGCTGACACCTAATTTTTAAAAACTGACAAAACATCAATTTGTCTGTTATCATTTTATTGCTTTGCATATCAGACGTCAATTATTCAAAACACTTCAGTTATAGACAGGGATAAACATTCTGGAGTTTTGCTTAATTACTGTGATTGAGTATTTGAAAGATGGCGAAAATGTTGCACAGTTTATTTTCGTATAATAAAAACATAGAATTTTTCAGCACAGAAGGAAGACATTCCACATATCACACCTGCGTCGGCTCCCCGAAAAAGCTTTCCATTTAATCCCATTTCCCTCACCTTTCCCCATACCTTTAAACTGTTTATTTTCCAAATATCTATCTGCTTCCCTTTTAAAAACGATTATGGATTGTGTTTCTACCATTGTTTCTGGTAGGGCATTCCATGTCCTAACAATCTGCTGCATAAACAAATTCTCCCAACTACTCCCTTTGTTCTTTTGGTGATAATCATTTTTTATTGTTCTCAGGATGTGAATGGTGCTGGAAAAGTTATTCCCATACTTATTGCCCTGAGAAGGAGGTAGTGGCCCTCCTGCCTGAACCACTGCAGTTCTCGTGCTGATGATATTCCCAGGATGGGGGTTGGGTAAGGATTTCCAAGATACTGATCTAATGATAATGAAGTAACGGTGAAATGCCAGGATGGTGTGAAATGCCACGATGCTAAGCTGCGCGGTCATCTGCAAGGTCCCACACAGGCCGCTTTACAATGTAGGTACTGCGCATGTGCAAAAATTTGAATGGGCCACGCATTGCGGGAGGCAGGCCGGCAGGAGGCAGCGCGGCTTACGGGGGCATTGCTTGGAAGTGATATTGTTCCCAAGATTAATGGTAGAGGTTTTGGGGTTGGGAAGTGCTGTCAAAGTAGGCTGGGTCACCAGCTGCAGTCCATCTTGTAGGAAGTACAACCATAGTGGAGAGGGTGGATACTAAGTCCAGTAGCAGTAATACCAATCAAGAGGACTGCTCTGTCCTGCAGGGGCTAAGCCTCTTGAATGTTGTTGTGTCTGTATCTATACAAGCAAGTGGTGCATACTTCATCACACTCTTGACTTGAGCCTTGTAGATGGCGGAAAGGTTTTGAGGGGGTCAGAAGGCGAGCCACTCATTGTAGAATGCCCACCCTATTCTCTGCTTTTGCAGCCACGTTGTTGAAATGGCCCCGTTAAGCTTCTGGTCAGTGGTAATCTCCAGGAACTTGGCAACGGTGATGCTATTAAATGTCAGGGGGAAGATGATTGGGCCTTAATCTGTTAAGAGATGGTTAGTGCTTGGCAACATTATTCTTGACTGGATGTGGTGGGGCTGTGGCGATTTGCTCTGATCTGTTGATTGTGGCACTACCTAGCTCTAACGATAGCCTTCTGCATTTGGTGTTTAGCATTCAGGTACCCTGTATTATAACTTCACTAGGATGATGCCTCACTCGAAAGCCTGCCTATAACTTCACTAGGATAATGCCTCACTCGAAAGCCTGCCTGGTGTTTCTCCGAGCACACCCTTCTACACTTGCCTTTGAACCAGAGTTGGTCTCCAGGATTTATACTAAAGGATGAATGAATGATGTGGCAGGCCATGAGGTTACAGATTGTGATAGTATCCAATTCTGCTGCTGCTGATGGTCCGCAGTGCCTAATAGATGCCCAGTTTTGGGCTACTAGATCTGTCTTAGTTGGCACAGTGGTATGCTACACTATACGAAGGAGGGTTACAAGGACTGTGTGGTAGTCACTTCTATGAATTCTACTGTAGATAGATGTGTTTTCAACAAATAGGTTGGTAAGAATTAGTTTAAATAGGTTACTTCCTCATGTTGGTTCCCGCACCATCTGATGCAAGCTAAGCCTGGCAGCTATGTCCTTCAGGACTCGGCCAGCTTGGTCAGTGGTGGTATTCCTGGTCAGTCTTTGTGGTGGATAATGAAGACCCACACCCAGGGTACATTTGGTGCCCTTTCTTCCCTCAAAGCTTCCTTTAAATAATGTTCAATATCGAGGTGTACTGTTTCATCATTTGAGGATTGGGGGTGGAGGGTCGCAGGTAGTGATTAACAAGAGGTTTCAATAGACTTGTTTGACTTGAAGCCATGAGACTTCATGGGGTCCAGAGTTAAGGAGGACACAGACGGCCACATCCACCTGACTGTATATCTATGTGCCTCCACCTCTAGTGGGTCTATCCTTCTGGTGGGACAGGACATATTCAGGGATGTGATGGAAGAGACTGGGATGTTGGCTGATAGATATGACTGTGACCGGCTTTTGCTTGAATATTTGCAGGACAATTGTTCCAGCTTGGACACCAGTCCCCAGATGTTAGTCAGGTGGACTTTGGGCTGGGATTGTCTGCTCCAATGCCTAGGTTGTTGCCTATAGGCCAATCTGATATTTCTCTTATGATTCTTTTCTGTGGCAATTGTTTAGCAACTGAGTGACTTGCTAATACCCTTCAGACAGTATTAAGAGACAACCACATAGTGTGGAACTGGAGGAAAGAGCTGAATTCCAGAGGTGAGGTGAGAGTGTCTGCCCTCGACATCAAGGCAGCAATTGACCAAGTGTGGCATCAAGCAGCCCTAGTAAAACTGAAGTAAATGGGAATCAGAGGGAAAACTCTCCACCGGCTGGAGTCATACCTAGCACAAAGGAAGATGGTAGTGGTTGTTGGAGGTCAATCATCTCAGCCCAGGACATCGCTGCAGGAGTTCCTCAGGACAGTGTCCGAGGCCCAACCATCTTCAGATGCTTCATCAATGACATTCCTTCCATCGTAAGGTCAGAAGTGGGGATGTTCACTAATGATTGCACAGTGTTCAGTTCCATTCGCAACTCCTCAGATAATGAAGCAGTCCATGCCCACATACAGCAACTCCTCAGATAATGAAGCAGTCCGTGCCCACATACAGCAAGATTTGGATAACATTCAGGCTTGGGCTGATAAGTGGCAAGTACCATTGTCAAATCCTCCACCATCAACATTCTGGGGGTCACCATTGACCAGAAACTTAACTGGACCAGCCACATAAATATAAGGAACAGTAGCATAGTGGTTATGTTACTTGACTAGTAATCCAAACCCTGGACTTATGATCTGGAGACATGAGTTTAAATCCCACCAAGGAGGCTGGAGAATTTAAATTCAGTTAATTAAATAAAATTATTAAGTTAGAAAGCTAGTATTAGTAATGGTGACCATGAAGTTACCAAATTGTTGTAAAAACCCATCTAGTTCACTAATGTCCTTTAGGGAAAGAAATCTGCAGTCCTTACTTGGTCTGGCCTATATGTGACTCCAGGCCCACAGCAATGTGGTTGACTCTTAACGACTGTCCAAAGTGGCCTAGCAAGCCATTCAGTTATACCAAACTGCTACAAAGAACAGGGGTTCAAGAAGGTGGCTCACAACTACCTTCTCAAGGGCAATCAGATGATGAGCAATAAATGCTGGCCTTGCTGGCGACGCCCACATCCCATGAACAAATAAATAAAAAAAATACAAGAGCAGGTCAGAGGCTGGGTCTTCTGCAGTGAGTGACTCACCTCCTGACTCCCCAAAGCCTTTCCACCATGACAATGCACAAGTCAGGAGTGTGATGGAATACTCGTCACTTGCCTGGATGAGTGAAGCTCAACACCATTCAGGACAAAGCAGCCTGCTTGATTGGTACCCCATCCACCACCTTAAACATTCACTCCCTCCAACACTGGTGCAGTGTGTTCCTTCTATAAATGCACTGCAGCAACTTGCCAAGGCTTCTTCGACAGCACCTCCCAAACAAGCGACCTCTACCACTTGGAAGGACAAGGGCAGCAGGCGCATGGGAACACCACCACCTCCAAGTCACACACCATCTTGAACTTGAAATATTTCTTCGTCAGTGGTTAAAATCCTGGAATTCTCTACCCATCAGCACTATGGGAGTATCTTCACCACATGAACTGTAGCAGTTCAAGAAGACGGCTCACCACCTTCTCAAGGGCAATTAGGGATAGGCAATAAATGTTGATCTTGCCAGCGATGCCCACATCCCATGAATGAATAAAAAAGTCAAGTGTAGGCCAGACCAGGTAGGGGTGGCAGGACATTAGTGAACCAGTTGAATTTTTACAACATTCTGCAGCCGTGGGGTTAACTTTCACATGTCTACTGATGACACTCCACCTCTTGACCCACCCACTGCCTCTGTGTTGTCACACTGCTTATCCAACATCCAGCCTTGGATGAGCTGTAAGTTCCTCTAGCTAAAAATTGTTTTTGGCCCCTTCCTCCAACTCGATACCCTCATCACCAACTCCATCCCCCACCCTGGTCACTGATCCATGTTGAACTAGACTTTTCACCTCAACATCCTGTTCAACCATAAGCTGTTCTTCTGGTCTCATATCCTCTCCATCATAACGACAGCCTACTCCCACCTCTGTATCATCATCATCATCATCTGCTTCCATCCTAACCTCAGCCCATATGCCACTGAAATCTTCATTCTTGCCTTTGTCATCTCCAGAATCAATTACTCCACTGCTCTCCTGACTGACTTTCTATCCTCCATCCTCCATTAACTTCAGCTCACCCAAAAGTTTGCTACCCATTCCTATCCCAGACCATGTCATGCTCATCATCACACCCTTGACGCACTGACCTACATTGGCTCCTGGTGCCCCAATACTTCAGATTTAAAATCTCTCCACAGCCTCACCCCTTTCTATCTCTGTAATCTCCTCCAGCCCTACAAGCTTGCCCTCCCATATGCTCCATTTCCCTGGCTTTGGCTTCTTGTACATTCCCCTTTATCCAGGTATTACCAGCATTTATTGTTTCTCTCTCCTTGATGCTGCCTGACCTGCTGAGTGTTTCCAGCATTTTCTGTTATTTCAGATTTCCAGCATCCACAGTATTTTGCAATTGTATAACCAGCAGTGCGTTCAGCCACCTAGGTATGACTTTCTGGAATTCTCTCCTTAAACCTCTCTACCTCTCCATCTCCCACTTGTCCCAAGGCCCTCCTTAAAACTCACCTCTTTGAGCAAGCTTTTGTTTACTGCTCTTAACCGCTCCTTCTTTGGTTCAATATTTGTTTTCCTTATCATCTGCGAAGCACCAGGGGATGTTTTTCTACATGAAAGGCACAAGCTGTTGTTATTTGACAATCACTTTTCCAGACGCTCGCCCATAAATTGCCAAATTTATTGAATTCAATTTCATAACTTGCCATGGTGTGATTTGTAGTTACACCTTCTGGGTTATTAGTCAGCAACAAAACTATTATTATTTTAAATTAGTGCCCTCTATTTACCTACTCACTGACCAGTGAAACTATCTATTCTCGTGAATAATTAAGATAAGGTAGTTAGAAATGATTATGACCTTTGTGTGCTTTAGAAAATCAGTTTACCTTTTGATATTGATTTCATGGTAAACCCTGTTTTTATTGAAATGATAAAGTACCCAATTCTTAAAGACATGTTTATTGCACGAAGAGTTGCCTCAAATGCTGTTCACTTCATAGCTCACCACTACTACTTTATGGCCTACATTAAAAAAAATGGAAGTCTTTTAAGAAATAAATAGGAAAATATCATGGTGATGTGACTATCTCAGGTGGTGGTGCAGCGTGAGCGTATTTGTGCTGAGGTATGTATGAGAAAGAGGAACAGCCAGTTTGTGAAGTAAACAACTGTCACACCATTTCCTTACAGTACAATCGGTCTTTGTATGTAAAACACATTAGCGATTGTGTTCTGGTAACACACTGTTTTGTGAATACAGTGTCCTGTTTATTATTATGGTCTCCTGCTGACTGTTACTGGACATTAGCCAGCTAACTTTATTAAGCACTTTGAGCAATTTGCTGTACAAGGATTCAGCTACTCTAACACAGCTATTTTAATTCAATGTACGCTTACGTAATGTGAAATCTGGTCCTTCGAATACTCACAAATGACGGACAACTGTAAAATATGAACACTGCATGACGGTCACAAATATCTTACATTATGAAAGATAGAAGAGGCACTCGCAAATTACAAATTACAGACCTGCAATGTAACAAGCCTTATTTACTTAATGTATTTTACACCTTAAAACACAGGACACAGGTGTTTTCATACACTCTTTTCAGTACGGAGTCCTTTTGAGTCTCATCAGCAAAATCAGTTGCATTCACGGGAAAGTCTTTGTCAACTGCACCTAGTGTGAAAATCTCACCTTCACTCCCAACTCGAGTTCTTGTGTGGCAACCTGGACAAGGCATCTGCGATTGAGTTTTGCTTTGAAGTGCGATATTCAATCGTGTAGTCATATTGTGACAACAACACTGTCCAACGTTGCATTCTTGATGCGGCCATTGCAGGGATGGCAAATTTGGGCCCCAATATTGCTAGGAGCGGTTTGTGATCGGTTATCAGGGTAAACTTTCTGCCGATCAGGAACTGTTGGAATTTCTTGATTCCAAACATTATGGCGAGTGCTTCCTTTTCAATTTGTACGTAGTTATAATTTTTGTTCTTTGTGAGGGTTCGCGATGCGAACACGATTGGTTTCTCTTGGCCATCATCCATTACGTGACTTATGACAGCTCCCACACCGTAGCTAGAAGCATCACATGCTAACTTAAGCTCACACTCTGTGTCGTAGTGCACAAGTAGAGCATTGCTAGAGACTTCGCTTAGAAGCATCGTAAGCTTCCTGTTGTGCTTTTGTCCACTTCCACTGGACATCTTTCTTGAGGAGCTCGTGCAATGGAGCTAACATGGTCACTAACTCAGGTAAGAAACATGCGTAGTACTGGACCATTCCAAGGAAAGATCTTAACTCAGACACGTTCTGTGGCTTTGGAGCATTGATGACAGCATCAATCTTTTCCTTAACCAGTTGCATCAACTTTCAGACCAAGGTACACAACCCCGGGCTGCACAAAAGCACATTTGCTCCTTTTCAATTTTGCATTATGAGCATTCAACCTTTGAAGCACTAAATCTAACACTTCTAGGTTTTCTTCTTCGCTGCTTGTTGCGATCAGCACATCGTCTTGATTGCATAAGAAATTTGGAACTCCTTGGAAAATCTTATCCATCGTATCCTGGAAGATAGACAGGCAACAGTGGGCAAGAAAATGGCAAATGGAATATAATGTGAAGAAATATGAAGTTATCCACTTTGGTGGGAAAAATAGAAAAGCAGAGTATTTTTTTAAATGGTGAGAGATTGGGAAATGTTGATGTTCAGAGGGACCTGGGTGTCCTTGCACATGAATCACTGAAAGTTAACATGCAGGTACAACAAGCAATTAGGAAAGCAAATGGTATGTTGGCCTTTATTACAAGAGGATTTGCGTATAAGAGTAAAGACGTCTTACTGTAATTATATAGGGCCCTGGTGAGACCACACCTGGAGTATTGTGGACAGTTTTGGTCTCCTTACCTAAGGAAGGATATACTTGCCATAGAGGGAGTGCAACGAAGGTTCACCAGACTGGTTCCTGGGATGGGGGGATTGTCCTATGAGGAGAGATTGCGTAGACTAGGCCTATATTCTCTAGAGTTTAGAAGAATGAGAGGTGATCTCATTGAAACATACAACATTCTTACAGGGCTTGACAGGGTAGATGCAGGGAGGATGTTTCCCCTGGCTGGGGAGTTTAGAACCAGGGGTCACAGTCTCAGAATAAGGGGTCGGCCATTTAGGACTGAGATGAGGAGAAATTTCTTCACTCAGAGGGTGGTGAATCTTTGGAATTCTCTACCCCAGAGGGCTATGGATGCTCAGTCATTGAGTATATTCAAGATAGAGCTCGATAGATTTTTGGATATTAATGGAATCAAGGGATATGGGGATAGTGCAGGAAAGTGGAGTTGAGGTAGAAGATCAGCCATGATCTTATTAAATGGCGGAGCTGACACGAGGGGCCAAATGGCCTACTCCTGCTCCTATCTCTTATGTTCTTATGAAATACGGCCTTGCTTCTGGCAGTGAAAACACTTTGCATTTTTGTATTGGCAGGTCTGTGGTGAGTGATTTCCATTGCAGCGATAACAATTCACTGAACTGCTTGCACCGACATGCTTTGACTTGGTCTCACAGCTTTAGGTTTGGCGGTGGCTTTACGACTGTAGACCTCAGCTGCACTAGTCACTTGAGTTGGACGGAGCTCCCTAGCATTCTTAGACGCCATCTCCATAGATAGGGCAATTTTGCATGCTATGTCAAACGTTAGGTTCGGAGTGTTCAGTAACTTGGACTGTGTGCTCATCCACCAGTCCACACACAAACTTATCTCGCAACGCACGATCCAAAAATGTGCCGAAGTTACAATGCAAAGACAGGTTTTTAAAAGCTACAATGTACTCACTGATGGTTTCACTTTGTTTTTGGTTTCTGGTACCAAACTTAGAGCTGGATCTTTTGGAGGCAAGGACATTAATAGGTATGTTTTGAAAAGTTTAAATGAATTTTAAAAAATTTACTAAGGAACAGACTACTGTACCCCAATATAACTAGAAAATTGCACCCAAAATTGCGACCATTTTGAGAAGTGTTTTTCTCCTCGAGTTTCTGCTCAAACTCATTTGCATATCGCCGAATGCAAAACCTGCCATGAGCCAGCGCAATCGGGCAGCATTTTAAAACACAATTTTGCTTTAAAAAATATTCCTTGATATATTTAAGAGTGGTAACCTGGTAACGTTTGATCAATACAGCAGAAAATGCGTTTATCACAAAAAAATAAGGATTTTAAATCACAGAGTTAATCCACCACTTGTGACTAACATGATTTTAAAGGACTGAAAATGACTTATAAAAATTGTACAAAACTATTTTCTAGTTATATTGGGGTACAGTAGTCAGTTCCTTAATAAATTTAAAAAAAATTCAGTCAAAACTTTTCAAAACGTACCTATTAATGTCCTTGCGTCCAAAAGATCCAGTTTAATTTTTGGAGCCTTCTCGAAGGCCTGGAAACGACGCAATTAGTGGAAACTCCCAATGCTGATTAATTCGATCTGGGGCCATGGCCAGTTTTATGTAGCACAATGTTTCTAAAACTACCACAAAAGACCACAGAAACACGAGTTGCGCCGGATGCAATTTGCGCTTAAAAATCTGCAATCTTTGGCATTGGTTACACCAATATCAGGCGAATTGCGCCAAGAAACCAAAACAGCACAATCAAGTGGAAACTCCAGACCCCCATATCTAATGATCATGAAAAATAAGGCATATGTTCAAAGTCAACTTCAGGAAATATTTGAGAAAATGGCTGCTAACAGAATGAGCTATCACTGGATCCAAAAATATATGAATATTTACCAAGTAAAATTCATCAACTGATGACTATCTACGTAAAACCTGGCTAAAACTACATACAGTGCAATGACCATTTGGAAAATATGGACACCTGCAAAAAACAGACAGCTGATGTCAGTCCCCTAGGTGTCCATAATTCACAGGTTTCACTGTAATGTGAAGAATGAACTTAAGAACATTCACAACTGAAAATATTCTCCTCAAACCCCATCCATCTGTGTCTACTATTGTGTGGTTTTGACCATTGCTATGTGTTTCAATGAAAAGGTCAGATATAGAACCAAAGGTCATAAAATAACAGAAATTACAAGAGAATATCAAGAAATAGTGAGAGGAGAAATAGAATGTGTATGACAAGAGTATATACAGAGAGATTGTGGGGAGAGAGAAACAGAGTGTAAGGAGAGAAGATATACAGAGAGGATGAAAGGAAGAGAGAATGAGACAATTACGGAAAAAGGGATACAGACACAAAGGATGCTACTTCAGTCTGGGCCAGTTAAAGTTGGCTGTTCTTCCAATTCTGTCTTAGCATTTATAATCTGCATTTTGCACATATTATATATAATCTGTAACCTGACTATTTCACACATTTTTCATGCATCCGTCCATATTTTGTGAATCCATCATATTTCAATTATTAGCTTCAATGATGCAAACAAAAACCTAATTTTTAATTTGAAATATGGCCGATGTGTGTGAAAATACTTTAAAATCATAACACTGATGGTTAGGTAACGAGGCCACAAATTAAAAAAATACAGCATAAGTTAATTTTTCTCAACTTATATCAATGTGATTTTTGAGCATATTTACGAAGTTGTTTTAAATTGAAGTTAATTTTTACCTGTCTAATGAAGCATAATATATTGAAAGGAAGACAGATACAAATGTTCCGCAATGTACTAAAGCCAAATAATAAAAGGCTATTACCCATCATGTCTCTCATCGGCCACATATAACTTACCCTCACATGAGGTATTCCCCACTTATTTAACCTCCTGAAAGAAATCTCTGCATAAATGCTGCCTGATCATCAACAGTAATCAAATAAAATCCCAGAATGTTTATCCATGCCCAATATATGATAGTGTCTCCAGTATCACTTCTCATCATGCCACAGTTGAAATGGCCACTTTAACCCACCCACTAGCCTCAGTCCTATAAATAAGGCCATATAATATAAAGCAAGGAAGTGTTGTTGAATTTGTACAAAATATCGGTTAGGCCACAGTTGAATTCTGTGCACCCCATTATAAGAAGTTAAGGATCGGGTACAGCAAAGATTCATTAGAATGATACCAGGAATGAGGGGTTATAGTTAAAAAGAAAGGTTTGAAATATCGGGGTGGTGGGGGGAGGGGAGCGTGAAATTGGACACAGGCTGGGACGCAAAACAGGCGGAATTGCATTTGCCGACCACTATACGAGACACCCGATACTCAGTTCCATCGAAGTCAATGGAACTGAATGTTGGGTAGAGTGTATTGCAGTGTATGTACTTTGCAGAAGGAACTATATTCTGCAGCCCCTGTATACTGCAGTACCAGTAGTGACCACCCCTGTATATAAGCCTGTGTAGTAACATTTGCATAGTAGTTCCAGGTTGCCTCCATTCAGTAAAGACCTGTTATAACCAACTCCTGCAGTCCGTGTCTCAATTATACATGGACATAATACTGGCGACGAGCAGATACGAACTTACCTACAGTCTGCACCACCTCATGGGGATCCATCCCTGAAGCGAAGTTATCAGAGGTCGAGGCCAGAAGGAAGAAAGAAACAGAAGAAACGGACGTCGACCGTGGGCATCCGCCTCTGAGTCAGCGGAGTTGAAGATTTGCAGGAGAGGCTGTCGAGAGCGGGGCTTGGTTATCCTGTCGAAGGTGCTTCAGCTAATCGGGCTGGTGACAGGTAGTACACTGATCCTTCCTGGGATGCGGCGGTCTAGAGCTCGAGTGGGTGGCTTTGCAACGAGGCCGAGCAGCGTTGTCGGGAAGAGGAGAGAGAGAGAGAGGGTGGAGCACACAGGGCGCGGCCGCTGCTACGAAGCCGGGCAGTGTACAGACCCGAGAAGAGGGAGGCAAGAGTCCCACAGGGTTGTTCCGACGACGGGGAAATAATAAAAATTAAACGCGCAGAAAGCTGTGAGGAGCTGCAGTTGCCACGGGAACCGCGGAGAGCGGCGTTAGCAGCAGCGCAGGGGGAAGTGCGCAAAGACCATAGGGCGTCGCCATCAAGGCATAAAACGCCAGCAACAGCGCTAGCAACAGCGGAGAAGACAGAAAGCGCGGGAGGCGCCATCTTAATCCAGCGGGGAAGAAGGCAAAGCACGGGAGGCGCCATTTTGTTAAATCGGGGAAGAAGGCAAAGCGCGGGAGGCGCCATCTTAGATTTCCAAGATGCCAAAGACTGGCAATATCACTGCCTTCGATAATGCAATAGAAGACTGGACCACGTATGTGGAAAGAGTCGAGGTATATTGCGAGGCAAACGAAGTAGCCGATGAGAAAAAGGCATCGGTACTGCTAAACTTAATGGGCGCAAGAACGTACGGCCTATTGCAGGACCTGATTACTCCAGCCAAACTGAAGGCGAAGAGTTTTAACGAAATTGTTGCTATCCTACAGGAACACCTAAATCCTACACCGCTGCCGATAGCAGAAAGATTTAAATTCCACAGGAGAAATCAGCATAAAGATGAGAGCAATGCTGATTACCTTACGGAACTACGCAAGCTATCAAAGCACTGCCAGTTTGGAGCAGGACTGGCAGATACCTTACGGGGCAAATTTGTCTGTGGACTCCTGAGTGAAGGAACCCAGAAGAGGTTACTCTCAGAGAAAGAGCTGACACTAGATAAGGCTTTCAGCGTGGCAGTATCGTACGAAGCAGCAGCAAGGGGAGCTGCGGAAATACAGCAAAAGCCACAGGAATACGACACCCACGAAATGACATGGGGATTTGCAAAATGTTATCGCTGCGGCAGAACAACCCATGACCAGAAGGACTGCTGGTCCAAGGACAAAATATGCAGGAAATGCGGAAAGATGGGACACATTACATGAGTTTGCAGGTCTGGGAAGAAGACCAACGACAACAAAAAGGCTACTAAGGAACCGTACAGGAAAGTACAAAAGATGACAGACAGTAGTTCTGAAGACCAGATGAGCGATAGTGAATCCGGGAACAAGAGACTAAGCTGTCTCAAACTTCACAACGTAATCGCAAAAGAGGATCACCGAACCATTTGGGTCACCCTCACGATAGCAGGGTCCCAAGTCAAAATGGAATTGGATACAGGATCAGCTCTAACCGTCATGAATCGATGAGACTACGAGCGGCTATTCTCACACATACCCTTGAAAGAGACATCCATTGTCTTGAAGACGTATACGGGGCAAAAAGTATACCCCAGAGGAAAAATAAGGGTGCCTGTCGAATACAACGGCAAGGAAAGACAGAAATTGTATCTGTACATACTGCCAGATGGTGGACCACCGTTATTGGGATGTGAATGGATCAGAAAGATAAGTTTAGACTGGCACTCCATTCAGGCACTGACAGTGGCTGGTAAAAAAGATGACGACGTCACTCCTGGACGATTGTCAACAATCTTAGCTAACGCCAAAGAGGTATTTCAACAAGAACTGGGCACTCTTAAAGGCGTAACCGCCTCGATAAAAATAGAAGAGAATGCAATTCCCAAGTTTTTCAAAGCAAGACCGGTACCATATGCAATTCGCCCAGCCGTCGAGGCAGAGCTGGAGAATCTGGAGAATGCAGGCGTGTTATCTAAGGTAGACTGGAGCGAGTGGGCGACACCCATCGTTCCTGTCATGAAGAAAACGTTAAACAATAAGTCTGAGGAGCCAAGGAAGGTTCGCATCTGTGGGGACTTCAAGGTGACGGTGAACCCAGTCCTTCACATAGTACAATATCCTCTTCCAAGGATAGAAGATATCTTTGCCTCACTATCTGGAGGGAAGCGTTTTACAAAAATTGACCAAGCACAAGCATATTTGCAGATGGAGGTTGAAGAATCCTCTAGGAAGTATCTCACGACAAACACTCACAAAGGTCTTTACCAGTATAATCGACTGGTATTCGGAGTAGCATCAGCTCCGGCGATATGGCAAAGAGCGATGGAACAAGTCCTGCAAGGAATTCCGGGGACTCAGTGTTACTTGGACGACATCCTAGTGACAGGTGAAGATGACAGTGAACACCTTGCCAACCTAGAGCAGGTGCTCACTAGACTACGTGAACATGGGCTACGGGCCAATCGCTTCAAGTGCGAGTTTTTTAAGAAACAGATATCGTATTGTGGCCACGTGATTGATGAAGAGGGGTTACATAAGTCCCCTGACAAAATTGAAGCGGTAGTTAAGGCTCCAGCGCCTGAAAATGTGTCGCAACTGAGGTCATTCCTCGGATTGGTGAATTACTACCATAGGTTTTTGCCGAATTTGTCCACAATTCTGCACCCACTGAACGCCCTACTACAAACGGGAGTAGCATGGAAATGGAGCGATGAATGTAAGTGGGCCTTTCAGAAGAGTAAGGACCTAATCACTTCAAGAGAAGTATTGGCTCACTACAACCCATCACTACCGATAAGACTGGCGTGTGATGCGTCTCCCTACGGCATTGGGGCGGTACTGTCACATAAATTCCTTGATGGTTCAGAGAGGCCGATAGCTTTTGCGTCACGCTCGTTAACTTCAGCCGAGCGTAACTACGCCCAGATTGACAGAGAGGCCCTCAGCCTGGTGTGGGGGGTGAAGAAGTTCAATCACTACCTGCACGGTCAGAAATTTACTCTACTTACTGATCATCAACCTCTTGTCTCCATTTTCAACCCTCAGAAGGGCGTACCGATAATGACAGCACAACGGCTACAGAGGTGGTCCCTTTTCCTAGGGGCACACCAATATGACATTGAGTACAAAGGAACTAAACAGCATGGGAATGCTGATGGATTGTCGCGCCTACCGTTGCCGACGGTGGAAGAAGAACTTGCAGTGGATCCAGTGGAGATATTCCACTCGACCATAGTCGAATGTCTCCCTGTGACGAATGCAAACATAGAAAAGGAAACACAAAATTACCCGACACTCTCCTGGGTCTATGATTTAACGGTGAAGGGGTGGCCAGCACATGGCGAACCACTGCTGCCAGCATTCTCGCCGAGAAGAGAACAGCTGTCAGTGTGCAGAGGAACCTTGATGTGTGGATCCAGAGTAGTAATTCCACCCAAATTGAAGGATAGAGTGCTCAATGAGCTTCATGAGGGTCATCTGGGAGGGGTAAAAATGAAGAACTTAGCCAGAGCGTTTGTGTGGTGGCCAGGAATCGATAGAGAAATCGAAGAGATGACCAAGAGCTGTACAGGATGCCAGAAGGTCCAAAACGCCCCACCACAAGCCCCTCTACATCCATGGGAGTGGCCCTCATCTCCATGGCAAAGGGTGCACATTGATTTTGCTGGTCCATTTATGGACTCGATGTTTTTAATTGCGGTGGATGCACATTCAAAGTGGCCAGAGGTAATAAAAATGTCCTCAACCACCACAGAAAAAACTATCACAATCTTACGAACCATATTCGCCAGGAATGGGCTGCCTGAACAGATTTGCTCCGACAATGGACCACAGTTTGTGTCTGAAGAGTTCCGGAGGTTCTTAAAGAACAAAGGTGTTAAGCATTACACATCCGCCCCATATCATCCAGCCACTAATGGATTGGCCGAGAGGTTTGTTCAAACATTCAAGAAGGCTATCAAGGCAATGTGTAATGAAGATATACCCCTACAGCACAAGGTGGATAACTTCTTGTTGGCCTACCGGAATGCGACACATGCGGTTACCAACCAAACTCCAGCCATGATGTTCTTCAATCGAAGACTACGATGCCGCTTGGATTTGGTTAAGCCAAACATCAGAAGAGATGTGGAGAACAGGCAGTTTCAGAATATGAATGAAAGGCCGACCAGGAGTTTTAAGATAGGTCAACCAGTTTTGGCCCGGGACTACCGCACAGAGAAATGGCAGCCAGGAACGATCTGCACACGGCAAGGACCTCTAATGTATACTGTGGACGTTTGAGAGAGCATTGTAAGACGCCATGCTGACCAGATTCTAGAGTCACTGGAAAACGTCAAATCTACACCACGATCCTATACACCTGGTGATGAAACCAAAGTACCAATTGCATCTACCTCAGAATCGGTGATATTGGAAGCAGACGAACCAAACAACGACATTGATCCCGACTCAACTTTGCCAGAAGAACCTGATACCCCAAAGAGGCGTTATCCAGACAGAATCAGGAAGCCTCCTCAAAGACTGAACTTATAATTGCTTAACTTCAACTAATGTATCTAGCAACTGTAATTGTAAATATGTTATTTCATTGTTAATCGAATGTTATGTACTGTTTAGCTAAAAGGGGAGGAATTGTAGTGTATGTACTTTGCAGAAGGAACTATATTCTGCAGCCCCTGTATACTGCAGTACCAGTAGTGACCACCCCTGTATATAAGCCTGTGTAGTAACATTTGCATAGTAGTTCCAGGTTGCCTCCATTCAGTAAAGACTTGTTATAACCAACTCCTGCAGTCCGTGTCTCAATTATACACGGACATAATATGTATAACGGGCGACTTTTGCGATACTGCCTGTTTTGCATCCCACCCATGTCCATTTTCACCCCAGGGTCTTTTTACTGGAGCAGACAAAGCTAAGAGGGAGATCTAATCTAGGCTTTCAAAATAATGAAGGCTTTGAGAGGGTAAATAATAAAAGATTGCTTCCAGTATTTGACAAATTTGTAATCAAGGAGGCTTAGACTCAGGATTATAATTAGAAAAATGAAGAGGTAAATTAGAAGTTTTTTTCATGCAGCTGGCTATTAGAACATAGAATGCTTCACCACAAATGGCAGTGAAGGAAAAGACTATATCATCATTCACAAGGGAATTGGATAAGTATCTGAAATTCTTATTCTTGTGGTCAAATCCTTCCATGGCCTCACCCCTCCCTTTTTCTGTAGCCTCCTCCAGCCCTACAACCAATGTTTCTGTTAAGCTGCGCAGCCACGCAGTGGTCTGGAGGTCCTGCGCAGGCTGTTTACTGGATTATCAATGGGAATAAGCACGTCTGCACGAAGATTTGAATGGGCGCGTAGCCAGTTAGAAGGTCCGCACATGGAAAAAAAATGACAGGGAACATTGCCTACAACCTTCCTCCAACTCTGGCCTCCTGTGCACCTCCGATTTCCTTTGCCCAAACATTGGTGGCCGTGCCTTCTGGAGTCTCGGCCCCAAGCTCTGGAATTCCCTGCTTTACCTCTCTGCCTCTGAATCTCTCCTTCTTTAAGACACTCCTTAAAACCTATCTCTTTGACCTAGCTCTTGGTCTGTCCTAATATCTTATGTGGCTCAGTCAAATTTTGTCTGAAAACATTCCTGTGAAGTGGCTTGGGACATTTTACTATGTTAAAGGTGCTATATAAATGCAAGTTGTTGCAAAAGGATGGGCACCCGTCCCCAGATTCTGCCATTTTCCCGGCAGTCCCGCTTCCAAACCTGCCTCCCCAGGGCTGGGAAGATCGCGCCCGCTGTGTTTAATCATGATTCTGCCTGAAAGTGACTTAATTAGACACAGTCCACTCAATAGTTGTGTCACAAAGATCCAGACCATTGCTCTAAAAGGTTGGACATCCTTGTACTATAGTTGATGATCACCTTCGAGACTTGTTGGGACCGAATTCCCTCGGCTGTTCCGCTAGACTCCCACCATAACTCTTGCGGGGGTCTGTTGGAAAAGCTCAGAAAAGGACCAGGAGCTGGTTATGCCAGGCTCTGACCATGGCTGGGAAATTGCAGTCCGCCTTGTATGAGATGGAGCCTCCACCTGCCCCTTCCAAGGCCAGCCACATCAGAGGGACCAGGGGGTGGGGACTCCCTACACTGGGAGTTTCCATTTCCCCATAAGGGACTCGGTCTGAGATGAGGAATACTGGCCTCCAGAAGCAAGGAAGTGGGCCTGGACTCCAGAGTATGGTGGGGGTGAATGGGGGGGGGGGGGAGGGAAATCAGAAATGTTTGTATTGGCCCTCTGACACATGGTGGCTAAGTACCAGAGCTTCCAGCAGCACAGGCCAGGTGGGTACCCAAGATAACTGTAGTGGCACAGGTGCCCGCCAGCCCTTTGCGAATGAGATTCCCTCCCACTAACCCTTCAAACTCCAGCAGGGCCAGCGCTGGAGTGCACCAGCAAGAGTGATCCCAGCGCAACTGCCCCGATTGCATCCTGCACATTTTAGGCCTGTTTTCTTGTGCATGATTCAGGGTCCGTGCGGCAGCAGAATGTTTCTGTCTTTTTGCCCAATCTGTTGATGTAAGGTAGCTTTTTGGTCACTTTTACCAGCTTGACAAGAACATTTTGCACACAACACATCTGTATTGGCAAAAAACTTTGATTCTTATGAGGCTGAAGAGGCTCATTTTTGCTGTTAAAGTCGTAACTGGTGCAGGCCGCTGCTCAGCTATGAGCAATTCAAAATAACTGGCTGAACTTGAATAGTGGGCAGCATTGAGGCACTGGTAAAAATACAGTGTTGCAATTTACTCATAAATTCTTGACAATTGATGACTGTCATCGAATTACAGTATGCAGACGACGCTTGCGTCTGTACACACTCTGAGGTCGAACTCCAAGCCATCGTCAACACCTTCACCGAAGTGTACAAGAGCATGGACCTTACACTAAACATCCATAAGACAAAGGTCCTCTACCAACCTGCCCCCGCCACACAGTACTGCTCCCCAATTATCAAAATCCATGACGAGGCCTTAGACAACGTGGACCACTTTCCATACCTCGGGAGCCTACAGTCAACAAGGGCAGACATCGATGACAAAGCCCAACACCACCTTCAGTGTGTCAGTGCAGCCTTCTGTCACCTGAGGAAGAGAGTGTTTGAAGACCAGGACCTCAAACCCAGCACCAAGCTCATGGTCTAGAGAGCAGTAGTGATACCCGACCTCCTGTATGCTTCAGAGACATGGACCATGTACAGCAGGCACCTCAAAGCACTGGAGAGGTACCACCAACGTTGCCTCCACAAGATCCTGCAAATCTATTGGCAGGATAGGTGCAACAACGTCAGTGTTCTCGCTCAGGCCAACATCCCCAGCATCGAAGCTTTGACCATGCTCGATCAGCTCTGATGGATGGGCCACATTGTCCGCATGCTCGATACGAGACTCCCAAAACAAGCGCTCTACTCGGAGCTCCGACACGGCAAGAGAGCCCCAGGTGGGCAGAGGAAACGCCTCAAGGACATCCTCAAATCCTCCTTGGAAAAAGTGCAACATCCCCACCTAAACCTGGGAATCCCTGGCCCAAGACTGCACAAAGTGGAGGAGAAGCATCTGGGAAGGCGCCGAACACCTCGAGTCTCTTCGTCGGGAGCAAGCGGAAGCCAAGCGCAAACAGCGGAAGGAACGCACATCAACCCAAGCACCCCACCCACCCGCGCCCCTTAGCCACTGTCTGCCCCACCTGTGACAGAGACTGTAGGTCCCGCATTGGACTCATCAGTCACCTGAGAACTCATTTTTAGTGTGGAAGCAAATCATCCTCAGTTCCGAGGGACTGCCTAAGAAGAAGAAGAAATTCTTGACAATTGATGACAAGCAAGTCTGCTTGTCCCAATTTCTGACACGCCAAATTTCTCTCAAAGTTATATTAGAATTCACAGTAATAGTTTCTTAGTTAAGAACCATGTGGTTTCAATTTAATTTGACTCATATTAGAGATTGAATCATTATTGAAGAAAATAAATATTGTTTAAACTAATATCTTTTATATTAAAAAACAAATATTAGTAGAATATTCAGTGCCCCCATATTTCTACAATCCTTTGAATAAAATCCTAATGTAGGTGACAAAGATGAGTTCCAAACCATTTAAAATCAATTGCCAAACTTTAAGTGGACCAAACTTTAAGTGGACCAAACTCATTAAAGAGATGGGAATCATTTTGATGAATTACATAGGCTTGTTCAATTTATAATTAGACTTACAGAAATTCTGCTTATCATATTCTAGCCTTATATTAAAGTTCAAGGATTTTTTGATACATTGAGTAAAATAGGATGTCTGCATTACTTATTTATGGGTCTGTAAAAGTACACTACAGCAGGAAGCCTGAAGTAATGGAATCTATTATTGAAATTATCAATGCTAGACCATTTAAGATTGATCTCCTTGCGCACGATAATACTGCTAGGAGAATACCAATCTTTTATTCCATATTGAATGTGCATGGCCATTTTAAAAATGGGTTCTTGACAGTTGGTAATATATATTATTTGAGGGGAACTTTGTGTCCTATTGGTGCTACTTACACTTACTGCTAAATATATTGTATAGTGCTCTCCTGTCAATCTAACAAAAGCAAAATCTGATTCTTTATGGGCAGCATAATTAAAAATGGTTACTGAATGAATTTAGCTTCTCAGAGTATTGAACGCCTCTAATCTTAGGCTGCATTTATATTAAAACTGTACCATAGAGCAAAGCGGATTCCTTTCTCACCAATGTTAAAATTTAGTGTAGATCCAGAGTCAAGGCCCAACCTGACACTGAAATAAAGCAGAGTGAAACTCTCTAAAGGAGGAGGAAGTTTTACTCTGCTTTGCTTCAGATTCAGGTTGGGCCCTGTGTCTGGATTTACACTTAATTATTTTAGCATTAGTGTGAAGCAAAGTTGCTTCATACAGGCACAACAGTTGCAGTGTAAATGTAGCCTCATTTTGCAGGCAACTTAGTCATAAACATTTCAAGGCAACTATCCTTTTAATGTTAACTTAATGGAACCTGTGGGAGTAATTTTCACCTTCACTGCCTGGGCAGTAAACTGGTGGAGCAGATCATCCGCACATTATAGAACCAGGCCGATTTCCATTTCCATTGATTGCACAGGCAGGCGATCTGCTCCATCAGTTTACTGCCCAAGTCTTGAAGGTGAAAATCATCCTGTTTCTTGGAAGTAAGGACCATATGGGCCTCAGGAAAGGTGAATCTGAAACCATCGATTCTCTCTTTACAGTTCAAAGGAGCTTGTGGTTGTTTTATAAAAAATGACTTTGGTATATGTTGCTTCCTTGTTTAAAATATTTGAGGATTTTATTTCAGTTGCTGGAACAAGTTTCTCAAAGGTATTGTACACTGAAGTGGCAACATAAATATACTTCAATCACCTGTGCGGGCAGAGAAATAGTATGCGTTTGTGTCTTATAGATCTAGCCTCGAAAGTTTACTGACAAAAATACTTATCTCAGGCCTGTATACTCTGGGTCATAAAACAGCTTTAAAAATGCTCTCCCTTAACTTTAGGACACCTAAAATATATACCAACTGCAGTCAGAACTGATAAGAGACATATTGATATTTCTAAGTAATGCAAGGTGTGAATTAATATAACATTGTGGCACAATAAATCTTCCACTGACAATCATAACCAAATTACTAATGGAGATATTAAAATAGAAAACAACGGGATCGATGTGGGACATCAGTGGGTTAGTAACCGGCTGATTTTAACAGCCCGCCTGCCCAGTTTCCACTGGGCGGATCAGGGTTAAAATAGTCCCTATCGCCTCTGCTATTTTCTGTAACTATTTTATCCCAATTTCTGAATCTAATGTGTTCTGTTATCCTTAAAGAGGACAGAGAGGTATATATATTTTATCTTTTTTTCATTAAGACAAAAGTAAATACATATATTTATAAAATCGCTGTGCAGTTTGTCCTCAGTACTCAAGGAGAAATACATGTATTTACAGAGGAATACACTGGTACATTGGGTTAATTGGGCAAGCCAAGTAATGGCCCGTGTTTTCCGATCACAGGCCTCCCGCGGGCTGAGGCCCGCGATCTGGAAAAATCTGCACCATAACCTGAGGGCTCCCGGGATGCACACACTTCCGCTACTGGGCCTCATCAAACTTTGAAGTGCGCAGGGCCCACGTATCCCAGGGGCGCATGTAGTTCGCGGCGTCCCTGGGATCACGTGGGCCATGGGGAGCCAATCACAGAAGGGAATCTCCCTTCATACATTTGACAGGAAGACCTGTCAAATATATGAATGGAGATCAATGAAAAAACATAGTAAAACTTTAAATACATTTTTAAAAATCACATTTTTAAAATGACTTGAAATTACAATAAATTAAGCATTTTAAACAAAAATTTAACGTTTTGAAAAAAAAATTAAAATTTTTTACAGGGCTAAAAATAAACTTACTTTTTTTAAAAGTATTTTTAAATGATAAATTAGTGAAAAAAATGTTTTTTAAAAAACTTTTTTCAACTCTTATCCTGGTAAAAGCAGGCCTTATGCCTGCTTTTACCAGGCGTAAGAATTGTAAGGGTTTTCTGCGGGCGGAGGGTCTCCAAAAAGCGGAACCCTCCGCCCGCAGAGGCCCTTCTCCAGGGCAGCCGGAGGATCTGTCAAGGCCGTTCTTGACAGATCGGAAATGCCGGTTTTCGGCGCATGCGCTGTGCATACCTGAAACCGGCATTTCTGATGTCCCTACGGGTGGGTACACAGCGCGTACCCACCTGTAGGGATCGGAATATCTGGACCAATGTCTACTTTCAACCATAAACAGTTCATAAAAGGTTATAACAGAACCAATTCAGCCTATGTTTTATGTGTTAGAGGCCAGAGCATCTGAAGACACGCAATTCTTCTGCCATACATTATGTAACTGAAAGTTTTTAAGGTTTTCAATAAATGAATGAAGGAGATACCTTTGGGACTAATGTTTCTGCTTTCCCCATCGGCATTTCTAAATGCAAAGATAAATTCAAAGATCAACCTGTCTAATCTTTTTAGAGTTTCCTCCTTTATCAGGAGGTGAATCTTAGGTGAAACAATCCATACACTGCAGATATCCTCGTGCCCCATTAAAATCTTTCTAATCTCACTACAAAGCCTTGCACAGTGGCACATCTTACTGAGGAACAAGACAAATCACTCAACCTCTTGCCACACTCTTGCACAAGTAGAAACTTTTATACAAAGTCTAGACTCCCTTTTTTTTCTCCAAAGTTTGAAAATAAAAACACTGCTCTAATTATTTGAATGGCATTCGGGCTTTGCAAGCAATCATCTTTGGATTGGCACTGATATTGACTAATACAGCACCTACTCTATCTCGGTGACCTATGTTTTATATGCTGTAGTGGGTTCTCCAGTCTCACAAGCAGTTAGCTTACATTCCACTATAAATGTCATGATGACCAGCCAATGAAGAATATTGCATAATTTCCATTCACATAATGGAATTGACTATGCAGTTGTTACTCCTTGAAAGATAAAGTGAATAAGAGGGATGCATATAAAGTAAAAACAGAAAATGCTGGAAATACTCAGCAGGTCAGACAGCATCTCTACTGCCTGACCTGCTGAGTATTTCCAGCGTTTTCCAGATTTCCAGCATCCGCAGTATTTTGCTTTTGCATATAAAATATATAGGTTCTCTTTATAAATATGACTTCTTTATAAATATGCAGAAAATGTGCACCATCCTCCCTAGGATTGTACTTATCATAATTCACAGTTGCAACATTTTAGCTGTATCTATTCAAATGCATGGATTCTTCCATTTTGTTTTGCATGCAGACTGTAAAATATCAAATGAAACAAATATAGTGGAGCAGCATTCACATTGTGTAGTCATGTAAACTGAATAATTCAAAAAAAAGTTATTTTCCCTGATTAGTTTCTATCCATCTTATCAACTGAAAAATGACCGTTAACTCTTGAACTTTTATAACTTCCATTAGTTGAGCACACAACCATTTATCATATGCACGTGTCATGGCCCGAGAATGAAATATGCCCACTTTGCAAAAGTGAGTAACATCCTTTTCTTAAACAATGTGGTTAAGATTCAGGTTACAAATAAGCTCCATACTGAATGTTCTTGATATTGCCATGGGAATTCATACTCAACTGTGTGCACTTTTCTGGTAAATATTAATAGGGACGCATCAAAGAAAATGAAGCAGAGATACTACACCATGGAAAATCTTTTCCAAATGAATTCACTGCAAAATGGGAGTGAGCATTAAGGCTGACCTACTTGAGTCAGAAAGGAAGCAAAGATGTTTTCCATAATTGATACCAAGCTCAGTATTTAAATCGGTCACACCTTGTTTGGCTTGATATTGGATTAAAGCCCATTAGTCACCAAATTACAAAAAAAAATTGTACTTAATAGGAGAATTGCTGTCCAGAATGGCTCTCACCCCAGGGAGTTCTGAGTGACCACTCTTGAATGCAGCATAGGCAAACAACAATATTCAGTAAAATGCAGCAATCATTAAAACACATGTTGGTAATTTAAAGTCAGTCTGAAAAGCAACAATAGTAACTAGATCTTCAAGCCTACAGTGTTGGCCTGATGACCTCTTTACATTTAAAATATGCTTCCATATTCAAAAAAAAGGACCCCCCAGTGTCAGATAGGGAAAAACAAGAATTGTTTTAGAAACTTAAAAACCATAGCAGATGATTCGAGGGAAAGGCAAACATTTGTTCACCTAAACATCTGTGACAGACTGCTGTGAGGTTCTGTGATTCTCAGATACTTAAGTGCCATCAGACGAGGAAACGAGTAGAAAAATAATCTGTCTATTGAGCTGTGGTGGTTTGATAGGTTCAGTTCTTCTTTGCTGCAGCTCCAGGGCAAGATGTAAAAGCAGAGGGATTGACAACTCACAACCTCAGGGAAGCAGGTGAAACAACTTACAAAGCACTTTACTGAACCAGCCAGGGCCCAACATGTGCGAAGAAGAACTTTATGCACAATGGGAGGCGTCCACACTGGGGCAGGTAGTGCCTCAGACAGAATGTAACTCTATATTCTCTGTGTCATTATTATTGATGAAACAGGAGCTGAGACTGAGAGCTTTTTAACACTTTGCATAGTTCTGAGCACTCAACCATTCCCCGTCCTCGCTATCAGACTCCTAGATGGGAGACTGCGTTTTTTCCTGTCACATCTTTTGCTGTGAAGATTCTGTTTTCAGCTATAAATCACCTACAGTTTGGAGAATAACAGCACCCATTAGGGTTATGTTCAGACTAATCCATAATTCTTTTTTCCCCTCTAAAACAAAGACCACGATCTTAGGCCTCAATTTGTCAGGGCGTTAGGGCTTCAGGGCTCATTTTGTCAAACTGCGCTTTTAAACTAGTTAATCAGATTTTTATCTGTAGCCAAATACCAAAGACAGAGAGCGCAGAATTTTTTTTTAAAACCTTCAGCGAGAAAAAAAATTAATCTCTGCATTTGCATTTGGCTGTTTCAAGGCCTGAAGCAATCAAGTGCTAAAAACCTCCCACATAGACTTGCAGCCTAGTATTAATACTTTCATCACCTAGTTTTAGACTTCATTAGGAGTCTCAAAGTTTCCATCTACTAGGAAACAGAAGTCATGTAGCATCACCTATCAAAATTCTAACAAAGTTCCATTACTGAAAATGTATCTGGTTCTTACCAACTCCCCCAGGAGATTAGTATAGCATAATGGTGGTTCTAGCATAATCATCATGCGCTGCTCATTTTATAAATGCAGCAATCTAACATCTGAGACAGCTGAAGTTCATTTGGTACCCCTTTAGGAGCTGTTACAAATCAGTTTCCATTTGACATACTCCAGTGTCTGTCATTTCAAACATTTCCCTGTTTAATATTATATTAGCAATGTTTCCTTTGTAATAAATAATTGATGTAGCAGTAGGCAGCAATAATTTATTAAATGTGTGTCCCAACTAACTATGGGGCCTAAATTGTCATTTACACTGATTTTAGTGAAACATAAGAATAAAAATTGTGGAATTTGTGGAAAAGTTACTATCCATTCATTCATGTTTTGTGCTGCTCTGACCATTCTTCTTTCAGCTAAAATGTATTAGAAAGTTCAAAAAGACCAGTTAAGAAGTCTTTTCTTGGCTTGCTAACCTTGCTAAGGTTGGCCATCCTGTCCATCGGCCTCCATGGGTTTCAATTGCAGAGTCCAAAAGCTATCTGATTTTGTTCTCCACTGGTTACCAATCAGTACCAGAATATTTAATCCACCATGAGAGGACCTCCCCTTCTCAGTTCTTTAATAGTGTCTGCAGTTTAATTTTTCAGAGATTCTTTTTCACCCTCTTCAATTGCTGTTTGATGGTTCTGTCTGTGAGAACCTGTGGCTGAGCTGAAGCATATGTAATCATCCCTTTTACTTACAACCGACTGTGTAGCTTATTTTTATACCCTATAGGCTCATTATTTCTGCTTGCTTGCTTGTTTCTTTATTTCCGTGATACTGGAGGGCAGTTACACCAGTCAGGTACTCGGACTAACATGTACTGTGACCTGTTGAACTTCAGCCACAACAAGCAATAGCATTAACCTAATTGTGAGTCTGTACACTAAGCAAATATCATTACAATCCTTAGTGTCCACCTGCTTTTTTTTTCCACCAGACGCCTGAGCCTTCTTCGCCTTGCTGGCATTTTATGCTTCCGTTTCTACCTATCCCCCTTTTGCTATTCACATATTCTCCCTGTACTCATATATTTCTTTTATTGCTTTGATTTCTCTCATTATTCCTCCTTTCGTCTCCCACTAATATCACTCCTGCCATTAAATCATCTCCCGTTCTCCACTCAAGCACTTTACAGGTGGTTCTCTTTCTTTTTCTCTTTGTATTTTTTTCTTTTCCCTTTCCTTTCCCTTGCTCTCTTCCTTCTTAAATGCTGTTCATCTGCAATATCTGAGGAAGGGTCTCAGACCTGAAACGTCAACAGACTGACTTCTGTTTGTCCACAGATGCTGTCTGACCTGCTATCAGTGGCTCCCTTCTAGCCCAAAGAGCTAAGCAGTTAGCTGATACACTTGGCAGGCTTGATTTCTAATCCGCCTGAAGGGTGGCTTCAGAGATGGAAGTTTCACCACAACACAGGGTTCCACTGTGCGCAAGGAGACAAACGTAACTCACATGCCACAGGTTCAGAGCAGTGATTAGAAAATGTGTTGCCTGGGCTATTTAGAAAACTGATGTTTTCTATAGGTGTGTTGGCTATGGCACACTCACCTTCAAAAGTGAAGGTCTGCTTGTCCAAAATAAAAGCTAAGGAAAGAATTTTCGTCATGGTTTGCTGCAATATGGCAATGAAAAATACATTCTGCTCGTTGACAAATCGCAAAACCCTTGCAGTTTTAGAGGAGTTCACCACCCCACTGTGATTTACTGTGCGAATAGAACCACCTGCAGACATTTTTTCTGCTTGTGGGATCGTAAACTGAGGGGTCGCAAATTCTTCCTGATTCTGGACAACTTTTCTGGACACTCTCATGTCTGTGGTCTAAGGAACATACACCTCGTATTCCTCCTTACCAACACAAGCTGTATGATCCAGCCCTTGGACCAGGGCATAATTTACTGTACGAAGCAGCATTATGTTAGATCAATGAGAGAGAGAGTCATTGGAGAACTGGACTCTAACGCAGAAGGGCCTCATCCCAGTGTGTGAAAAAATCTTTGTTAGACGCTGTGCGCCTGTTGAAACATGCATGGAACTCAGTATGTCAACAAAGAATGCAGCATTGCTTCAAGAAAGCTGGATTTTCTATTGGTGAGGAGGAAAGCACGGACAAAATTGTGGCAGTAATTATCAATCTGACAGCATCGGGTGGGATGTCAGAGAAAGAATCCTCTCAGCTGTGTCACCTTGGTGATCACGACACTCTGCCTGACACCGATGATGCAGGAGTTCAGGTCTGCGCAATGTCAGTTGACATCACGGACAATGATGACAAGGGAGAACAGGACTCGGATTCAAACAGAGAAGAGATTATGGTTACGGCCGCTGATATTCGCTCTGCGGTTTTGACATTGCGGCATGTTATGTAGTAGCGTTCCGATACAGAGCCAGGCTGGGGCACGATAAGAAAGGGGGCCAAACTTTAGCGTCCATACTGTCAGAAAAAGACAGTGCAGACACGGATTACAAAGTAGTTCACTGGAGACCAGTAGGACTGCTGTGGTGTAAACTGTAAAGTTCTGGGCAATGACATGCTCTGTAATGTATAAGTTACTTTTTTTAAAAACATTTTAGCAAGTGTGTCTTAAATAAAGTTTGTGAAAACACATATACATTGTTTACTGGTGATTTAGGTGCATTTTAAATGTCAGGTTACTGGTATAGAAGCACTACTTGTTTTACCATCTAACTCATAAAGCAGGCAAATTGTGTGAACACACCTGATATAAGTGGTGGGGAATGTACAACTTTAATCTGTGTCACTGTTTAACACAGTGTTGTTCAATCGAAATTACTGACGAGCCACAGGCGTGGCTACTGCGACACCATTTTAGCCACATTCACTAATTTTAGTAGAAAACGCTTTACATACACTTACACAATGCAGGTAAATGTACTTCACGTGTATATTTACTTAACAAACATCTGCCACCATTCAGTGCAAAACTTTGCAATATTTCTCTTTCACCAACGTTTGGAATTGTGACACCAATTTATCAGGCACAGCTCATCTTTGCACAGCTTCTAGGTTTTTGTCCAGCAGTTGCAAGCAGAACTTTGACTTAATCAGAGTGACTGCCGAGAATGTTGTCTCGCACAACAAGACTTGCCAGACCTGCCCGAGCTCTCCACGGAGAACGCGATTGGATGCTGCTTACTCTTTGCCATGATGTGCCCTGTTGGAGCTGCTCGTTACTGGTTGGGTTTGCTTTCTTCTGCTGGGCCTGGAGCAGTTATTCTGAATGGTCAATATAAATTTGTTGTTGTTGTTGTCAATCTGACCGCCATGCCAGCTCCCTCCCCAATGTTGTTGGTGTTTCCATGGCACTGAATTCCATAGTGTTTTCACCCATGTAAAACATCATTTTAGCAGATAATCAATAAACAGTAACGATGGATATAAACTACACAATAGCCCGTAATTTCCGATCACTACGGGTGTGTACAAGGTGTGTACACACCCGTAGGGACCTCACAAGTGCCGGTTTCAGGCATGCGAAGCGCCTGTGCTGAAAACCGGCATTTCCGATCTGTCAAGAATCCTCTTGAAAGATCCTCCGCCTGCCCTGTAGAAGGGCCTCTGCGGGCAGAGAGTTCCGCTTTCTGCACAGTCTCCTCCCACTGAAAACCTTTAAAAATCTTACGCCTGGTAAAAGCAAGCGCAAGGCCTGCTTTTACCAGCATAAGAGTTTAAAAAAATAAAAAAATAAAAATTATTTCACTCATTTATAATTTTGAAATACTTTTAAAAAAGGTGAGTTTATTTTTAGCCCCATAAAAAACTTGAATTATGTTGTGTCTGTCAGTAGTAAGACACAAGACTGCAGGAGAACGGTACAACAGGTGTTTACTCAATGTGGCTCTCTCTGGAACTGAACTGTACAGATTACTACTCAGTGCTATATACAGGTGTGGTCACTGCAGGTACTACAGTATACATGAGCTGTAAAAAGTAGTTGTTTTTAAAATATTGGTGTTGCTCAGGGTAATGCCAAGGGGACCAGAAAGCAGCCGCATCATGAGCACGACACTGGTGTTGGGGTAAATTTCAAGTCCCAGGCTTTCGCAGAGCGCAGGCTTCAGAGGTGGAATTTAATAGATAGATTTTCAAACAGAAGCTGGATAAATTAAAAGGTAATGCAAACTTTTCATATCTTAGATACGCTATAAATGGCGGGGCTGAAAATCCGCTGTCCTCGGCTCTCGCTGTTCTAATTATTTTCCCAGGTGCCCCGGCCAGTATTGAAAACATATTTCTGTTTGAGAACTCCTGTGATTATCGTTGTGGTGCTGAGCCATATGGATCAGGAAAATTCCAGGTGGGATTCCTAGTCTGTGCTGAGATAGCTGATTTCAGCCAGGGTGGCTGTGGGCCCTTAAAATTGGCCTTAGTATCCGTGGACTGTGGTGATGGGGTGAGGAGAACAGAACTAAAATCAGCCCGGTTTCCCACTTCTGATTGCTGTTTACCCCCCTCAAATGTGTGAAGCTGTGGTTTAGGGTGAGCTGAACCTCAGCTGTGGTGTCACCCAATAAACATCTAGGCTCACAGACAAAGAATGCCATCTCTAAGCAAGATAGAGAGCAAATAATAAAAATGACAACAGAGAAGGTCATAGACTTAGGTAGCAGTGGGGAAATTAAAAACCAGAGCATGTCAGGAAGGGGCAGAAGGTATGGAGTAAAAGGTAAAGTAATAAAAAGGGCAAAAGCAGGAACTAAGTGTCACAAAACATATTTGAAAGTTCTCTATCTGAATGCACGTAGCATTCGTTACAAAATAGATGAGTTAATGGCACAAATAACTACATATGGGTATGATCTTGTGGCCATTACAGAAACATGGCTGCAGGGTGACAATGCCTGGGAATTAAACATACCAGGTTATTTAACGATCAGGAAGGACAGGCAGGAAGGAAGGGGAGGTGGGGTGGCTATGTTAATAAAGGAAGGAATCACTGTAATACAGAGAAATGATATTGGGTCAAAAGATCAGGATAATGAAACAGTTTGGGTGGAGATAAGGAATAATAAGGGGAAAAAAACATTAATGGGCATAGTCTACAGGCCTCCGAACAGTTGCAACTCTGTTGGACGGAGTATCAATCAGGAAATAGTTGAGGCTTGTAATAAGGGAACATCTATAATTATGGGGGATTTTAACTATCATATTAATTGGACAAATCAAATTGGGCAGGGCTGCCTTGAGGATGAGTTCATTGAGTGTATTAGGGATGGGTTTCTTGAGCAGTATGTAACTGAACCGACCAGGGGGCAAGCAACCTTAGATCTGGTCCTGTGTAACGAGACAGGATTAATAAAAAATGTCCTAGTAAAGGATCCCCTTGGAATGAGTGACCATAACATGGTTGAATTCCATATTCAATTAGAGGGTGAGAATGTTGGATCTCAAACAAGCGTGCTAAGCTTGAATAAAGGAGACTATGAAGGTATGAGAGCGGAATTGAGTAGAGTGGATTGGGAAAATAGATTAAAGGGTAAGACGATACATGATCAGTGGTGTACATTTAAGGAGTTATTTTACAACTTCCAAAAAATATATATTCCACTGAGAAGAAAAGGGTGTAAAAGAAAAGACAGCCATCCGTGGCTAAGTAAAGAAATTAAGGATAGTATTCGACTAAAAACAAGGGCATATAAGGTAGCCAAATCTAGTGGGAGGATAGAGGATTGGGAAAACTTTAAAAGACAGCAAAAAGTAACAAAAAGATTGATTAAGAAAGGGAAGATAGATTATGAAAGTAAATTAGCAAAAAATATAAAAACAGATAGTAAGAGTTTTTATAGTTATATAAAAAGAAAAAGGGTGGCTAAAGTAAATGTTGGTCCCTTAGAGGATGAGACCGGGAAATTAATGGTGGGAGATATGGAGATGGCAAAAACACTGAATGAATATTTTATATCAGTCTTTACAGTAGAAGACACTAAGAATATCCCAACACTGGACAAACAGGGGGCTATAGGGGGGAGGAGCTAAACACGATCAAAATCACTAAGGAAGTGGTACTCGGTAAAATAACAGGACTCAAGGCAGATAAATCACCTGGACCTGATGGCTTACATCCTAGGGTCTTGAGGGAAGTGGCGGTAGGGATTGTGGATGCATTGGTAATAATTTTCCAAAACTCCCTGGACTCAGCAAAGGTCCCGGCAGACTGGAAAACTGCTAATGTAACACCCTTATTTAAAAAGGGCAGTAGACAGAAGGCTGGAAACTATAGACCGGTTAGCCTAACATCTGTGGTAGGTAAAATTTTGGAGTCCATTATTAAGGAGACAGTAACAGGATATTTGGATAATCATAATTTAATAGGACAAAGTCAGCATGGTTTTATGAAGGGGAAGTCATGTTTGACAAATTTGCTGGAGTTCTTTGAGGAAGTAACATATAGGGTGGATAAAGGGGAACCAGTGGACGTAGTGTATTTAGACTTCCAAAGGCATTTGACAAGGTCCCACACAAAAGATTATTGCTTAAGATAAAAAATCACGGGATTGGGGGTAATATTCTGGCATGGATAGAGGATTGGCTATCTAACAGAAGGCAGAGAGTTGGGATAAATGGTTCATTCTCAGACTGGCAATCAGTAACTAGTGGTGTTCCGCAGGGGTCAGTGCTGGGTCCCCAACTCTTTACAATCTATATTAACGATTTGGAGGAGGGGACCGAGTGTAACATATCAAAGTTTGCAGATGATACTAAGATGGGAGGGAAAGTAGTGAGTGAGGAGGACATAAAAAACCTGCAAAGGGACATAGACAGGCTAAGTAAGTGGGCAGAGATTTGGCAGATGGAATACAATACTGGAAAGTGTGAGGTTATGCACTTTGGCAGGAAAAATCGTAGGGCAAGTTATTATCTTAATGGCAAGAAACTGGAAAGTACTGAAGTACAAAGGGATCTGGGGGTCCTGGTGCACGAAACTCAAAAGGTTAGTATGCAGGTGCAGCAAGTGATTAAGAAGGCCAATGGAATGTTGGCTTTCATTGCTAGGGGGATAGAATATAAAAATAGGGAGGTATTGCTTCAGTTGTACAAGGTATTGGTGAGACCGCACCTGGAATACTGCGTACAGTTTTGGTGTCCATACTTAAGAAAGGACATACTTGCTCTCGAGTCAGTACAAAGAAGGTTCACTCGGTTAATCCCGGGGATGAGTGGATGGACATATGAGGAGAGGTTGAGTAGATTGGGACTCTACTCATTGGAGTTCAGAAGAATGAGAGGCGATCTTATTGAAACATATAAGATTGTGAAGGGGTTGGATCAGGTGGATGCGGGGAGGATGTTCCCGATGATGGGTGAAACTAGAACTAAGGGGCATAGTCTTAGAATAAGGGGCTGCTCTTTCAAAACTGAGATGAGGAGGAACTACTTCACTCAGAGGGTGGTAGGTCCATGGAATATGCTGCCCCAAAAAGCTGTAGAAGCTACATCATTACATAAATTTGGACATGAGTCTAGGTTCGAATCGGTCATGGCCCTGTGGGTAGCGGAGCGGGCCCAGGGGCCGTGTAGCCTGATCCTGCTCCTATTTCGTGTGTCTAATTCTATTAGCTTCAGGAGATGGTTCTGTGATAGTAGATTGGCGGTTAGGATCAGATCAGCCATGATCTTATTGAATGGCGGAGCAGGCTCGAGGGGCCGATTGGCCTACTCCTGCTCCTATTTCTTATGTTCTTATAATATAGGTGTGGCCAATGTACATGGAATTATACTAGGGTTGCTAACTCTGGTTTGATGTATTCCTGGAGATTTGATCATGTGACATTTGATCAAATGACATTCAATCACATGACACCACTCATGTGATGCTTAGTCACAACATTTGATCACATGACACATTCCCACGGTTTGCAAATGTTCATGTATTTACCTTGGTTGAGTGTCTCACTATCACCAAGCCCCAAATAACATATTTTACTTTTTGTTTTATAGTGAGATGAATAACACACTTTAAAAATCAATGAAAGAACACAAAAAAAAGAAAAAAATTGAAGGATAAGTAATGTTTAAATAAAAACTACTTCTGTGATGTTTCTTCAGTATCGACCACAATAAAAAAACAAGTAAATACCATTGATTCAACAAAAATATTGATATAAGCAACTTCTAACTAAAGTTTTTGTACAATTTCATGACTTTTTATAATACATAGCAAGTTATAAAAATAGTAAATAAAACCAAAACCAAATCCAATTCAATTCACCCCACACCCCACCACGGAAAGCCCACTTCAGGGAGGTAAGGCTCAGTCCTCGGGAAGCAACGCCAAAGGTGCCTGATTCCAGTAATAAAACATATTATACAACAGTGCACAGCACAGACTGGAATGAACACTTAACCCCCCGCAGTTTGTGTTGCTCTCTCTTCCTCCGCAGTTTGTGTTGCTCTCTCTCTCTCTCTCACTCTCCCCCAGGTTGTGTTGCTCTCTCTCACTCCCTCCGCAGTTTGTGTTGCTCTCTCTCTCTCTCTCTCTCACTCTCCCCAGTTTGTGTTGCTCTCGCTCTCTCTCACTCCCTCCCCCAGTTTGTGGTGCTCTCTCACTCTCACTCCCTCCCCAGTTTGTGTTGCTCTCTCTCTCACTCTCCCTCCCCCAGTTTGTGTTGCTCTCTCGCTCTCACTCCCTCCCCAGTTTGTGTTGCTCTCTTTCTCACACTTGTTGTGTCCGTGTATAATAAGACACAGACTGCAGGAGAACGGTATAACAACTCAACGTGGCTCACACTGGAACTGATCTGTACAGATTACTACTCAGGGCTATATACAGGTGTGGTCACTGCCGGTACTGCAGTATACATGAGCTGTAAAAGATAGTTCCCCCCTTAAAAAGGTATATACATTACAATTCCTCCCCTTTTAGATTAACAGTACCATAACACTCATTTAACAATTAAATATCAAACTAATTACAATTAACACATGCAACATTAGCTGAAAATAGTCTATTTATATATTCAGTCTTTGGGGAGGCTTCCTGATCCTTTCTGGATAGCGCCTTTCCCGAGTGTCTTGCTCTTGGTGCGGAGGCGATTCTGGCCCCCTGTCGTCGGTTGGTTCATCAGCTTCCGATGCTACTGTTTCTGGGGTAGATGCGACCTGTACGTCGGGTTCATCACCAGGTACGTATGGGCGAGGCATGGGGTTGACTTGTTCCTGTGACTCTAGGATCTGGTCAGCATGGCGTCTCACGATGCTCTCCCCAACGTCTACTGTGTACATTAGTGGGCCCTACCGTGTGCATATCGTTCCTGGCTGCCAGTTTTCTGTTCGGTAGTCGCGGGCCAAGACTGGTTGCCCTACATTGAAGCTCCTTGTTGGCTTCTCATGGATGTGCTGGAATTGCTTACTCTCAACATCTCTTCGTACGTTTGGTCTGAGCAAATCCAGGCGAGATCTTAACCTTCGGTTAAAGAACATCATGGCCGGGGCCTGGTTGGTGACTGCATGTGTCGCATTCCGGTAGGCGAACAGGAAATTGTCCACCTTATGCTGCAGCGGAATGTTGTCATTGTACATAGCCTTTATTGCCTTCTTAAAGGTTTGTACGAAACTCTCAGCCAATCCATTTGTGGCTGGATGATACGGGGCGGATGTGTAATGCCTTACCCCATTCTTCTTCATAAACCTCCGGAACTCTTCGGACACAAACTGTGGTCCGTTATCGGAGCAAATCTGTTCTGGCAAGCCGTTCCTGGCAAAAATGGTCCGTAGGACTGCAATAGTTTTCTCCGTGGTGGTGGAGGACATTTTGATGACCTCAGGCCATTTCGAGTGCGCATCCACGGCTATTAAAAACATTGAGTCCATGAATGGACCAGCAAAATCAATATGCACCCGTTGCCATGAAGATGAGGGCCACTCCCATGGGTGTAGATGAGCATGTGGTGGTGCATTTTGGACTTTCTGGCATCCTGAGCAGCTCTTGGTCAGGTCCTCGATTTGTTTATTGATTCCCAGCCACCACACATAAGCCCTGGCAAGGCTTTTCATTTTTACCCCTCCCAGATGACCCTCATGAAGTTCATTGAGCACTCTATCCCTTAACTTGGGTGGAATTACCACTCGGGATCCACACATCAAGGTCCCCCAGCACACTGACAGCTGTTCTCTTCTTGTCAAGAATGCTGGCAACAGTGAGTCACCATGTGCTGGCCATCCCTTCACCGTCAAATCATATACCCGAGACAGTGTCGGGTCATTTCGGGTCTCCTTTTCTATACGAGCGTTAGTTTCCGATAGGTATTCAACTATAGTCGAATGAAATATTTTGACAGGATCCACTGCTGGTGCTTCCTCCGCAGTAGGCAGTGGCAGGCGTGATAGCCCATCAGCATTTCCATGCTGTTTCGTGCCCTTATATTCAATCTCATAGTGGTGCGCCCCTAGAAAGAGTGACCATCTTTGTAGTCGTTGCGCAGTCATCACCGGAACGCCCTACTTCGGATTAAAAATGGAGACAAGAGGCTGGTGGTCAGTCAGTAAGGTGAATTTCTGCCCGTGCAGATAGTGATTGAACTTTTTCACTCCCCACACTAGGCTGAGGGCCTCCCTGTCAATCTGGGCGTAGTTACGCTCGGCTGAGGTTAGTGATCATGACGCAAAGGCTATTGGCCTCTCTGAGCCGTCCGAGAATTTGTGCGACAGCACCGCTCCAATGCCGTAGGGTGACGCATCACACGCCAACCGAATTGGTAGTGCTGGGTTGAAATGGGCCAATACCTCTTTCGATGTGATCAGTGTTTTGCTCTTCTGGAAAGCTCGTTTACATTCGTCACTCCACTTCCATGGCACTCCAGTTTGCAGTAGGGTGTTCAGTGGGTGTAGTATTGTAGACAAATTTGGCAAGAACTTATGGTAGTAGTTTACCAGCCCGAGGAACGACCTCAGTTGTGACACGTTTTCCGGTGCTGGAGCCTTGACTACTGCCTCAATCTTTTCTGGGGACTTATGTAACCCCTCTTTATCGATAACGTGGCCACAATACGAGATCTGTTTTTTAAAAAACTCGCATTTGGGGCGGTTAGCTCGGAGCCCATATTCCTTCAATCTAGTGAGCACCTGCTCCAGGTTGGCGAGGTGATCACTGTCATTTTCGCCCGTGACCAGGATGTCAGCCAAATAACACTGGGTCCCTGGGATCCCTTGCAGGACTTGTTCCATTGCCCTTTGCCAAATAGCCGGAGCTGATGCTACCCCGAATACCAGCCGGTTGTATTGGTAGAGACCTTTATGGGTGTTGATTGTGAGGTATTTTCTTGATGCTTCTTCTACCTCCATTTGCAGATACTCCTGGGCCAGATCAATCTTAGTGAAGTGTTTCCATCCAGATAGCGAGGCAAAAATATGTTCAATCCGTGGAAGTGGATATTGCACGGTGTGAAGGACTGGGTTCACTGTTACCTTAAAGTCCCCACAGATGCGAACCTTCCTTGGTTCCCCAGGCGTGCTGCTCAACGACTTTTTCATCACAGGGACGATGGGTGTAGCCCACTCGCTCCAGTCTACCTTGGACAGTACTCCTGAACGTTCCAAACTCTCCAGCTCTGCTTCGACGGCTGGGCGGATCGCATAAGGTACCGGTCTGGCCTTAAAAAAATTTGGGCTTGCGTTTTCTTCGATTTTAATTGTTGCTGTCATGCCTTTTAGTGTTCAGAGTCCTTGCTGGAACACTTCTTGCGTGTCGGTTAGGATCTTTGACAGTCGCCCAGGTGTGACGTCATCATCCTTTTTGGCAGCCACAGTCAGTGCTTGTATGGAATGCCAATCCAGCTGTATTTTCCAGATCCATTCACGTCCCAGTAATGGTGGTCCTCCATCTTGCAATGCATACAGGTCTAGTTTTGGTGTTTCCTTACCGTTATATATAACGGTCACCCTTATTTTTCTTTGAGGTAGACTTTTTGCCCCGTGTACGTCTTCAAAATAATTTTTGTGTCTCTCAAGGGTATGTGTGAGAATAGCTACTCGTTGTCCCATCGGTTTATGACTGTTAGGGCTGATCCTGTGTCCAATTCCATTTTTACCTGGACTCCTGCTATCTTGAGAGTGACCCAAATGGTTCGGTGATCCTCCGTTTTGATCACATTATGTAGTTTCAGACAACTCAGCTCCCTGCTTTCGGAGTCGGTATCACTCTTTTGTTCATCTGAACTATTCTCCGTCACCTTATGTACCTTCTTGTACTTTTCTTTTGGAGATTTCTTATTGCTGGTTTTCTTTCCCGACCTGCAGACTCGTGCTACGTGTCCTACTTTTCCACACTGTCTGCACACTTTGTCTTTGAGCCAGCAATCATTGTGGCCGTGTGTTGTTCTGCCGCAGCAATAGCACTTCTCTGTTCTGTATGACATTTTGTTTGTGCCATATTCTTGCGGTCTCTGTTGTATCTCTGCAGCGCCCTGTGCTGCTGCTTCATATGATACCGCAATGCTGAAAGCCTTTTCCAGCTTAAGGTCCTTTTCAGATAAAAGCCATTTCTGGGTTCCTTCACTTTGAAGCCCACACACTAACTTGTCCCTTAAGGTATCTGCCAGTCCCATTCCAAACTGGCAGTGTTTCGATAATTTGCGCAGTTCTGTTAAATATTCAGCATTGCTTTCATCCTTATGCTGGTTCCGTTTGTGAAACTTGAATCTTTCTGCTATCAGCAGTGGTGTGGGGTTTAAATGTTCCTGTAGTATCGTCACTATGTCTCCAAAACTCTTTTCCACTGGCTTCGCTGGGGTTACTAGATTTCGTAATAAGCCATACACCTTTGCACCCATTAAATTTAACAATACCGGCGCTTTCTTGTCATCTGACACCTCATTTGCCTTGCAGTATACCTCTATTCGTTCGACATATGTCGTCCAATCTTCGACTTCATTGTCAAATGCGGTGATACTGCCACTCTTCGGCATTTTGGGTGTGGTTTAAAATGGCTTAAAATGGCGTCTCCCGCGCTTTCCTTCCTCCCCCGCTGCTGCCAACGCCGCTCTCGGCGGTCCTCGTGGCAATGGCGGCGCCCTGTAGGTTTCGTGCATTTGTCCTGCGCTGCTGCCAACGCCGCTCTCGGCGGTCCTCGTGGCAATGGCGGCGCCTCGCGGGTTTCTGCGCATCTCTCTCCCTCTCCTTGACGCTGCTCGGCCCCTGAACACCGGCTGCGCCCTGTGCGCTCTGCCCTCTCTCTCTCTCTCCCGTCGACGCTGCTCGGCCCTTTGCTGTGCCGCTCGGTCGGGCTCTAGCCCACCGCTGTCCGGGAAGAGTCTGCGCACTACCTGTTGCCAGCCCGTTTCACTGGACCACCGCGACTGGAAAGCCAAGCCTGTAAAATCTGTGTGTTATATTGCAAATTATTACACAGACTACAAGAGTAAACTTTAACAGGACTTTACTATTCGAAGGTCAGGGCGAATCTGCCCAATCACTCATTACACAGCACTTATATACCGGTGTGGTCACCACCGGTATTACAGTATACCGCAGCCAAGATAAAGTAGTGCAACACCTTAAGTAGTTCTCTTAAAGGTGGACGCTTACATACAATAGTTCTCTTAAAGGTAGAACGGTTACATACACTACAATCCTCCCTTTTTAGCTTACAACATACTTATTCCCCATTAAACATAACATCATAACATATATCCAACTTCATGTAAAAACAGTTCACAGATGTAGTCTCTGCGGAAAACAGTTCACAGATTCAGTCTCTGCGGAAAACAGTTCACAGATTCAGTCTCTGTGGAAAACAGTTCACAGATTCAGTCTCTGTGGAGGTGCCTCCTGTGCTTCTTGACTCAGTCTGGACAACGCCTCGGTGGTGTAGCAGTTCCCTGTGGTGTAGTCGGTTCACTTTGCTGGGGTGACTCATCCAATAGTCCTTCACTGGACTTAACAGCTTGAACTTCCGTCACTTCTGAACCAGCATTGCTGACTTCTAAAAACTTGAGTACCTTGGGAAGTTTTTCTACTTCCAAACTGATTTGGTTCCATTCGGAGGGACCACGTGCGTGATCTGGTAGGGGTGATAATGGTTCAGATGGGTCATCTTCTTCTGTTTCGTCTTTTCCTTTCCTGCTTCTTGGAGACTCTCTGTGCTCCGCTGCCAGCCGCATGCACAGTTCCTCCTCCTCTTTCTCCTGTTGCCTTAGCAGCGCCACCATCTCCCGGTGTTTCTTAGACTTTTTGTGATTCTTCAGGGTTTTTGCCCTTCAGAAGATTTCCCCACAAGCTGGGCAGAACAGGTTATCGTTATATTCGGTGTCGTTCAACAGGACGTGGTAATAATCGGTGTCGTCCTGAGCTAGGCCAGCGAGAGGGTCTTCTATTTCCTCCATGCCCAGCTGGACGTTAGTCAGCTTTTGTTCCCATTCCAGACATCTCTCCTGAAGAGACTTCTTCATGTGTTCAGCTTCCGCCAGCTTTTTCTGGGCTTCCTGCAAGTCTTTTACTAATGACCTCATTCGTGATTTCAATACTTCAACTTCATTCGGAGATTGAGTGATCGTATTATTCAATCCCTCTACTGGAGCAGTTGTTTCCGCATTCTGTTGTTCAACATTGACGTGAGTCAGCGTACTTTTGGCATCCAAGGGTTGCTCTGCTGCCATCTTCTCAGTCTGTGTTGCAACCTCAGCTATTTCAATAACTTTTGAGAGCTCCAAACCCCTCTCCTTTGAAGATTTAAGCTCATGTTCAAATTGTTCCCATTTCAGAGTCTTGTCCCTCAGCATATGAAGGAGTTGGCTGACCGTTAACTCTTCTGACATCATCCGTTTCCCAGTAGCTGCAGGGATGTTTATATCCTTGCCCTGGGGCTCCTTTGCTGTTTCTACTTCGCCATCATCCGCAGCCTTCACCATTCGAATTTCCACAAATGAATCATCAGTGCAACCTGCTAACAAGTGCCTTCAGTTGCTGAACATCTTGCTCCACCAGATTAGAGCACGCACCTTCAGAAACCGAATCAGCTTTGATTCGTTTGGCCTCCTCGCGCAGACGGTTTGTGTGCTCCTGCTCCCTTTTCTCCATCAGCTGCTTCTGTTGTCTTTCCAGATTCTCCCACTCTGTGTCAAAGAACTTTTTCATTGCTTTCATCTCTTGCTCAAGACGGCAACTCAATTGTTCTAATTGCTGTTGTAATTTGAAATGGAGTTGAGTTCGAGCCCGGTGTTCCTCAGAATTGTGCATGTCTGTAAACTGGACAGACTCAGAATTCTCTGTCAAACTATGTTGTTGTTGTTCAGTGGAATTCTGTTCTGAAACTTTGTTCTCCTCTGAAGCATAAGCATTTATGCACTCCTTCGTTTTTCCAACCTTAGTCAGCAAGTCCATTTTAGACTTGTCTTTCGCACCTGGGCTGGTCTTATCGTCATCAGTTTCAGAGTCTGAGCTGATTGTCTTCACCGAGTTCTCACTCGTTATTGCTTTTAGGTAGTGCCATTCCATGTTTATTTCCCTGATCTACTCCCGTCCCAGAAGTGGTGGACCTCCCTCAGGTAGTACATATAAGTCCATTCCTTGGTGTTCTTTGCCCTTGTCTCTCACCTTGACTTTTATCTTTCCGATGGGGTATACTTTATGCCCCGTGTATGTCTGCAATACGATCTTGGTATCTCTCAAGGGTATATGTGAGAATAGCCGGTTGTAATCCCTTCGATTTATGACTGATAGGGCTGATCCTGTGTCCAATTCCATTTTTACTTGGACTCCGGCTATTTTTAGCATGACCCAGATAGTTTGTAGGTCAGCTTCCTCACTCACATTGTGAATTCTCAGACTACCCAGTTCCTGGCCGTTTGGGTCTGAATCCGAATTCTGTTCATCCGAACTCTTCTCAGCCACCTTGTGTACCTTGCTGTACTTTTCCTGCGGTGACTTTTTTTTGTTGCTGGTCTTCTTTCCTGACCGGCATACTTTAGCTATGTGACCAAGCTTGCCACATTTTCTACATTCCTGGTTTTTAAACCAGCATTGGTTCTGGTCGTGTGTGGTCTTCCCACAACGATAACATTTCGTTGTACCCGAAGTCATTTGATCCACGCTGAGTACCGCTGCCTTCAGCTGCATTTCTGCAGTGCCTCTCGCTGCGGCTTCGTGCGATGCTGCAATAAGGACAGCCTTATCAAGTGTAAGATCGTTCTCTTCTAGCAGTCGCTTTTGTGTTCCTTCCTTCGACAACCCGCACACGAACTTGTCTCTCAATGCCTCTGTCAGATTTTCCCCAAACTGACAGTATTTCGCTAATCTACGCAGTTCAACCAAGTATTCTGCGTTGCTTTCCTCTTTCCGTTGCGTTCTCGCATAAAATTTGAATCGTTCCGCCAACATCAGCGGTGTGGGGTTCAAATGATCCTTCAGGACAGCAACAATATTAGCGAAAGTCTGATCCACCGGTTTAGCTGGTGATAGAAGATGCTTCAATAGCCCGTATGTCTTCGCCCCCATTGAGTTTAGTAAGGTTAGAGCTTTATCATCATCTGCTATTTTATTGGCCTCACAATATATCTCGATGCGTTCTACATACGTGGCCCAATCTTCCACCTCGGAATCGAAGTCGTTGATGTTACCATGCTTAGGCATCTTCACTATCTTTCTGAGAAACAACAACGAATTTGTTCGTTACTTTTTTTTTTCCAAAAATGGCGGTTTCCCGCGCTTGTCTTCTTCCCCGCCCACTTTCAAAATGGCGGTTTCCCGCTCCTGTCTTCTTCCCCGCCTACTGGCGGCTTCCCGCGTTTCTTCCCCTGGCGGAAGGGGTAAGCTTTTCCCTCGGGCGACGACCGCTGGCTTTCGGGGTTCGCAGCCTGCGCGCCGGCTTCAGTGCGTTCCTTGTTCCCTTTTCTCGGCAGGGCAACCGGCGCTGAGGACAACCCGTTGGCGGCGAACAGTTCCAGCCGCTGGGCAGAATCTCGCTCGGTCTCCCTCGCTCGGTCCCGTTCCCCCTCGCTCGCGCTCTGTCTCTCCCTCAGCGGCTTCCAATCGCGCCTCCCAGCCCTCTCGCAGTCCGGTCCTTTCCTCCCCCGGCTGCGGCTGAGTTCTCCGCGGTTTTATTTATTTATTATTTTTTTTATTTCTTCCCACGCATTACGATCCCGGTCGCAGCGCCTCGCGGCCTCGGTAGCTGCCCGGCCTTTTTCGCCGGTCGCGGTCGAGCTGTCTCACGACGCTGTTGCGTCTCCCAGCCCGCTTGTAGCCCGGTCTCTCACACCGGCTGCGTTCCCGCTTGTAGCCCGGTCTCTCACACCGGCTGCGTTCCCGCTTGTACCGCAGCTTCCGTGCCCTACGCTGCCCCAGTCTCAGCGTCTCTGGCCCCGACTTCTGTCCGGCTCCTTTCCCCCGACCGTGGTCGAGTTCACCGCCCTTATCCTCCGTTTCTTTTTATTTCCCCCCTACTCACAGTCAACGTGGCCGACTTGCTTCTCGTGGCTGATCGGCTCACTCACCACCGTGACAGAAGGGACGATCACTGCCTGTTGCTGATGGAAGGCTTCGTGTCTGAATTCTTCCTTCTTCCTTGCTCTGCAGACTCGAGTCTTCTCTCAGCAGAACGACGAGGGCGGATGCCTCTTCTCGACGCTCGTTAACTGCTTCGGATGTATCGCTGCCGCAGGGTAAGATCGAACTCGTCGCCACTGTAAAATCTGTGTGTTATATTGCAAATTATTACACAGACTACAAGAGTAAACTTTAACAGGACTTTACTATTCGAAGGTCAGGGCGAATCTGCCTAATCACTCATTACACAGCACTTATATACCGGTGTGGTCACCACTGGTATTACAGTATACCGCAGCCAAGATAAAGTAGTGCAACACCTAAAATAGTTCTCTTAAAGGTGGACGGTTACATACAATAGTTCTCTTAAAGGTAGAACGGTTACATACACTACAAAGCCTGGTTCTCAACAGCCTCCCCCACAATTCTCGAGTCTCTGCTGGATGACTGGGCGGTTGCCCGTGGTCGACGCCCGTGTCTCTGGCCTTGACCTCCAATCTACTGGTCTCCAGGAATGAATCGCTGGGAGGTGATACAGAGTTGCAGGTAGGATCGAATTTGCCTCGTCACCAATGTTGTGTCCGTCAGTAATAAGACACAAGACTGCAGGAGAACGGTACAACAGGTGTTTACTCAAAATAACAACAGAAAATGCTGGAAAAACTCAGCAAGTCAGGCAACATCCGTGGAGAGAAATTTGAGTTGACGTTTCGGGTTTGACCCTTCTTCAAAACTGGAGAGAAAAGGAACTAGATCGAAGGCAGGGCTGCGATCGGACAAAAGAATAAAAGAACCAAAAGAAGTAAAAGAGATTAGAAGCTAGACGAGATGGTAATAGGCTGTGATTAGGTGTAAAGTGTACTGGCAGGGTAAAAGATAGCTGCCAGGTGTGAGAGAGAAACAAAAGGAAAGGGGGGGGGGGGAAGGAAAGGAGTGGAAAAATATAAGTGAAAATGAAATGGGGGCCGAGGTTATGATCTGAAATTGTTGAACTCAATATTGAGACCGGAAGGCTGCAGAGTGCCTAATCGGAAGATGAGGTGCTGGCCCCCATTTCATTTTCACTTATATTTTTCCACTCCTTTCCTTCCCCCCCCCCTTTCCTTTTGTTTCTCTCTCACACCTGGCAGCTATCTTTTACCCTGCCAGTACACTTTACACCTAATCACAGCCTATTACCATCTCGTCTAGCTTCTAATCTCTTTTACTTCTTTTGGTTCTTTTATTCTTTTGTCCGATCGCAGCCCTGCCTTCGATCTAGTTCCTTTTCTCTCCAGTTTTGAAGAAGGGTCAAACCCGAAACGTCAACTCAAATTTCTCTCCACGGATGTTGCCTGACTTGCTGAGTTTTTCCAGCATTTTCTGTTGTTATTTCGGATTTCCAACATCTGCAGTATTTTGCTATCGTACAGGTGTTTACTCAACGTGGCTCACTCTGGAACTGAACTGTACAGATTACTACTCAGTGCTATATACAGGTGTGGTCACTGCCGGTACTACAGTATACATGAGCTGTAAAAAGTAGTTCCCCCCTTAAAGGTATATACATTACAAATTATTTGTCAAAAAATTAAATTTCTGTTTAAAATATTTAATTTAATGTAATTTTAACTCATTTTAAAAACGTGATTTAAAATTTTTTTTATTTAATGTTGTAGTGTCCTTTTTGAGTGATCCCCATGAAGGGGGATTCCCTTCTCCTATTGGCTCGCCTGGCCCACGTGATCCCAGGGACGCTTACAAACCGCCTGCGCGCGCGGACAAGGAGAGGCTCAGGAGCGGAAGAGTCCGGACATCGGGAGCCCTCAGGTAAGGGTGTAGATTTTTTCCCGATCGGAGGCATCCACACACAGGAAGCCTCCTATTGGAAATTACAGGCCATAATGATCAAAAAAACACTCAAGCACTCTGCTTTTTGTTTTAGCATGTTACCAACAAACACACAAAAAAGTGCACAATGCATACCCCGTGCAAACAGAAGTATTGAGCTCACCTTGCCAATGATGGTGTCTATTACTCATTTTTTATTTACTAATCAAAAATGCATTTAGCCACATCTGGATTCCCAATTAGTCACATGTGGCTAATGGCTAATATATTGGGCAACATTGGTTTAACACTCCTGTGCATTTCCCCATTCTCTCAGGAATCTTCCATCTCCTGTGGTGTGGAGAGAATTTTAATGCTTCCTGCACATTGTTCTGACACATGCTGTAAAGAATATTTTGGAACAGACTGTGTGAAAATATAGTTCTCTGTGTACGTTATCAAAGGTCTTCCTTTAACTGTGTATTTCAGCAGATAAATCTGGAAAGAAATGTAATTTGATATCCATTGTAAATCACGTTCTTTTTAATTCTAGCTGCTTTCCTGATTTTATCTCCAGCTGATATTGGAGCAGCTTTACAAAAGTCTGTCAACTATTTCATCTACTTTAGATAAGGTTCATCTTAACTTCAAGTTAATTTAAAGGTTTAGAGAGTGAAGCCACTACCACCAACACGTTCCGATTTAAACTTGCACAACAAGGAGAGGATCTCCTTGTGAGTAAGCACACATGTGCAGAGCCTTATCCTGAGCAGAAGAATTGGAGGTCAAGCTAGACAGTATAAATGGCATGATAGCAAAATACTGCAGATGCTGGAAATCCGAAATAACAACAGAAAATACTGGAAAACTCAGCAGGCCAGGCAACATCCGTGGAGAGAAAATAGAGTCAACGTTTCGGGTGAACCCTTTGTCAAGACTAAAGAAGCATAGGAAATGAAATAGATTAAGAGGCCAGGCTGGGAGAGAACAAAAGAGAAGTGAAGAGACATTAAGAGGTATTCGAAACAAGACGAAATGGTGATAGGACTAGTGGAGACAAAAGACGGCTCTAGATTAGGTGTGAAATGCGCTGGCAGAATGGGAGACAGCTGCCATGTGGGAGAGAGAGGGAAAAAAAAGAAAGGGGGTGGGGGGAAAGGCCAAAACAAAGGTGTGGATAAAAATATAAGTAAACATGTAATAGGGGCCGAGGTTATGATCTGAAATTGTTGAACTCGATATTCAGTCCGGAAGGCTGTAAAGTATAAATGGCATGCTGCTTGGCTGCAATCATACATGCCTCCATCCGCCTTTTTAAGCTGACAGTATTTCAACCCATGTATCAGCTGGTCGACATTTTACAATATAAAACAACTTTTTTTCCCACAGGGAACTGGAGGTTATCAGTACCAACCAATTAAATTAAATTGGTTGGGTGATTGCACTGAAGCCATTAGAAGCAATTAATCAGATGTTGCTTCTTCCACTGTATATTGAGGCAGAAATATTTTCAGATGGGCTGATTGTTCCTGAGAGTTGCACTTACGGATGTGTTTATTTAGAGTTTGTCCCCAAGAAGTTAAATATAACAAGTAAGCTGCTAAAATACAACTTTTAAAAATATAATTTTCTTCAAAGGAACTTTCTGGAGCATGCCCAACAGTTGTCTGACATGAAGGCTTATTTTCTTCAAGACGAGTTCTAGATGCTCTTTTGAAATATTCCTGCTACGAATACATTAACTGGCTTTGAAGAATTGCAGAAGATTTGGAAATAAAATAGAGTTGGTTTGGGTAAGAGTCTCTTATGCCTAGTGGCACATGAGGCAGCCCAGTTCTTCCACTGCTGTCTGTCCAGCTAAGATATTTGACTCATCTTGCCTTACCTCCAGCAAATCCTAGTTCTTCACAGTTGATGAATCTGTTACAGACTTGTCTCTGGGTTGTTTCCATGACAAAAGGCATTTTTACGTGAACAGGTCATTAGCCTGACTCACAAAACCCTACCAGAACCGCCAGTGGACTGCGTTTAGTCTCGCTCCTACCTTTCAACCTGTCTAGCTTGGGTGGCCCTACCAGGAGTTATACGCCAGCCAGAATAGCTCTCAGGTTCATAGGAGCACGCAAGCCACCACAACAAGGCACAGTCCCTAGGGAAGGAATAAAATAATGAGTGGGGTTGAATGATTGGAATATCAAGCTAAAAGAAAAGGTTTATGTAAATGCAAGGAAAAATTGAAATTCAGCAGACTGGGAGACTTTTAAAAAACAACAAAGGGATACATAAAATTAATGAGGTGCAAAAAAAATGGATATGAAAAATATCTTGCAAGAGATCAAAGCTAACAGGAAAGGTTTTAATAAACATATTAAGAGAAAGAGTGGTAGAGAGGAATGTACGCCTATTAAAGACAAATGTGGACAAGACTGTAATAGACAATAAGGAAATGCAGACTTGTTAAGTTAATAAAGAAGCACAAAGGTGAGCATTTTCATTCTGATGCCTGCTCTCAATACTAGATTGTAGAACAATTCCAGTTAGGTGTGAGAATGTATGGTTAAAACATAGGACATGGCCTTTGTATCTTTCTCCCATTATTGTAGCAGTAGGCTTGAGAGGATGGAGTGGAGAAAGAGAACAAAATACCATGGTACAAAGGAATCTAAAAATAAGTCAAGGGGAGGAATCTAGTGAATCTAATGAAGAAATTAATAGGACTTAAAATAGACAAACCTCCAGGATGTGATGGTTTACACCCTAGGGTATTAAAAGAACTATGTGACAAAATTGCAGATGTGTTGTCATAATTTTGCAAAGCTCTCTAGATTTGGGAATTATGCCTATGGATTAGAAATTTGCAAATGTCAAGACTCTTGAGTGTTGTTGGAGCTGCACTCACCCAGGTAAGTATTCTATCATACTTCTGACTTGTGCTTTGTAAGTGGTGGAAAGGTTTTGGAAGTCAGGAGGTGAGACACTCGCCACAGAACATCTAGCCGCTTGTAGCCACATTATTTATGTGCCTGGTCCAGTTACGCTTCTGGTCAATTGTGACCCCCAGGATGTTGATGGTGGGGGATTCGATGATGGTAATGCCGTTGAATGTCAAGGGGAGGTGGTTAGACTCTTTCTTGTTGTAGATAGTCATTGCCTGGCACTTGTGTGGCGCAAATGTTATTTGCCACTTATCGGTCCAAGCCTGGATGTTGTCCAGGCGTTGCTGCATGTGAGCATGGACTGCTTCATTATTTGAGGAATTGCGAATGGTACTGAACACTGCTCAATCATTAGCGAACATCCTCACTTCTGACCTTATGATGGAGAAAAAGTCATTGATGAAGCAGCTGAAGATTGTTGGGCCTAGGACACTACCCTGAGGAACTCCTGCAGCAATGTCCTGGGACTGAGATGATTGGCCTCCAACAACCACAGCCATCTTCCTTTGTATTACGTATCACAGAATCACAGAAACCCCACAGTGCAGATAGAGGCCATTTCGGCCCATCGAGCCTGCACCGACACATATCCCACCCGATCCACGTAACCCCTACACCAACACATATCCCACCCTATCCCCGTAACCCCACGTATTTAATCCCCCTAACACTAAGGGTCAATTTATCATAGCCAATCAACCTAACCCGCACATCTTTGGACTGTGGGAGGAAACCGGAGCACCCAGAGGAAAACCACGCAAACACGGGGAGAATGTGCAAACTCCACACAGACAGTCACCCGAGGCCGGATTCAAACCTGGGTCCCTGGCGCTGTGAGGCAACAGTGCTAACCACTATGCCACCGTGCTGTATGATTCCAGCCAGTGGATAGCTTTCCCCCTGATCCCCATTTACTTCAGTTTTACTAGGGCTCCTTGGTGCCACACTCAGTCAAATGCTGCCTTGATGTCAAGGGCAGTCACTCTCACCTCATCTCTGGAATTCAGCTCTTTTGTCCATGTTTGGACCAAAACTGTAATGAAGTCTGGAGCCAAGTGATCCTGGTGGAATCCAAACTGAGCATCAGTGAGCCGGTTATTGGTGAGTAAGTGCTGCTTGAAAGCACTGTCAATGAAACCTTCCATCACTTTGCTGATGATTGAGAGTATGCTGATGGGGTGGTAATTGGCAAGATTGAATTTGTCCTGCTTTTTGTGGTCAGGATATACCTGGGCAATTTTCCACTTTGTCAGGTAAATGCCAGTGTTATAGCTGTACTGGAACAGCTTGGCCAGAGGTGTGGCTAGTTCTGGAGCACAGGTCTTCAGCATTACAGCTGGGATGTTGTTGGGACCCATAGCTTTTGCTGTATCCAGTGCACTCAGCCATTTCTTGATATCACGTGGAGTGAATCAAATTGGCTGAAGACTGACATCTGTGATGGTGGGGACCTCAGAAAGAGGCCGAGATGGATCATCCACTCAGCACTTCTGGCTGAAGACGGTTGCAAACATTTCAGCCTTGTCTTTTGCACTCATGCTGGGCTCCGCCGCCGTTGAAGATGGGGATGTTCACGGAGCCTCTTCACATGTTAGTTGTTTAATTGTCCACCACCATTCACGACTGGGTGTGGCAGGACTGCAGAGCTTTGATCTGATGTATTGGTTGTGGGATCGCTTAGCTCTGTCTATGGCATGCTGCTTCCGCTGTTTAGCATGCATGTAGTCCTATGTTGTAGCTTCACCAGATTGGCACCTCATTTTCAGGTACGCCTGGTGCTGCTCCTGACATGCTCTGCTGCACTCCTTATTGAAGCAGGGGTGGTCGTCTGGCTTGATGGTAATGGTAGAGTGTGGGATATGCCAGGCCATGAGGTTACAGCTTGTGTTGGAATATAATTCTGCTGCTGATGATGACCCACAGCACCTCAGGGATGCCCAATTTTGAGCTGCTGGATCTGTTCTTAATCTATCCCATTTAGCATGGTGGTAGTGTCACACAACACAATGGAGTATGTCATAGAATCATAGAAGTTTACGGCACAAAAGGAGGTCATTCAGCCCATTGTTTCTGTGGCAGCCGAAAAAGTGCTATCCAGCCTAATCCCACTTTCCAGCTCTTGGTCCGTAGCCTTGGAGGTTACTGCACTTCAAGTGCATATCCAAGTACTTTTTAAATGCAACGAGGGTTTCTGCCTCTACCGTCCTTCAGGCAGCGAGTTCCAGACCCCACCACCCTCTGGGTGAAATAATTTCTCCTCAACTCCCCTCTAATCCTTCTACCAATTACTTTAAATCTATGCCCCCTGGTTATTGACCTCTCTGCTAAGGGAAATAGGTCCTTCCTATCCATTCTATTTAGGTATCTCATATACGCCTCAATTAAATCTCCCCTCAGCCTCCTCTGTTCCAAAGCAAACAACCCCAGCCTCTTTCCTCATAGCTAAAATATTCCAGTCCTGGCAACATCCTCGTGAATCTCCTCTGTACCCTCTCTGGTGCAATCACATCTTTCATGTAATATGGTAACCAGAACTGTACACAGTACTCTAGCTGTGGCTTAACTAGTGTTTTATACAGTTCAAGCATAACCTCCCTGGTCTTATATTCTATGCCTCAGCTAATAAAGGAAAGTATTCCGTAGGTCTTCTTAACCACCTTATCTACCTGTCCTGCTACCTTCAGGGACCTGTGGACATCCCTTGTCTTGTCAGCCCTCCCCAAATACATTACCTCACAGTTCTCTGGATTGAATTCCATTTGCCACTTTTCTGCCCACCTGACCAGTCCATTGATATCTTCCTGCAGTCTACAGCTATCTTCCTCACTATCAACCACACGGCCAATTTTTGTATCATCTGCAAACTTCTTAATCATGCCCCCCTACATTGAAATCTAAATCATTGATATATACCACAAAAGCAAGGGACCTAGTACTGAGCCCTGCGGAACCCCACTGGAGACAGCTTTCCAGTCACAAAAACACCCATCGACTATTACACTTTGCTTTCTGCTACTGAGCCAATTTTGGATCCAACTTGCCACTTTCCTGTGGATCCCATGGGCTTTTTATTTCTGACCAGTCTGCCATGTGGGACCTTGTAAAAGCCTTGCTAAAATCCATGTAGACTACATCAAACGCATTACCCTCATCAACCCCCCTTGTTACCTCCCTAAAAAATGTAGTCAAGTTAGTCAGGCATGACCTTTTAACAAATCCATGCTGACTGTCCTTGATTAATCCGTGCCTTTTTAAATGATGATTAATACTGTCCCTCAGAATTTTTTCCAATAATTTGCCCACCTCCGAGGTTAGGCTGACTGGCCTGTAATTACTCGGTCTATCCCTTTCTCTCTTTTTAAACAACGGTACAACTTTAGCAGTTCTCCAGTCCTCCAGCACCACACCTATAGCCAGAGAGGATTGAAAAATTATGGTTAGACCCTCTGCTATTTCATCCTTTGCTTCTCTTAACAGCCTGGGATACATTTCATCTGGGCCTGGCAATTTATCTACTTTCAAAGATGCTAAACCCCTTAATATTTCCTCTCACTATGTTTATCTCATATAATATTTCATACTCCTTCTCCTTAACTACAATATGTCCTCAGTGTGAAGACGGGACTTCCTCTCCACAAGGTCAATCACTCCTACCATTACTGTCATGGACAGATGCACCTGCGATAGGTAGATTGGCGAGGATGAGGTCAAGTAAGTTTTTCCCTCGTGTTGGTTCTCTAACCACCTGCCACAAGCCCAGTCCATATTGGACTCTTGGGAACCTGTTTTACACCTGTAAAATGGGTGCAGCATGATTGAATTTCTAGTCTTGGTTTTCTTTTCTCTGCAACTTAGCTGCTTGAGGGGAAAATAATTGAAAAGGAACTTATATCAAAGGGTAATCTTGAAATAAGGTATTGAGAATTGCATATACACAGTGAACTATACTTTCAATGAAGGCAAATAAATCTTAACTTATCAAAAAACATAACAATGGGCCATATTTTCCGATCCTTACCGGTGTGTACGTGCGGTGTACACACCCATAGGGATCTCGCAAGTGCCGGTTTCAGGCACGCGAAGCGCATGCGCTGAAAACCAGCACTTCCGATCTGTCAAGAATGCTCTGGACAGATCAGATGCCTGCCCTGGAGAAGGGCCTCTGCAAGAGGAGAGTTCCACTTTCTGCAGAACCTCCGCCCGCTGAAATCACTTAAAAATCTTACACCTGGTAAAAGCAGGTGTAAGACTTGCTTTTACCAGCATAAGAGTTGAAAAAGTAAAAAAACAATACCACTCATTTATAATTTAAAAATACTTTTAAAAAGGTAAGTTTATTTTTAGCCCTGTAAAAAACTTGAACTATTTTGTCAAAAAATAAATTTTTGTTTAAAATATTTAATTTAATGTAATTTTAACTAATTTTAAAAATGTGATTTAAAAAAAAAATTATTTAATGTTTTGATGTGTTTTTGGAGTGATCTCCATTCATACTTTTGACAGGTCTAAGCTGTCAAAAGTATGAACATAAGAACATAAGAAATAGGAGCAGGAGTAGGCCATTCAGCCCTTCGAGCCTGCTCCGCCATTCCATGAGATCATGGCTGATCTTCTGCCTCAACTCCATTCACCAGCCCTATCGCCATATCCCTTGATGCCCTTACTAGTCAGAAATCTATCGACTTCTGTTTTGAATATACCCAATGATTGAGCCTCCACAGCCCTCTGGGGTAGAGAATTCCAAAGATTCACCACCCTCTTTGTGAAGAAATTTCTTCTCATCTCAGTCCTGAATGGCCTACCCTTTATCTTGAGGCTGTGGCCCCTGGTTCTAGACTCCCCAGCCAAGGGAAACATTCTCCCAGCATCCATCCTATCAAGCCCTGTAATAATTTTGTATGCTTCAATGAGATCCCCTCTCATTCTTCTGAATTCAAGAGAATACAGGCCTAGTTTACTCGATCTCTTCTCATACGACAGTCCGCCATCCCAGGAATCAATCTCATGAACCTTCGTTACACTCCATCTATGGCAAGTATATCCTTCCTTAGGTAAGGAGACCAAAATTGTACACAGTACTCCAGGTGTGGTCTCACCAAGGCCCTATATAATTGGGTGTGGAGATGCCGGAGTTGGACTGGGGTGGACAAATGTAAGAAGTCACACAACACCAGGTTATAGTCCAACAGCTTTATTTGAAATCACAAGCTTTCGGAGCGCTGCTCCTTCGTCAGGTGAAGTGGAGAAATGCATAAAGACACAGCTTATATAGTCAGAGAATCATGTTAGATGTTTACAGGTAATGTTTCCAACTGCCATTTATCACACCTCGGCAGAGAGATAATCACAGCAATCAAAGGTGTGAATGATGTCCAAACAGGTCAGTCAGGAAAACATTACATCAAGGACATTCAGCCTCCGATCTTCTGGTAAGCATTCTCCAAGGCGGCCTTCGAGACACACGACAACACAAACTCGTCGAGCAGAAACTGATAGCCAAGTTCCGCACCCATGAGGACGGCCTCAACCGAGATCTTGGGTTCATGTCACACTACATGTAACCCCACCTGACGCAGGGTCATCCAGACTCAAGTTGACATTGGCTTGTTCTCCCTACACAGATGCGGCCAGACCTGCTGTGATTTCCAACAAAAAAAGCTTTTTGTCTGTTTTTTTGTTTTTCATACAGACCCCAGCATCTACAATATTTGACCCCTTGTGATCCCACCTCATTGTTCTTTGATGTAATGTTTTCCTGACTGACCTGTTTGGACACCATTCACACCTTTGATTGCTGTGATTATCTCTCTGCCGAGGTGTGATAAATGGCAGTTGGAAACATTGCCTGTAAACATCTGACATGATTCTCTGACTATATAAGCTGTGTCTTTATGCATTTCTCCACTTCACCTGATGAAGGAGCAGTGCTCCGAAAGCTTGTGATTTCAAATAAAGCTGTTGGACTATAACCTGGTGTTGTGTGACTTCTTACTATATAATTGGAGTAAGACTTATTTACTCCTGTATTCAAATCCTCTTGTAATGAAGGCCAGCATACCATTTGCCTTCCTAATGGCTTGCTGCACCTGCACATTCACTTTCAGTGACTCATGCACAAGGACACCCAGGTCCCTTTGAGTATCTGCATTCCCCAATCTTTCACCATTTAGGAAATACTCTGCCTTTCAGTTTTTTCTACCAAAGTGGATAACTTCACATTTATCCACATTATATTCCATCTGCCATGTTCTCGCCCACTCACTGAGCCTGTCGAGATCCCCTTGAAGCCTCTTCACATCCTCTTCACAACTGACACTGCCACCTAGCTTTGTATCATCAGCAAATTTGGAAATGTTACATTTAGTCCCCTCATCCAAATCATTGATATAGATTGTGAATAGCTGGGGCCCAAGCACCGATCCTTGCGGTACCGAACTAATCACAGCCTGCCATCCTGAAAAAGACCCGTTTATCCCTACTCTTTGTTTTCTGTCTGTTAACCAATTCTCAATCCATGCTGGTATATTACCCCCAATTCCATGTGCCCTAATTTTGTTCACCAACCTCTTGTGTGGGACCTTATCGAAGGCCTTCTGAAAATCCAGATACACCACATCTACCAGTTCCCCTTTGTCTACTCCACTAGTTACATTCTCAAAGAACTCCAATAGATTTGTCAAACAGGATTTCCCTTTCATAAATCCATGTTGACTCTGCCCAATCTTACTATTAGTTTCTAAGTGCCCAGTTATTGCATCCTTTATAATAGATTCTGGCATTTTCCCAACTACTGATGTGAGGCTAACTGGTCTGTAGTCCCCCGTTTTCTCTCTCCCGCCTTTCTTAAATAGCGGGGTTACATTTGCTATCCTCCAATCTGCAGGAACCGTTCCAGAATCTATAGAATTTGGGAAGATGACAACCAATGCGTCCACTATTCCAATGATCACCTCTTCCAAAACCCTAGGATGTAGGTCATCTGGTCCTTGGGATTTATCGACTTTTAGTCCCATTAATTTTGCTAGTACTGTTTTTTTGCTAATAATAATTTCTTTAAGTTCCTTCTCCCATTGGTTCCCCATGGCCCATGTGATCCCAGGGACGCTTGCGAACCGCATGTGCCCCTGGGATACCTGGGCCCTGCGCATTTCGTAGAGCAGAGGCCCAGGATCGGAAGTGTCCGGACCTTTGGAGCCTTCAGGTAAGGGCGTAGATATTTTCCAGATTGGAGGCCTCCGCACGCAGGAAGCCTCCGATCAGAAAATACGGGCCATTGTATTTTACTGTGTACAAATGTAAAGATTTCCATAGATAAGGTTCTTTAAATTGTATATATTTAAACTCAGACAATACAGTATAAAGATGAGTAAGACTCAGTAAGACTCAGAAGGTTATTTACAACATTAACAGAGCACTCTCATTTTCTAGAAAAAAGCATTCATCTGCTTTGCCACAAAGATAATTGGTGTCAAAAACAAATTAGTTCCTGGAAGGTTTTGATAAGATGAAGCCTTTTCTTGCATAGAAGAACAAAAACCATTATCTATCTAAAGTCAGTATGACGCATTCAGTTTAATTCAACAACTAATCAGATATCATCACTTTTTACAAATCGGGAGATAATTAAATTTGACTTAGCTGGATTGGAGATGTAATACAAAGAAAAATGAAAGAAAATCAAGATAAAAGACGAAAGAGTAAAAGAAAGGATGTCTGAAAGCAAATAATTGAAAGAGAAAAGAACAATCACAAAAGAACAAAGAAAAGGAAGATTTGGTAATTACTCTCTTAACTACAGCACAAGAATAAGTGATTTAAGGCCCAGTTACATCTTTGCTATCCTTATTTTGAACTGTCCAATTCCTCAATGACTTTTCAGAAGTCCAATGGGCTAAATTAACACAATAGTCCAAGGGGGCAATTTTCTTCTCGCTACCATCCCGCCCCCTTTCCCTGCCTCTGCACCTGCTTAAAACCTGTTACATCCCTAACTTTTTCCAGTTCTAACGAAGGGTCACAGACCTGAAACATTAACTCTGTTTCTCTTTCCACGGATGCTGCCTGGCCTGCTGAGTGTTTCCAGTATTTTCTGTTGTTATTTCAGACTGCAGCGAGATACAGTCTCAACAATCCTATATTTTAATGACTGGGTATGTAATTACATCAATTTTGTGATTTCCTGTTGTTTTGGTATTTTAATCATTACAGGAATAGAAATAAATGTTATCAGTGCTGGTAGGTAGTCTTACGGCTGACTGATAGTAACAGGGAGATTCTCCATTGCTTAGTTCCATTAAGTGTTGGCTGATTTAAAAGGAGATGTTACCCTGTCAATGACCCAAAAAGATAAAAAATTTAAAGTAGCACTCTGGCATAACAACATAAGAACATAAGAAATAGGAGCAGGAATAGGCCACTTGGTCCCTTGAGCCTGCTCCGCCATTCAATAAGATCATGGCTGATCTTGGGCACAAAGCCACTTCCCAGCCCGCTCCACATAACCCATCCCTCCCTTATCTTGCAAAAATGTATGTATCTCCACCTTAAATGTATTTAATGACCCAGCCTCCACAGCTCTCTGGGGCAGAGAATTCCACAGATTTACGACCCTCTGAGAGAAGAAATTCCTCCTCATCTCAGTTCTAAAAGTAAGAAGTCACACAACACCAGGTTATAGTCCAACAGTTTTATTTGAAATCACAAGCTTTCGGAGCGCTGCTCCTTCGTCAGGTGAAGTGGAGAGATGCATAAAGACACAGCTTATATAGTCAGAGAATAATGCCAGATGATTATAGGTAATCTTTCTAACTGCCATTTATCACACCTCGGCAGAGAGATAATCACAGCAATCAAAGGTGTGAATGGTGTCCAAACAGGTCAGTCAGGAAAACATTACATCAAAGAACAATGAGGTGGGGTCACAAGGGGTCAAATATTGCAGATGCTGGGGTCTGTATGAAAAACAAAAAACAGACAAAAAAACATTTTTTTTGCTGGAAATCACAGCAGGTCCGGCCGCATCTGTGTAGAGAGAACAAGCCAACGACGACTCGAGTCTGGATGACCCTACATCAGGTGGGGTTACATGTAGCGTGACATGAACCCAAGATCCCGGTTGAGGCCGTCCTCATGAGTGCAGAACTTGGCCATCAGTTTCTGCTCTACGATTTTGCGTTGCCGTGTGTCTCGAAGGCTGCCTTGGAGAATGCTTACCCGAAGATCGGAGGCTGAATGTCCTTGACTGCTGAAGTGTTCCCCGACTGGGAGGGAACACTCCTGCCTGGCGATTGTTGCGCGGTGTCTGTTCATCCGTTGTCGCAGTGTCTGCATGGTCTCGCCGATGTACCGTGCTCCGGGGCATCCTTTCCTGCAACGTATGAGGTAGACAACGTTGGCCGAGTCACATGAGTATGTACCATGTACCTGGTGGGTGATGTCCTCACATGTCAGATCATCAACACAGATACCATCATCACACGTGAGGTCACCACCCACCAGGTACATGGTACATACTCATGTGACTCGGCCAACGTTGTCTACCTCATACGTTGCAGGAAAGGATGCCCCGGAGCATGGTACATCGACGAGACCATGCAGACACTGCGACAACAGAAGAACAGACACCGCGCAACAATCGCCAGGCAGGAGTGTTCCCTCCCAGTTGGGGAACACTTCAGCAGTCAAGGACATTCAGCCTCCAATCTTCGGGTAAGCATTCTCCAAGGCGGCCTTCGAGACACATGACAACGCAAAATCGTAGAGCAGAAGCTGATGGCCATGTTCCGCACTCATGAGGACGGCCTCAACCGGGATCTTGGGTTCATGTCACGCTACATGTAACCTCACCTGACGTAGGGTCATCCTGACTCGAGTCGTCATTGGCTTGTTCTCTCTACGCAGATGCGGCCGGACCTGCTGTGATTTCCAGCAAAAAATGTTTTTTTGTCTGTTTCTTGTTTTTCATACAGACCCCTTGACCCCTTGAAACATTTGACCCCTTGTGACCCCACCTCATTGTTCTTTGATGTAATGTTTTCCTGACTGACCTGTTTGGACACCATTCACACCTTTGATTGCTGTGATTATCTCTCTGCCGAGGTGTGATAAATGGCAGTTAGAAAGATTACCTATAATCATCTGGCATTATTCTCTGACTATATAAGCTGTGTCTTTATGCATCTCTCCACTTCAACTGATGAAGGAGCAGCGCTCCGAAAGCTTGTGAATTCAAATAAAACTGTTGGACTATAACCTGGTGTTGTGTGACTTCTTACATTTGTCCACCCCAGTCCAACACCGACATCTCCACATCAGTTCTAAAAGGGTGACCCTTTATTCTGAAACGATGTCCCTGAGTTCTAGATTCCCCCACGAGGGGAAACATCCTCTCTGCATCTACCTTGTCGAGCCCCCTCAGTTTCAATAAGATCACCTCTTCTAAATTCCAATGAGTATAGGCCCAGCCTGCTCAACCTTTCCTCATAAGTCAACCCCCTCAACTCTGGAATTAACCTAGTGAATCGTCTCTGAACTGCATCCAATGCAAGTATATCCTTCCTTAAATAAGGAGATCAAAATTCTACACAGTACTTCAGGTGTGGTCTCACCAATACCCTGTACAATTGTAGCAGGACTTCCTTGCTTTTATACTCCAACCCCCTTGAAATAAAGGCCAACATTCCATTTGCCTTTTTGAATACTTGCTGTACCTGCATGCTAACTTTTTTGTGTTTCATGCACAAGGACCCCCAGGTCCCTCTGAACTGTAGCATTTTGTAATCTCTCTCCATTTAAATAATACTTTGCTTTTTTATTTTTCCTGCCAGTGTATAACCTTGCACTTTCCCACATTATACTCCATCTGCTAAATGTTTGCCCACTCACTTAGCCTGTCTATATCCCTTTGCAGATTCTTTGAGTCCTCTGCACAACTTGCTTTCCCACCCATTTTTGTATCATCCACAAACTTGGCTACATTACACTCGGTCCCTTCATCCAAGTCATTAATGTAGATTGTAAATAGTTGAGGCCCCAGCACAGATCCTTTGGGACCCCACTAGTTACTGTTTGCCAACCGGAAAATTATCCATTTATCCTAACTCTCTGTTTTCTGTTAATTAGCCCATCCTCTATCCATGCTAATATATTACCCCCAACCCCGTGAGCTCTTATCTTGTGCAGTAACCTTTAATGTGGCACCTTATCGAATGCCTTCTGGAAATCCAAATACACCACATCCACTGGCTCACCTTTGTCCACCCTGCTCGTTACATCCTCAAAGAACTCCAGCAAATTTGTTAAACATGATTTCCCTTTCATAAAACCATGCTGACTCTGATTGATTGCATTATGATTTTCCAAAGGCCCTGCTACTGCTTCCTTAATGAAGGACTCCAGCATTTTCCCAACGACAGATGTTAGGCTAACTGATCTATAGTTTCCTGCTTTCTGTCTCCCTCCTTTCTTAAATAGAGGTGTTACATTAGCAGTTTTCCAATCCGCTGGGACCGCTCCACAGTCCAGGGAATTTTGGTACATTGCAACCAATGCATCCACTGTCTCTGCAGCCACTTCTTTTAAGACCCTGTGATGCAGGCCATCTGGTCCAGGGGACTTGTCGTCTTTTAGTCCCATTATTTTACCAACTACTATTTCCTTAGTGATAGTGATTGTCTTTAGTTCCCCCTTCCCTGTGGCCCCTTGATTATCCATTATTGGGATGTTGTTAGTGTCTTCTACCGTGAAGACAGAGGCCTAGAAATTCAGTTGGCTGCGCCAGCCGTTAGCGCCTTAGGAGGAGCAGATCTCGAGCGCTAGGCGCTTAGCGCCCGGGCGCTGCGCGATCTGCGCCTCGCCCCAACTTCAGTAGACTTTTAGCGCCGGCGCAAAGTCTTTGCGCGTGCTCAGCTGCGCGCGCAGATCATGACGTCATTTCGTCGTGCAACGCCCTTTGTGCGCCCGGAACCGGAACTTCACTCGCGCCGCCCCATTGTGCGCCGGGCGGCCCTAACGACTGTGAAGTGGAACGGTACACAGCTGAGGCGGGCCGCGGGGAGCACAAATTAAAGGGCACTTACCCTGCACTATAAAGGGCAGCCATTTTGCAGCATTCACTCTTGTGCAACGGATTTTTGGAGAGAGACCAAGGAAGAGAGCTTACTGCTTTGGCCCAACACTAGGACAGGTCTTTTTGGCTTCAGGCCAGAGCTTTGCAATTATCTTTGCCTTCATTGAGGTCTCAGTGTTTGCCAGCATATTATGGGGGCTGCATTGGGTGCCAACGCTGAGTTTCAGCCTTATGTCGGAAGGGCTTACAGACGCCGTGAGAGAGTGGCAGCCCTGGCTAGACGCAGAGGGGGCAACAGGCATCGCCAAGTGAGGCCTTACCCACCCAGGGTCTACAGCCAGCAGTTCTCCTATCTCAACATGTCTGCCGCGCAGTGTGTTAGGAGGCTGCGATTCAGAAAGGAGGTGGTTGCAGACATCTGCCAGCTGCTTCACAGAGATCTGCGTCCACAGCTGATGCGCAGGACGTCTCTCTCGGTGGCAGTGAAGGTGACGGTGGCTCTCAACTTCTATGCCACCGGCTCCTTCCAATCCGCTGCTGGGGACATCGCTAACATCTCCCAGTTCGCCGTGCATTGCTGCATCCGCCAGGTGACCAATGCCCTTTTCAGAAGGAGACGTCAATTCATCTCCTTCCCCATGACCCTGGACAAGCAGCAGCAGCGTGCTGTGGGATTTGCAAGAATAGCGGGCTTCCCCATGGTGCAGGGCGCCATTGACTGCACGCATGTGGCTTTGTGGGCACCTCTGGAGCATGCCGAGGAGTACCGCAACCGGAAGGGCTACCATTCCCTCAACGTACAGCTGGTGTGTGACCACAGGCAGCGCATCCTAGCTGTCAATGCCCGCTTTCCAGGCAGCAGCCACGATGCCTTTATCCTGCGACAGACAACTGTGGCTGACATGTTCCAGGCACAGCCTCACCCAAGAGGATGGCTTATCGGGGACAAAGGCTATCCTTTGTGTACCTGGCTCATGACCCCGTTCCGCGCGCCCACGACCCCTGCTGAAGAGGCATACAACGAGAGCCATCAAGCGACCAGGAACCTCATCGAACAAACAATCGGCGTCCTGAAGCAACGGTTCTGATGTCTGGATCGCTCCGGGGGAGCCCTCCAGTATTCGCAGGAGCGAGTCTCCCAATTCGTCGTCGTTTGCTGCATGCTGCACAACCTGGCTATCCGCAGGACTCAGGCACTGCCACCTCACGTTGGACCACCACCTCAGGAGGAGGAGCAGGAGGAGCATGAGGAGGAGGAGGAGGAGGAGGAGTACCAGTCCAGGAGGGCGGCACAAGGTCCAAGGGCCGCCCGTCGGCGGCTTATTGAACGTCACTTCTAGGCCCCCTGTCAGGGAATGGCTTGTGCCAATGAAAGAACATGATTGCAGCCGCTCCGCAAGCCCTCAGCCGGTTAAGGCAACAAACACTTCAAAGATCAAACATGGACAATGTGAATAAATAAAATGGTTTATTGTACAAACTCAGGGCGCTTCCCATATGAAAACCAAGAACACACGAAACCCCCAAAAAACACTCACACACATGACTCACTCCCACAACCTGGGGAGGATTAACAAAAGATGTAAACAAAAATGGCCTCATCCTCAGCCTTCAAAAAACAACCATTCCAAAAAAAACAACATTTGGACACACCCTCTACTTTGTGTCCCGCGAGGGCGATGCCTTCGCAAACTTTGCCGGCCCCTGGACGCCCTGCTGCTCCTCCTCAAAGTGAGGCCAGTGGCTGCTGCAAGGCTGGGGGAAGGCTCCTGAGGGGCACATGTCGTGACGGCAGATGCCCTTGGGGGTCGGCCTAGACGAGGTCTGGCCCTCGAGGGGCCGGCTGGTGAATGCTGCAGCTGTGGCTGGCCAGCATTAGTCGCTGCAGCAGCTCGTGGCAGCTCCACTGGGGGAGTGGCAGTGGCGGCTGGAGGAATGGGGGCAAGCTGGCGGATGGCAGGCGGTCGCTGGTCACCTGAGACACTGGCACTCACCCGGGCCAGCACTGCAGCATGCGCAGCAATCTGCCGAGGGACAGACCGCTGTGCTGCTGCAGCGCGCCGGGTGCCCTGGCGATGCCGGGCTGACACAGCGAGTGTGGCAGCAGTGAGTGCCCGTGTTGCCCTGTTCTGTGACCGCATCAGAGCAGCCAGTGACTGGACGGCACCACTGATCACCTGGCCAGTTGCTGCCAGAGAGGCCCCGAATTCGGTGACACTCCGAGACAGGGACTGGATGGCCTCAGGCATCCGTCCCACTACCCCCATAAGCTCCGTGTGCCGGCACTCCGAGTCCGCGGACATGTCCTCGAGGCGGCGCATCACCTCGGCGTTGACCGTCTCCAGACTGGAGGCCGGACTCTCCCTCTGGGGAGAAGGCCGCCGAACTGGCCGACCCTTCCTGCGTTGCTGGACGCCGCTGGGCCCAGCAATTGGACTCCCCTCCGACCCTTCCCCCCTCTGGGGAGAAGGCCGCTGAGCTTCCACCCCCTCCCGCGTTTCTGCAGGCCACTGGTCCCAGGAGCTACACTCCTCTCCGACAGTTCCCCCACGCTCCCCTCCAGGGAAGACGTCTCCCCTACAGTGGCATGGCTTGCCACGGCTGAGGGTTCCCCTGATGGGCCGCCTTCCTCTTGCTCCTCCTCCTCCTCCTCTTCTGAGGGGCTGTCACTGGCAACTTCAGGGACCTCCTCCTCACCATCTGAAAGCAGGAAGGCACAAGAGTAGCTTTAGAGTGAGGAGAGGGCATCAGCGAGGGATGCATGAGTGGTGGCATTCAGTGCATTGGTCGGACAGTGGCAAAGGATGTAGATCTGATGCGCTAGTGGGACGAGAGAGGTCCAAAAGGTGATGTCCTTACCATTGGTGCCCAGAACAGGGTCGGCATCTCCAGATGCAACGGGGCCAATCACCCGGGCACCCATGATGCGCTCCATGCACTGTTGCAGCTCGGTGAGCGGTTGGATCTGGGGTCCGCCTCCCCCGGTCACAGTCCGGCTCCTCTAATTATTGGCCAGCTTGGCCTGCAAGAGAAAGGACGGCCTCTAAGTACAGTGTGTAGCCCTGATCTTGTGTGCACTGCCTCCCATGGTGGAATAGCCTGGCCAGTGTGTAGCCCTGATCTTGTGTGCACTGCCTCCCATGGTCGAATAGCCTGGCCAGTGTGTTAAGTGCACAATGTGCAATTGATGTTCATGACTGTCCCATAGCTGCTGCATGAGGGCTGGCCATTAGGGCTTTCAGGTCCCTTTGCCCATAATGTGAGGTGCACATGCAAGGATGAGGAGGACACTGGAAAGGGTACTCACCCTGAGAATCCTGGCGAGGTCATTCAGCTTTTTCCGGCATTGTACAGCGCTCCTGGGGACCTCACTGTTGGATGTCACCCTGGTGGCGACATGCCTCCAGGCTCTCCGGTAGACGCGGGACGGCGGTTCCTCCCATTGTCTGGGAACAAAATATGGCGTCTCTTCTCCACAGCGCTAACCAGCACCCTCAGATCATGCTCTGAGAAGCGCTGCGCTCGTTCACGGGCCTTCTCCATACTTTGAGGCGCTATTTGGGTCCAGCAGCAGTGTTCAGGCCTAGCTGGAGGGCTCCAGTATCCAGGGCGTGGCAGCAGACCAAGGCGACCCTTCCCCCTTAAGAGCTGGCCGGCGCCAGGGTGTCTGCTGTCAATCAAGAAATGGCCGCACCTGCGCTGCGCCCGGCCTCGGCGGTATCGCTCAGCACCTCCGGCTTAGCGCCTAAAGAGAGCCGTGCATCGCCAGTTTTAGCGCTCGAGCAAACTCTTTAGGCGAAGCTAATGAATATCGGCGATGTGGCCTCGAATTTGCGCCGGGCGCAAACTTTAGCGGCCGCCCGACTTTACCGCCCCAAAAGTGGCTATAATGAATTTCTAGGCCAGAGTCTCTGCCATTTCCCCGTTTCCCATTATTAATTCCCCAGTCTCATCCGCTAAGGGACCTATGTTTACTTTAGCTACTCTCTTCTTTTTTATATACCTGTAGAAGCTCTTACTATCTGTTTTAATATTTCTTGTCAGTTTACTCTCATAATTCATCTTCGCTCTTTTTTTTAGTCAAATTATTGGAACATAGGCCTAGAAATTCAGTTGGTTGCGCCAGCCGCTAGTGCCTTAAGAGGGCAAGAAGTGGGGCACTAAGCATCTAGCGACCGGGCGCGGTGCGATCTGCGCCTCTCGTGAAATTCAGTAACGATTTAGCGGCGGCGCAAAACCTTTGCGCGCGCTCAGCTGCGCGCGCAGATCCTGACGTAATTTCATGGTGCAACGCCCTTTGTGCGCCCCGAACCGGAAATTCAGTGGCACCGGCCTATTGTGCGTCTGGCGCCCCCAGCGACTGGTAAAGGGGAACGGCTCCCAGTCGCTGCGGGGCGCGGGGGGCGCTAATTAAAGGGGACTCCTCCTGCAGTATAAATGTCAGCCTTTTTGCTCCACTCCTTCTTTGTGAGACACTGATATTTGGAGAGAGACAAAGGGAGAGAGCTTTCTGGTTTGAATCAACACTCACTCAGGTACTTCTGGCTTCAGGCCAGAGCTTTGCACTTGTAATTAACTTTCAGTGCCATAGCATTAATTCGATACATCTAACGGGGGCTGCAATGGGTGCAAACGTTGGCTTACTGCATTGCATTCAGAGGGCTCAGAGACGCCGTGAGAGACTGCCAGTCATGGCCAGACGGAGAAGGGCCAACAGGCGTCGGCACAGGAGGCCTTACCCACCCAGGGTATACCGCCAGCAGTTCTCATATCTGAACATGTCTGAGGAGCAGTGTGTTCGGAGGCTGCGATTCAGAAGGGAGGTGGTCACAGAGATCTGCCACCTGCTTCAGAGAGATCTGCAGCCACAGCTGAAGAGCAGGACGTCTCTGTCGGTGGCAGTGAAGGTGACGGTGGCTCTCAACTTCTATGCCACCGGCTCCTTCCAATCCGCTACTGGGGACATTTCCAACATCTCCCAGTTCGCGGTACATTGCTGCATCCGCCAGGTGACCAATGCCCTTTTCAGAAGGAGACGTCAGTTCATCTCCTTCCCCATGACCCTCGACAAGCAGCAAGAGCGTGCAATGCCTGCTTTCCAGGCAGCAGCCACGATGCCTTCATCCTGCACCAGACTTCTGTGGCAGACCTTTTCCAGGCCCAGCCTCACCCACGAGGATGGCTTCTCGGGGACAAAGGCTATCCTTTGTGCACCTGGCTGATGACCCCGCTCCGTGCACCCACCACCCCTGCTGAAGAACGATACAATGGCAGCCATCAAGCAACCAGGAACATCATTGAGCACACAATCGGCGTGCTCAAGCAATGGTTCCACTGTCTGGATCGTTCCGGGGGAGCCCTACAGTACTCGCCTGAGCGAGTCTCCCATTTCATTGTCATGTGCTGCATGCTGTACAACCTGGCTATCCGCAGGACTCGGCCACTGCCAGCAGACATTGGAGGACCACCAGAGGAGGAGGAGGAGGACCAGGATGGGAGGGAGGCAGGAAGTGCAAGGGCCGTCCGTCTGCGGCTTATTGCAACTCGGTTCTAGGCCCCCTCTCAGGGAATAGCTTGTGCCAATGGAGGAAGATGAATGTAGCCGCTCCGCAAGCCCTCAGCCGATCAAGGCAACCAATACTTCCAAAAGCAAACATGGACAGTGCGATTAAAGAAAATGTTTTACTCTTATAACTCTGTGCCCTTCCCGCATGACAAACTAATTCAAACAAAAACACACCAGTCTCGGCCTTTATATAAAAAACAAACACACCAGTCTCGGCCTTTATATAAAAAACAAACACACCAGTCTCGGCCTTTATATAAAAAACAAAAACGCCAGTCTCGACCTTCATATAAAAAACAAAAACGCCAGTCTCAGCCTTCATATAAAAAAGAAATACAACAGTCTCGGCCTGTTTATAAAAAAGAAATACAACAGTCTCGGCCTGTTTATAAAAAACAACAAAATTGGCCAGACCTTCTACTTTTTCATCTGCGAGGGTGATCCATCTCGCTTCCAGGCATGGCCCCTACCCGTCCTGCAGCTCCTCCTCAATGGGACCCCAGTGGCTGCAGCAAGGCTGGGGGAAGGCTGCTGAGGATTAGTTGGCGAGACAGCAGATGCCCTTGGGGGTCGGCCTGGACCAGCTCTGGGCCTGGAGGGCCCGGCTGCGGACTGCTCCAACTCAGCTTGGGCGGCAGCAGTCTGTCCTATGGGTGGTGGCAGCTGCAGTGGAGGAGTGACAGTGTTGGCTGCAGGAATGCTGCCAACCTGACAGAGCACAGGCACTCCCTGGTCGGCTGATTCACTAGCACTCGCACGGGCCAGCACTGCAGCATGCGCAGCAATCTGCTGAAGCACAGACTGCTGGGCTGTTACTGCGCGACGAGTACCCCGGTGATGCCTGGCCGAGCCAGCGAGTGTGGCAGCAGTTAGTGCCCGTGTGGCCCTGGTCTGTGTCTGGATGACACCAGCCAGTGAATGCACGGCATGACTGAGCACTTGGCTGGAGGCCGCCTGTGCTGCCGCGAAGTCCTGCAGACTCCTGGCCTGTGCTGCCCCGAATTCCTGAACACTCCTTGCCAGAGACTCTATGGAGTCAGGCATCATTGCCACTGCAGCCATGAGCTCAGTGTGCCTGCACTCAGCCTGGGCGCCCATTTCCGCAAGGAGCCGCACCTCCTCTGCGCTCACTGTAGCAGGACTGGAGGCCACACTCTCCTCCGGGGAGAAGGCTGCCGAGCTTCCCCACCCCTCCCGCGTTGCTGCAGCCCGCTGGTCCCCGGAGCATCACTCTCCTCCGACACTTCCCCCCTGCGCCCCTCCAGGGAAGACGTGTCCCCAGCATGGCCATGGGCTGCCTCGGCCGAGGGTGTCCCTGATAGGGCGGCTTCCTCTTCCTCCTCCTCTAGGTCTGAGTCCAACACAGTGCCAGCTTGAGGGGCCGCCTCTTCACCTGGCGAGTCACCATCTGAAAGCAGGGAGGCACAAGAGTTGCTTTAGAGTGAGGACATGACGGCAGCGAGGGAGGCATGAGTGCTGCTATGCACTGCATTGGTTCGATAGTGGCAAAGGATGCTGGCGTGAGGCGCAGGTGGAAAGAGAGAGGTCAAAAAGGTGAGGACCTTACCATTGGTGTCCAGAACAGGGTCGGCATCTCCAGTCGCGATGGGGCCAATCAGCCGGCCTGCCATGATCTGCTCCACTCGTAGCTCTAGGTCGCTGAGCTGCTTAATGTCAGGACGGCCTCCCCCGGTCTGGCGCTGCTGTCTCCGGTTGTGTGCCAGCTTGCCCTGCAAGAGAGAGGACGGCCTCTAAGTACAGTGCGAAGCCCTGATCTTGCCTGCACAGCCTCCCATGGTGGAATAGCCCTGACAGTGTATAAAGGCCTAGAAATTCAGTCGCGTTTGCGCCCACTTATTGGCTATAAAGTGGTTTGCGCCTGAAGTTTTTTATCGCCCGAAATTCAGATGGACCCTAACATCGGCGTTAGCCGGTAGCGCCGCGCCGGCACCGATGACGTCATCGGTGTGCGCAGCGCCCCGGTTGCAATGCTATTCCGGCCCGATGGCCAAATTCAGTTGCGGCCGCCTCGCCCGTGGCAGCCGCAAACAGCGTTTGTGAAACGGGGTCTTGCAGCTCCGAAAGGCCGGCGCATAAAGGTGGAGCGGCGGCCGGCCGCTTTCCCGGCGGCCGCCTGCCCGCACCTCCCTCCCCGGACTCCTGCACCACCCCCCCGCGGCATTGATGTCTGAGTCCCGCGAGCCCGGCACTTCTCCGTGGTGCCGGGCTCATTTGCCGGGGGAATCCACCGGTGATCTGACGGCTGCAGGCAGCTCCTCCTTAAGAGAAGGAGGAGGCCTGCAGTACCCCAGCCTGCCGCACCGCATCGGGTGCCGCAGCGGGAGCTGGACGCCTGAAAGTGACATTCATCGCCCCTAGCGAGGCGGCCAAACCCTGCAATAGCACCCGCCGCCGTCTTGGCCCGTCGCAACTGAATTTTAGGCGGGCGCTACGGGAATCCCGGCGGGCGCAAAATTTCGGGCGCAAAAGACCTGGCGGGGCCATACCGAATTTCTAGGCCAAACTCCTGAATATGCAAGTGCTTTTCATGACAGTCCCATAGCTGCTGGATGAGGGCTGGGCAGTAGGGCTTTCACGCCCCTTTGGCCATCAACTGAGGAGCACATGCAGGGATGAGGAGGATACTGGAAAGGGTACTCACCCTGACAACCCAAGTGAGGTCGTTGAATTTTTTACGGCATTGGAGGGGAGTCCTGGCAACCATGCTGTTGGAGGCGACCCTGCTTGCCACCTCCCTCCAGGCCTCCTGCCACCTTCAAGGAACAGAACATGGCGCCTGCGCTCAACTGCGCCAACCAGCACCCTCAGGTCACCCTCGCCAAAGCACTGCGCTCTCTCCCTTGGCTTCTCCATTCTCCTGGGCGTGGAGCAGATGAATTAGCACTGTTCAGGCCTTCCCTCAGGGCTGCAGTGTGCAGGGCGTGGCAGCCAAACAATTCCACCCTCCCCCTTTAAGTGCTGACCGGCGCCTGACTGTCTGCCTTCGATCAATAACTCGCCGCACCTGCGCTGCGCCCGCCCTCGGTGGTAGCGCCCCGGATCGCCAGCTTAGCGCCTTATGATACTCGTGCATCGCCTGCTTTAGCGCTGCAGCAACCTCTTGGGGCGATGCAACTGAATATCGGCGAAGGTGGCGCTAAGTTGCGCCGGGCGCAAAGTTTTGCAACCGCCCGGCTGTAGCGCCCCAAACGCGGCTATACCAAATTTCTAGGCCATACTATTTTGGATTATTTGAATTTTTTAGTCAAATTATTAGAACATACTATTTTGGATTATTTGTTGAGCAATAACTGGGACTAGCTGGATTAATACTATAAACTCTATATGTGAATAAATTCTGAAAATAGTAAAGTACCAAATAACAAAAAAATCATTCAATGGTCTGTACCCCCAAAAAAGTGATGGAAATGTACAGATGTATGCATTTTATTAACAAAATACTTTAGTGATATTTAATTTAATGAACATTAACTTAACTGACATACTAAAGTTTATTAATGCAGCGATAGAGTGCACAATATTTGTCGGTAATGGCTCAATAACAATTGAGGAAACTCCGATTTGCTGACCAGCTTCGGTATGTACTGATAGTCTCTGAAATGGAGCATCACAATCAGATTTTTGTTGATGGAGGATGTCTCTCAAATACACAAAGGAGGTGTAAAGCATGACAGTATGTCATCAAGGAGTGAAGACAGTGCTAACTACTTGGCCCGAAAGAAATTGCACAACTTAAAGACGAACTCAAAGGTAAGCTATATCGATGTGAAGGAAAGTAGTAGTTGTTAAAAATATATGCAGAAAATGCTGTACAAACAAAGAAATGTTAAAAGTGCGATTACATTATCATTTGAATCATAGGAAAGTACAGGGTTGGAAAAGTCACTGTAGACCATTCAACTGGTCCCTAAAACTAATACCTCTCAATCACTCACACTAGCTAAGTCTCTCTTAAGTTTTGCTATTTTGTCTTTATGTACTGCCTCTCTGGGCAGCTCATTCCATGCATTCACCACTATCTATGTAAAGTAGTTAAATCTAAGCTGGTTTTGCACCTTTCTGCTTCTAAACTTGAGCCCATATCCTGTGGTTCTAGTGTTTGTGACAATCTCAAACTTACCGGGGTTCAGTTTATCTCTTCCCTGAAGAATCTGCAATATTTGTATATCTTTCCTCAGCTTCTCTTCTCCAAGGTAAACAATCCCAAATTCTTCAACCACACCTCATCGCTTAGGTCCTTTAGACTAGATTTTAGTTTTGTTGCTCTTTTCTGTGTTGCTTCCAATGTCTGGATATCCTTGCGGTAGTATAGTGACTAGAATTGTAAACAGTACTCCAGAGGTGGCTGTACCAGTGACTTGGACAGAGTCATTATCATCTCCTGGGTTTTTTTTTACTGTAGTTTGATTATATATTCAATTCAATTTTCAATTCAATTCAATTCAATTTTATTTGTCATATATGCAGCAGATGTGTGTACTGCACAATGAAATGTTGATTTTTACGAGTCCTCCCAACATTGGAATAAATATGGCATAACAATGAAAGAAATACTAATAGAAATACTAATAGAAAGACAGTAATAATAAATAAAACAACAGTAATAAATAATAATAAATTAATCATTCATGAGTCTTATGGCCTGGGGGTAGAAGCTGTTTCGAAACCTGCTGGTACGAGACCGTATGCTTCGGTATCTCTTACCAGACGGGAGCAGGGCGAAGAGGTTGTGGCTGGGGTGACTCGCGTCTTTAATGATTCTCAGGGCCTTCCCCCGGCACCTCTTGGGGTAGATATCCTGCACAGCAGGTAGTTTAATTCCTATAGTGTGTTGTGCCGCTTTCACTACCATCTGTAGAGCCTTGCGGTCTGTGGCGGTGCAGTTGCCATACCAGGTAGTGATGCAGCCGGACAGGATACTCTCAATGGTGCACCGGTAGAAGTTGGTGAGAATCTGGGGGGCCATTCCAAATTTCTTCAGTCTCCTGAGGAAGAACAGGCGTTGGCATGCCTTCTTGGTTACAACGTCAATGTGATGAGACCACGTTAAGTCCTCCGTAATGAATACACCTAGGAATTTGAAGCTGCTGACCCTCTCCACCTCAGCCCCTTCGATGTAGATTGGGGTATGTCCCTCCCCCTGCCGCTTCCTGTAATCCACGATCATCTCCTTTGTTTTGCTGATGTTGAGGGAGAGGTTGTTGTACTTGCACCATTCTCCTAGGGCTCTTACCTCCTCCCTGTAGCCTGTCTCGTCGCCATCTGTGATCAGGCCTACAACGGTAGTGTCATCAGCAAACTTGATGATGGAGTTGAAGTTGTGCGTGGCCACGGAGTCGTGAGTAAACAGGGAGTACAGAAGGGGGCTGAGCACACAACCCTGGGGAGCTCCCGTGTTCATGATCAGTGTGGAGGAGGTGTTTCTGCCTATTTTCACCACCTGGGGTCTTCCCGTCAGGAAGTCCAGAATCCAGTTGCATAGGGAGGTGTTAAGTCCTAGCTCACTGAGCTTGTTGATAAGCTTGGAGGGGATAATGGTATTGAATGCTGAACTATAATCAATGAACAACATTCTCACATAGGTGTTCCTCTTATCCAGGTGTGATAAGGCAGTGTGCAGCACAGTGGCGATGGCATCATCCCTAGATCTGTTTGGGCGGTAGGCAAATTGGAGTGGGTCCAGTGTGTCAGGTAGTAACAAGTTGATGTGGGTTTTGACCAGCCTCTCAAAGCACTTCATGATGACAGAAGTGAGTGCTATGGGGCGGTAGTTGTTTAAACAGGTTACTTTTGTTTTTTGGGGGGCTGGAATAACCGATGTTATATATCATAAGATGGCAAGGTCTGTGGGCCCATACCTGCTGCAGTTGTGTGGATAGTAAGCAGTATCTGTTCCTGCTACAGCACTTTAAAGGACAATGCTGCCATGGAACTTCAGGATGTTTGTATCTCAATACCCTCTCTGGGTACTGTAAGCAGGACCAAATGGCACCTTGGCTGATGTTGCAGAAATCCCCAGTTGCAGCTTGGAAGGTGTCTGTGGCATAAAGGTTGAACGTTGTGTTGGCTTAGGCAGCTATAGACAAAGTTATTCAGTTACTTGATGGGACTCCAAGTCATTGTGCAGAAGGTGACATAGCCCACCCAGGACATCCTTAAGTGAAGTCACCGAAAACACAACTCCTCACTCAGTCCCCCATAAGGTCTGTTGGGCCTATATACTCATTATAGAGGGGTATAGTGGGATGGCCTAATCTATCTTGATGTTTCCTCACTGTCCTTTGCTCCCTTCTGTTCTCTTCCTCCTCCCATTATTGTGCTCCTAACTTGCCAATGCAAACACAGATTTGATTACATTTAATATAGCTTAGAGGCAGTAATTCTTTCATTGTGCAGGAAAGAAAGCATTAGATGTACAAAAACCAAGATGTCCAAAATGGCTGACTCTTGTGATATCTAGCTATTGTGAATGTATTGTAGGACCCTGTGGCAGAAAAGTTGAAAACAGTGTTGACCTTCTCTGCTGCTGGTAGGACATGGCAGATGGTTGACTGTCCTTGCAGGTTTTCATGGACCAGATGGCACACATCAGTCACAGCTAACTCATACAGTGCTGTTTGGTCATATCTAGACAGCTGAGTCTGTTGCAGTACTCCTGGTCTGTTAATCATTCACCTCCTATGCCATCTACTACTTCTTCCTCCTTCTCCTCCTCCTCCAATGCAATATATAAAGTTGGCTGCTGTACTCCTCCATATTATTTACCTTTCTTATTGCTGTGGTGTTAATTTGAAATCTTCACCTTCATTAAACTCAACAACCTAAATTTCCTGCCCACCCATAGCAAATTTTCAATAGATCTGGGGAGCGAAGGGCTGGAAATTGATTTATTTATTCATTCTCAGGATGTGGGCGTCACTGGCAAGGCCGGCATTTATTTCTCATCGCCAGTTGCCCTTGAGAAGGTGGAGATAGACATTCTTCTTGAACCGCTGAAGGTGTGCATCACCGCATCACCACCTCCTTCTGTGTCCACCCATTTTCCACTCCCCAGGCCTGCAACTTAGGGAACTATGACCTCTGATGTGTTTCCTGCAGTTTGTCTGGTTTGAACATTTGTTTGCACAGGACATCTGTTAGGCCCAAACAACCAGTGTTCTAAGGTCAAGAGAGGAGACCCCAATTTATTTTTTGCAGCCAGGGTTGTGCAAGTGCTCACAAGTGTGGCCTTCTACAGGCTGATGAGGAGGCCTCAAAATTATTTTGAAAAGTGTTCTGATTTTGCAGGCAGCATATGTGGCGCTTGCATCCCATCCTGTGGCCTACCACAGTCTGAAACAGCTTCCCAGTGGAGTTTCCAAAATGCTAATGGTCTTGAGGCGGGAAGCTTGGTCGAGATCAGGGGCTGACATCTCCTGGCAAGATGTACCTCAATCAAAAGAGGCAGAAGATCCCGGCCACTAACTCCAGATCTGATCTGCAGTCATGTATTCGGTTATCGATTTGAATCTATAGCTAACGAAGGCTGCTTATGTTCTTAATTAATGATCTTAACAAAGCCTTCATAAATAAAAATGAGACTTTATTCTCCTCTTTCGTTAACATAGGAACAGGAGTAGGCCATTTAGCCCCTTGAGCCTGTTCTGCCTTTGCCCCATATCCCTTAATACATTTGGTTAACAAAAATCTATCAATTTTAGATTTAAAATGAACAATTGATCTAGCATCAATTGCTATTTGCAGAAGAGAGTTCCAAACGTCTACCACCCTTTGCGTGTAGAAGTGTTTCCTAACTTCACTCCTGAAAGGTCTGGCTCCAATTTTTAGACTATGCTCGCTAATCCTTGACTCCCCAACCAGCGGAAATAGTTTCTCTTTATCTATCCTATCAGTTCCCCTTAATATCTTGAAAACTTTGATCAAATCACCCCTTAACCTTCTAAATTCCAGCAAATACAAACCTAGTTTGTGTAAACCTTCCTGGTAATTTAACCCTTGGAGTCCAGGTATCATTCTGGTAAACATATGCTGCACTCCCTCTAAGTCCAACATATCTTTCCTAAGGTGTGGTGCCCAGAACTGCTCACAGTGCTCCAGGTCAATGTTTCTGTTAAGCTGCGTGGCCATGCGCCCGTGCAGCAAGTTTGGAGGTGCTGCGCAAGCCTGCAGGAGCGGGCTTCAATGCGCAGACGCCGAGTCCCACTCCCAGTCCCCCAGACAGTGGGGCCCAGACAGTGTGGCCCCAACAGTGCCCACAGGAACGGGGGGAGCCGACTTCTACATGGAGGCGCTGATAATTAGGTCTTTTACTCTTCAGGCCCGCAGGGGCGGGCTTCTACACACAGGTGCATGAAGTTGATCTGGCCTCAATCAAGGGTCCGCGACCCCCCTACTGGCGGTGTCGAGAACATCACAGGGTTGTTAGTTGGTTTGTTCCATCAATATACAGGCGAGACTACAGATGTTAATACCATTATGTCAGCAGTCTCCCCTGTGTATTGAGAGGAGTGGAATAGTCACTGGTATAAAGACTGTGCATGCGCAGTTCAGGTTATTTCTATTTCATTGGACTGTTGGACACCATCTGTATTTGTATGTTCCTTAGAGAGTTAGGCCTCGATTTTAACTCAGCTGCAGGCTATTGGCGTGTTCCCCGAATTTCGTGTTTCCCACACAAATCTAAATGGATGTGGGAGATTGATGCAATTTTAACTCAATTGGCCAATTTATTTCCAACGTGTGGGAAGCCTTTGCAAATGGGTTTCTCATGACTGAAAGTCCCCTCCGATGACGTCATCATTGCTGCTGCATTTAAGGTCCACAGCAAGCCTTGCTTCTTCTGCAGACTGCCAAGCTTTCTCCATTTGATGGCACAGGAACCTGCAGGAACAATGGCCAGCGGGAGGCCAAGGGCACCTCCTAAGTTTGACGAAGCACCACTACAGGCATTGGTGGATGGGGCTAGGGTCCACAGGGAGGTCCTGTTCCCTTCATCAGGGAGGAAGAGGCCTCCCAGTCAGACCAAGGATGTGTGGATGCAGGTGGCTAGGGAGGTCAACTCCTTGGGGGTCACACGACGCACCTGGATGCTGTGCAGGAAAAGATTCCATGACCTTTAATGCACTGGAAAAGTAAGTATGAAGTTCCCATCACCCTCAATCTGATCCCCATTGCCTTTCCTCACCAGCACTCAGCTTTAGCAATCTCTTCCTCCACATCTCACTTGACACTCATATCCATGCACCCTTACCCATTCCCTCTCTCTCTATGTTCACATTCACATAACTATTCCACCATGCAGCCCTCACACTCCCTATCACTCTGATGCTTTGAACACAACTGACAACACACAGGGAGGGCCCTTGGTCTTGCAACCTCACTCCATCTTTGTTTCCTTCTAAGTATCTATGCTATGCAATCTCTACACTCACTCCTTCATTTTCACTCAACTTCCACTTGTCTCCTTCATTGCAGGAAAAGAGAGCTCACAATAAAAGGGAAAGTGCCAGGACAGGAGGAGGCCCACCATCATTAGCCCAGCTCACTCCCTGGGAGGAAGGCGTCTTGGAAATTGTCGGGGTTGAAAAAGATGCGCACGTTGGGGACGGACAAACGGGTGCATCACAGCAAGCTGGTGACAGAATAGTTTTCCATCTCTCTCATTGACATTGCATGAGTCGCTAATAATGATTCTGAAGCTACAACAGATGGACTTATGATCATCTGCAATATGCAATGTGCATGTAACCTTGACCTCACATCTCTAACTCTTTCCTTTACTCCCCCCACAGGACCATTGAGAGCCCCCATCCCCACTGTCCAGGAGGAAGAGCCTGAGCTTCCAGACTCCTCAGAGGAATCTGCAACCTCTGAGGGCGCAGCGTCAGCAGAAATAAGCGCACCCAGCACCAGCGCAGACACTCACACCTTGGTGGGACCTTCGGGACATAGAGTAGTGTTGTCACCTGGTGTATCACAGCTCACAAGTGAGCATCAGCAGATTGTGGAGACAGGGACAGCAGTGGAGAGTCCTCGTCGGAGGGCGCAGGACTCTGCCAGCTCGGCTCAGCTGCATGTCGACCCTCTGCGTCTGAGTCCATCCATAAGATCAGAGGTGATGGAACTCCGTGCACAGATGCAGGAGTCTCTGGCAGGTTTTGTCTCTAGGGTTGCTGCGAGTGTGGAGCGAATGGAGGAGTCCATAGCGAACATGGGCAGAGCCTTTGTGGAGTCATTGGCGCATGAACGCATCAACACGGAAATGATGGCTACTTACGTGGAAATGATTGCTGCCTCCATGGTAAGGCTGGCTACGGTAGAGGAGAGGAGGGCTACGGCCATGGAGGAGGTTAGTCGCCAGGGTATGGAAAACATGGTGAGTGTTCAGAATAGAATGACATCTCTTGAGGAGCGATGGGCATCTATTGAACAGAGAAACCAGACCTTCATGAAAGTCCTTCTGAGTAGGACAGCCATTGCAGATATGGGTCCCCATGGCCCCCCTGATGTGCAGCAAGGTGCTCTCCAGCCACTTGCAGGCGCAGATGGGGACCTGACCCATGAGAGGGAGGTTGGTGGCAGACCTCAAGGAATTGTGGGTTCCTCTCCAAGCGCTCACACTTCCATGCCACTGCAGAGCCCTCGGTCAGAGCCCCACCGGAGTCCACACCCAAGTGAGATAGACGTCTCAACCCCTGCACAGCCGCAGGAGCAGCAGACGGTTGACGAGCCCTCACAGGCTCGCCACCCCAGAGGATGCCCGCCAAAGGTGTCGAGACAGGAGCAGCAGTAAAGTGAGCAAGGGGCCTCCACATCTGCTGAAGCCATAGGGGAACCACTACGTAGAAGCACGCCTAAGAGGAAAATAAAGCACAAGTAGTCACAAGGGTAGTCACTTGGGTGAAATGTTATGTATTGTTAAAAAAAGCCATCAGATGAATTCTGTCAATAAAAAGTCTGATGGCTACTGCTGTATTTGTGGCGTGTGTCATTTCACGAATAGGACTTTCACATTGAGGGCTTAGGATTACTTGCAATTGTCAGTATGCTGGAAAAATAGCTAGGAATCCACAGTGTCTTGGCCATTGTCGATGCTCAGGTAAGAAGCTGCGAGGCAAAAGTGCTTGATTGGCTAGGCTAAGCAAATCTGGCCAGGATGACTGCATTCCTTGCATCCCGGGCAGCAATGTTCTGGCGTAATGCTGCTGCTGGTTATTGGTCCTCTGCAGGATGGTCGTTTTCGCCCTCCTCCTCCTCCTCCTCTGCCTCCTCCTCCTCATCATCATCTGAAGAGGGTATGTGAGGAGCCACTTGGTCCTCAGGAATCTGCAAGCCACGACGCTGTGCCATGTTGTGAAGTGCACAGCAAACCATGACGATTCTGGAGACCCTGGCTGCTGAGTACTGTAGGGCTCCACCTGATCTATCCAGGCATCTGAAGCGCATCTTCAGCAAACCGATGGTTTGCGCGATAATGGATCTGGTGGAAATGTGGCTGGAGTTGTAGCACTCCTCAGCTTCGTTGGCTGGCCTCCTCAACGGCGTCATTAGCCAAGTCCTCAGGGGATAGCCCTTGTCTCCAAGTAGCCAGCCGTGAAGTTGGTCTGGCTTTTGTGTGGTAGCCATTTTTGCACCACTCGTTCTGAGAGAGAGAGAGAGAGAGAGAGAGAGAGAGATTTAGAGAAAGACAAAGAGAGAAAGAGAGAGGCTTCTGCATTGAGTCAACGCTGTCTGAGGTAGTTTTGGCTTCTGACCATAACTTTGCAGGTACTTTGCTTTTTGACTGTCATAACTTTGATTGCCCAGATACTATGGGGGCTGCAATGGATGGGAACGTCGTCCTTCTCCATCACATTCAGAGGGCACAGAGATGCAGAGAGAGAGTGGCAATCATGGCCAGACAGAGGAGGGCCAACAGGCGTCGGTACAGGAGACCTTACCCTCCCAGGGTTTTTCGCCAACAGTTCTCATACATCAATATGTCTGAGGAGCAGTGTTTGCGAAGGCTGCGATTCAGCAAGGAGGTGGTCACTGAGCTCTGCCACCTGCTTCAGCCAGATCTGCAGCCTCAACTGAGGAGCAGGATGTCTCTGTCGGTGGCAGTGAAGATAACAGTGGCTCTCAACTTTTATGCCACCGGCTCCTTTCAATCCACTACTGGGGGCATCACCAATAGCTCCCAGTTCGCGGTGCATTGCTGCATCCTTCAGGTCACAAATGCCCTCTTTAAAAAGGAGATGAGAGTACATCTCTTTCCCCATGATCCCGGACAAGCAGCAAGAACGCGCTGCAGGCTTTGCAAGGATAGCGGGCTTCCCCATGGTGCAGGGCGCCATTGACTGCACCCATGTGGCTTTGCAGGCGCCGCAAGAGAATGCCGAGGATTTCCGCAACCGAAAGGGCTTCCATTCCTTAAATGTTCAGTTGGTCTGTGACCACAGGCAGCTGATACCCGCTGTCAATGCCCACTTTCCAGGCTGCAGCCACGATGCCTTCATCCTGTGCCAGACTTCTGTGGCAGACCTTTGAGGCACCGCTTCACCCAGGAGGTTGGCTTCTCGGGGACAAGGGATATCCGCTGTGCACCTGGCTGATGACCCCGCTCCGTACACCCAACACCCCTGCTGAGCTACGATACAATGAGAGCCATCAAGCTACCAGGAATATCATTGAGCACACAATCGGCGTGCTCAAGCAACGGTTCCGCTGTCTGGACCATTCTGGAGGAGCCCTGCAGTACTCGCCTGAGCGAGTCTCCCACTTCGTTGTTGTGTACTGCATGCTGCATAACCTGGCAATCCTCAGGACCCAGCCAATGCCACCAGACATTGGAGCAGCAGCAGAGGAGGAGGATGAACATCAGCAGCACCAAGGTGGGAGGGAGGCACAAAGTGGAAGGGCCGTCCGTCAAAGGCTCATAGCAAGTCGCTTCTAGGCCCCCTCTGAGGGAATGGCTTCTGCCATTCAAACAACCTGAATGAAACCATCCCACAACCCCTAAGCCGGTCAAGGCAACAATGAGTGCAAAGACCAAACATGCACATTTTGAATATAGACACTTCTTTATTTCCCAAACTGTGTCTCATTTCCGCATGACAAAGTAATAGAAAGAAACACTAAAAAAAGCAGTCATTCACATAACTGGCTCTCACAACCTGGAGACAATGTCCAAAACAGTAACAAAAATTTGACCACAACCCTCGGCCTTCAATAAAACAATGAAATACATTTTGCAACACCTCCTACTTTTTGCCCTTCGAGGGTGATCTGCCTCCCTTGCGAAATTGCCCCCTTCCCACCCTGCAGCTCCTCCGTAATGGGACCCCAGTGGCTGCAGCAAGGCTGGGGGAAGGCTGCTGAGTGTCAGAAACTGAGACTGCAGATGCCCTTGAGGGACGGCCTGGACCAGCTCTGGGCCTGGAGGGCCTGGCTGCTGACTGCTCAAACTCTGCATGGGCGGCAGCAGTCTGTCCTACAGGTGATGGCAACCGCAGTGGAGAAGTGACAGTGTTGGCAGCAGGAATGCTGTTATCTTGAGCGAGGACAGCAACTCCCTGCTCGACTGACACACTGGCACTCCGACGGGGCAGCACCTCAGCATACGGAGCAATCTGCTGGAGCACAGATTGCTGGCCTGCTGCGGCGCGGTGAGAGCCCCAGGGAAATCTGCCCGATCCAGCGAGGGTGGCAGCAGTCAGTGCTCGTGTGACCTCAATCTGTGTCTGCATGAGACCAGCCACTGACTGCATTGCAGCACTTAGCATTTGTGTGGCAGTCGTCTGTGCTCCAGCGGAGTGCTCCACACTTCTTGCCAGTGATTCAATGGATTCGGGCATCCTTGCCACTGCAGCCATGAGCTTAGTGTGCCTTTGCTCTGCCTGGGCGCTCATTTCAGCGAGGACCCGCTCCTCACCTGCATTCAGTGCAGCAGGACTCGAGGCCATACTCTCCATCCGGGGAGAAGGCCCCCGAGCTTCCCTAACCCCCTCGCGTTGCTGCAGCCCGCTGGGTCCTGGAGCTTCACCCATATCAGACCATCCCCCACCGCCCCCCCCCCACTCCCCTCCAGGGAAGTCATGTCCCCAGTATGGGCATGGGCTGCCTCGGCAGAGGGTTGTGCTGATGGTCCAGCTTCCTCTTCCTCCTCGCCTTCAGCTTCACTCCCAATGGCAGCTTGAGGGTCCGTTTCCTCACCTGGTGAATCACCATCTGAAAGCAGGGAGGTACAAGAGCGGCTTTAGCGTGAGGACAGGGTGGCAGCAAGGGAGACATGAGTGCAGCGATGTACTGATTTGGATTGAAAGTGTCAAAGGCTGCTGTTGTGAGGAACAAGTGGAAGGAGAGAGGACAAAACGTGATGACCCTACCATTGCTGGCCAGAACGGGGTCGGCGTCTCCAGTGGCGATGGGACCAAGCATCCGGCTTGCCACAATCCTGTGGACGCGCTGCTCAAGATCGCTGAGGGCTTGAAGGTGAGGCTGCCCTCTACCGGTCCATTGCTGCTGTCTCCTATTATGAGCCAGCTTGGCCTGCAAGAAAAAGGAAGGCGTCTGAGCAAATATGCAGCCATGATCTTGCCTGAAATGCCTCCCATGGTTGAATAGCCCTTACTGTATGCAGCCATGATCTTGCCTAAAATGCCTCCCATGGTTGAATAGCCCCTACTGTATGCAGTGTGGAATGTGCGTGTGTGTTTCATGAAAGGGCCATAGGTGTTGGATGAGTGCTGGGCATTGGGGCTTTCAAGACCCTCTGGCCATAAAGTGAGGTGGAGATGGAGGGATGAAGAGGTTTTGAAAAAAGGCACTCACCCTGACGACCCGAGTGAGGTCGTTGAACTTTTTCCTGCATTGCACAGGGGTCCTAGGCACCATGCTGCTTGAGGTCACTCTGTGAGCCACCTCCCTCCACGCTTTCCTGTATTCGCTTGGCAAAGGCCTCCTGCCACTCTCTGGGTACAGTAGAGATCTTCTGCGCTCCACCGCGCCAACCAGAGCCTCCAAGGCACGCTCACTGAAGCGCTGTGCTCGCTCCCTGGCCCTCTCCATGGTCCTTGGCTGGAAAATTTCGCCACAGGTCTGTCCAGGCCGAGACTCAAGGCTCCAGTGAGCAGGGCGTGGCTGCAGAGCAAGATCGACCCTCCCCTTTAAGAACTGACCAGCGCCAGTGTGTCTGTGTTCAATCGCTAACTGACAGCACCTGCGCTGCGCCCGCCCTCTGAGGTAGCGCCTCGCTCCTCGGGCTTAGCGCCTTGAGAGTTGTGTAGTGCCTGATTTAGCGCTCCAATCACCTTCAGGGGTGAGAGAGCCGAATTTTGCAGTCGGCGGCGATAATTTGCGCCGGGCGCTAAACTTTGCGCCCGGCCGATATTCGCGCCTCAAAATGGGCGATACCGAATTTCTCCCCCTAAATACAGGACCAAACTGCAGAACTCCTGTGTTGATTAGTTAATTGAATGCCAATTAAGCCAGTATTTCAGGCCATGATCTAACCTATCCAGACGCTGTTAAAGGCATAATTTATTTTTTGGGCTACCGGGTTTTTTTTCAAATGAGGCTCCACATGCTGGTAACTCGGCAAGGTGATTTGAAGCACTTTTTGGAAGGCTGACCGATTCCTTTGGTTCTTCAGCAAGATCCCACAAACAGCAATGGAATTACAGGAAACTCTTTGGTATCCGGCACCGACGGGACCGGGATGGTGCCGGTTGATTAAAAATTCTGGATGACAGAGAGGGTTATCTACCGAGGCTATTTTTAACAAACAAAAATTAAAAAATCAAGAAATGTGCAGTATACAGTAATTGGGTACTCACCTACAGAATGTTGTGTTAAATGGATGGTGGAAGATTTTGATTAAGTACTGTATGGCCAGTTGAGGGTAATCCATAACTCTTTCATTACTTAACAGTAAAACAAAACTTACACAGTAAACAGAAAAATGGCGGATCGGAAGAGACTACCGGCAGCGTGGGAGAGTCAGACTCCTGTTATTGAGGTGTTCCGACTTCCGACAGCGCCAAGAGGCCGAGTAGTGGCAGTTTGGAGAACTACCCCCCTGACTAACTCGGCCACTGTGGGAGACTCGGACTCGGCAACATTTCCATTTATTGAGGTGTTGTTTTCGGAGTATGAATTTTGCCAGTTAATAGAGAACTCCGGATATTTAGGTACCGTTTAAACGAGTTTCCTGTAATGATCATAATATAATCTGTTTCAGGTGTTGATTTAAAGGATACATATTGGCCAGGACACCAGGAGAACTCCTCTGCTCTTCTTTGAAAGAAAGAGGCCATCCTTGTTCACCACTCTGTCAGGTTAACTGTGCTCATGTTTTCGCCAAATACTGTCACCATGTTCAACCGAAAGGCAGGAGCCCAAGCATCAACAGTGTCTCAGAAAAAATGCTGTTCAGCATTTAAAGAAGAATGGCTTTTGAACGTTGTGGAAACCGAAACAACCGATGTGTCTGGTAGGGGCCTTTGGAAAGTGGGAGACATTTTTTGGTATTCCGTGAGTGCCGGGGTTGTGTGCAAATTATGTTCTGAAGCTAAAGTTAATGGCGCATTTACAATTGGCAAAAAATGGGCTGAATGGAAACTGGACCATCTGAAACACCACTTAGTTCAAAAAGTTCATGTTGATGCAGTTAAAAGGTTACGCAACCGGAAACATGGTTTTGGAATTTGCCATTTATTTGCAGAGTCTGCTGAAAAGCAACAGAAGCACATCGAACTGGGGGACCGTCAGCGAGCAAATCCGGACAAATAAAAATTCTGATTGACAATGTGTTCCTTGCAATAAAAATAAACGCATCCATGTTGTCGGTGCAGAAAATTAACAACCACGCAGTGAGATATGTTAATGTTCCTACCAGCTAGAGAAGCAAGAACAATGCCTTCGAATTTGTACAGTCTATTAATGCTGTAATGCAAAATGAGGTATTGGCAGCTGTACGCAATTCCCGATATGTGGATAGTTGACGAAAGCACCGACATTGGTGTGCATAAAATATTAATCCTGTACATGAAGTTTAGAGAGCAGAATGATGTCAGCCACAAGTTATTTTTATGCTGGTATCATCCAGTTAAGTGCATGTGATGCTCGTAGCATTACAGATGCTATCAAGCAGTTCCACATGGATCACAAAAACTGGATCTACAGAAAATGGTGATGCTGACTTCAGATGTCACATGTCATGTTAGGTAGGCATAATGGTGTAGCTGCCCAGCTTAGAGAGTACGTGCCGCACTTGCTAGAACAATACTGTTGTCCATAGAGAAGATCTGGGAATCGATGCTGCTTGGTGTGCCAATGATGAAAGAAGCGGAAACACTTAGTACGAACTGTATATGCCATATTTAGCAGATCATCTGTTAAGAAAGTGAAGTTTGAGGAGTTAGCCAGCGTCATGCAAGTTGATGCATTATCATTCAGGCCTTTGAATGAAGTGCGCTGGTTATCACGTAAATTTGCTGTAAATGCCCTTCTGAGAAATTATGATGTACTAGTAGACTACTGCAAGGTGGAAGCCAATGATAATAATGATCCTATATTGAAGTACTGTCTCAAAAAGCTTACAGATCGTATTGCACTGACTGTGTTAGGTGATGTTTTGGGGGAAATGTCTGAACTGTGCCACATTTTTCAAAGAAGTAGGGCTTGATTTTGCCAGGCCCGAGGAGGCGGGATTGGAGGCGTGTGAGGTGTTAAAAATCGCAAAAACTGGTGGATGGGCCCCATTACGCCTCCATCCCGCCTCCGAGCAATTTTCCCACATGCAAGTTTTCTGACCCCGTCTTCATCCCGCCTCCAGGAGGCGGGATAGGCCCTTAACAACCAGTTAAGTGTCTCCATAATCCCATTTTGAGAGGCCTTTCTGATTTTAACAGTTTTACCACATGCTGCACGCCTCCTCTGAAAAACGCCAGTGAAACCTGGTGGCAGCACAAGTGGATTGCTTACTAACAGCTGCAGCTCCACCATTAAAAAGGAGTTTTCACCAATCATCATTTGCAGGTGGCAGAACTTTGTTGTCTCAGGTCTGGGGGAACTTTTAACAGGCCTACTCATTGTTGTGGAAGTTTGGAGCCTGACACCCATCTCCAGTGTGACCTCCTGGGAAACCCCTCTCCCCACCTTGAATGAGCGCTTCCTCAACTGAGGTATATACCAGAAGAATGGGAACCATTTATTTCCTTTCCTCCTGGACATCAGATTCAGACGAAGACCAGCCGCGGCAGCAGCAGAACCCTGACCAACAGCAGCACCAACTGCAGGAGCAACAGCAGGAGCTCCAAGCTGCTGCTCACCCACCTGAAGCTGCACAGGCCAGAAGGTGCCAGCGCATGGAAGCCCGTCGGTGCAGGAGATACCCCCCAAACAGGGTCTACAGACACAGGGTCAGCTACCTCAACATGACTGAGCAGCAGTGCCAAAGGAGGCTCAGACTTTCGCGAGAGGTAGTGGGTGACATCTGCGCAATGCTGCAGCAAGACCTGGAGCCCAGAGGAGCAGGTGGACACCCCTTACCAGTGGCCGTCAAAGTCACCACCGCACTCAACTTTGTTGCTTCAGGCTCATTCCAGGGATCAGCAGTAGACATCAGCGGCATCTCCCAGGCGGCCGCACACACTTGCATCACGCAGGTAACAGATGCCCTCTTTGCCATCGCGCACAATCACATCCATTTCTCCAAGGATCAAGCCAGTGTAACTGCGCGTTCGGTTGGGTTTGACAATCTGACAGGCTTTCTAAGGGTGCAGGGCATCGTTGACTGCACACATGTGGCCCTTAAGGCACCCCATCACAATCCAGGTATTTTTGTCAACCGCAAGGGCTTCCACTCCCTCAGCGTACAGCTGGTGTGTGACCACAAGAAGGAAATTTTGCATGTTTTTGCCAAGTACCCTGGCAGTTGCCATGACTCCTTCATACTGTGCCAGTCTAGTGTGCCTCCGCTCTTCAGTCCACCAGACCAACTTAACAGATGGCTACTTGGAGACAAGGGCTATCCCCTGAAGACCTGGCTAATGACACCGTTGAGGAGCCCATCCAACGAAGCTGAGGAGAGCTACAACTTGAGCCACATTTCCACCAGATCCATAATTGAGCAAACCATCGGCTTGCTGAAGATGCGCTTCAGATGCCTGGATAGATCAGGTGGAGCCCTGCAGTACTCAGCAGCCAGGGTCTCCAGAATCGTCGTGGTTTGCTGTGCACTTCACAACATGGCACAGCATCGTGGCTTGCAGATGCCTGAGGAACAAGTGGCTCATCACATAGCCTCCTCAGATGAGGAGGAGGAGGAGGAGAGCAACAACGACCAGCTTGCAGAGGCGCATCAACCAGTGCCAGCAGCATGCGAGCACATTGCTGGCTGGGAATGCAAGGCACACAATCATCTTGGCCAGATTTGCATAGCCTAGCCAATCAAGCACTTTTGCCTCACAGCTTCTTAACAGAGCATCGACAATGGCCAAGAACCTGTGGTTCCTACCACTCTGACCACCATACTGACAATTGCAAGTCATCCTAAGCCCTCAATGTGGAAGCCCCATTAGCGGTATGACACACGCCACAACTGCAACAGTTGACATCAGAATTTTTAATGACAATAACCAACAGATGGCTTTTCAACATTAAACATAACGTTTCACCCAAGTGACTACCCTTGTGACTACTTGTGCATTATCTTCCTCTTACGCGTGCTCCTATGTGGTGCTTCCCCTGTGGCTTCAGCAGATGTGGAGGCCCCTTGCTCACTTTCTTGCTGCTCCTATCTCAACGCCTTTGGCGGGCGTCCTCTGGGGTTGCGAACCTGTGAGGGCTTGTCAACAGTCTGCTGCTCCTGCAGCTGTGCAGGGGTTGAGACGCCGATCACAGTTGGGTGGGGACTCTGTGGGGCTCTGACCGAGGGCTCTGCAGTGGCATGGTCGTGTGAGCGCTTGGAGAGGAGCCCCCACTTCCTTGTTGTATGCCACCAACATCCCTCTCATGGGTCAGCCCCACTTCAGAGCGAGCAAGTGGCTTGACAGCACCTTGCTGCAATTCAGGGGGGCCATGAGGACCCGTTTCTGTACTGGAAGTCCGACTCCCGAGGACTTGCCTGAAGGTCTGGTTTGTTTGCTCAAGAGCTGACCATCGCTTGTCAAGAGATGTCAGTCTATTCTGAACAAATACCATGTTTTCCATACCCTGGTGAATAAGCTCCTCCATGGACGTAGCCATCCTCTCCTCTACCGTAGCCATTCTTTCCTCTATGGTAGTTATTATGTCCATGTATAATTGAGACACGGACTGCAGGACTTGATTATAACAAGTCTTTACTGAATGGAGACAACCTGGAAACTGAAACTACAGAAGCCTGCTAGGGCCTTTTATACAGGGGTGGTCACTGCCGGTACTGCAGTCTGAGACCAGTTATTCCCTTAAAGGTACAGATACAACAATTCCTCCCCTTTTAGATAAACAGTACATAACATTCATTTAACAACTAAATAATAACTAATTACAATTACAATTACGGTTGCTAGATATATTGGTTGAAGTTAAGCAATTATAAGTTCAGTCTTTGAGGAGGCTTCCTGATTCTGTCTGGATAACGCCTCTTTGGGATATCAGGTTCTTCTGGCAAGGTTGAGTCGGGATCAATGTCGTTGTTTGGTTCGTCTGCTTCCAATATCACCGATTCTGCGGTAGATGCAATTGGTACTTCGGTTTCATCGCCAGGTGTATCAGATCGTGGTGTGGAATTGACGTTTTCCAGTGACTCTAGAATCTGGTCAGCATGGCGTCTTATAATGCTCTCTCCAATGTCCACGGTATACATTAGAGGTCCTTGCCGTGTACAGATCGTTCCTGGCTGCCATTTCTCTGTGCGGTAGTCCCGGGCCAAAACTGGTTGGCCTATCTTAAAACTCCTGTTCGGCCTTTCATTCATATTCTGAAACTGCCTGTTCTCCACATCTCTTCTCACGTTTGGCTTAACCAAATCCAAGCGGCATCGTAGTCTTCGATTGAAGAACATCATGGCTGGAGTTTGGTTGGTAACCGCATGTGTCGCATTCCGGTAGGCAAACAAGAAGTTATCCACCTTGTGTTGTAGGGGTATATCTTCATTACACATTGCCTTGATAACCTTCTTGAATGTTTGAACAAACCTCTCAGCCAATCCATTAGTGGTTGGATGATATGGGGCGGATGTGTAATGCTTAACACCATTGTTCTTTAAGAACCTCTGGAACTCTTCAGACACAAACTGTGGTCCATTGTCAGAGCAAATCTGTTCAGGCAGCCCATTCCTGGCGAATATGGTTCGTAAGACTGTGATAGTTTTTTCTGTGGTGGTTGAGGACATTTTTATTACCTCTGGCCACTTTGAATGTGCATCCACCGCAATTAAAAACATCAAGTCCATAAAGGGACCAGCAAAATCAATGTGCACCCTTTGCCATGGAGATGAAGGCCACTCCCATGGATGTAGAGGGGCTTGTGGTGGGGCGTTTTGGACCTTCTGGCATCCTGTACAGCTCTTGGTCATCTCTTCGATTTCTCTATCGATTCCCGGCCACCACACAAACGCTCTGGCTAAGTTCTTCATTTTCACCCCTCCCAGATGACCATCATGAAGCTCATTGAGCACTCTATCCTTCAATTTGGGTGGAATTACTACACTGGATCCACACATCAAGGTTCCTCTGCACACTGACAGCTGTTCTCTTCTCGGCGAGAATGCTGGCAGCAGTGGTTCACCATGTGCTGGCCATCCCTTCACCGTTAAATCATAGACCCAGGAGAGTGTCGGGTCATTTCGTGTTTCCTTTTCTATGTTTGCATTCGTCACAGGGAGACATTCGACTATAGTCGAGTGGAATAACTCCACTGGATCCACTGCCAGTTCTTCTTCCACCGTCGGCAATGGTAGGCGCGACAATCCATCAGCATTCCCATGCTGTTTAGTTCCTTTGTACTCGATGTCATATTGGTGTGCCCCTAGGAAAAGGGACCACCTCTGTAGCCGTTGTGCCGTCATTATCGGTACGCCCTTCTGAGGGTTGAAAATGGAGACGAGAGGTTGATGATCAGTTAGTAGAGTAAATTTCTGACCGTGCAGGTAGTGATTGAACTTCTTCACCCCCCACACCAGGCTGAGGGCCTCTCTGTCAATCTGGGCGTAATTACGCTCGGCTGAAGTTAACGAGCGTGACGCGAAAGCTATCGGCCTCTCTGAACCATCAAGGAATTTATGTGACAGTACCGCCCCAATGCCGTAGGGAGACGCATCACACGCCAGTCTTATCGGTAGTGATGGGTTGTAGTGAGCCAATACTTCTCTTGAAGTGATTCGGTCTTTACTCTTCTGAAAGGCCCACATACATTCATCGCTCCATTTCCAAGCTACTCCCGTTCATAGTAGGGCGTTCAGTGGAAGCAGAATTGTGGACAAATTCAGCAAAAACTTATGGTAGTAATTCACCAATCCGAGGAATGACCTCAGTTGCGAGACATTTTCAGGCGCTGGAGCCTTAACTACCGCTTCAATTTTGTCAGGGGACTTATGCAACCCCTCTTCATCAAACACATGGCCACAATACGATATCTGTTTCTTAAAAAACTCGCACTCGGGGCGATTGGCTCGTAGCCCATGTTCACGTAGTCTAGTGAGCACCTGCTCTAGGTTGGCAAGGTGTTCACTGTCATCTTCGCCTGTCACGAGGATATCGTCCAAGTAACACTGAGTCCCCGGAATCCCTTGCAGGACTTGTTCCATCGCTCTTTGCCATATCGCTGGAGCTGATGCTACTCCGAATACCAGTCGATTATACTGGTAAAGACCTTTTGTGAGTGTTTATCGTGAGATACTTCCTAGAGGATTCTTCAACCTCCATCTGCAAATATGCTTGTGCTAGGTCAATTTTTGTAAAACGCTTCCCTCCAGATAGTGAGGCGAAGATATCTTCTATCCTTGGAAGAGGATATTGTACTGTGTGAAGGACTGGGTTCACCGTCACCTTGAAGTCCCCACAGATGCGAACCTTCCTTGGCTCCTCAGACTTATTGTTTAACGTTTTCTTCATGACAGTTACGATGGATGTCGCCCACTCGCTCCAGTCTACCTTAGATAACACGCCTGCATTCTCCAGATTCTCCAGCTCTGCCTCGACGGCTGGGCGAATTGCATATGGTACCGGTCTTGCTTTGAAAAACTTGGGAATTGCATTCTCCTCTATTTTTATCGAGGCGGTTACGCCTTTAAGAGTGCCCAGTTCTTGTTGAAATACCTCTTTGGCGTCAGCTAAGATTGTTGACAATCGTCCAGGAGTGACGTCGTCATCCTTTGTACCAGCCACCGTCAGTGCCTGAATGGAGTGCCAGTCTAAACTTATCTTTCTGATCCATTCACATCCCAATAACGGTGGTCCACCATCTTGCAGAATGTAGAGACACAATTTCTGTATTTTCTTGCCGTTGTATTCGACAGGCACCCTCATTTTTCCTCTGGGGTATACTTTTTGCCCTGTATACATCCTCAAGACAATGGATGTCTCTCTCAAGGGTATGTGTGAGAATAACCGCTCGTAGTCTCGTCGATTCATGACGGTTAGAGCTGATCCTGTATCCAATTCCATTTTAACTTGGGACCCTGCTATCGTGAGGGTGACCCAAATGGTTCGGTGATCCTCTTTTGCGATTACGTTGTGAAGTTTGAGACAGCTTAGTCTCTTGTTTCCGGATTCACTATCGCTCATCTAGTCTTCGGAACTACTGTCCGTCATCTTTTGTACTTTCCTGTACGGTTCCTTAGTAGCCTTTTTGTTGTCGTTGGTCTTCTTCCCAGACCTGCAAACTCGTGCAATGTGTCCCATCTTTCCGCATTGCCTGCATATTTTGTCCTTGGACCAGCAGTCCTTCTGGTCATGGTTTGTTCTGCCGCAGCGATAACATTTTGCAAATCCCCATGTCATTTCGTGGGTGCCGTATTCCTGTGGCTTTTGTTGTATTTCCGCAGCTCCCCTTGCTGCTGCTTCATACGATACTGCCACGCTGAAAGCCTGATCTAGCGTCAGCTCTTTCTCTGAGAGTAACCTCTTCTGGGTGCCTTCACTCAGGGGTTCACATACAAATTTGTCCGGTAAGGTATCTGCCAGTCCTGCTCTGAACTGGCAGTGCTTTGATAGCTTGCGTAGTTCCGTAAGGTAATCAGCATTGCTCTCATTTTTATGCTGATTTCTCCTATGGAATTTAAATCTTTCTGCTATCAGCAGCGGCGTAGGATTTAGGTGTTCCTGTAGGATAGGAAGAATTTCATTAAAACTCTTCGCCTTCGGTTTGGCTGGAGTAATCAGGTCCCGCAATAGGCTGTACGTTCTTGCGCCCATTAAATTTAGCAATACCGATGCCTTATTCTCATCGGCTATTTCGTTTGCCTCGCAATATACCTCGACTCTTTCCACATACGTGGTCCAGTCTTCTATTGCATTATCGAAGACAGTGATATTGCCAGTCTTTGGCATCTTGAAAATCTAAGATGGCGCCTCCCGCGCTTTGCCTTCGTCCCCAATGGATCAAAATGGTGCCTCCCGTGCTTTTCCTTCTTCCCCGCCGAGTTAAGATGGCGCCTCCCGCGCTTTCCCGCCGCTGCGGCTGCTGCCAACGCTGTTGCTGGCGATTATATTTATTTTACTATCCTGTAATGGCGACGCCCTATGGTCTTTGCGCCTCCCCGATCGCTGCTGCCAATGCCGCTCTCCACGGTATTTTTATTTTTCTATCGCACTTCAATATTTGCTCCGTTAATTGAAGAACCGTTCCCGTCATGGAGCGGACCCTCTGGGACACTTCCCTCCCTCTTCTTAGGTCCGAACGCTGCCCGGCTTCGAAGCACCGGCCGCACCCTGTGTGCTCCACCCTCTCTCTCTCTCTTTGCTTCCCGACTCGCTGCCCGGCCCCGTTGCAGAGCCACCCGATCGAGCTCTAGCCCGCCGCAGCCCAGGAAGGATCAGTGCACTACCTGCCACCAGCCCGATTAGCTGGGAAACCACAGACTGGAGAACCAAGCCTGGCTCTCGACAGTCTCTCCTGCACTTTTCAATTCAACGATTTGGAGGGCGGTTGCCCACGGTCGACGCCCGTTTCTCGAGTTTCTTTCGATTATTTTTTTTTCTTTCTTCTGGCTTCGACCTTCAATAACGTCATCTGAGGTGCTGCCGAGTTGCAGGTAAGTTCGTTTCTTACTCGTCGCTAGTATTATGTCCGTGTATAATTGAGACACGGACTGCAGGAGTTGATTATAACAAGTCTTTACTGAATGGAGACAACCTGGAAACTGAAACTACAGAAGCCTGCTAGGGCCTTTTATACAGGGGTGGTCACTGCCGGTACTGCAGTCTGAGACCAGTTATTCCCTTGAAGGTACATACACAACAGTAGTCAGCCTTACCATGGAGGTAGCCATCCTTTCCACGGAGGTTGCCATACTTCCTGTGGTGATGCGTTCATGCGCCAACGCCTCCACAAAGGCTCTGCTCATGTTAGCGATGGACTCCTCCATTCGCTCCACACTCGCAGTGACCCTGGAGACAAAACCTACCAGAGAATCCTGCACCTCTTCCCGGAGGCAGAGGGTCGACATGCAGCTGAGCCGAACTGGCAGAGTCCTATGCCCTCCGACTAGGACTCTCCACTGCTGTCCCTGTCTCCACCATCTGCTGATGCTCACTTGTGAGCTGTGATACACCAAGTGACAACACTGCACTATCTCGCGATGGTCCCACCGAGGTGTGAGTGTCTGCGCTGGTGCTGGGTTGGCTGAATTCTGCTGATGCTGCACCCTCAGAGGTTGCAGCTTCCTCTGAGGAGTCTGGAGGTTCAGGCTGTTCCTCCTGGATAGTGGGGACGGGGGCTTTCGATGGTCCTGTGGGGGAGTAAAGGAAAGAGTCAGAGATGTGAGGCCAAGGTTACATGCACATTGCATATTGCAGGTGATCAAAGTCAATCTGTTAAGAGCATCAGAATCATTATCAGTAACTCATGCAATGTCAATGAGAGAGATGATAAACTATTCTGTCACCAGCTTGCTCTGATGCACCCCCCACTTGCGCATCCTCCTCCACTCCCACGGTCTCCAGGGCCGCCTCCTCCCAAGGGGTGAGGTGGGCTACTGAGGGTGGCCCTCCTCCTGTCCTCACTCTTTCCCTCTTATTGTGAGCTCTCTTTTCCTGCAATGAGGGAGACAAGTGGAATTTGAGTGTGAATGAGGAGTGAGTGCAGAGAATCCATATCATTGATGGTTAAAAGGAGACAAAGATGGAGTGAGGTTGCAAGACCAAGGGCCCTCCCTGTGTGTTGTAAGTTGTTTTCATAGCATCACAGCAATCAGGAGTGTGAGGGCTGCATAGTCGAATAGTTAGGTGAATGTGACCATAGAGAGAGAAGGAATGGGTAAGGGTGAAGGGATGTCAGTGTCAAGTGGGATGTGGAGGAAGAGGTTGTCAAAGCTGAGTGCTGGTGAGGAGAGGCAATGGGGATCAGATTAAGGGTAATGGGAAAGTCATACTCACTTTTCCAGTGCGCAGAAGGTCATGAAACCTCTTCCTTCACTGCAGCCAGGTTCCGCGGCATATAGACAAAGAGTTAACCTCCTGGGCCATTTGATCCACACAGCTTTCGTCTGCTGTGGAGACTTCTTCCTCCCTGAGGAAGGGAAGAGCACCTCCTTATTTCCTCTTGCTCCCTCCACCAGAGCTTGCAGGGCGGCGTCATCGAACCTTGGTGCAGACTTTGGCCTACTGCTGGACATAATGGCTGGAAGAATCTATCACAGCAAAGGGCATAAGGTTTGCAGTCTGCAGAAGAAGCAAGGCTGCTTGCAGGCCTTAAATCCAGCAGCACTAATGACGTCATCGGAGGCGACTTTCAGGATGGAAAGACTAAGTGGGCCAGGGGTTCCCACCCGCTGGAAATCAATTGCCCAATTAGGGGAAAATCGCATATTTTTCCCACATCTAATTGAATTCGGGTGGCTAACACGAAAAGCGGCTGACACCCCCCCAGCCTGCACCAATGACAAAATCGAACCCGTAGTCGCCATGTCATTGAAGCCTATCACTATGCAAAGGTCAAAATTGCAAAATTGCGCGCCCAGTACCTTGGAGAAGAAACTCACTGGAATGAGAAAGTGAAACAAGAAATGGCATCTCTCACTAATACCATCCAAAAAACAGGTATTCTTTGTTTCATTACAAGACTATGTGAACATTTAGATGCTCAATTTTTGGAGAATGAGCTGCAAGAGTGGTCTGCATTTGATAGCGAAGCACTGGTCTCAGCCAAATTTGATTACGGCACAGAAAATGTAAGTAAACTCATTCGCAAGTACCCAGCAGCCTTGAATCTACCAGTGCAAACTGATGCATCAATAACCGATCACATCTGCAAGCGGTACACAGACTATAAATTTATCGTTGTGGAAAAACTGAAAGCAGGTGCGATTAGTCCATGTGCCGACATGGTAACTTGCACACTGAAAGAAGAGCAGTTTACAGACTTGGCTGGGTTGGTTGATGTATGTGGCACCTTTCAAGCCTCCAGTGCTGATTGCAAACGTAGCTTCAGGTTAATGAATCAGATCGAAACCAAGTCTCGCAACAGACTGGAAGTTACCCATCCGGACCACCCGTCAGGATAAAATCCTACCTCACAGCAAACTAAGATGTTAACCTTGACGGAATTGTCCATCACGGGAAAACTGAAACAGGCGGGCGAGATTTCCAGCATGATGTAACTAAGTCAGGTTGAATAAATATCAACCTTATTTACTTGCATTGTTGTCTACACAGTAATGCCATTTGCCAACTTTCTTGATGTAATCATGATTCGTGAGACATGCGATTTCAAAAGAAAACTCACTGCTTCTTACCTGAAGTGGCAGACGAGGACGAGGCCGAGGCCAGGAGTGGAACTGAGGACGAGGACGAGGCCGGGAGCCAAGGATGAGGCGAGGCCTGGAGTGGAGCTGAGGACGAGGACGAGACCGGAAGCCGAGGACAAGGCGAGGCTGGGAGTGGAGCTGAGGATGAGGACGAGGCCGGGAGTGGAGCTGAGGACGAGGACAAGACCGGGAGCCGAGGACGAGGCGAGGCCGGGAGTGGAGCTGAGGACGAGGATGAGGCCGGGAGCCAAGGACGAGGCGAGGCCGGGAGCCGAGGACGAGGCAAGGCCGGGAGTGGAGCTGAGGACGAGGCCGGGAGTGGAGCTGAGGACGAGGCGAGGCCGGGAGTGGAGCTGAGGACGAGGCGAGGCCGGGAGTGGAGCCGAGGACGAGGCGAGGCCGGGAGTGGAGCTGAGGACGAGGCCGGGAGTGGAGCTGAGGACGAGGCCGGGAGTGGAGCTGAGGACGAGGCCGGGAGTGGAGCTGAGGACGAGGCGAGGCCGGGAGTGGAGCCGAGGACAAGGCGAGGCCAGGAGTGGAGCCGAGGACGAGGCGAGGCCGGGAGTGGAGCTGAGGACGAGGCCGGGAGTGGAGCTGAGGACGAGGCCGGGAGTGGAGCTGAGGACGAGGCCGGGAGTGGAGCTGAGGACGAGGCGAGGCCAGGAGTGGAGCCGAGGATGAGGCGAGGCCGGGAGTGGAGCCGAGGATGAGGCAGTGGAGCGGTGGATGAGGCAGGGAGCCGAGGATGAGGCGAGGCCGGGAGTGGAGTGGCGGACGAGGCAGGGAGCCGAGGACAAGGCCAGGCCAGGAGTGGAGCGGTGGAAGAGGCCGGGAGCCGAGGACGAGGCCAGGCCAGGAGCGGAGCGGTGGACGAGGCAGGGAGCCGAGGATAAGGCCAGGAGCAGAGTGGCGGACGAGGCTGGGAGCCGAGGACGAGGCGAGGATGGGAGTGGAGTGGTGGACGAGGCCGGGAGCCGAGGACGAGGCCAGGAGCGGAGCGGCGGACGAGGCTGGGAGCCGAGGACGAGGCGAGGCCGGGAGTGGAGCGGTGGACGAGGCTGGGAGCCAAGGATGAGGCAAGGCTGGGAGTGGAGTGGCGGACGAGGCCGGAAGCCGAGGGCGAGGCGAGGCCGGGAGTGGAGTGGCGGACGAGGCAGGGAGCTGAGGATGAGGCGAGGCCGGGAGTGGAGTGGCGGACGAGGCAGGGAGCTGAGGATGAGGCGAGGCCGGGAGTGGAGTGGCGGACGAGGCCGGGAGCCGAGGACGAGGCGAGGATGGGAGTGGAGTGGTGGACGAGGCCGGGAGCCGAGGACGAGGTGAGGAGCGGAGCGGCGGACGAGGCTGGGAGCCGAGGACGAGGCGAGGCCGGGAGTGGAGTGGTGGATGAGGCAGGGAGCCGAGGACGAGGTGAGGAGCGGAGCGGCGGACGAGGCCAGGAGCGGAGCGATGGACGAGGCCAGGAGCGGAGCGATGGACGAGGCTGGGAGCCGAGGACGAGGCGAGGCCGGGAGTGGAGCAGTGGACGAGGCTGGGAGCCAAGGATGAGGCAAGGCTGGGAGTGGAGTGGCGGACGAGGCCGGAAGCCGAGGGCGAGGCGAGGCCGGGAGTGGAGTGGCGGACGAGGCAGGGAGCTGAGGATGAGGCGAGGCTGGGAGTGGAGTGGCGGACGAGGCAGGGAGCTGAGGATGAGGCGAGGCCGGGAGTGGAGTGGCGGACGAGGCCGGGAGCCGAGGACGAGGCAAGGCCGGGAGTGGAGTGGTGGACGAGGCCGGGAGCCGAGGACGAGACGAGGCCAGGAGTGGAGTGGTGGATGAGGCCGGGAGCCGAGGACGAGACGAGGCCAGGAGTGGAGTGGCGGACGAGGCAGGGAGCTGAGGACGAGGCGAGGCCGGGAGTGGAGTGGCGGACGAGGCAGGGAGTTGAGGACGAGGCGAGGCCGGGAGGATTCGAGAGTTGCCTACCTCTGAGAAGAAAGCATCAGACTGCAAGAAATGCTGCTGAATCGATTTGTAAAGTCAGATGTGGTGAGCAGTGCCAATCAATGACGTAAATAACCATGGTGGATTTCCAAGATTTAACAAATGAGAAGGAAAACAAAGTTGTGTGCTGGCATTAAAGCTGAACTGTTTATTGCCACTAATGGAGAGTCAGACAGTGCTACACTTCAGAGGTTCTGTGCTGGAGTCAGAGGTTTATTTTGCAGCTATCCAGAAACTACTGAGAAAATTACCAACAACAGACAAAATCCTTCAGGCGTTGGGACTGCTACATTCAGCTAAAAAACTGGATTATGATTAAGGTACAGTTAATAATCTATTAACATGATTTCCATCTGTGACAAAATCGGAGGACGAAAAACAAACAATTGTGAATGAGTGGAACCACTTTCTGATCCAGCAAATGAGCAGCAAAGTTTTATCTGCTCTCCTCAGGAGAAACAAATGATCTGGCCTGCTATGAACTGAAACCTTCGCCAGCTGCTGGAAATTGCAAACCACGCAGCGCTCCAGCAGATGATGTTGTTGCAAAAGTTGTCGTTGTGGAATAACTTGTAAAATTTGCCCATGAACCAAAAGAGTCGCGCTGAGGAGTTTGTGGCCCATTCAGTGCTAGAGAAATAGAGGGAGCATTGCTTCAGGTGTGGTCTAACCAGGGCTCTGTATTGCTGCAGCGTAACTTCTACCCCCTTGTATTCTAGTCCTCTAGATAGAAAGGTCAGCGTTCCATTAGCCTTTTTGACTATTTTCTGTACTTGTCCATGACATTTTAATGTATGTACATGGACCCCCAAGTCTCTTTGGACCTCCCACTGTTTCTAGTTTTTCACCATTTAGAAAGTATTCTGTTCTATCATTTTTAGGTCCAAAGTGGATGACCTCACATTTGCTTACATTGAAATCTATTTGCCACAGTTTTGCCCATTCGCTTAATCTATAATATCTCTTTGTAATTTTATGCTTCCATCTACACTACTTACAGTGCCACCTATCTTTGTGCCATCGGCAAACTTAGATATGTGGCTTTCTATCCCATCATTTAAGTTGCTAATAAATGCGGTGAATAGTTGAGGCCCCAACATAGATCCTCGCGGGGCGCCACTAGTCACATCCTGCCAATTGAGTACCTGCCCATTATCCCTAATCTCTGTCTCCTGCCACTCCATCAATTTCCTAACCAGTCAATAATTTGCCTTCAATTCCATGAGCTTCAACTTTAGCTAACAGTTTCTTATGAGGGACTTTATCAAATGCTTTCTGGAAGTCCTTATAAATAACATCCATAGACATTCCCCTGTCCACTACTTTAGCCACCTCTTCAAAAAATTCAATCAGTTCTGTCAGGCATGAACTATCCTTTACAAATCCATGCTGGCTCTCTCTGATCAGGTGAAAATTTTCAGTGTTCAGCCACTCTACCTTTACTTATAGACTCTAGTAATTTCCCAACAACAGATGTTCAGCTAACTGGCCTATAATTCCCTTGTTCCCCTTTCTCACCTTTCTTAAATAGCAGAGTGACAGGTGCAAGTTTCCAATCTAAAGGAATGGTTCCCGAATCAAGAGAACTTTGGAAAATTATAGTTAGGGCATCTGCAATGTTCTCACCTACTTCCTTTAAAACCTTGGGATAGAAACCATCTGGTCCTGGGGATTTGTCACTCTTCAGTGCCATTATTTTCTTCATTACTGTTATTTTGCTTACGTTAATTTGGGCGAGTCCCCATCCCCGATTCAATTTGTTTCCTTAGAATATCCGGCATGCTATCCTCTTCTACCGTAAATGCTGACGTAAGGTAATTATTCAACATGTCCACCATTTCCTTATTTTCATTTACAATATGCTTACTGATCAATTTTTAGAGGGATGCAAATCTTCTAAGCACTAAACATGGATAAATAATGTTTCCACTTTCTAATACTTGTCTACTTTTTGTTAAGTTTGCAGAGAGGAAAAGGTGGTCCCAAAACAGGTAGCAAAATGAATTTAGACATCCAAGACATAATTTCCTATGTAACCTATGCTGTTCTGAGTAAACAGGATTAAATTGGAATCAAATCAATCATTATTGAAATACCACAATATAATCAAAGTATAATACATATGAATGCATAATTCTATTCTGTACGTCAGTAACTGAATAATGATCGTTGGTCATATTGACTGTACCTTGCCAAAGAAATGAATTAAGATTGCTGAAGTCAGGTTTTATTTTATTGTCACAGTTGAGTTTAGAATTTATATGAAACAATTTGCATGAGAAATTTCCATGCGTCTTAGGAATTTTGCTCGCACTTGCCAACATCAGCACAAAGTAAACACTCATTAGAGAAACACATACAAAGGATGCTCAATGATAAATGTACTGAATATGGATTTTCCCAACAAGTGTGGGATATCAAATAAGCCAAGAGGAGTGCCTCCAACCCGAATGGGTTGTGAAGGGTCTCACCAGATGAATATTTAACAGTTTAACAACAAGTGCTTTGCTTGTACCACAAGTGCAGTATCAAATTTGATAATAGAAAAGCATTTTATTGCTATGCAGTTTGCAATGCCTGTCTGTGATTCCTACCTGTGAATGCCATGTACACTGGATCAATGCACGGCGCGTTTATTGTAAGGAGCTCAGATAGCATGGATATTCGGGGAAAGTAATCGGCCTGATGGTTGGTTAATTGGTGATAACACCATTTCGAGCACCACACACTGAGGCGGAGATGAAATTTAAGGAAGCCCATGTCTCCACCAGACAGGTTGTCGAGGGAGCCTTTGGAGTCCTGAAGAGCTGCTGCAGGTGCTTGAAACGATCTGGCAGCGTACTGCAGTATTCCCCAGAGACAGTGGCCAGAATTATTTTAATGTGCTGTGCCTTGCATAATTTCGCTCTCGAGCAAGGTCTGGGCCTGGATATTCAGGGAGAGGAGTCGGTTGAGCTAAATGTCATGCCTCGGGAACAGGAGCTGAGTGGTGCTGAGCCTGCACAGGAGGCAACCGCTCGACAGGACAGGGCTGTCAGAGCTCAGTCCCTCCAGCATATCTTCGTGTAATGAGCCCCACCTCATGCTCCCCTCCCCTATACTGAGAGCAGTTATTTTAAAAATCAAGAGATTTATTACAATCTCCAATTGTTAATGTTAAATAAATAGAATTTTACTGTTCAAAATATAGATAAATTTGTTTCCATTTGTTACAGCAAGCATTGAATTTTTCTTTCATAATACTTTATAAAATGTTACAAAGTTTTAATAATCAACAAGAGTGGAAAGATTTATTGAAAATTGTACCATACAAAAATTTTCAAAATTTATTCCACATTGAGAAAATGCAAATATGAAACATGAAACCTCAATTATTCAAAATGCAAAAATGAAGCTACAAGAATTATTCAAAAAGTGCAAACAAGAAACTCTTAACTATTAATAAAGTTTAACTTTTGAAAAGTGCAAATAATTAACAACTATTCAAACATTATAAAATGTGCAAACAATGAAATTAAACAATGTTTCAAAAAACACTCTGTCAACTCCCACCTTGGATGACGAGGAGAAAGTGGAGGTAGTAGAGACAGGACAAAAATTCCCCCAACTCCCTCAAGGCACCTCGCTTGGTCGCTGTGTCCAGACGGGTTCTTCCACTTGCTGCCCCCCCTGCGCTGTCTAGCGGCCACTGTGATTGGCACATACCTGCGGCGTGGTGGAGGAATGTAGGTCTGATGAGCTGTGGGCTCAAGACTCGCCAACTCTTATGGCCGTCTGCTCCTGGAACAGGGATGCTGCTGCCTGCATCCATGGATTGAGATTGAGAGCTTCTTTGTACAGCCTGTTGTGTGCAGCTGACATTGTGCCTGCTGCTGCCAAGAGTGGTGCCGCCATCCATGGAGGTGGAAGTATTAGCCACATAAGAACATAAGAAGCAGGAGCAGGAGTAGGCCATTTGGCCCTTCGAGCCTGCGCCGCCATTCAATATGATCGTGGCTGATCTGATCTTGGCCTAACTCCACTTTCCCGCCCATTTCCCATAACCCTCGACTCCCCTGTAGCTCAAATATCTGTCTATCTCCGCCTTGAATATATTCAATGACTCAGCCTCCACCGCTCTCTGGGGTAGAGCATTCCAAGGATTCTGAGAGAAGAAATTCCTCCTCATCTCCGTTTTAAATGGATGACCCCTTATTCTGAAACTATGCCCCCTAGTTCTAGATTCCCCCACGAGGGGAAACATCCTCCCTGCATCTACCCTGTCAAGCCCCCTCAGAACCTTATATATTTCAATAAGATCACCTCTCATTCTTCTAAACTCCAATAAGTGTAGGCCCAGCCTGCTCAACCTTTCTTAATAAGACAACCCCTTCATCTCAGTAATCAACCTAGTGAACCTTCTCTGAACTGCCTCCAATGCAAGTATATCCCTCCTTAAATAAGGAGACCAAAACTGCACACAGTACTCCAGGTGTGGTCTCACTAGCGCCCTGCACAGTTGTAGCAAGACTTCCCTACTTTTATACTCCATCCCCCCTTGCAATAAGGGCCAACATTCCATTTGCCTTCCTAATTACTTGCTGTACCTGCATGCTAACTTTTTGTGTTTCATATATGAGGACCCTCAGGTCCCTCTGTACCGCAGCATTTTGTAGTCTCTCTCCATTTAAATAATAATTTGCTTTTTTATTCTTCCTACCAAAGTGGATAACCTCACATTTTCCCAAATTATACTCCATTTGCCAAATTTTTGCCCACTCACTTAACCTATCTATATCCCTTTGCAGACTCTGTGTCCTCCTCACAACTTGATTTCCCACCTATCTTTGTATCATCAGCAAATTTGATTACAGTACACTCGGTCCTTCATCCAGCTCATTAATATAGATTGTAAATAGTTGAGGCCCCAGCGCTGATCCCTGTGGCACCCCATTTGTTACAGTTTGCCAACCTGAAAACGACCCATTTACCCCGACTCCCTGACATGGACCCTACAAGCCAACCTACCAGTGCAGAGTTCACCGACAAGCTCACCACCGTGATGAGTGGAATGATCTTCAGCTGCGATGCCCTGCAAGGTCTCATTGACAGACTGTATGCCGTCTCTTATGGCGACCTCCAGTCTGTCTCCTAAGATCTGTTGTAGAGTTTCCTTGTGTCAATGGCACTTGGTCCTAGGTTACCCTGTCAATAATTCAGCTTGCCAATCCCAATTGAGTATAACAAGGCTTTATTTTAACGCTAAGCACAAACAACAATTAACAGAATCAAGGTTGGTCTTACCCGATCTGAGCCTCTGTTCGCACCCTTTTATTTGTACCCCTTTCCTTATGGCTCTGTGGTGCATGTATATCTTTGCTTCAGCTGAAACTCATTTGGCTCCATTCTGTCTAGTTTCAACCAGCCATTCTCTCACACAGACTACTGTGCCCTGTTTGCCTGGAATTAGGTGTGATTCTAATCAATTGTCAAAGCATACAATTGATAAGTTGTTAGCAGCTAATGAAGTTAAAGCCATCGAAGGTCATCTAACAGTTAACAAGGTATTGTACACATTATTAACAAACATTCACTACAAGCCGATAGCAAAATACTGCAGATGCTGGAAATCCGAAATAACAACAGAAAAGGCTGGAAAAACTCAGCAGGCCAGGCAGTATCCATTAACTCTGTTTCTCTCTCCACAGATGCTGCCTGGCCTGCTGAGTTTTTCCAGCCTTTTCTGTTGTTATTCACTACAAGCCCACTGACTCCCACAGCTACCTGGACTACACTTCCTCCCACCCCGCTTCCTGTAAGGACTCTATTCCATTCTTTCAGTTTCTCCGTCTCCGCTGCATCTGCTCTGATGATGCCACCTTCCATATCAGTGCTTCCGACATGTCTTCCTTTTTCCTCAACCAAGGATTCCCCTCTACTGTGGTTGACACGGCCCTTGACCGTGTCCGTTCTATCTCCCGCACTTCTGCCCTCACCCCTGCCCCTCCCTCCCGGAACCACGATAGAGTTCCCCTTGTCCTCACCTTTCACCCCACCAGCCTCCACATTCAACGGATCATCCTCCGCCATTTCCGCCACCTCCAGCGTGATCCCACCACCAAACACATTTTCCCCTCACTTCCCCTTTCAGCATTCCGAAGGGACCATTCCCTCCGCGACACCCTGGTCCACTCCTCTATCACCCCCAGCACCCCGTCCCCTTCGCCCGGCACCTTCCCGTGCAAGTGCAGGAGATGCAACACATGCCCTTATACCTCCCCCTTTCCCACTGTCCAGGGCCCCAAACACCCCTTCCAGGTGAAACAGCAATTTACTTGTACTTCTTGCAATTTAGTATACTGTATTCGCTGCTTACGATGTGGTCTCCTCTACATTGTGGAGACCAAGCGTAGGTTGGGTGACCGCTTTGCGTAACACCTCCGTTCAATCCGGAAGGGGGACCCCGAGCTTCCGGTCGCCTGTCACTTTAATTCACCGCTCCATTCCCACTCAGACCTCACCATCCTCGGCGTCTTGCATTGTTCCATGGAAACTCAGCGTAAGCTCGAGGAACAGCACCTCATCTTTCGAATAAGCACTTTACAACCTCTGGACTCAAAATAGAGTTCAACAATTTCAGATCATAACCTCAGCCCCTATTATATATATTTTTTATCCACACTTTTTGTTTGTGTCTTCTTTTCTTCTCTCCCACATGGCAGCTGTCTTTCATTCTGCAATTTACACTTCATCTAGAGCCATCCTTTGTTTCTTAACCTGTCCCATTACCATCTCCTTTTGCCTTAAATATCTCTTACTGTCTCTTAACCACTCCTGCATTCTATCCTATTTATTCTTTTATCCCCTCCCCCCTTTCCCAGCCCCTACACTTGCTTAAAAATCTGTTCCTTTTCCTGCTTTTTTCCAGTTCTGACGAAAAGTCATCGACCTGAAACATTAACTCTGTTTCTCTCTTCACAGATGCTGCCTGATCTGCTGAGTATCTCCAGCATTTTCTGTTTTTATTTCAGATTTCCAGCATCTGCAGTATTTTATTTTTGTATTGTACACATCCTGATTGGCTCCACTCTGTCTGGCTCCACTCTGTCTAGCTTCAACCATCTAACAGTTAACAAGGTTATCTTACAGGTCTAAACCACAGAAGCCTGAACATCCATCGAGTTGGGGGCCCTGGCTTCTACTTCATTGTCCCCTTGCAGGGGACCTTCGGATGGCCCAAGGCAGCAGTCAACTGGTGAGTCAACTGCTGGATGGTCTTCTAGATTACAGCTGTTGTCTGTCCAATGTTGTTGCAGACCTGTGCAGCAGATTCTGAGACCAGGCCAGCAAGATTTTCCAATGTGTCCTTGATGGAGGATGGGGAACCCCTCCCCCTCTAGTGCTCCATTTCCGGATGACATTTCAGGCTCCGCTGACTCACCAATCCCAGTGTCCACCTTCTCACCAGAGATGCAGATACATCCTCCATCTCCAAGTATTCCACCTCCACAGTGCTGTTGGAGTCAGACACCTGGGAGCTACCGCGGCACAGAATCACTCTCTGAGCACGGTCGTACGTGTCCGCACTGGTGCCAGGCTGAGAAAAGTTGGCTCACTCTGTCTCTGCTTGGGGGTGGCCTATTGGTGGGGTTGAGGGTTCACTCCCAGGAAGGAGCATTGGTGAGGAGCCCAAGCTTCTCATTAATCCCTGGCTTCTCATTAATCCCTCATTATAGGAAACAAACTGTATGCTGAAGCCAAGGCCCTCTCCCTCCATCTCCCACTGGTGCTGCTCTGCCTCACTTGACCTTGACCACCACCACCGCCACCACCACCGACAACAACGACGAGACAACTAGACTCCCTCGCTGAGCCTCGATCTCATCGAGAAGTGCCTGGAGATTCTCATACATAAAGTTGACTGCCCTCTTGCACCCATCTTTAGGAATTTTTGAATCAGTCATCTGCACATTGGGGGAACTGGAGTAGGTCATTTAGCTCCTCGAGCCTGTTCTGCTATTCAATGAGATCATGGCTGATCTGTGATCTAACTCCATATATCTGCCTTTGCCCCGTATCCCTTAATACTTTGGTTAACAAAAATCTATCAATCTCAGAAATTGCTCAGACTGAAAAGACTCATCACTGTTCTTAAAACTTATGCATGATTAAAATTAAAATTAATTAAAAATCAGTCAGATCAATGCATTCCTTAAATCAATTTGCACACTGCTCAGATTGAAAAGACTCATCACTGTTCTTAAAATTTATGCATGATTTAAATTAAAGTTAATTAAAATTAAATTTAAATCAATCAATTGGATGAATGCTGTTTTATAAAATCAATTTGCACACTGCTCAGATTGAAAACACTCATCAATGCTCTTAAAACATGATTTAAATTAAAGTTAATGAAACTTAAATTTAAATCAATCAATTGAATCAGTGCAGTTCCTTATATCAATTTGCACACTGCTCAGATTGAAATCACTTACTACTGCTACGCATTAAATCAATCAGATAAGTTAGATCACATGGCAGAGAGGAGTGTCATTTTACCTTTTTCTCTTCAGCCTCACTCTGAATTTAAAATTTCCACACTTGCTTTAGTTATAACCAGGTATTTGAGGCCCAATTGGCTCTGTTTTCAGTCACTTGTTGATCATGTTCCATTGCACTGATTCACGGGAAATCTTGGGTGGAATCTTAACTGGAAGGCCGAGCTCGAGGCGGGACTGCTGGTTTTCAGGTTCCAGTCCTGCCCCCAGCGATGTCTGATGAGCTGACGCTATTTTCCCCTGATTGGCCTTGTTAAGCCCACCCTGCGGGCTTGCCGGCCAATTAAGGGAAAGCCAATGTCAGATGACATCAGTTGATGACGCTTCATCTGCCGGTTTTCTTAAAGGCATATGTGCCACACTTGTTTGATAGATGATTTGACAGTGTTTGACAACAATGAGGTGCTGTCAAACACTAACAATCACTGCCCAAAGGTGAGCCCTTGGACCCAGGCTCTCCAATTACTCTCCCCTTAGGATAAAACAGATGGCAGCTGCAGCTAAGATTGCAGAAGCCATCTGTCACTTCTCCCGATGAGATGAGCCTACACAAACACTTGTCACCTGCAGAAACATCTAAACACATTAAGCATTATTTTCATAACTTTTCCTTAGCTCTGATACTCACCAGTGTCCCATTGAATCCATTAAACCGCTTCTGCAGCTGTCACATATACACAAAAATTACAGTAGACCCACATCACGTCTCACTTACCCTGGTGGGGTTCCCCGACATCGGGAAGCTCACAGCAGCAGTGGAAAAATGGGAAAAAGCATCTTAACTACCTGTTAACAGGCAGTTAAGTGGTTGTAATCCTCTTCCTGCCTCTAGGAGCCGGGACCCTGCGCAAATCGGGAAGATTGGTTGGAGGCGGGTTTGGGACCCACTCCCATTTTGGGGGATTTTCCCAGCAGTCACACTTCCAGACACGCCTCTTCAGGGCTGGTAAAATCCAACCCCTTATGTTCAGCGATATGCAAATGAGTTTGGGCGGAACCAAGAGGCCATATCCACAGAGGCCTTTAAGGGAGCACTGCTCCTACAGCAACATTACTGAGGAGCAACGTATGAGGTGCCATCACGTCACCACTGAGCTGTGTCACCTGCTGCAGCCGCAAGTACAGCCAAAAAAACCAGGGCATGGACAGCACTGCCTGTGGCTGTCAAGGTCACCTTCACCCTCAATGATTATGCCACCGGCTCCTTTCATGCGGCAACAAGTAACACCAGCAATATCTCACGAGTTGGACTAAGGTAGCGTACAGGAAATGTCACTGGGGCTAGTAATCCAGTGGAACCTGGACTAATGATCCAGAAGTGTGAGTTCAAATCCCACCATGGCAGCTGGGGAATTTAAATTCAGTTAATTAAATAAATCTGGAATAAAAAGCTAGTATCAGTAATGGTAACCATGAAACTATCGGATTATATGATTTGACAAAATAATTGTATTATTTCTCTAAATTATATTTATGTGCAAGTAAAAAAGTGTGATTGTAGGCCCAATTATTGTGAGACCAGCAAAACTGGAGCTCCACTTGTCCATGGCATGGGCCTGCAGTTGTCAATGGTAGGGTGGGCTGGCCTTGGCATGTTTGTGAGGTAAGTCCCTCCCCTTATTTTCCATATTCTCCCTACACATTGAAAATCCGCACAAGGTAGCAAACCTGTAGCCTGGTTGGCTGGGAGTCACAAAATTAAGTGAAACAGCAGCTCTTGAAAGGCTACTGCTTATCAATAAAGGGGAGTGGCCTGGTTTTTTTTCACTAATGTCCTTTAGGGAAGAAAATCTGCCGTCCTTACCTGGTCTGGCCCATATGTGACTCCAGACCCACAGCAATGTGGCTGACTCTTAACTGCCCTCTGAAATGGCCCAACAAGCCACTCAGTTGTAACAAACCGCTACGAAACACAATAATAAGAATGAAACTGGACGGACCACCTGGTATCAACCTCAGCACCAGCTAGGGACACAGCAATCGCACACCCAGCCCAGTCAACCCTGCAAAGTCCTCCTCACCAACATCAGGGAGAGCTGTCCCACAGACTAGTCAAACAACAGCCTGACATAGTCATACTCATCCATCACCATCCCTAGGTATGTCCTGTCCCACCGGCAGGACAGACCCACCAGGGGTGGCGGCACAGTGGTGTACAGTCGGGAAGGAGTGGCCCTGAGAGCCCTCAACATTGACTCCCGACCCCATGAAGTCTCATGGCTTCAGGTCAAGCATGGGTAAGAAACCTGCTGATTACCACCTACCACCCTCTCTCAGCTGATGAATCAGTACTCCTCCATGTTGAACACCACTTGGAAGAAGCACTGCGAGTAGCAAGGGCATACAATATATTCTGGGTGGGGGACTTCAGTGTCCATCACCAAGAGTGGCTCGGTAGCACCACTACTGACCGAGCTGGCCGAGTCCTGAAAGACATAACTGCCAGTCTGGGCCTGTGACAGGTGGTGAGAGAACCAACATGAGGGAAAACCTACTTGACCTCATCCTCACCAATCCACCTGTTGCAGTTGCATCTGTCCATGACAGTATTGGTAGCAGTGACCACCACACAGTCATTGTGGAGACGAAGTCCCGTCTTCACACTGAGGACACCCTCCATCATGTTGTGTGGCACTGCCACCGTGCTAAATGAGATAGATTCAGAACCGATCTAGCAGCTCAAAACTGGACATCTATGAGGCGCTGTGGGCCATCAGCAGCAGCAAAATTGTATTCCACCACAATCTGTAACCTCATGGCCCAGCATATCCCTCACTCTACCATTACTGACAAGCCAGGGAACCAACCCTGGTTCAATAAGGAGTGTAGAAGAGCATGCCAGGAGCAGCACCAGGCGTACCTAAAAATGAGGTGCCAATCTGGGGAAGCTGCAACACAGTTTAAAAGTTTAAAGGCGGAAGCAGCATGCTATAGACAGGGCTAAGCGATCCCACAATCAACGGATCAGATCAAAGCTCTGCCAGTCCTGCCACATCCAGCCATGAGTGGTGGTGGACCATTAAACAACTAATGGGAGGAGGAGGTTCCATGAATATCCCCATCCTCAATGATGGTGGAGCCCAGCATGTGAGTGCAAAAGACAAGGCTGAAGCTTTTGCAACCATCTTCAGCCAGAGATGCTGAGTGGATGATCCATATCGGTCCACTCCTGAGGTCCCCACCATCACAGAAGCCAGTCTTCAGCCAATTCGATTCACTCCACTTGATATCAAGAAACAGCTGAGTGCACTGGATACAGCAAAGGATATGGGTCCCGACAACATCCCGGCTATCGTGCTGAAGACTTGTGCTCCAGAATTAGCCGTGCCTCTAGCCAAGCTGTTCCAGTACAGCTACCACACTGGCATCTATCCGACAATGTGGAAAACTGCCCCGGTATGTCCTGTCCACAAAAAGCAGGACAAATCCAACCCAGCCAATTACCACCCCATCAGTCTACTCTCAATCATCAGCAAAGTGATGGAAGGTGTCATCGAGAGTGCTATCAAGCGGCACCTACTCACCAATAACCTGCTCACTGATGCCCAGTTTGAGTTCCGCCAAGACCACTCGGCTCCCGACCTCATTACAGCCTTGGTCCAAACATGGACAAAGGAGCTGAATTCCAGAGGCGAGGTGAGAGTGACTGCCCTTGACATCAAGGCAGCATTTGATCGAGTGTGACATCAAGGAGCCCTAGTAAAACTGAAGTCAATGGGAATCGGGGGGAATACTCTCCACTGGCTGAAGTCATACCTAGCACAAAGCAAGATGGTTGTGGTGGTTGAAGGTCAATGATCACAGCCCCAGAACATTGCTGCAGGTGTTCCTCAGGGCTGTGTCCTAGGCCCAACCATCTTCAGCTGCTTCATCAATGACCTTCCCTCCAACATAAGGTCAGAAAGGGGGATGTTCGCTGATGACTGCACAGTGTTCAGCGCCATTCACAACTCCTCAGATAATGAAGCAGTCCATGCCCACATGCAACAAGACTTGGATGACGTTCAGGCTTGGGCTGATAAGTGGCAGGTAACATTCACGCCACAGAAGTGCCAGGCAATGACTATCTCCAACAAGCGAGAGTCTAACCACCTCCCCTTGACATTCAACGGCATTACCATCGCCGAAACCCCCACCATCAACATCCTGTGGGGTCACCATTGACCAGAAATTTAACTGGACCAGCCACATAAATACTGTGGCAACAAGAGCAGGTCAGAGGCTAGGTATTCTGCGGCGAGTGTCTCACCTCCTGACTCCCCAAAGCCTTTCCACCATCTACAAGGCACAAGTAAGGACTGTGATGGAATACTCTCCACTTGCCTGGATGAGTGCAGCTCCAACAACACTCAAGAAGCTCGACACCATCCAGGACAAAACAGCCCACTTGATTGGCACCCCATCCACCACCTTAATCATTCACGCCCTCCACCACCAGCATACCGTGGCTGCAGTGTGTACCGTCTACAAGATGCACTGCAGCAACTTGCCAAGGCTTCTTCGGCAGCACCTCCCAAACCCACGACCTCTTTCACCTAGAAGGACAAGGGCAGCAGGTGCATGGGAACACCACCACCTCCAATTTCCCCTCCAAGTCACACTCCATCTTGACTTAGAAGGATATCGCTGATCCTTCATCGTTGCTAGGTCAAAATCCTGGAACTCCCTCCCTAACAGCACTGTCAGAGTACCTTCACCACACGGACTGCAGCAGTTCAAGAAAGCGGCTCACCACCACCTTCACAAGCGCAATTAAGGATGGGCAATAAATGCTGGTCTAGCCAGCGCCGCCTACATCCCATAAATGAATTTTAAAAAACACTGATGTATCAGGGAGCCCACGAATTAAAAAAAACACTGATGTATCAGGGAGCCCACTGAGGCTCTCTAAACCTTGAGGTACACCTACAGATCCTTCCATATTAACAGAGCGAAGCAGGACGAGAGAGCACTAGGTTTTGCCTGCAAGGCAGGCTTCTGCAGGGTGCAGGGTGCCTTTGACTGCACACACATTGCTCCCTATCACCAGCCTGGCATCTTTATCAATCAAAAGGGATTCCACTTCCTCAGCTGGTTTGCGACCACATGTGGCATGCCATGCAGGTCTGTGCCCACTATCCTGGCTGCAGTCATGACTCTTTCATCCTGCGCCAAGTCCTCTGTGCCATCTTTATTCCAACCAGGCCGCCTAGTTACAGACTGGCTACTGGGCAACAAGGGACATCCTCCCTAGACACAGCTCATGACTTCAGTCAGGAACTCGCGCACAGCTGCAGAGCAGGCCTACAGCAAGAACTATGCTTCCACAAGGAACATCGTCAAGCAAACAATCGGTATGCTCAAGCAATGCTTCTGCTGCCTGGAGGAGCTTTGCAGTACTCCCAAGGGGGTAACAAGATTTCTCTTTGTCTGCTGCATGCTCCACAGCTTCGCCGTCATGAGGGCCCAGCGCTTACCATCACCTGGGCAGCAACAAGTAAATAAGGAAGCGGAGGTTGAAGAGCAGGAGGAGAGGCAGTGACCACCAGAGCTCCTATCTGCCTGAGCTCTCAGAGACAAACACAGCGAGGAGTACTTCAACTAAATCAACCCTCCCATTCCTCATTCACCAACAGTCCCATGATCCTCACCAGTCTTCTTCCAACCACCATCCGATTGCCTTCCTTCACTCCAAATTTATTGTTCTTGCCCTCACTTGACTGAAAAGACAAAAATCAACACCAAATCCAGAGCAAAAGAATATAGTTATCAGTGAGATAATGCATCACATTTAAATTAGTATTACAGACTTTGTTCAGGGATTCACAACAGAGCTAGGGAATCAAAACTTAAACACTTAATTAATTAAATACATTAGAGATGGCAGGGCAGGCGATGTGTTACTGCTGCAACATGTGGGAGCTGGTGGACACCATTGAGGTCCACGGTGACCACATTTGCAGTAAGTGTTGGTTGCTTGAGGAACTTTGGCTCCGTGTTGATGAGCTGGAGTCCGAGCTTCAAACACTGCGACACATCAGGGAGGGGGGAGAGTTACCTGGACGCTGTGTTCCAGGAGGCAGTCACGCCCCTTAGATTAATTAATTCAAATTTGGTCCGTGGTCAGGGACAAGTGGGTGTGACTACAAGCAAGACAGGTATGGGGATCCAGGAGGTAGTGGTGGAGGAGCCTCAGCCCTTGCTCTTGTCCAACAGTTACGAGGCTCTTACTCTCTGTGTGACTGCAGTGAGGATGAGCAAACTGATCACAGCACCGTGGTACAGGGAGCCATTCAAGTGGGGGGAGCAAAAAGAAATGTGGTAGTGGTAGGGGACAGTATAGTTAGGGTGACAGACACTGTTCTCTGCAGCCAAGAGCATGAGTCCCGAAGGCCGTGTTGCCTGCCCGGTGCCAGGTTAAAGGACATCTCCTCTGGGCTGGAGAGAAACTTAGAGTGGGAGGGAAAAGATCCAGTTGTCATGGTCCATGTAGGTACCAACAACATAGGTAGGACAAAGAAAGAGGTTCTGCTGTGGGAGTATGAGCAGCTAGGGGCTAAATGACAAAGCAGAACCACAAAGGTAATAATCTCTGGATTACTACCTGAGCCACGTGCAAATTGGCATAGGGTAAATAAGATCAGAGAGATGAACGAGTGGCTCAAAGATTGGTGTGGGAGAAATGGGTTTCGATTCTTGGGGCACTGGCACCAGTACTAGGATAAGAGGGAGCTGTTCCATCAGGATGGGCTTCATTTGAACCATGCTGGGACCAATGTCTTGGAGAATCGAATAACTAGGGCTGTAGATAGGGCTTTAGACTAAATATTGTGGGGGAGGGATATGCTGAGCAGAAATTTAAAAAGTCAAAGAAAAATGAGAAGGCAAAAGCGCAGGGTAGCGATAGGGGTAATGATAACCAGAGTGTGACAGAAAGGGAAGAGCGTATACCTATAAGAGTGCATCAGAAAGAGGGGTCAGAGTAGGGAAAATGGTAAAAAGACAAAATTAAAAGCTCTATATCTGAACGCACACAGCATTTGTAACAAGATAGATGAGTTGACAGCACAAATAGAAATAAATGGGTATGATCTGATAGCCATTACAGAGACGTGGTTGCAAGGTGACCAAGGCTGGGAACTGAATATTCAGGGGTATTTGCCATTTTGTAAGGATAGGCAGAAAGGAAAAGGAGGTGGTGTAGCTCTGTTAATAAGGGATGAGATCAGTGCAGTAATGAGAAATTATATTGGCTTAGAAGATCAAGACGTACAATCAGTTTGGGTGGAGATAAGAAATAATAAAGGTAAGAAGTCACTGGTGGGAGTGGTCTACAGGCCCCCAAACAGTAGCCACACTGTAGGACAGAGTATAAGTCAAGAAATAATAGAGGCTTGTAAGAAAGTTACGGCTATAATCATGGGAGATTTTAATCTTCACATTGATTGGACAAAGCAAATTGGCAAAGGTAGAATTGAGGAAGAATTCTTAGAGTGTATACAGGATGGTTTCTTGGAACAATATATTGTGGAACCAACCAGGGAGAAGACTATTTTAGATCTGGTAATGTGTAACGAGGCTGGATTAATTAATGATCTCGAAGTGAAGGATCCTCTTGGGAAGAGTGATCATAGCATGGTAGAATTTCAAATTCAGTTTAAGGGTGAGAAAGCTAGATCTCAAACTAGTGTCCTGAACTTAAATAAAGGTAATTACAAAGGTATGAAGGCAGACTTAGTTAAAGTGGACTGGGAAAATATATTACAGGGTAAGACTGTAGAAAAGCAGTGGTAAACATTTAAGGAGATATTTCATAACTCTCAGCAAAGATATATTCCAGTAAAAAAGAAAGACTCTAAGAGAAGGATGAACCATCCATGGCTAACTAAGGAAGTAAAGGATGGTATCAAATTGAAAACAAAAGCATACAATGTTGCGAAGAATATTGGAAGGCCAGAGGATTGGGAAATTTTTAAAAACCAGCAAAGGATGACTAAAAAAATGATAGAGAGAGAAGATAGCTTACAAGAGTAAGCTAGCAAGAAATATAAAAACAGACAGTAAGAGCTTCTACAGGTATATAAAAAGGAAGAGAGTAGCTAAAGTAAACATTGGTCCCCTGGAGGATGAGTCTGGGGAATTAATAATGGGAAATAGGGAAATGGCGGAGACTTTGAACAAATATTTTATATTGGTCTTCACGGTAGAAGACACTAAAAACATCCCAATAATGGATAATCAAGGGGCTATTGGGTGGGGGAGGGGGGGACTTAAAACAATCACTATCACTAGAGAAAAAGTACTAGGCAAACTAATGGGACTAAAGGTGGGCAAGTCCCCTGGACCTGATGGCCTGCATCCTAGAGTTATAAAAGAGATGGCTGCAGAGATAGTGGATGCATTGGTTGTAATCTACCAAAGTTCCTTGGATTCTGGAGAGGTCCCAGTGGACTGGAAAACCACAAATGTAACGCCCCTATTTAAGAAAGAAGGGAGGCAGAAAACTGGCAACTATCAACCAGTTAGCCTAACATCTGTCATTGGGAAAATGCTGGAGTTCATCATTAAGGAAGTGGTAGCAGGACATTTAGAAAATCATAATATAGTCAAGCAGGGTCAGCATGGTTTTATGAAAAGGAAATCATGTTTGACAAATTTGCTGGAGTTCTTTGAGGATGTAACGAATAGGGTGGATAAAGGGGAACCAGTAGATGTTGTGTATTTGGATTTCCAGAAGGCATTCAATAAGGTGCCACATAAAAGTTTTCTACACAAGCTAAGAGTTCACGGGGTTGGGGGTAATAAGCATGGATAGAGGATTGGCTAACTAACAGAAAACAGAGAGTCGGGATAAATGGGTCATTTTCAGGTTGGCAAACTGTAACTAGTGGGGTGCCGCAGGTCCCAGTGTTGGGGCCTCAACTATTTACAATCTATATTAATGACTTGGATGAAGGGACCGAGTGTAATATAGCCAAATTTGCTGATGATACAAAGATAGGTGGGAAAGCAAATTGTGTGGAGGACGCAAAGAATCTCCAAAGGGATATAGATAGGCTAAGTAAGTGGGCAAAAATCTGGTAGATGGAGTATAATGTGGGAAAATGCGAGGTTGTCCATTTTGGTAGGAAAAAGAAAAAAGCAAATTATTATTTAAATGGGGAAAGATTACAAATTGCGGAGGTACAGAGGGATCTGGGGGTCCTTGTACATGAAACACAAAAAGTTAGCATGCAGGTACAGCAAATAATTAGGAAGGCAAATGGAGTGTTGGCCTTTATTGCAAAGGGAATGAAGTATAAAAGTAGGGAAGTCCTGTTACAACTGTACAGGGCGTTGGTGAGACCACACCTGGAGTAATGCGTACAGTTATGGGCTCCTTATTTAAGGAAGGATATACTTACATTGGAGGCAGTTCAGAGAAGGTTCACAAGGTTAATTCTGGAGATGAAGGGGTTGTCTTATGAAGAATGGTTGAGCAGGTTGGACCTATACTCATTGGAGTTTAGAAGAATGAGAGGTGATCTTATTGAAACATATAAGATTCTGAAGGGGCTTGACAGGGTAGATGTAGAGAGGATGTTTCCCCTCATGGGGGAATCTAGAACTAGGGGGCATAATTTCAGAATAAGGGGGCACCCATTTAAAACGGAAATGAGGAGGAATTTCTTCTCTCAGAGGGTTGTGAATCTTTGGAATTCTCTTCCCCAGAGAGCTGTGGACATTGAATATATTTAAGGTGGAGATAGACAGATTTTTGAATGGTAAGGGAGTCAAGGGCTATGGGGAGCGGGCAGGGAAGTGGAGTTGAGGCCAAGATCATATCAGCCATGATCTTATTGAATGGTGGAGCAGGCTCGAGGGACCAAATGACCTACTCCTGCTCCTACGTCTTATGTTCTTATGTAATGAATACTTGATTAGACTTATTTATTTTCAACATCAGTCAACTTCAATTTTCGCAGAAGTAAAAATAGGCATCCATAGGAACTATGAGGGAAAAATTGGGTATTGCCCATTTTGGGGCGCTAATATCGGCCGGGCGTAAAGTTTAGCGCCTGGCGCTAATTATCGCCTCTGACTGCAAAATTCGCCACTGGAGGTGATTTGAGTGCTAAATCAAGCACTACACACCTCTCTTAAGGTGCTAGTGTTGGGGAGCGAGGCGCTACCTCAGAACGCTACCAATGCTCAGGCAATGTCAGTTACCATGGAAGCCAGACAGACTGGCACTGTCCAATTCTTAAAGGGGAGGGACCATCTTACTGGCCAGCCACACCCTACTCATTGCCGCCTTGAATCTCGGCCTGGAGAGACCTCTAAAGCAATTGTGTTGGAAGCACTAATGGATGGGCTCAGGGAAAGAGCTTGGCGCTTAGGAACCTCAAAAGTGGTGCTGAGGGCCAAAACTCCTTAGGACAGAGCTAAAGCTCTCTAGACATCTCCCTCTCAACCTGCGTGTACCAAAAGTTTTGCCGACAAAAAAAGGCAGGAAGCGGCCGCCTTTAAATAGCGCTCCCCCAGCCCCTTCCCAACTCAAACGTTCCCCTCTACCTGTCGTTCCTAGCGGCAGGTGCTAAGGCAGGGGGCGCGACTCAATTTCTGGTCTGGGGCACTACCGATGCGTTTCATGCATGCATGACGTCACGATCTGCGGGAGCAGGAGATTGTGGCAGTAGTGTTTAGCACCAGCGCAAAACGACTGGTCCATTTTTCGCGAGTGGCGCTAAAATCACCACGCTCGGGCGCTAAGTTGCTAGCATCCCATTAATGCCCCCGGAGGCATTAACGGGAGGCGCTAACCAACCGAATTTTTCCCCCCATGTGTTAGACCTATATGTATAAATTTAGAAACTTTGGGAAATTTATTACTGCTAAAGATACTAATACATCACTGCTTATTCTAACACTTAGCAAGCCCATAGTGTCTGGCTTCTGTGCTTGTTTTACCATCCTGCTGCTCCTATGAGGTGCTTCCCCAGTGGCTACAACTGGAGAAGTGTAAGGCTGCTGAGCTTCCATTGAGAACACTGCAGATGGCATTGGAGGATGAGCTCGAGCAGCTCGAGGGCCTACAGGGGTTGGCTGCAGACAGCAGCATCTTGGCATGGGCTGCAGCAGTCTGGCCCAGCTGGTTCACTGACAACAGCAAGAGCACTGGGGGAGCAGGCATGCTGTCATCCTGAGAGAGGACAGCAGTTGCCTCTCCTATGGAGCCTAAGCCAGTCTCCTGGGTCGACGCCTCAGCACTCCTGGGGCTCTGCTGGAGAACTGAGTGCAGGAGTGATGTGATGCCCTGGGTACCTCTTTTAACAGTAGCCCTCAAGCCAAGCTGGCAGCCATCTGAGCTTCCATGGCAGCAGTTTGTGCTGCCATGGAAACTGTCAGAGCTACCATAAGATGTTTCAGCATGGTGGGTTCCACTGTGATGCTGATGGATCTGAGCACGGATTCAGTTCATGTTGGACAGAATGAAGCCTCGAGACAAGTTGAAGCTGGACTCCTCCATGTTCAAGTTCTCTGGCAGGCTGCCCAGTATACCTTGCATTTCCTAGCATATGTCCATGAATCTTCTTTGAAATTTTGAAAGTATGTATATATAGTAGATTTATAATATACTGTAGATTGTAGTTGGCCTACTTTGGCTCACTAAGGTAAATTCAGTGACCCAGACTCTCAATGGGTGAAGCATAAGAGAGTGCCGGTCAGTGCTATGCCATTGTACCATCGATTCTCTAATCCATGGTCCCTTCAAGCATGGTTCCCTGCTGGGAATGTGTTACATAGAATTACATAGTATTTACAGCACAGAAAAAAGCCATTCAGCCCAACAGATCCATGCTGGTGTTTATGCTCCACACGAGCCTCCTCCCACATGAGCCTCCGCCCACCTACTTCATCTAACCCCATGAACATATCCTTCTATTCCTTTCTCCCTCCTGTGTTTATCTAGTTTCCCCTTAAATGCATCTATGATAGTCACCTCTACCACTCCTTTTGGTAGCGAGTTCCATATTCTAACCACTCTCTGGGTAAAGAAGTTTCTCCTGAATTGCCTATTGGATTTATTTGTGACTATCTTATGTTTATGACTCCTAGTTCTGGTCTCGCCTGCAAGCGGAAACATCTTCTCTACGTCTATCCTATCAAACCCTTTCATAATCTTAAAGACCCCTCTGTTTTCTCTTTTCTAGAGAAAAGAGCCCGAGCCTGTTCAATCTTTCCTGATAGGTATAAGCTCTCAGTTCTGGTATCATTCTAGTAAACATTTTTGGCACCTCCTTTATCCTTTTTGTATAACATGGAGACCGGGGGGAAAAATTCGGTTGGCTTGTGCCTCCCGTTAGCGCCCTAAGAGGGTGCTAATGGGGCGCAAAGCAACTAGTGCCCAGGCGCGGCGATGTTTGCGCCGCTCGCGAAATTGACTAGAGTTTTTGCGGCGGCGCAAAAGTTTAGTGCCCCGATCTCCTGCGCCTGCAGATCGTGACGTCAGTCGAGTGTGCAATGCCTGGTGGCGCCCCGTACTGGATATTGAGTGGCGTCCCCCTCCTTTCCGCCTGGCGTAAGCAACGACAGAGAGACTGGAATGTTTCCCAGTCGGTGAGGGGCTGGGGGGCACTACTTAAAGGCGGCCTCTTCCTGGCTTTTTCTGTGGTAGAAATCTTTGCACCACTCATTCTGACAGAGAGAGATTCTGAGAGAGAGAGAGAGAGAGAGAGACTTCTGCATAGAGTCAACACTGTGTGAAGTAGTTTTGGCTACTGAGCATCACTTTGCAGGTACTTTTGGATTTGACCTTCATTACTTCGATTGCCAAGAGACTATGGGGGCTGCACTGATTCGGGGCATTGTCCTGCGCCTGCAGAATCGGAGGCAACAGAGACGCAGAGAGAGAGTGGCAATCATGGCCAGACGGAGGAGGGCCAACAGGCCTCTGCCCAGGAGACCTTACCCTCCCAGGGTATTCCAGGAACAATTCTCCTACATTAATTTGTCTGAGGAGCAGTGTTTGCGCAGGCTGCGCTTCAGCAAGGAGGTGGTCACTGAGCTTTGCCACCTGCTGCAGCCAGATCTGCAGCCTCTACTCAGGACCAGGACATCTCTGTTGGTGGCAGTGAAGATCACAGTGGCTCTGAATTTTTATGCCACCAGATCCTTTCAAGCAGCTATTGGGGACATCGCCAATATCTCCCAGTTCGTGGTCCATTGCTGTATCCGTCAGGTCACAAATGCCCTCTATAAAAGGAGACGCCAGTACATCTCTTTCCCGATGAACGCACATTGGGCTTTGCGAGGATAGTGGGCATCCCCATGGTGCAGGGCACCATTGACTGCACGCATGTGGCATTGCGGGCACCGCATGAGAATGCAGAGGTTTTCCGAAACCGCAAGGGGTTCCACTCCTTAAACGTCCAGTTGGTCTGTGACCACAGACAGCTGATACTCGCTGTCAATGCCCGCTATCCTGGCAGCAGCCACGATGCTTTCATCCTGCGCCAGACTGCTGTGCCAGAACTATTCCAGGCACCGCATCAGCCAAGTGGTTGGCTCCTTGGGGACAAGGGTTATCCACTGTGCACCTGGCTGATGACACCGCCCCATAACCCCAACACCCCTGCTGAGCTGTGGTACAATGAGAGCCATCTCACCACCAGGAACATCATTGAGCAGACGATCAGTGTGCTCAAGCAACGGTTCCGCTGTCTGGACCACTCAGGAGGAGCCCTGCAGTACTCGCCTGAGTGAGTCTCCCTCATCATAGTTGTGTGCTGCATGCTTCATAACCTGGCAATCCTCAGGATCCAGCCACTGCCACCAGGCCTTGGAGCACCACCGGAGGAGGAGGAGGAAGAGGAGGAGGATGATCATCAGCAGCACCAAGGCGGGAGAGAGGCCCACAATGTTGAAACTGCAAGGGCCGTCTGTCAACGGCTGATAACAAGTCTCTTCTAGGCCTCTACTGAGGAAATGGCTTCTGGCATGGAGAACAACATGAATGAAAGCAATCCGCAACCCCAAAGCCGGCCAAGGCAGTAATGATTCCAAAGGCCAAACCTGTACATTTTGAATACAAAAACTTATTTATTTTACAAACTGTGTGTGTGTCATTTCTTCATGACAAACTAATAGAAAAAAACACAAAAAATAATTCATTAACATAACTGGTTCTCACAACCTGGAGATAATGTCCAAAATACTAAACAAAAGTTTGAACACGAACCTCAGCCTTTAATAAAAAATTGACCAACATTTCGTCACACCTCCTACTTTTTGCCCTTCCCTTGCACACTTCCCTCCTTCCCACCCTACTGCTCCTCCTTACTGGGGCCCCAGTAGCTGCAGCAAGGCTGGTGGAAGGCTGCTGATTGTCAGAAACTGAGACTACAGATGCCCTTGAAGGACGGCCTCGACCAGTTCTGGGCCTGGAGGGCCCGGCTGCAGACTGCACCAACTCTGCATGGGCGGCAGCAGTCTGGGCTACAGGCGGTGGCAAGTGCAATGGGGAAGTGACAGTGGTGGCAGCAGGAATGCTGTCATCTTGAGAGAGGACAGCAACTTCCTGCTCCCACGGGGCCGCACCTCAGCATCCAGAGCAATCTGCTGGAGCACAGATCGATAGCCTGCTGCGGTGCGGTTAGAGCCCCGGGGAAATGTGTCCAAACCAGCGACAATGGCAGCAGTCAGTGCTTGCATGGCCTCAATCTGAGTCTGCATGACACCAGTCTGAGATTGGATCATGGCAGCCAGTGACTGAATTGCAGCATTAGCATGGCATGTGCTCCACACTCCTCGCCAGTGCATCAATGCTTTCGGGCACCCTTCCCACTGCACCCATGAGCTGAGTGTGCATGTCCACCGCCTGGGTGTTCATTTCAGTGATGAGCCGCTCCTCCTCTGTGTCCAGTGCAGCAGGACTCGCTGGCATTCTCTCCCTCCGGGGAGAAGGCCCCCGAGCTTCCCTAGTCACATCGCGTTGCTGCAGCCCGCTGGGTCCTGGAGCTTCACCTTCATCAGACCCTTACCCTCTGCTCTCTTCCAGGGAGGAAGGCGTGTTCCCAGTGTGGGCATGGGCTTCCTCGGGAGAGGGTGGCGCTGATTCTCCGGCTTCCTCTTCCTCCTCGCCTACGGCTTCGCTCCCACTGGCAGCTTGAGGGCCCGTCTCCTCAGCTGGTGAATCACCATCTGAAAGCAGGGAGGTACAAGAGTGGCTTTAGCATGAGGACGGGGGGGCAGTAAAAGAGGAAGGAGTGCAGTGATTTAGTAAGTTGGATTGAAAGTTTCAAAGGCTGGTGTTGTGAGGGACAAGTGGAATGAGAGAAGGGAGAAAGCTGATGACCTTATCATTGCTGTCCCGAACGGGGTCGACCTCTCCGGGGGCGACAGGACCGATCACCTGGCTTGCCACAATCCTGTGGACACGCGCCTCAAGATCGCTGAGGGGTTGCAGCTGAGGCTGCCCTCCACCCGTCCGTTGCTGCTGTCTCCTATTATGAGATTGTCAGGAATGACCCAGGTTCTGCCTCGCCTCGCCACCAGAGGGCACCATGAACTCTTAATTGTTTCCTTCTTTCTTTTTAATCGTACTCACCTGTGCATGGTTATATGCCTGCTATTTAAGTGGTGCTTAGTTTTATGTCCGGTGCTCAGTCTTGAGTTTCACACTGCCTTGTGATCCTCTTGCTGGCCTGTATCTGTGCTGTTGTTATTTTTGTTTGTTTCTAGTAAAGTCTACCTTTGTTTATGCAACCTAACCTCTGCCTCAGTTTGTCTTCCTGCAGTTGGGTTCACCCAGTGCCACTCGTCACAGCAAGACTGAGCCAAACATGGACCCAGCAGAGAGGGACCAATGGCCACGACGAGTCTTTGAACATCTACAACTGATCTTGGATGAACTGCGGTGCTTCACCACGTCGTTCTCCCGAAGCCAGAAACAGCTGGAGGCCCTCATCATTGCTTTCCATCAGAGCCAGAGTCAGGCGACCCAAGCTACTCCAGCACCGTTACCCGCTCCTCCGGTTTCACTTCCCCCTCTGAAAGAACCCCGATTACCGGCACCCGAGCGCTATGACAGTAACCCGGGAGGATGTCGAGGCTTTCTAACCCAGTGTTCCCTGGTTTTCGAGCTGCAAGGTTCATTGTTTCCCACTGACCGTTCCCGAGTAGCATACATCGTTTCGCTACTCACCGGCAAAGCACTTACCTGGGCTACGGCCGTCTGGGAACAGCAAACTCCGGCATGTTCAAACTACCAACTTTTCACTGAGGAAATGAGAAAGGTCTTTGATCATCCTGTCAGTGGGAGAGAGGCATCTAACAAACTGCTTCGGCTTCGCCAGGGGGCTCGTAGCGTTGCGGACTTCGCCATTGAGTTTTGCACTCTCGCAGCGGAGAGCCAATGGAATTCGGAGGCGCTCATCGCCACTTTTCGCCACGGTCTCACGGATGAAATCAAGGACGAACTGGCTTCCAGAGATTCGGTGAGTGATTTGGAGTCTCTCTTTGATATGTCCATTCGAGTGGATAATCGTCTCCGTGAGAGGCGAAGAGAATGCCGCTCCTTTTTCACCCCACTTCTGGAAACAAGAGCCTTCCCTGCTTCGAAGCCATCAGAGAGCCTCCGAGCCATCCCGAGTCCATCTTCGACTGCTCCAGAGGAGCCCATGAAGTTGGGAGTAACTCATCTCTCGCAGCCTGAACGTGATCGCCGAATGAGAGAGGGATCTTGCCTCTATTGTGGGGAACCGGGTCATTTTCGCTCTTCTTGTCCAGGGTTGGTGGGAAAAGCCAGGGCTCATCCAGGACGGAGGGCCCTGAGAGGAGCGTAACCGTCCCTCCCGGTTCCACTGTTTCTAGGGTCCTGCTGGCATCTTCCCTTTTCTGGGGCAATCAACAACATGATCTTAAGGCCCTGGTGGATTCTGGGGCCGATGGTAACTTCATGGATCTGGGTTTAGCTAAACGGCTCAAGATTCCCCTGACCCATCCAGATCACCCCCTCACTGTTGTCGCCCTGGATGGAAGACCCCTGGGCTCCGGAACTATTCACCATCTTACTGCCCCACTGTGTTTGGGCGTGGAAGGACAACATTTCGAGACCATCCAATTCTCCCTTATCCACTCTCCCGAGTTTCCATTAGTTCTAGGTTACCCTTGGTTGGCCTGCCATAATCCACGCATGGATTGGGCCGCCGGCTGGCTTACGGAATGGGGCTCCGCCTGCCACACCACCTGTCTTCGCTCCAAGCCTCCTTCCCAGCCCCAGGACTCCCCATCTCACTCTGAATTGTCCCGAGTGCCTCCCGAGTATGAGGATTTAAGAGAGGTTTTTAGTAAGGTTCGAGCCACATCACTTCCCCTTCATAGGCCATATGACTGTGCCATTGACCTCCTGCCTGGGACATGCCCACCTAGGGGTAAGATCTTCTCTCTTTCTGCTCCAGAGACCGTCGCCATGGAGGAGTACATCCGTGACGCCCTCGCCGCTAGCTTCATCCGTCCGTCCACCTCGCCTGCTGGTGCCGGTTTTTTCTTCGTGAGTAAGAAAGATGGAGGTCTCCGCCCCTGCATCGACTACCATGGCCTTAACAAGATTACTATAAAGAACCGTTATCCTCTTCCGCTCATGTCGACGGCCTTCGAGCTACTATAGGGAGCCACAGTCTTCACAAAATTGGATCTCCGCAATGCCTACAACCGCATCCGTGTCCGCGAAGGGGACGAGTGGAAGACGGCATTCAACACACCTACTGGGCACTATGAGAACCTGGTCATGCCCTTTGGATTAACCAATGCCCCTGCTGTGTTCCAGGCGCTCATCAACGACGTCCTCCGAGACATGCTGAATCGCTTTGTCTTTGTCTACCTGGATGACATTCTCATTTTCTCCAAAGCTCTTCACGATCATGTCCAGCATGTAAGGCAAGTCTTGCAATGTCTGCTTAACAACCTCTTGTTTGTCAAGGCTGAGAAGTGTGAGTTTCATGTTTCCACGGTTTCATTCCTGGGCTTCATCATCTCCAGCGGCAATATCCAAATGGACCCTGGCAAGACCCAAGCTGTCCGAGATTGGCCACCACCCACCTCTCTCAAACAGGTGCAACGCCTCTTGGGGTTTGTTAATTTCTATCGGAGATTCATCAGGAACTTCGGCACCATTGCTGCCCCTCTCAACGCCCTCACCAAAACCGCTTCCACCCAGTTCAGTTGGTCCGCTGAGGCTGCGCAGGCTTTAGAGAATCTCAAGCGGCGCTTCACGTCTGCTCCTGTCCTCATGATTCCGGATCCCTCACTCCCCTTCATTGTCGAGGTGGATGCCTCTGATATAGGAGTGGGTGCCGTTTTGTCCCAGCAGTCTAACGACAACAAACTGCACCCTTGCGCCTTCTTTTCTCGCCGACTCACTCCTGCAGAGTGAAACTATGATACTGGAAACAGGGAACTACTAGCAGTTAAGTTGGCACTGGAGGAGTGGAGACATTGGTTGGAGGGGTGTAAACACCCATTCATTGTCTGGACAGACCATAAGAATCTGGCCTATATCCAGGAGGCCAAACGGCTTAACTCCCGTCAAGCTCGCTGGGCACTGTTTTTCAATCATTTCGACTTTGTCCTGTCATATCGTCCAGGATCCAAGAATCTCAAGCCTGATGCTCTCTCCAGGCAATTTGATCCACCTGAGCGGGAGAGACAACCAGAACCTATTCTTCCAACTTCTCGAATTGTAGCACCGGTTCGCTGGGGGATCGAGACGCTGGTCAGAAAGGCGCAACAGAGGGAGGCAGACCCTGGCAACGGCCCACCAGGTCGCCTTTTTGTTCCCAACACGGTACGCTCACAAGTTCTGCAGTGGGGGCATTCGTCGCGACTCACCGGTCATCCAGGCACATCCAGGACGCTGGAGTTTCTTCACAGAAGGTTCTGGTGGCCCACCATGGAGAGGGACGTGAAGGCGTTGGTGGCAGCTTGTGATACTTGTGCACGAAACAAGAACCCTCGATCCCGCCCCCAGGGTTTTCTGCATCCTCTCCCCATTCCCACCCACCCCTGGTCACACCTCTCTGTGGATTTCATCACAGGCCTTCCACCTTCTCAAGGCAACACTGTCATTCTGGTCATCGTGGATCGCTTCTCCAAAGCCTGTCGCTTTCTGCCCCTGCCCAAGCTTCCCTCAGCCCAAGAGACAGCCGAGCTCATGGTCCAGCATGTTTTCAGGTTGTTCGGCTTGCCTCTTGACATCGTCTCTGACTGTGGTCCACAATTCACCTCCCGGTTTTGGAGAGCTTTCTATAAGCTCATTGGAGCTACTGTCAGCCTTTCCTCGGGTTTCCACCCTCAGTCTAACAGTCAAACGGAACGGATCAATCAAGACCTGGAGACGACCCTGAAGTGTCTCATGTCCGCTAACCCTGCGACCTGGAGCCGTCACATCGTCTGGGCTGAGTACGCGCACAACACCTTGCGCTGCTCCTCCACAGGAATATCGCCATTCGAGTGCCAGTTCGGGTTTCAGCCTCCACTGTTCCAGGAGCAGGAGCTCGAGGTGGGGGTTCCCTCTGTGGAGAAGTTTGTCCAGCGCTGTCGACGGACCTGGAGGAGAGCGCGGTTGGCTTTACAACGAGCTTCTCGGCAACGACGGATCCAGGCCAACAAGCGACGCAGACCGGCTCCTTCATTCCGTCCTGGTCAGAGGGTCTGGCTTTCTACTCCAGGATCTCCCGCTGCGGGTGGAGTCCCACAAGCTGGCGCCCCTTTTCATCGGTCCCTTCACGGTGTTGAGGAAGGTCAACCCGGTGTCCTACCGTCTCCAGCTGCCTCGCTCCATGCGGATTCATCCCACCTTCCACGCCTCCCGGCTCCGGCCAGTGGCCATCAGTTCCCTGGCGCCCGCCACGAGGCCTCCCCCTGCTCCCCGCATCATCGACGGCCAGCCTGCCTACACGGTCCGTCGCCTGATGGACGCTCGCCAGGTTTGCGGGGGCCTCCAATTCCTGGTGGACTGGGAGGGATATGGTCCGGAGGAACGCTCCTGGGTCCCGGACCGGAACATCCTGGATCGCGACTTGGTGCAGGACTTTCTTTGTCGTCACCATGGACCTTCTGGAGGCACGTCGGGGGCCGTTCCTGGGGGGGGGGTCCTGTCAGGAATGACCCAGGTTCTGCCTCGCCACCAGAGGGCACCATGAACTCTTAATTGTTTCCTTCGTTCTTCCTAATCGTACTCACCTGTGCATGGTTATATGCCTGCTATTTAAGTGGTGCTTAGTTTTATGTCCGGTGCTCAGTCTTGAGTTTCACACTGCCTTGTGATCCTCTTGCCAGCCTGCATCTGTGCTGTTGTTGTTTTGTTTGTTTCTAGTAAAGTCTACCTTTGTTTATGCAACCTAACCTCTGCCTCAGTTTGCCTTCCTGCAGTTGGGTTCACCCAGTGCCACTCGTCACAGAGATAGCTTGGCCTGCAAGAAAAAGGACGGCGTCCAAGTAAATATACAGCCATGGTCTTGCCTGATGTGCCTCCCGTAGTTGAATAGCCCTTACTCTATGCAGCCATGGTCTTGCCTGATGTGCCTCCCATAATTGAATAGCCCTTACTGTATGCAGCATGGTCTTGCCTGATGTGCCTCCCATAGTTGAATAGCCCTTACTCTATGCAGCCATGGTCTTGCCTGATGTGCCTCCCATAGTTGAATAGCCCTTACTCTATGCAGCCATGGTATTGCCTGATACGCCTCCCATAGTTGAATAGCCCTTACTCTATGCAAGGTGTGGAATGTGCATGTGTGTTTCATGATTGGGCATAGGTGTTGGATGAGTGTTGGGCATTGGGGTTTTAAGACCCGCTGGCCATAGAGTGAGGTTGAAATGGAGGGATGGCGAGGTATTGAAAAAAAGGCACTCACCCTGACAACCCGAGTGAAGTCATTGAACTTTTTGCGACATTGAGTATGGGTCCTGGGCACCGTATTCCTGGAGGAGATGTGCTGAGCCACCTCCCTCCACACTCTTCTGTAGTCGCACGGCAAAGGCCTCCTGCTACTTTCAGGGTAGAGTATAGATCTTCTGCGCTCCACCGCGCCAACCAGAGCCTCCAAGGCCCGCTCGCTGAAGCATTGAGCTCGTTCTCTCACCCTCTCCATAGTCATTGGTTGGAAAATGTAGTCACAGGTCCAATGAGCAGGGTGTGGCTGGAGAGCAAGATCGACCCTCCCCTTTAAGAACTGTCCGGCGCCAGTGTGTCTGTGTTCCATCGCTAACTGGCATCACCTGCGCTGCGCCCGCGCTCTGAGTTAGCGCCATGCTCCTCGGCCTTTGCGCCTTAAGGCACGTGTGCAGCACCTGATTTAGCGCTCCAATCACCTCCAGAGGCGATAGAAGCCAAGTTTGCAGTGGGAGGCGATAATTAGCGCCAGGCACTAAACTTTGCACCCGGCCGATAATTGCACCCCAAACAGGGCGATACCGAATTTCTCCCCGAGAACTGTTCACAATACTCCAAGTGTGGTCTAACCAAGGCTCTATACAAGTTTAACATACTTCTCTGCTTTTCAGTTCTATCCCTCTAGAAATGAATCCCAGTGCTTTGTTTGCTTTTTATGGTCTTAATAACCTGTGTCGCTGCTTTAAGTGATTTGTGTAACTGTACCCCCCAGATCCCTCTGCACCTCTACCCCATTTAGACATTTATTTTCCAAGGAGTATGTAGTCTCCTTATTCTTCCTACCAAAATGTACCACCTCATACTTATCTATATTGAAGTTCATTTGCCAATTACACGCAAGCCGTGATCCTGACCAACAAATCCACCACAGACCCAATTCACGTACGGACCGGGGTCAAGCAAGGCTGTGTCATCGCACCAACGCTCTTCTCGATCTTCCAGGCTGCAATGCTCCATCTCACCCTCAGTAAGCTCACCGCTGGAGTGGAGCTAATCTACAGAACAAACGGGAAACCGTTCAACTTCCATCGCCTCCAGTCCAGATCTAAGGTCGTCCCATTCTCTGTCATCGAATTACAGTATGCAGACAACTCTTGCGTCTGCGCACACTCTGAGGTCGAACTCCAAACCATCGTCAACACCTTCACCGAAGCGTACGAGAGCATAGGCCTTGCACTAAACATCCGTAAGTCAAAGGTCCTCTACCAACCTGCCCCTGCCACACAGTACTGCTTCCCGATTATCAAAATCCATGACGAGGTCTTGGACAACGTGGACCATTTTCCATACCTCGGGAACCTCCTGTCAACAAGGGCAGACGTCGATGACGAAGTCCAGCACCGCCTTCAGTGTGCCAGTGCAGCCTTCGGTCGCCTGAGGAAGAGTATTTGAAGACCAGGACCTCAAACCAAGCAACAAGCTCATGGTCTACAGAGCAGTAGTGATACCCACCCTCTTGTATGCTTCAGAGGCATGGACCGCAGGCACCTCAAAGCACTGGAGAGGTACCACCAATGCTGCCTCTGCAAGATCCTGCAAATCCATTGGCAGGATAGGCGCACCAACATCAGTGTTCTCGCTCAAGCCAACATCCGCAGCATGGAAGCTTTGACCACGCTCGATCAGCTCCGATGGACGGGCCACATCGTCCGCATGCCCAATACGAGACTCCCAAAACAAGCGCTCTACTCGGAGCTCCGACACAGCAAGAGATCCCCAGGTGGGCAGAGGAAGCGCTTCAAGGACACCCTCAAAGCTTCCTTGAAAAAGTGCAACATCCCCACTGACACCTGGAAATCTCTGGCCCAAGACCGCACAAAGTGGAGGAGAAGCATCTGGGAAGGCGCCGAACACCTCGAGTCTCTTTGCCGGGAGCAAGCAGAAGCCAAGCGCAAACAATGGAAGGAACACACATCAACCCAAGCACCCCACCCACCCGTCTCTTCAACCACCGTCTGCCCCACTTGTGACAGAGACTGTAGGTCCCGCATTGGACTCATCAGTCACCTGCAAACTCATTTTTAGTGTGGAAGCACGTCATCCTCAGTTCCGAGAAGAAGAAGAAGAAGAAGAAGAAGAAGAAGAAGAAGAAGAAGAAGAAGGTATTTTGTCGCAGTCCTCCTCCGTATTAACTACAACCCCAAATTTGGTGTCGTTCGCAAATTTTGAAATTGTACTTCCAATTCCCCGAGTCCAAATCATTTATGTAAATGCTGAACAACAGTGGTCCTAGCACTAATCCCTGTGGAACACCATTTCCTGCCTTTTGCCAGTCTGAGTAACTACCTTTAACCCCTACTCTCGGTTTTCTGTTTAGTAGCCAGCTTGCTATCCATTCTGCTACTTGTCCCCTGACTCCACATGTTCTGACCTGAGTCTACTATGTGGTACCTTATCAAAGGCTATTTGGAAATCCAAACATATTGGGCTAGAAATTCACTTTGCGCCCGTCAGCTGGCTAGCGCCCAGAAGTTAGCACTGCGCGCGGAGCCAGTTGCGCCCGTCGGAAATTCAGTTTCTGCGCCCCAAGTCGAAACCGGCCGCTATTCCAGGGTGTGCCCGCCCCCGCTTGGGGTGCCGAAACTGAATTTCGGCGCGCTAGGTGCCGCAGCGCCACCCGCTGCGGAGCGGCAGGCTGCGGTACTGCAGGCCTTCCTCCTTCTCTTAAGGGGGAGGTGCCTGCAACGGGGAGATCGCCGCTTGATAGTGCCGGCAAATGAGCCCGGCACCACGGAGAAGTGCCGGGCTCCCGGAAAACAGCCGGCAATGCTGGGGGTGGGGGGGGTGGAGGAGGCCGGGGAAGGAGGTGCAGGCAGGCGGCCGCCGAAAAAGCGGCCGGCTGCACCTCCGCCTTAACTCGCCCCACTAAGGCTGCAGGACGGCCCCGTCTTCACATCGTTGTTTGTGGCCGCTGCGGAAGAGGCGGCCGCAACTAAATATGGGGGTCGGGCCGGTAGCGGGGCGGAACCGGGGCACTGCGCACACCGATGACGTCATTGGTGTCGGCGCAGCGCTACCGGCTACCGCCGCCATTACCGCAGCGCTGAATATCAGCGCGAACTCCTCAAGTGGCGCAGAAGCCCTCTTTGGGCGGTAACTGGGCGCAAAGCCCACTGAATTTCTAGGCCATTATGTCTACTGCATTACCCTAATCCAACCTTTCTGTTACTACTTCAAAGAATTCAATAAGATTGGTCAAGCATGACCTTCCCTTTTGAAATCCGTGCCGACTACTCTTTATTTCATTTCAGTTTCTAAATGTTTTTCTATTACATCTTTAAGTAAGGATTCCATTATCTCTCCTATCACCGACATTAATGGGAATGGTAGCATAGTGGCTATGTTACTGGACGAGTAATCCAGAGGCCTAGACTAATAATTAGTGATGAGGCATGAGTTCAAATCCCACCACAGCAGCTGTGGAATTTGAATTCAGGTAATTAAATAAATCTGAAATAAAAAGCTAGTATCAGTAATGGTGACAATGAAACTACCAGATTGTTAGAAAAACCCATCTGGTTACTAATATCCTTCAGCGAAGGAAATCTGTCGCCTTTACCCGGTCTGGCCTATATGTGATTCCAGACTCACAGCAATATGGTTGTCTCTTAACTGCCCTCTGAGATGGCTTAGCAAGCAACTCCGTTGTATCAAACCGCTAGGAAAAACAATATGAATAAAACCAGATGGACCACCCAACATCGACCAAGGCACCGGAATCTGACATGGCACACCCAGCCCAGTCACCCTATAAACCCTACACCTAGAGACTTGTGCCAAAATTGGGAGAGCTATCCCACAGACTAGACAAGCAACAGCCTGACGTAGTCATACTCACAGACTCATACCTTTCAGCCAACGTCACAGACTCCGCCATCACTATCCCTTGGTATGCCCTGTCACACTGGCAGGACAGACCCACCAGAGATGACGGAACAGTGGTATACAGTCGGGAAGGAGTGGCCCTGGGAGTCCTCAACATTGACTCCCGACCCCATGAAGTCTCATTGTAATGTATGTACCTTTAAGGGGGAGAACTACTTTTTACAGCTCCTGTATCCTGTAGTACCGGCAGTGACCACACCTGCATATAAACCCTGAGTAGTGATCTGTACAGTCAGTTGCAGTTTGAACCCTCATTCAGTAAACACCTTTTGATCGTTCCCTGCAGTCTGTTGTCTGATTATTGAAGGACACAACATTAAGATACACGGATATAACATTGGCGACGACGCAGATTCGAACCTACCTGCAACTCTGCATCACCTCCCAGGGATTCGCTCCTGGAGAACAGTGGAAGGAGGTCGCGTCCAGAAGCACGGGCGTCGACCACGGGCAACCGCCCAGTCATCCAGCGAAGATTTGAGCATCGCAGGGGAGGCTGTCGAGAGCCAGGCTTGGCTTTCCAGTCACGGTGGTCCAGCGAAACGGGCTGGCAACAGGTACTGCGCAGACCCTTCCCGGACAGCGGCGGCTAGAGCCGACCGAGCGGCACAGAAAAAGGCCGAGCAGCATCGACGGGGGAGAGAGAGAGGGCAGAGCGCACAGGGCGCAGCCGGTGTTCAGGACCGAGCGGCGTCAACGGGGAGAGAGATGAGAGAGAGCAAAGCGCAGCCGGTGTTCAAGGGCCGAGCAGCGTCAACGGGGGGGGGAGGCACGCAGGAAAACGCGAGGCGCTGCCATTGCCACGAGGACCGCCGAGAGCGGCGTTGGCAGCAGCGCGGGAGACGCCATTTTAAGCCGCTGCGGGGAAGAAAGGAAAGCGCGGGAGACGCCATTTTAAGCCGCAGCGGGGAAGAAAGGAAAGCGCGGGAGACGCCATTTTAAGCCAGTCTAACCACACCCAAAAATGCCGAAGAGTGGCAGTATCACAACGTTCGACAATGAAGTCGAAGATTGGATGACATATGTCGAACGCATAGAAGTATACTGCAAGGCGAATGAAGTGCCAGATGACAAGAAAGCGCTGGTATTGTTGAATTCAATGGGTGCAAAAACGTATGGCTTACTACAAAACCTAGTAACCCCAGGGAAGCCAGTAGAAAAGGATTTTGAAAACATAGTGTCAATCCTACAGGACCACTTAAACCCCACACCGCCGCTGATAGCAGAAATATTTCAGTTTCACAAAAGGAACCAGCATAAAGATGAAAGTAATGGTGAGTATTTAACGGAACTGCGCAAGCTATCGAAACACTGCCAGTTTGGAACGGGACTAGCAGATACTTTAAGGGACAAGTTTGTGTGTGGGCTTCAAAGTGAAGGAACCCAGAAACGGCTTCTATCAGAAAAGGATCTTACGCTGGACAAGGCTTTCAGCATTGCAGTATCACACGAAGCAGCAGCATGGGGCGCTGCAGAGATACAACGGAGACCGCAAGAATATGGCACAAATGAAATGTCATACGGAACAGTGAAGTGCTATCGCTGCGGCAGAACAACACACGACCATAATGATTGCTGGTTCAAGGACAAAGTGTGCAGACAGTGTGGAAAAGTAGGACACATAACAAGAGTCTGCAGGTCGGGAAAGAAAACCAGCAGCAAGAAATCTCCACAGGAGAAGTACAAGAAGGTACATAAGGTGACGGAGAGTAGTTCAGACGAACAGAAGAGTGATACAGACTCCGGAAGCAAGGAGCTGGGTTCACAGAATCACAGAAACCCCACAGTGCAGATAGAGGCCATTTCGGCCCATCGAGCCTGCACTGACACATATCCCACCCGATCCCCATAACCCCTACACCAACACATATCCCACCCTATCCCCGTAACCCCACGTATTTAATCCCCCTAACACTAAGGGTCAATTTATCACAGCCAATCAACCTAACTCGCACATCTTTGGAATGCCTGAATCTACATAATGTGATCAAAACGGAGGATCACCAAACTATCTGGGTCATGCTCAAAATAGCAGGAGTCCAAGTGAAAATGGAATTGGACACAGGATCAGCCGTAACAGTCATAAACCGAAGGGACTACAAGCGGCTATTCTCACATATACCTTTGAGAGATACAAAGATTGTCTTGAAGACGTACACGGGGCAAAAAGTCTACCCCAAAGGAAAAATAAGGGTGAACGTTATATATAACGGCAAGTAAACACCAAAAATGGACCTATATGTATTGCCAGATGGAGGACCACCACTACTAGGACGTGAATGGATCCGGAAGATACAGCTAGATTGGCATTCCATACAAGCACTGACTGTAGATGCCAAAAAGGATGACGACATCACACATGGACGACTGTCAAAAATGCTAACTGATGCACAAGAAGTGTTCCAGCAGGGACTCGGAACACTAAAAGGCATAACAGCGATGATCAAAATAGAGGAAAATGCAAGCCCAAAGTTTTTTTTAAGGCCAGACCGGTACCTTATGCGATCCGCCCAGCCGTTGAAGCAGAGCTGGAAGGTTTGGAACGTTCAGGAGTACTGTCCAAAGTGGACTGGAGCGAGTGGGCTACACCCATCGTTCCTGTAATGAAGAGGTCGTTGAGTAATACGCCTGGGGAACCAAAGAAGGTTCGCATCTGTGGGGACTTTAAGGTGACAGTGAACCCAGTCCTTCACATGGTACAATATCCGCTTCCGCGGATTGAAGATATTTTCACCTCGCTATCTGGAGGGAAACGCTTCACTAAGATTGATCTGGCCCAGGCGTACCTGCAAATGGAGGTAGAAGAAGCCTCGAAACAGTACCTCACAATCAACACTCATAAAAGTCTCTACCAATACAACCGGCTGGTGTTCGGGGTAGCATCAGCTCCGGCTATTTGGCAAAGGGCAATGGAACAAGTCCTGCAAGGGATTCCAGGGACCCAGTGTTATTTGGATGGCATCCTGGTCACGGGCGAAAATGACAGTGATCACCTCGCCAACCTGGAGCAGGTGCTAACTAGATTGAAGGAATATGGGCTCCAAGCTAATCGCCACAAATGCGAGTTTTTCCAGAAGCAGATCTCGTATTGTGGCCATGATATTGATTAAAGAGGGGTTACATAAGTCCCCTGAAAAGATTGAGGCAGTAGTCAAGGCTCCAGCACCGGAAAATGTGTCACAACTGAGGTCGTTCCTCGGGCTGGTGAACTACTACCATAAGTTCTTGCTGAATTTGTCTACCATACTACACCCACTGAACATCCTACTGCAAACAGGGGTACCATGGAAGTGGAGTGACGAATGTAAACGAGCTTTCCAGAAGAGCAAAGCATTGATCACATCAAAAGAGGTGTTGGCTCATTTCAACCCAGCACTACCAATTCGGTTGGCGTGTGATGCATCACCCAATGGCATTGGAGCGGTGCTGTCGCACAAAATCCCGGACGGCTCGGAGAGGCCAGTAGCCTTTGCGTCTCGGTCACTAACCTCAGCCGAGCGTAACTACGCCCAGATTGACAGGTAGACCCTCAGCCTAGTGTGGGGAGTGAAAAAGTTCAATCACTATCTGCACGGGCAGAAGTTCACCTTGCTGACTGACCACCAACCACTTATCTCCATCTTTAATCCAAAGAAGGGCGTTCCGGTGATGACTGCGCAACGGCTACAAAGATGGTCCCTTTTTCTAGGGGCGCACCAATATGAAATCGAGTATAAGGGCACGAAACAGCATGGAAACGCTGATGGGCTATCACGCCTGCCCCTGCCTACTGTGGAGGAAGCACCAGCAGTGGATCCTGTCGAAATATTTCATTCGACTATAATTGAATGCTTGCCAGTAACTAACGCTGGTATAGAGAAGGAGACCCTAAATGACCCGACACTGTCTCGGGTATATGATTTGACGGTGAAGGGATGGCCAGCACATGGCGACTCACTGTTGCCAGCATTCTCATCCAGAAGAGAACAGCTGTTAGTATGCCAGGGGACCTTGATGTGTGGATCCCGAGTGGTAATTCCACCCAAGTTAAGGGAGAGAGTGCCCAATGAGCTTCACGAAGGTCATCTGGGAGGGGTGAAAATGAAAAGCCTTGCTAGGGCTTATGTGTGGTGGCCGGGGATCGATCAGCAAATTGAGGACCTGACAAAGAGCTGCTCAGGATGCCAGAAGGTCCAAAATGCACCACCACATGCCCCTCTACACCCATGGGAGTGGCCCTCATCTCCATGGCAACGGGTGCATATTGATTTTGCTGGTCCATTCATGGACTCAATGTTTTTAATAGCCGTGGATGCGCACTCGAAATGGCCTGAGGTGATCAAAATGTCCACCACCACCACGGAGAAAACTATTGCAGTCCTACGGACCATTTTTGCCAGGAACGGCTTGCCAGAGCAGATTTGCTCTGATAACGGACCACAGTTTTTGTCTGAAGAGTTTCAATGATTTATGAAAAGGAATGGGGTAAGGCATTACACATCCGCCCCGTATCATCCAGCCACAAATGGATTGGCTGAGAGGTTCGTACAAACCTTTTAAAAAGCAGTAAAGGCCATGTGCGATGACGACATTCCACTGCAGCATAAGGTGGACAATTTCCTGTTAGCCTACAGAAATGCGACACATGCAGTCACCAACCAGGCCCCGGCTATGATGTTCTTTAACCGAAGGTTGAGATCTCGTCTGGATTTGCTCAGACCAAATGTACGAAAAGATGTTGAGAGTAAGCAATTCCAGCACATCAATGAGAAGCTGACAAGGAGCTTCAATGTAGGGCAACCAGTCTTGGCCCGCGACTACCGAACAGAGAAATGGCAACCAGGAACGATATGCACACGACAGGGGCCACTAATGTACACAGTGGATGTTGGGGAGAACATTGTGAGACGCCATGCTGACCAGATCCTAGAGTCACAGGAACGAGTCAACCCCATGTCTCGGCCATACGTACCTGGTGAGGAACCCAACGTACAGGTCGCATCTACCTCAGAAACAATAGCATTGGAAGCTGATGAATCAACTGATGACAGGGTGTTAGAATCGCCTCCGCACCAAGAGCGAGACACTCGGGAAAGGCGTTATCCAGAAAGAATCAGGAAGCCTCCCCAAAGACTGAATTTATAAATAGACTATTTTCAGTTAATGTTGCATGTTAAAAGTGTTAATTGTAATTAGTTTGATATTTAATTGTTAAATGAGTGTTATGGTACTGGTAATATAAAAGGGGAGGAATTGTAATGTATGTACCTTTTAAGGGGGAGAACTACTTTTTACAGCTCCTGTATCCTGTAGTACCGGCAGTGACCACACCTGTATATAAACCCTGAGTAGTGATCTGTACAGTCAGTTGCAGTTTGAACCCTCATTCAGTAAACACCTGTTGATCGTTCCCTGCAGTCTGTTGTCTGATTATTGAAGGACACAACATTAAGATACACGGATATAACACTCATGGCATCAGGTCAAACATGGGCAAGGAAACTGCCTGCTGATTACCACCTACTGCCTTCCTGCAGCCGATGTTGAACCCCACTTGAAAGAAGCACCGAGGGTAGCAAAGGCACAGAATATTCTCTTGGTGGGGGACTTCAATGTCCGTCACCAAGAGTGGCTCAGTAGCACCACTACTGACCGAGCTGGCCGAGTCCTGAAGGACATAGCTGCCAGACTGGGCCTGTGGCAGATGGTGAGAGAACCACCACGAGGGAAAAACCTACTTGACCTCGTTCTCACCAAACTACCTGTTGCAGATGCATCTGGCCATGACAGTATTGGTAGCAATGACCACCACACAGTCATTGTGGAGATGAAGTCCCGTCTTCACACTGAGGACACTCTCCATTGTGTTGTGTGACACTACCACCGTGCTAAATGGGATAGATTCAGCTCAAAACTGGGCATTCAATAGGCGCTATTGGCCATCAGCAGCAGCTGAACTGTATACCACCACAATCTGTAAAATCATGGCCCAGCATATCCCTCACTACCATCAAACCAGGAGACAAACCCTGGTTCAATGAAGAGTGTAGAAGAGCATGCCAGGAGCAGCACCAGGCATACCTAAAAATGAGGGGCCAACCTGGGGAAGCTGCAACACAGGACTACATGCATGCTAAACAGCAGAAACAGCATAATATAGACAGAGCTAAGCGATCCCACAATGAACAGATCAGATCAAAGCTCTGCAGTCCTGCCACATCCAGTCTTGAATGGTGGTGGACAATTAAGCAACTAACAGGAGAAGGAGGCTCCATGAACATCCCCATCCTCAATTATGGTGGAGCCCAGCATGTGATTGCAAAAGACAAGGCTGAAGCGTTTGCAACCATCTTCAGCCAGAAGTGCAGAGTGGATGATCCATCTCAGCTTCCTGCTGAGATCCCCACCATCACAGAAGCCAATCTTCTGCCAATTCGATTCACTCCACATGATATCAAAAAACAGCTGAACGCACTGGATGCATCAAAGGCAACGGGCCCCGAAAACATCCCGGCTGTAGTGCTGAAGCCTTGTGCTCCAGAACTAGCTGCACTTCTAGACAAGCTGTTCCAGTACATCTACAATGTTGACAAAGTGGAAAATTGACCAGGTAGGGTCTGCCCACAAAAAGCAGAACAAATCCAATCTGACCAATTACTGCCCCATCAGTCTACTATCAATCTTCAGCAAAGTGATGAAGCTGTCATTGACAGTGCTCTTAAGTGGCACTTACTCACCAATAACCTGCTCACCGATGCTCAGTTTGGGTTCCGCCAGGACCACAAAGCTCCAGACCTTATTAAAGCCTTGATCCAAACATGGACAAAAGAACTAAATTCTAGAGGTGAGGTGAGAGTGACTGCCCTAGACATCAAGGCAGCATTTGACCGAGTGTGGCATCAAGGACCCCTAGTAAAACTGAAGTCAATGGAATCAGGGGGAAAACGCTCCACTGGCTGGAGTTATACCTAGCACAAAGAAAGAAGGTTGTGGCTATTGGAGGCCAATCAGCTCAGCCCCAGGACATCGCTGCAGGAGTTCCTCAGGTCAGTGTCCTCCGCCCAACCATATTCAGTTCCTTCATCAATGACCTTCCTTCTATCATAAGATCAGAAGTGGGGATGTTCGCTAATGATTGCACAGTGTTCAGTTCTATTCACAACTCATCAGATAATGAAGCAGTCCGTGCCCACATGCAGCAAGACCTGGACAACATTCAGGCTTGGGCTGATAAGTGGCAAGTAACCACACAAGTGCCAGGCAATGACCATCACCAACAAGAGAGAGTCCAGCCACCACCCTTGACATGCAACGGGATTACCATCGCCAAATCCCCCACCATCAACATCCTGGGGTCACCATTGACCAGAAACTTAACTGGACCAGCCACATAAATATTTTGGCTACAAGAGCAGGTTAGAAGCTGGGTATTCTGCAGGGATTGACTCACCTCTTGACTCCTCAAAGTCTTTCATAGAAACATAGAAGATAGGAGCAGGAGTAGGCCATTCGGCCCTTCGAGTTGGTCCGCCATTTAATGAGATCATGGCAGATCATCCAAATTCAGTACCCTGTCCCTGCTTTCTCCCCATATCCCTTTAGCCTTAAGAAATATATCTAACTCCTTCTTGAATATATTTAATGAATTGGCCTCAACTGCCTTCTGTGGCAGAGAATTCCATAGGTTCTCCACACTCTGGGTGAAGAAATTCCTCCTCATCTCATTCCTAAATGGCTTACCCCTCATCCTTAGCCTGTGACCCCTGGTTCTGGATTCTCCCGCCATGGGGACCATCCTTCCTGCATCTAGTCTGTCTAGTCCTGTTAGAATTATATAAGTTTCAATGAGATCCCCTCTCATTCTTCTAAACTCTAGCGAATATAAGCCTAGTCGACCCAATCGCTCTTCATATGTCATTCCTGCCATCCCAGGTATCAGTCTGGTAAATCTTCGCTGCACTCCCTCCATGGCAAGAACATCCTTCCTCAGATAAGGTGACCAAAACTGCACACAATACTCAAGGCGTGGTCTCACCAAGGCCCTGTACAACTGCAGCAAGACATCCTTGCTCCTGTACTCGAACCCCCTCTCGCTGAAGGCCAACATACCATTTGCCTTCAGTGACTGGTGCACAAGGACACCCAGGTCTCGTTGCACTTCCCCTTTTCCCAATCTATTGCCATTCAGATAATCTGCCTTCCTGTTTTTGCCTCCAAAGTGGATAACCTCGCATTTATCCACATTATACTGCATCTGCCCGATCAGCCAACCTGTCCAAATCATACTAGAGTTTCTCTGCATTCTTCTCATAGCACACACGCCCACTCAGCTTTGTGTCATCTGCAAACTTGGAGATATTACATCTAGTTCCCTCATCTAGATCATTAATATATATTGTGAATAGCTGGGGTCCTAGCACCGATCCCTGCGGTATATCACTAGTCACTGCCTGCCACTCAGAAAAAGACCCGTTTATTCCAATTCTTTGCTTCCTGTCTGCCAACCAGTTCTCTACCCAAGTCAGTACCTTACCCCCAATCCCATGTGCTTTAACTTTGCATGCCAATCTCTTATGCAGGACCTTATCGAAAGCGTTCTGAAAGTCCAAATACCTCACATCCACTGGTTCTCCCTTATCTATTCTACCAGTTACATCCTCAAAAAATTCCAGTAGATTAGTCAAGCATGATTTACCTTTTGTAAATCCATGTTGACTTTGTCCGATCCTGTCGCTGTTTTCCATGTGCTCTGCTATTACATCTTTTATAATGGACTCTAGCATTTTCTCCACTACCGATGTCTGGCTTACCAGTCTATAATTCCCTGTTTTCTCTCTACCACCTTTTTTAAATAGTGGGGTTACATTAGCTACCCTCCAATCCATGGGAACTGTTCCAGAATCTATAGAATTTTGGATTTCCACCATCTACAAGTCACAAGTCAGGAGTGTAATGGAATACTCTGCACTTGCCTGGATAAGTGCAGCTCCAACAACACTCAAGAAGCTCAACACCATCCAGGACAAAGCAGCCCGCTTGATTGGCACCCCATCCACCAACTTAAACATTCACTCCCTCCACCACTGACTCACTGTGGCTGCAGTGTGTACCATCTGCAAGATGCACTGCAGCAACTCGCCAAGGCTTCTTTGACAACACCTCCCAAACCCGTGACCTCTATCACCTAGAAGGACAAAGGCAGCAGGTGCATGGGAACACCACAACCTCCAAGTTCCCCTCCAAGTCACACACCATCCTGACTTGAAAATATTTTGCCATTCCTTCATCGTCGCTGGGTCAAAATCCTGGAACTCCCTACCTAACAGCACAGTGGGAGTACCTTCACCACATGGACTGCAGCAGTTCAAGAAGGCGGCTCACCACCATCTTCTCAAGGGCGACTAGGGATGGGCAATAAATGCTGGCTGGATTTGAAATCCCATGAATGAAAAATAAATAGTCTATAGTTCCCTGTCTATTGTAGGATCACTGAATTCCCTCTTGTATTAATTTGAGTAATAGATTACCAACTAATTGAAACCAACCCATTATTGACATGGAAAAGCTCTTATTTCTTTGAGTGAAATGTAAGTACTACTTTTATGATTATTAATTAAAAATAATAATATTATTCCCTGGCAGCATTGAGACAATGAAAGAAATTTCAATACTTCATCTCAAATGGTATTGTGATAGATCTTCCAGTTATCAGATTTATTAACACTGTCTATGGGAGCCACACATACATCTACTATAGTAAATAAAGTATTTTAGAATAGCATTTCTTTACTGATGAGGGAACCATAAACATAGTATATCAGTGTTACACTGAGAGATTATTTTGTTTATATATAATTGTAGCATGTTGCAGTTTTATTGTGAGGTTCTATTGCATCTTCATTAACATTGCCTGAATAGTTGTATCCTTATGGATAGCATTGTATTCTGGAAAATATATTTATTATGATTATGAAACACATTACTAGCACAGTGTTTTCCAATGTCCTATGTATAGGTAACTAATGCAAATAACATATTATAGAATGTAAAACCAGCCACTGAAAGGCTTGTATTTATTTAGTACCTTACCATGTGATATACCTATCAATTCATCCAATGAAAAGCGACGAGTTAAGAAAGTAACTATAGGTTTTTATTGGCTAAATAACAGAGCCCACCCTCGTGGGTGATCGGATCAAACAAGGAGGAATACCAGCCAGTCGACCACCGTTTTGGGTACTGTTGGGGGAGATGACTTATCAGGGGAAGGCACCAGCAGCCAGGTTCAGGGCACCATGACTGGCTCTGCTGCACAGAAGGGCGGGAAAAAGAGGGATAGGGCTATAGTGATAGGGGATTCAATTGTAAGGGGGATAGATAGGAGTTTCTGTGGCCGAGACCGAGACTCCAAGATGGTATGTTGCCTCCCTGGTGCAAGGGTCAAGGATGTCTCGGAGCGGGTGCAGAGCATTCTGAAGGGGGAGGGGGATCAGCCAGTTGTCGTGGTACATGTAGGTACCAACGATGTAGGTAAAAAGAGGGAGGAGGTCCTACAAGCTGAATTTAGGGAGTTAGGAGCTAAATTGAAAAGTAGGACCTCAAAGGTAGTAGTCTCTGGATTGCTACCAGTGCCACGAGCTAATAAGTTTAGAGAGAGTAAGATAGATAAGCTAAATACGTGGCTTGAGCAGTGGTGCAAGGGAGAGGGATTTAAATTCTTGAGGCATTGGAACCAGTTCTTGGGGAGGAGTGACCTGTACCAAGGGGACGGTCTACACCTGAACTGTGAGGGAGCCGATGTCCTCGGGGTAATATTTTCTAGGGCGGTTCGGGAGGATTTAAACTAATTTGGCAGGGGGATGGGAACCTAGGTAGTGGAAAAGAGGGAAGTCATATGAAGTTAGAAATAGATGGTAGAAAGGTGAGAAGCAATAAGCAAAGGAGAGAAACACAAAGGGCCAAACTAATTCATAATGAGAGTGTGAAAAAAGCAAGCCTGAAGGCTTTGTATCTTAATGCTAGAAGCATTAGGAACAAGGTGGATGAATTAGTTGTGGAAATAGAGGTAAACAAGTATGATTTGATTGGGATTACAGAAACGTGGCTGCAGGGTGGGCAAGGCTGGGAACTTAACATCCAGGGATATACAATATTTAGGAAGGATCGGCAAAAAGGTAGGGGAGGTGGGGTAGCATTGCTGGTAAAGGAGGGGATTAATGCAATGGAAAGGAAGGATATTAACTCGGATGAAACGGAATCTGTATGGGCAGAAATGAGAAATAGCAAGGGGAGGAAAACGTTAGTGGGTGTGATATATAGGCCTCCAAATAGTAATATGGAGGTGAGGGAAGGCATAAAAAGGGAAATTAGAGAAGCGTGCGATAAGAGCACAGCTGTCATCATGGGTGACTTTAATTTACATATTGATTGGACTACCCAAATTAGTAAAAATTCTGAGGAGGAGGAATTCCTGGAATGTTTTCGGGACGGTTATCTGGACCAATATGTCGAGGAGCCGACTCGAGATCAGGCCATTTTAGACTGGGTATTGTGCAATGAGAAGGGACTTATCAGCAATCTTCTTGTACGAGGCCCCTTGGGTCAGAGCGATCATAATATGATCGAGCTCTCAGTCGAGATGGAGAGTGAGGAAATTGAATCAGAGACTAAGGTCCAGAACTTAAATAAAGGGAATTACGAGGGTATGAGACGGGAATTGGGTAAGATTGATTGGGTGGTGTTTCTGGGGGGATTGACAGTGGATAGACAATGGCAAGCATTCAAAGATAGAATGGAAGAATTCCAGAACATGTTTATACCGGTTTGGCATAAAAATAAACCTAAAAAGGTGACTCAACCGTGGATAACGAGGGAAATTAGGGACAGCATAAAATCAAAAAAAAGGGCATATCAACTGGCAAAAAAAAGCACCAGACCGGAAGATTGGGGGCAGTACAGGATACAGCAAAAGAGGACAAAGGGATTAATCAGGAAGGGGAAAATAGAATACGAAAGTAAACTTGCAGCAAACATAAAGACAGACTGCAAAAGCTTTTATCGGTATATCAGGAGGAAAAGACTGGTAAAATCCCAAGTCGGTCCCTTGCAGTCCGATTCGGGAGAATATATAATGGAGAATAAGGAAATGGCAGACCAATTAAACTCATACTTTGGTTCTGTATTCACAAAGGAGGACACAAATAACCTCCCAGGAATATCGGCAAACATAGGGACTAATGAGAGGGAGGAGCTGACAGAAATTAGTATCTCTAGGGATATGGTGTTGGGTAAGTTGAGGGGACTGAAGGCCGACAAATCCCCGGGGCCTGATAAACTACATCCTAGGGTACTTAAGGAGGTGGCCCTGGAGATAGCAGATGCTCTAAGGATCATCTTCCGGAACTCCATTGACTCGGGAACAGTACCCGTGGATTGGAGGGTAGCTAATGTTACCCCAATATTTAAAAAGGGGGGTAGAGAGAAAGCAGGGAATTATAGACCAGTAAGCCTTACATCGGTTGTGGGCAAAATGCTAGAGTCCATTATTAAGGATAAAATAGCGGAGCACTTGACAAATGGGGAAAGGATCGGACAGAGTCAACATGGATTTACAAAGGGTAAATCGTGTTTGACTAATCTGCTGGAATTTTTTGAGGAAGTAACTGGTAAAATAGATGGGGGAGAGCCAGTGGATGTGGTGTACCTTGACTTCCAGAAAGCCTTCGATAAGGTTCCACACAAAAGATTATCATGCAAAATTAAGGCTCATGGGATTGGGGGCAAAGTATTAACGTGGATAGAGAACTGGCTGGCGGATAGAAAACAGAGAGTTGGAATAAACGGCTCATTTTCGGAGTGGCAGGCAGTGACCAGCGGGGTGCCGCAAGGATCTGTCCTGGGACCCCAGCTGTTCACAATATATATAAATGATCTGGATCAGGGAATTGGATGCAATATTTCCAAATTCGCTGACGACACTAAACTAGGAGGAGGGGTGGGCTCTGATGAGGATGTCAGGAGGCTACAGTGCGATTTGGACAGGTTGGGGGACTGGGCGGATACGTGGCAGATGCACTATAATGTGGATAAATGCGAGGTTATCCACTTTGGGGGTAAAAACAGGAGGGTGGATTATTATCTAAATGGCAATAGATTGGGAGATGGGGAAGTGCAGAGGGACCTGGGTGTTCTTGTGCACCAGTCACTGAAGGAGAGCATGCAGGTGCAACAGGCGATTAAGAAGGCAAATGGTATGTTGGCCTTCATATCAAGGGGGTTCGAGTATAGGAATAGGGATACCTTACTACAGCTGTACAAGGTGCTGGTGAGACCACATCTGGAGTATTGTGTACAGTTTTGGTCGCCCCATCTGCGGAAGGATGTTCTTGCCATGGAAAGAGTGCAGCGGCGATTCACCAGGCTGATACCTGGAATGGCGGGAATGACCTACGAGGAGAGATTGAATAGTTTGGGCTTGTACTCACTGGAGTTTAGAAGATTGAGAGGGGATCTCATCGAAACATATAAAATTATGGCAGGCCTGGACAGGCTGAATTCAGAGAGAATGTTTCCAATGGCAGGGGAGCACAGAACCAGGGGCCACAGTCTAAAAATAGCGGGCAAATCATTTAAAACAGAGATGAGGAAGAATTTCTTCACTCAAAGAGTGGTGAGCCTGTGGAATTCCCTGCCACAGAGGGCTGTGAAGGCTAATTCAATAAATATTTTCAAGAGAGAATTGGATATATTTCTGAAGGCTAAGGGGATTAAGGGTTACGGAGAAAAGGCGGGGACGGGGTACTGAACTGGTAAGATCAGCTATGATCTCAGACGAAGATCAGCCATGATCTCATTGAATGGCGGAGCAGGCTCGAAGGGCCGAATGGCCTACTCCTGTTCCTATCTCTATGTTTCTATGTTTATACCTGGGCAGGTAGGTGGAGCCATGGGCAGAGTCAGCAGTGTTCAGCCCAGGTATAACAGCGTGACAAGAGGCGACCTCGTATAGTGATACAACAGTGTGAACGGTGATAACGATATAACAGTGATAACTATAGTGTAACGATAGTGAACGACAAAAGTAGTTTACCACACCATGTTTTACAGAAGCATCTCAAAGTGATCCACACAGTGGAATAATTGAAATGCAATAAGTAGGTAAGTGCAGCAGCCATTTTGTACACAGTAAGATCCCATGAAACAGCAATGCGATGAATGACTAGTTGTTTTTGATGGTGATGGTTTGAGTCTGCCAAGACTTTGGGAAGACTCAGTGCCCTCTTCAAGTCATACTATGGGATCTTTAATGTTCACCTGAACCACTAGATGACAATGAGAAACTCCTTCAGCACTGCACTGGATGTAAATTATTAGTTCAAGACCTGGAATGGCACTTGAACCCACAACCTTCTTATTCAGAGGCAAGAATATTACCAACTGAGCCAATATAACACTCATGCTAATAGTCCTGGAGTTATTTATATAACAAATGGATTGGCAGATGCACATAGCATTGCATTTTCCTTCTGTTTATGTGTAGCGGAAAAGCTTATTAACTAGCAGCTCATAATGATTAGTAGGAGAAAAGTTCACTTCAAGATAATATATTCTAGACACTTAGCAGTTGAACAGCTAATGTGAGAAATGATTAACCCGCATTTATGATCTCTATTTTTCATAGAATATTCCCTTGCTAAGGTCACTGTTCTTTTCCAGTAGTATCCAATTTGTCATTGTCACGCCACTCCATCATATGTCTCACTCAGTGGGTTTCATATTAATTGGAAATATACTGTCTTCATCTGAGCAAAATGGTTCAGAACACATTTTTCTTTTATGACACTACCTATAGAAAAGTGCGTTTGTTTCATCTAAATTTCCACAAACAAAATAACATAGAAACAATTGAATCTTCTTTTTTCTTTAAAATGGGAACAATCACATTTCACCTCTTGCAGAAAATATTACCACTTTATATGAAAAATAAATCAGAATGTAATTTATTTGCCCTACAACACTAGAAAATATCAGTTTTCTAAGTGTAGTAAAGTTGTAAAGATAAAACCAATGACAAATACTGTTGATTGAATAATGAAATGCAAGGTATACTAACCATTTCTGAAAGATATACCAGAATACTGTACTACACTGAGCTGTTGAAATAGTAATGATGAATGAATATACTTACCATTAGTCATCACTAAGTAGATCTTTAGAAACTGAATCATGGCAATTCATTACACTCAAATTCCTTCTGCATTTAAAATGCCAAGGAGTGGCCAGGCAACCACTAAAATGTACCTAAATGCATTAATGTAACAATTTAATACTATATTTAGCATCACATAACAGCACTCCACCTGGAAGTAACCAAACAGAAATGTGGAGGAAAGTGAGCATAATGTGGAACCGTAAGAGGGAGAAAATGACTGTGTGATGAATGTTTCATGTAATGTGCACTATCTGAAAAGTACTGTCACAAAAACCATTTATAACGCAATGATGCAGAACCAGTTACAATATGAGCTTAACTATTTGAAAATTTAAGGCCCATTGCTGCTTCCATTATATGGTATATCATTATATCATTTGGCTCTCAAATTAATATTCGGCCATTTTCTACTATAGATTATAACAAAAGTAAATTGAGCAATTCTGTGGAACCACAGAACAATTCCTGATTCATGCCTTTTTTTTCTGGTGCAGAAATATTACTCCAGTCCCAACCATGACTAACGTATGTTAATGTGCAAATGGTCTTAATCATTGAGTCATAAAAAGGAAATTGGGTACACTTTTCAAATTGTGGACATTGAACAATTAGACAATAAAGGCATATCATTGGAGAAAGTATTAATTAATGACTGATAATTACTCCAATAAAGGCTGACTTTAATTATTAAAATGTTTCATTTTGTGCTGATGATATAAGTGAACACCAGTTCACTGTAACAATTTTGTAGTAAAAAAAATAACACAAGCCAGTGGTTGATGTACAATGTACTATGGAGTGATTAGATAAAGGTTTGCACTCATGATTCCTCGATGGCAAGTGCACAGTTTCAACCAGATCATCAGGAGGATGCACTGAATGGCTGCCGGACGCCTCTCCTTAGGGGAACTGGGAATATTGGATGGTAAATCACCCAGGACACTCTGCACATTTCCTGGTGGCAAGTTAAACAGCAACATTACCCGAGGTTGCCTGCTCACCTTCTCAGCCAGGAACTGGCGCATGCAACGACAAGATGAGTAAAAAAGGAAAATATAATTAAAGTAAAAATTAACAAGTAGAGGATAAAAAGAGTTATAAATTTACACTCGGAATAGAAAATGTGTGATCTACAGTATATATATTCTGTAATTTCTCTTGGGTATACTCATTAGTTATACAATCTTTCACTCCCAGGATAAAATTAGTATTACATTTTTAAGGGTTTTTTATGTGTTTAAATTAGGTATACTTTTTTTTAAATGAATTAAGGGTTCACAGTTTTTTGATCTGAAGTGAATTAAAGTAAACAGTGGTATTCGTATCTTTAGCAACCATGAATTTCCCAAAGTTTCTAAATTTATAAATATAGGCCTAACTCATATTTCCTATGGACACCTATAATCAGTTTTACTTTTGCGAAAATTTAAATTGACTGATGTTGAAAATAAATAAGTCTAATCAAGTATTCATTGATTCCCGAACTCTGCGGTGAATCCCTAAACAAAGTCCATAATACTAATTTAAATGTGATGCATTATCTCCTCAATCATTGGATACCCACAGGTCCACTGAATCTCAAATAGTTGCCAATAGTGACTTTGTACAACATTAATTATTTATCTAGCAGGACAATTCTTGATAATAAGGCCCTTCTAAACAATATATGTGAGCTGTATGAAACATTATTTTACCAAATATCTTATCTCTTTATCACACTTTAATATAATACATTAGTTGGTTCTTCATTTTGATAAACCACACTAAATATCCTATTCATAATATACCCGTGGTATATATTTTTTATACTTCCAAAGCAGGGTTAGATAGGTATGAGTAAAAATCCCAGTAGCAGCAAATTTATGTGTGTTTAGAATGGCAAAGACCATCAAACCCAAAGTTTGAAAGCATGAATCCTTCATTGATATTCCTTTCTAATGTTTCTATAGTATCACTTAGTAAAAAAATACGGCTCCAGCTCTCCTATATCCATTTTTTTCCCTTCCCAATCCCACTTTCCAAGTTTGGTGAGGGGAAATGGGTAATTTTAATACAGAGACCATGGGGTGAAATTGGATAAAGCTGAAAAATGGACGTGGACACCGCAATGCGTGAGCTGCCCTCGCCCATTGAAAGGAGATCAGGCAGCATGCCAAACTTGTGCTGCCGGCTACTTTACATGATTGTAGTGCACAGCCCAGCGCTGAACGCGTTGCTGACTGGCTGTGTACTCAACAGGGAGCTGAAGTTCTCGATGTTTGTGTGAAGCTAGCTTTAACTAAAGCTAGCCTGTGCCTCTACTCTTAAAGGCAGTCTGTACATCTTAAAGGTGAGCTGCCTTCTGATGATAAAAAATGTTATAAGAGCTTCAGCACTAACCCAAATGGCTCAACTGGCCAGGGAAAGGGCACCCAGGGTCTCGGATGCAGCACTTGAGGCCTTTGTGCTGGGGGTGAACACGCGAAGAGAGGTCCTCTACCCACGGGAGGCCGGGAGGCCCTCCAGAAAGAAGGATGTGGGACCAGATCACTGAAGCGGTCACTGCCAGCAATGTCGCCCCTAGGACCTGGCTCCAGTGCCCAAAGACGTTTCACGACCTCAGACAAGTGGTCAAGGTCAGTGAATGCATCTTCAAAAGCCATCTCCTACCAACTGCACCACTAGCCTCACACACTGCTCAATGCATGACCGCTCCCCCCCACCCCTGAATCACTCACCTACTAACAATCTATACCAAAACACGAGCACACCTCCCATTACTAGTTTCACCTAACTCATTTGGACAAGATGGTGCTGGCCATTCTTGGCAGGGGCATGGCTGAGCCCTTGGCCAGCAGCGAGCTGAAAGAATACAAGATGCCAGTATCCTCATACGTTATCCTTTTTCTCACATCCCACTTCCCCCTCATCCCGCAATATCTTCTGAGTTACAAGCTGCACATGGTGTAAGCATGCACCTCTTGATTTACCCTACACTCACCACAATCCTATCCTTGTGCCTTCCTCATTTCAGACACCCAAGAAATCCAGCCCACCCAGCCAGTGGCTCACCAAGAAGAGGGAGAGGAGAGTGAAGAAGAAGAAACACCGTCACTCGATTTCACACTCCCAGCCACCAGCTCCTCGAGGTCGTCCTACAAGGCCATCTGCAGTCTCCCCCACTGAAAGTCAGCAGCCTTCCACCAGCCATGCTGCAACCATTGGGGTAGCACTGCGTAGGAGCACTAGGATAGGCACTGGCTCACGCAAGACAGTCACTGAGCAAATGCATAAGGATGATTAGTTGATTTTTTGGATGTAATATTGGATGCATATATGGATAAAGTTGGATTGGAAAGTAGGCTTTGTGGTGGCTTTTATTTCAGCCTTGTGGCCAAGAGGACACTGTGATGGTCAGTAACAGAGGGAAGGTAAGGTGTGGGACAAAGGTTGAAAGGGGAATTGGATTATGTTCACTGGTACCGCAGGCGGATGATTCGATCCCGGATATCCTGGCCGGAAAGGGGCTGTCTCGGTTGCCTCCTTCCTTCCGCTCCCTCCTCTTCTGCTTCCTTCTCTTCTTCTTCCTCATCTCCCTCCTCTTCATCTTCCTCCTCCTCCTTCCTCTGTGAGCAGTTTGTCCCTTTTGCTGCGTCTGCTCCATCTCAGAGTCATGCTGTAGTTTAAGGGAGACTGCAAGTAGAGACCGCAGGACTGGGAGCAAGTGGTGTTCTCAGAGGCCTTCCTTTAAGAGCCAAAGCCTTGCAAACGTCCAGCAGCACGCCCTGCACACTTTAACAACTTTTAAATGTCTTACACCAAGCCACTAGTCAAATAAAATGTAAAGAAATCAGTACAATAGCAAAAATCTAAACTTACCTCAAAGTTGCGCGTGTCCCTTTAAGAAACGCTGGTAGGGGGTCTGTCAACGCAAGTTCAGCTGTGCATGCTTGGAAAGGGCGTTAAATGGAGCGGTGACGTCCAAAGGAGCAGGTTATGCGTCAATTCAGCGTTGCACGCTGATTGACGTCACAATCTGACTAATTACCATTTTTGCAGCGAGCGCAGGCAACAGCAGCAATGCCGACCTGCCCAAAATGGCGGCCGCCGCGGTCCGCACCAGAAGTGGGCAGAAGTGAGGTGGCCGCCATTTTTTCTCTGAAACCGACCTTATCAGCTAAGGTACCAAATTTCACAGCCCATTAATTTCTATCTGAAAGTCAGATCTACTGTACATAGTGCAGCCACAGCAGGGGTGTCCAAACCTAGGTGTGTACCACGGAGCCTCACAGCCCACGTATAATTCCAGAGTTTTCTTGAGGCCTATGGAATATCCGTAGAGCCATACTGATGGGTGAAGATGGGAAAAAGGGCAGCATCAGGTAACACCGGTTCTGTGACCTGAACAGCGGGCCATGGGAGTTTCCTCTTCGGGCAGGGGTGGTGATCCGTGTTATTTTTCTCCAACCCTGGTCACCCGACATACAAAAAAGAGGCAGGGCTGGCAGGATGGCCTCTCTATCCCAAATGAACCCCAGTGTCCAGTTGAGTGGAGCGGTGTAAGTGAGATCCTCAGGAGTGTTCCAGGCCAGAGTCTTGTACTGGAACACTCCAGAAGATAAATGGCTGTTCAAGGGAAATCTGCTCTCATACAAGGGGGGCCAATTTCAGACTTATTTGATGCATTAAGCTAGTTCTGACTACATTACCCACATGAGGCTAGAAAGTGGCCCATTTAGCCTCCGAGCAAGTGCCCAAAATGCGCTGTTACTAGTGCGGGCACCTGCCTGTTATGTGCAAATGCCCTGACCCTAGAAACTTTGGCGGGTTCAGGCTCTCATTTCACTGACAGGGTGTGATTCCCACTCGTCCATTGTTATGGAGCTTGAGCAGGAGCATGAATATTCAGTCCCATATGGCCCAAAAATTTGGTTGCTTTGTGCCTCCCGTTAGCACAAAGCAACTAGCGCCTGGGCGCGGCGCCGTCAATGCCTCCCGTGAAATTCAGCTACTCTTGAGTGCCGGGCTCTTTCGCCGGCACTCCGATCCCTGGAGGCCCAGCTGGGCCCCGGGTCGCACTGTGCTAGGCCCCTCCCCTTTAAGAAGGGGAGGAAGGCCTGCAGTACCGCAGCGCGATGTGCCGCAGAGCGTGGCACTGCAGCACGTAGCGCCGCAATATTCACTCGCAGCACCCCAAGAGGGAGGCAGGGCACTTCCAGTAGCACCCCGCTTCCTCTTGGGGTGCTACCGGTGAATTTAGGCCGCAGGGACACTAATTTTTTCGGGCCCAGCGAAGTTAATGCCCCAAAGGGGACGCTACTCAATTTTTCCCCCATAAAGTTTAAATCTCTGTTGCCATTAATTTGTACAGATGTCAAGCTACTGATAGGAACAGTGCCACGAACAAGACAAACCAATAAGTAAGAGACATAAGTGCAAATAGAACTGAGTTGTCAGGGCTTCAGTGAGTGGGTTGCTGGGGAATGAACCCCAGGGATTGTAGTTTAGACACCCCTGACCTATATTATTTGTACTTCCGATAAGGTTCAATTGATTATATATACAGCGTTTATAGATCTTTATTGATGAAGTGATATTTTCTTTAAACTGAGGTGTTGAATGTATGATTCAAGTATTAAATTTAAATATTTATGTTACTGTTCCGGCAGGGAAGCAATGATTCAGAATTATAGCAATTATTTAATCATTAGCAAAATTCTGTGCCCTTTTAAAAACACTGCAATGCTTCCTGGTTTGTGTGGAATAATACAGGAGTGCAAATCTACAGGGACATTGTACAGTGCAGTAATGAAAGTGGGTTGCCTGCAGAGATGTTGAGTTCATTTAATAATTTATCACTATCTCTTGCATTGGCCGATCAGATAAATTATTAAAAGGATTGATATTATCAATGTGTCAAATGCATCCAGCACGAAGAACAAATTTCTATAAAAACCCTGTGGTTTAAAGCTTCACAAATAAATTGGTTTTTTTATTATGAAGCTCTGTTCCCATGTTAAATTTTTTTGAATTTTCTCAGCAACTTTCCCTTTTAATTTCCCAAACTTTTTTCTCTGAGGTGTTTCCACAAGGATTTCACAAATATATTAAATAAGCAACAGGACCTTTACCAAATGTAATTTTCATTTTAATAAATATCTTTGACACACATTCTGCAGCATTGGTTTTAACTACATTACTATAGATCATCAATGCCAAACATTGAATTCCTATGGCGCGGTTTCTCTGTTCATGCTATACTGCGTAGTTCAAGCTATCAACCAAATGGTGGCAGTATTTTCAAGACTAAAATAATTTTTTTTTAAATCAAATTTTAACTTGTGTATTTTGTTTGTAAACTGTATATATGTTTGATTGGGGGGGGGGGAATAAAGGTTCTTTCAAAATTAATAACACACTAGTTAAACCACCAGACTCAAATATTCACCATTGCATTTACAGCAATTTCATATGTTCTGCAGTTTTTCACACATGAAGAGAAACCCAGTTCAACAGAACATTATGCAATGCACCCTATTTGCTGTGCCTCGTCTGAGGTTATGGTACAAACGTATACTGCCTGAAACTGTAAACCCGCTGAACAGAAACATTGACTGCAAAGCCAAATACTACAGCAGCACGGAATATGGAGAATACTACCTGCACTATGGTAGGGTGTCAAAGGAACGTCTTCACAGCCTAACTGAAATTGAATGCACAGTAGACTCCAGATTCAAAAGCAAATCTAATGTAAGCATAAAGTTCCATTATGCAAACCCATTTCTAATCAGAATCCAAGCATAAAATGTTCCCACGTAATCATATAGTAAATATAGTCAGTCTAGCACAATTGACCCCATTCAGACTCTCTCATGCTAAAGATCTTATTTTCTATTATAATTCACACTATGTGGGTGTTAGTGATAATTCCTCTGCTCACGGATATAATAAATTAAATATTGGCTGCCTCACAGTGTCTTAAAAATCAGTAACAGAAATTGGGTAGTGTACATAACATAAAACATGAAAATCTTATACTAACCAGGACAGCTATTAATTTTTACAATATATAGAATTTTTGTCTCTTTCATCAAGATACTGCCACACTGCTATGTTAAGATTTGGGTCTGTTGGTCGCAGTATTTATTATGTCCGTGTGTAATTGAGACACAGACTGCAGGAGTTGGTTACAACAGGTGTTTACTGAGTGGAGACAAAACTGGAACTACTATGCAAAGTTACTACACAGGCTTATATACAGGGGTGGTCACTACTGGTACTGCAGCATACAGGGGCTGCAGAATATAGTTCCTTCTGAAAAGTACATACACTACAATTCCTCCCCTTTTAGCTAAACAGTACATAACATTCGATTAAAAAGTAAATAACATATTTACAATTACAGTTGCTAGATACATTAGCTGAAGTTAAGCAATTATAAGTTCAGTCTTTGAGGAGGCTTCCTGATTCTGTCTGGATAACGCCTCTTTGGGGTATCCGGTTCTTCTGGCAAAGTTGATTCGGGATCAACGTCGTTGTTTGCTTCGTCTGCTTCCAATATCACCGATTCTGAGGTAGATGCAATTGGTACTTCGGTTTCATCACCAGGTGTATCGGATCGTGGTGTGGAATTGACGTTTTCCAGTGACTCTAGAATCTGGTCAGCATGGCGTCTTACAATGCTCTCTCAAACGTCCACAGTATACATTAGAGGTCCTTGCCGCGTGCAGATCGTTCCTGACTGCCATTTCTCTGTGCGGTAGTCCCGGGCCAAAACTGGTTGACCTATCTTAAAACTCCTGGTCAGCCTTTCATTCATATTCTGAAACTGCCTGTTCTCCACATCTCTCCTGATGTTTGGCTTAACCAAATCCAAGCGGCATCGTAGTCTTCGACTGAAGAACATCATGGCTGGCGTTTGGTTGGTAACCGCATGTGTCGCATTCCGGTAGGCAAACAAGAAGTTATCCACCTTGTGTTGTAGGGGTATGTCTTCATTACACATTGCCTTGATAGCCTTCTTGAATGTTTGAACGAACCTCTCAGCCAATCCATTAGTGGCTGGATGATATGGGGCAGATGTGTAATGCTTAACACCTTTGTTCTTTAAGAACCTCCGGAACTCTTCAGGCACAAACTGTGGTCCATTGTCGGAGCAAATCTGTTCAGGCAGCCCATTTCTGGCGAATATGGTTTGTAAGACTGTGATAGTTTTTTCTGTGGTGGTTGAGGACATTTTTATTACCTCTTGCCACTTTGAATGTGCATCCACCGCAATTAGAAACATCGAGTCCATAAATGGACCAGCAAAATCAATGTGTACCCTTTGCCATGGAGATGAGGGCCACTCCCATGGATGTCGAGGGGCTTGTGGTGGGGCGTTTTGGACCTTCTGGCATCCTGTACAGCTCTTGGTCATCTCTTCGATTTCTCTATCGATTCCCGGCCACCACACAAACGCTCTGGCTAAGTTCTTCATTTTTACTCCTCCCAGATGACCCTCATGAAGCTCATTGAGCACTCTATCCTTCAATTTGGGTGGAATTACTACTCTGGATCCACACATCAAGGTTCCTCTGCACACTGACAGCTGTGCTCTTCTCGGCGAGAATGCTGGCAACAGTGGTTCGCCATGTGCTGGCCATCCCTTCACCGTTAAATCATAGACTCTGGAGAGTGTCGGGTCATTTCGTGTTTCCTTTTTTATGTTTGCAGTCGTCACAGGTAGACATTCGACTATGGTCATGTGGAATATCTCCACAGGATCCACTGCAGGTGCTTCTTCCACCGTCGGCAACGGTAGGCGCGACAATCCATCAGCATTCCCATGCTGTTTAGTTCCTTTGTACTCGATGTCATATTGGTGTGCCCCTAGGAAAAGGGACCACCTCTGTAGCCGTTGTGCTGTCATTATCGGGACGCCCTTCTGAGGGTTGACAATGGAGACAAGAGGTTGATGATCAGTTAGTAGAGTAAATTTCTGACCGTGCAGGTAGTGATTGAACTTCTTCACTCCCCACACCAGGCTGAGGGCCTCTCTGTCAATCTGGGCGTAGTTACGCTCGGCTGAAGTTAACGAGCGTGACGCAAAAGCTATCGGCCTCTCTGAACCATCAAGGAATTTATGTGACAGTACCACTCCAATGCCGTAGGGAGACGCATCACACGCCAGTCTTATCGGTAGTGATGGGTTGTAGTGAGCCAATACTTCTCTTGAAGTGACTAGGTCTTTACTCTTCTGAAAGGCCCGCTTACATTCATCGCTCCATTTCCATGCTACTCCAGTTTGTAGTAGGGCGTTCAGTGGGTGCAGAATTGTCGACAAATTCGGCAAAAACTTATGGTAGTAATTCACCAGTCCGAGGAATGACCTCAGTTGCGATACATTTTCAGGCGCTGGAGCCTTAACTACCGCTTCAATTTTGTCAGGGGACTTATGTAACCCCTCTTCATCAATCACGTGGCCACAATACGATATCTGTTTCTTAAAAAACTCGCACTTGGGGCGATTGGCTCGTAGCCCATGTTCTCTTAGTCTAGTGAGCACCTGCTCTAGGTTGGCAAGGTGTTCACTGTCATCTTCACCTGTCACTACGATGTCATCCAAGTAACACTGAGTCCCCGGAATCCCTTGCAGGACTTGTTCCATCGCCCTTTGCCATATCGCCGGAGCTGATGCTACTCCGAATACCAGTCGATTATACTGGTAAAGACCTTTGTGAGTGTTTATCGTGAGATACTTCCTAAAGGATTCTTCAACCTCCATCTGCAAATATGCTTGTGCTACATCAATTTTTGTAAAACGCTTCCCTCCAGATAGTGAGGTGAAAATATCTTCTATCCTCGGGAGAGGATACTGCACTGTGTGAAGGACTGGGTTCACCATCACCTTGAAGTCCCCACAGATGCGGACCTTCCTTGGCTCCTCAGGCTTATTATTTAACGTTTTCTTCATGACAGGAACTATGGGTGTCACCCACTCGCTCCAGTCTACCTTAGATAACACGCCTGCATTCTCCAGATTCTCCAGCTCTGCCTCGACGGCTGGGCGAATTGCATACGGTACCGGTCTTGCTTTGAAAAACTTGGGAATTGCATTCTCTTCTATTTTTATCGAGGCGGTTGCGCCTTTAAGAGTTCCCAGTTCTTGTTGAAATACCTCTTTGGCGTTAGCTAAGATTTTTGCCAATCGTCCAGGTGTGACGTTGTCATCCTTTTTACCAGCCACCGTCAGTGCCTGAATGGAGTGCCAGTCTAAACTTATCTTTCTGATCCATTCACGTCCCAATAACGGTGGTCCACCATCTTGCAGTATGTACAGATACAATTTCTGTATTTCCTTGCCGTTGTATTTGACAGGCACCCTTATTTTTCCTCTGGGGTATACTTTCTGCCCCGTATACATCTTCAAGACAATGGATGTCTCTTTCAAGGGTATGTGTGAGAATAGCCGCTCGTAGTCTCGTCGATTCATGATGGTCAGAGCTGATCCTGTATCCAATTCCATTTTGACTTGGGACCCTGCTATCATGAGGGTGACCCAAATGGTTTGGTGATCCTCTTTTGTGATTACGTTGTGAAGTTTGAGACAGCTTAGTCTCTTGTTCCCGGATTCACTATCACTCTTCTGGTCCTCGGAACTACTGTCCGTCATCTTTTGTACTGTCCTGTACTGTTCCTTAGTAGCTTTTTTGTTGTCGTTAGTCTTCTTTCCAGGCCTGCAAACTCGTGCAATGTGTCCCATCTTTCCACATTGCCTGCATATTTTGTCCTTGGATCAGCAGTCCTTCTGGTCATGGGTTGTTCTGCCACAGCGATAACATTTTTCAAATCCCCGTGCCATTTCATGGGTGCCGTATTCTTGTGGCTTTTGCTGTATTTCCGCAGTTCCCCTTGCTGCTGCTTCGTACGATACTGCCACGCTGAAAGCCTTATCTAGCGTCAGCTCTTTCTCTGAGAGTAACCTCTTCTGGGTTCCTTCACTCAGGAGTCCACAGACAAATTTGTCCCGTAGGGTATCTGCCAGTCCTGCTCCGAACTGGCAGTGCTTTGATAGCTTGCGTAGTTCCGTAAGGTAATCAGCATTGCTCTCCTCTTTATGCTGATTTCTCTTGTGGAATTTAAATCTTTCTGCTATCAGCAGCGGTGTAGGATTTAGGTGTTCCTGTAGGATATCAACAATTTCGTTAAAACTCTTCGCCATCGGTTTGGCTGGAGTGATCAGGTTCCGCAATAGGCCGTACGTTCTTGCGCCCATTAAGTTTAGTAGTACCGATGCCTTTTTCTCATCGGCTACTTCATTTGCCTTGCAATATACTTCGACTCTTTCCACATACGTGGTCCAGTCTTCTATTGCATTATCGAAGGCAGTGATATTGCCAGTCTTCGGCATCTTGGAAATCTAAGATGGTGCCTCCCGCACTTTGCCTTCTTCCCCGATTGAACAAAATGGCGCCTCCCGCGCTTTGCCTTCTTCCCCGCTGGATTAAGATGGCGCCTCCCGCGCTTTCTGTCTTCTCCGCTGCTGCTAGCGCTGTTACTGGCGTTTTTATGCCTTGATGGCGACGCCCTATGGTATTCGCACACTTCCCCCCCCCCGCGCTGCTGCTAACGCCGCTCTCCGCGGTCCCCGTGGCAAACTGCAGCTCCTCGCGGCTTTCTGCGCTTCTAATTTCTTTTATTTTCCCGTCGTCGGAGCAAACCCTCCGGGACACTTTCCTCCCACTTCTCGGGTCTGTACGCTGCCCGGCTTCGTAGCACCGGCCGCGTCCTGTGTGCTCCACCCTCTCTCTCTCTCTCCTCTTCCCGACAACGCTGCTCGGCCCCGTTGAAAAGCCACCCGATCGAGCTCTAGCCCGCCACAGCCCAGGAAGGATCAGTGTACTACCTGCCACCAGCCCGATGAGCTGGAACACCATAGACAGGATAACCAAGCCCCGCTCTCGACAGCCTCTCCTGCAAATCTTCAACTCCGATGAATCAGAGGCGGTTGTTCACGGTCGACGCCCGTTTCTTCTGTTTGTTTTTTTTCTTTCTTCTTTCTGGCCTCGACCTCCAACAACTTTGCTTCAGGGATGGATCCCCATGAGGTGGTGCAGAACTGTAGGTAAGTTCGGATCTGCTCGTCGCCAGTATTATGTCCGTGTGTAATTGAGACATGGACTGCAGGAGTAGGTTACAACAGGTGTTTACTGAGTGGAGACAAAACTAGAACTACTATGCAAAGTTACTACACAGGCTTATATACAGGGGTGGTCACTACTGGTACTGCAGTATACAGGGGCTGCAGAATATAGTTCCTTCTGCAAAGTACATACACTACAGTATTTGTAACAGAAGGACAAGGGGAAGCAGGGATTACTGGAGTCTGTATTCTTGGTCAAAACTCTTTCAAGTGCATCGTCTAATCTTGTAAAACAACTCCTATAACACACTGACAACAGTGCAATATCATATTTAAATTAGATTTAGTTAGGAGTCTAGGTAATTTGGGGGCAAATTCATGATGTGGTTTGCAGGACTGTGCTATACTACCATTAGATTGAATGAAGCCACAAGAGGAAGCAGTGGCTAAGTTGCATACACAAACCTGAAAGTGTTGCTGCTCTCTATATCTATATATAAATTATGTCCTTAAAAACACCTGCCTTAACATAAAATTTTATAAGCAAAAGACAGATCAGTACAGTGAGCTGTAGCCACTTGTGTCAAATCAATCTTACATACTAGTTGATGTCCTATGGTATGGCTGTTATATAGTAAAACGAATGTTTGGTATGTGTATTGTGCACTGTGCTAGTTATATATTTTCTGGTTACTCATCTGTCTATACTACAAATTTCCATTTCCATTTTATAATAAATGGGAAGAAAACATTGAACCTGCCCCTCCCAATTTATATTCAATGTATGACCCTCGGTAACATATTTTTGAAGGGATTTCTGTTGTAGTTCAAAAAGAAAAATGAGTAGAAATTGCTCTGTGATTTATCTTTGTGATTGTGATGTAATTCCTCGTTACTGTCGTATGGCTACCAGGAATTAATAAGCAACAATTACCATGGTCCAATGTCAGATAAGGTTCTTCAGTTAGATTGTTCCAGAGACTGATCATGGCAGCAGTTACCAGATGACTAAAAACCACCGATGATTATCAGTTAGCCTGGACCAATGGCAAATGAGATTTTCTACTTTTTTTGTTCCCATAGACCAATCGCTGCATGGACATATTGTCCAACGATTATGCTAGAAAGTGACACAAAATTTTTGATTGATCAAGAGATTCCAATTGATCAATTAGACTGCTGGAAAGCCACACAATACTGGAATAGTCATATGATCGCTATTAGCCAATAAACTGCTTTAAAAGTTGGTCATATTTGTTGTGTGTGTATATATGTATTTATTTTTTATAACCAGTAAAGAGACTTTCATTCTATTGATTGGAGCTGAATTCAAATCCAGGTCACAGAGGTAAAAAGAAAATACATGCTGCCATGTGGTCATCGATCAGATCCTTAAATAGGCCCTGAATGATAGAGCCATCTGTTTGATATTCATGGTCTTTTCCTGTCCTTTCATTCTTATTTTCTTATGAGTCAGGATTAGTTTAGCCATGTGTTTTTAGGCCCCTGCAGCAGAATTATATCATACCCAAAGAATCTGTTGCAAGTATCTTTCAAACTCATCTTTCAATTTAGATGCTTTATGTTAGATGTTATGTGGGCTTTGCCAGTTTTCCCTTTGATCAGCACTAAAAGTACCAGAGGCAGAAACCTGGCTAGTGGCTGACTAGCACAGAATCCCCCCAATACTGGGATTTAAACTAAAGTGGCAGTAAAGGTTAATGGGAAAATGAAGCATTAAGGTATGCATATGATAATAAGAGTCAGAAAAAAACTTAGTTCAAATAATACAGTAATTTCAAATAATACAGTGTGCACATTATTTACAGATTATGCTGTGCGTTTTTAATTTGATTCAATATATGCAACATTTTGATTATTTGCACAGAGGTATGACTTAGATTTGAATGTGACTTAGTGGTGCTGCACCAAACCAGCTGTTCCTCAGCAAACCGCAGGTGCACTGCACTGATGCAATTTCTTCCTGTCATCTTGCGTCTATGTCATTAATCAATAAGCATCTGTTTCCTTTTAATTTTCACAGATAACTACATTCAGGAATTAATTTCATTCAGCTGCTTCTAGATAAATAAAAAGTTCCTTTTATCTATCATCTATCTATCTATCTATCTATCTATATCTCTCTCAAAAAAAGCTTCAGTATGGATAATTTGTGACCTCAATGTAGCAAATATGAAAGAGTGCAAAACAGCACGACTTGCATAAATTAAAAGGTGCGACCCTCACCCAGGGCATACCTGCAGTCCACTGCTGGCAAGGCAACTGACCCGACATTCGGCATTTGCAATGCGCAAGCTGCCGGTGAAGGCACGACAGGTGGTGGTAGCTTGTGTGTAAAACGTTAATGAGACCCAAGGCCCAATTCCTGCCGTCCATATCCGGTCTGGCCTATCTGTGACTCCACTCCCACAGCATTTGGGTTGATTCTTAACTGCCCTCTGAAGTGGCCTAGCAAACCACTCAGTTGTACCAAACTGCTACAAAGAATTATCATAGAATCAAAGAATGGTTACAGCAGAGGAGGCCATTCGATCCGTCGAATCCATGCCAGCTCTCTGCAAGAGCACTCCAGCTAGTCCCGCTCCCCCGCCCTTTCCCTGTAGCCCTGCAATTTCTTTTCCTTCAGATACTTAGCCAATGTCATGATTGAATCTGCCTCCACCACCCTTTCAGGCAGTGCATCCCAGATCCTAACCACTCGCTGCATGAAAAAGTTTTTCCTCATGTCGCCTTTGGTTCTTCTGCCAATCACCTTAAATCTGTCTCCTCTGGTTCTCGACCCTTTCGCCAATGAGAACAGTTTCTCTCTATATAATTGCAAAATACTGCGGATGCTGGAAATCTGAAATAACAACAGAAAATGCTGGAAATACTCAGCAGGCCAGACAGCATACATAGAGAGGAAACAACGTTTCAGGTCTGGGACCCTTCATCAGAACTGGGAAAAGCTGGAGATGTAACAGATATTAAGCAGGTGCAGAGACAGGGGGGTGGGGTTAGGAGGGGAGGAAGGAATTGAAAGAACATACTGTACTTTTGTAAGAGGCAGGAAAGATAAAATGTTGCAAATGGGAATGGCAAAAATCATACTGCATGAAAAATGGGGGCAGGGATAATTATCTGAAATTGTTGAACTCAATGTTGAGTCCGGCAGGCTGCAAAGTGCCCAATCGAAAGATGAGGTGCTGTTCCTCGAGCTTACGTTGAGCTTCATTGGAACAATGCAATAGCCCGAGGACAGAGAGATCAGAGTGGGAGTGAAGCGGTGAATTAAAGTGACAGGCGACCGGAAGCTCAGGGTCACCCGTACGGACTGAACGGAGGTGTTCCGCAAAGCGGTCGCCCAATCTGCGTTTGGTCTCCCCAATGTAGAGGAGACCGCATCGTGAGCAGCGAATACAATATATTAAATTGCAAGAAGTACAAGTAAATCGCTGTTTCTACTGGAAGGGGTGTTTGGGGCCCTGGACAGTGGGAAGGGAGGAGGTAAAAGGGCATGTGTTGCATCTCCTGCGCTTGCACGGGAAGGTGCCAGGTGAAGGAGCAGGGCTGTTGGGGGTGATTGAAGAGTGGACCAGGGTGTCGCGGAGGGAGCGGTCCCTTCGGAATGCTGAAAGGGGAGGTGAGGGGAAGATGTGTTTGGTGGTGGGATCACGTTGGAGGTGGCGGAAATGGCGGAGGAGATGGAAGAGAGCATGGAGGGGTCGAGAGAAGAGGTAGTGAGGTAGAGCTGGGTGTCATCAGCATATATGTGGAAACTGACGCTGTGTTTTCAGATGATGTCGCCAAGGGGCAACATGTAGATGAGAAATAGGAGGGGGCCAAGGATACATCCTTGGGGGATACTGTTATAAATCCCATTATTCATCAAGAAGCTACTCATGAAATAACGCTGGACAGCCAGCTGGTGGCGCCGTCCAAGGAGTATAAATACTCGGGTGTCGGCCCCAGCTTACCAGGGACATTTTGTAAGACAAGGATCTAGTGAAGTACAACTAGACCTCCATGTTCTGAAACAAGTTGATTAAAGCCTTGCTTTATGCTCAAACCAAGTGCATAGTGAGTTTTATTACGTCAATTTAATCAACTTGATATCGACTCCACGCTTTGGGTGATTCGGGAACAGCCAGCTACGACTCGAACCGTAGAAGGGAACTCAGACAAGTAATCGATACATAATGGAGAAACTACTCAGACCCGCCCGTCTCGACCTGGACCCGAATTCACTTACAGCCGCTAAGGTATGGAAACACTGGTATCGTACCTTTAGCAACTTCCTTGAGAAGTGTGGTGAGAATGTTCCCAACAAGTTACGAATGCTTGCTAATTATGTATCCCCTCATGTGTTTGATTATATCGAAGACTGTGTAAACTATGACGCCGCTATCCAAATACTACAGCAGCTATATGTCAAGTCCCCAAATGAAATTTTTGCTCGGCATCTATTGGCCACAACTCAACAACAACCCGGGGAATCACTTGACGAATTCCTTCAGAAACTTCGCAGGCTCAGCAAGGATTGTAAACTTAAAGCTGTTACGGCTGAGCAGTACCAGGAGGAGTTAATTCATGATTCCTTTATTAATGGGATTGCGTCTCCCTTCATAAGTCAGCGTCTGTTGGAGAATAAAACCCTCAAGTTACAGGCTGCCTATGACCAGGCATGTTCTCTGGACTTAGCTAAGAGGAATGCAGACACCTATCTTTCACCACGTGCACGGGCTGTTGCTATCACTTTTAGTGACTCTTTCGATAGGCCTCGGGCGGAAGCCCTCACGGATGACGACTCCAACCCGGCTGATGACAACCCTACCCTAGAAACCTACACTGATGACGACCCCGCCCTAGTGGCATCTTGGCAATCTGGAAGGAAGTGTTTCTTCTGTGGAGGTGTGTTCCATTAAAGGAAATTTTGTCCTGCTCGTAAAGTGACCTGTAATCATTGCAGTAAGAAAGGTCACTTTTCTAAGGTATGCCAGTCAAGAGCCGCTGTTAGTAAGAAAGGCCACTTTTCTAAGGTATACCAGTCAAGAGCTCCTGTTAGTTTTGCAGCTACTATCTATAAAACTGCTCCTCCCCCAAGAGCCACTACTAAGGTTACAGCTGCAATCTATAAAACTGCTCCTCCCCCAAGAACCACTACTAAGGTTACAGCGGCCAAGGGTAAAACTGCCCCTCCTCCCATCACAACTGTTTTTCCCCAAAGTCTGTCCCATGCAGCCATGAAGGTTTCAGTAAATGGACACATTTTGAGTGCACTAATCAACTCATGCAGCTCTGACAGCTTCATTAGTGAGCGGGCTGTCAATAAGTTAAAACTGCGTATTTACCCCTTGGACAGGGAAATTGCAATGGCTCCGACGACACTGACCACCAATTCTCCTGGCTTTTGTCTTGTCGACATTATTCTCAATGGCCGCACTTATTTCTCCACCTGGCTCGGGGTGCTCAAGAACCTATGCAGTGATGTGCTCCTGGGACAGGATTTCCAAAAACAACACAAAAGACTCACTTTCGAGTTTGGAGGGTCAAAGCCGGAGCTTACTATTTCCAAAGTACCATTTTATGCGCTTTCGGCAGCTTCGCTCGACGAGCCCTCCTTGTTTTCCAATCTTTCCCCCTGATGTAAGCCCATAGTCACTAAATCACGACGTTTCAGCCAAGATGATCGATCCTTTATCGAGACAGAAATCTCTCGCCTTCTAGCTGACAGTATCCTTGAGCCATGTTCATCTTCCTGGCGGGCTCAAGTCGTCATTGTTAAAAATCCTCTGAAGCAACACAAGAAACGTCTTTGCATCGATTACTCGCAATCTATTAACCAGTATACCGACCTGGATGCCTACCCACTACCACGCATCGATGACATGGTCAATAACCTTGCCAACTACAAGGTATTTTCAACTTTTGATTTAAAGAGCGCATATCATCAATAAGTATACGGCCTTTGAGGCCACTGGTCGGCTTTACCAGTTTTGTCGCCTTCCATTTGGGGTCACCAATGGGGTGGCCGTCTTTCAACGGACAATGGATAGCCTAGTCAAACAGGAGAACTTAATGGACACTTTTCCATATCTGGATAATATTACCATTGCTGGTCATGACCAGAAGGAGCATGATGCCAACCTCCAGAAATTTTTTGACGTTCTCAGTCGTCGCAACTTAACCTTAAATGAGTCCAAATCTGTGAAATCAGTACCATCAGTCAACATCCTTGGCTACTGAGTGGGCAACGGTGTCATCAAACCGGATCCGGAGCGACTTCGTCCGCTTCAGGAGCTCCCTCCCCCTACGAATCTCGGCTCTCTTCGTCGGGCACTCGGCATGTTCGCCTATTATGTGAAATGGATACCCCACTTCTCCGACAAGATCCAGCCCCTGCTTCACGCAAAGTCATTTCCGTTGGAGGCAACGGCTATTTCAGCTTTCAACCTCCTCAAGCGACAGCTGGAAAAAGCCACGCTTCGTTCCATTGATGAAAATCTTCCTTTCGTGGTCAAGTGCGATGCATCGGATGTGGCGATCTCTGCTACCTTGAATCAAGGTGGTCGACCCGTTGCATTTCTGTACAGAACTTTGCAGGGTAGCGAGCTCCATTATCCTCCTGTTGAGAAGGAGGCTACGGCCATCATCGAAGCAGTACATAAATGGAGTCATTTTCTCGCTCGTCGCCATTTCACACTTATAACCGATCAGTGCTCCGTGGCCTTTATGCTGGATAACCGGAAATGCACTAAGACCAAGAATAACAAAATACAACTCTGGAGGATGGAATTGGCTGCCTTTGGATACACCATACAATATCGACCCGGCAAAGAGAATGTGGCCCCGGATACCCTCATGCAGGCATTCTGCTCTTCTATGTCAACTTCGACTCTGGCGGATCTTCATACTGACTTATGCCATCCTGGCGTTACCTGTATGTTGCACTTTGTGCGATCTAAAAATCTCCCATTTTCTACGGAAGATGTGAAAAGAACGTGCTCCTCCTGTAGAATTTGTGCGGAATTAAAACCGCAATTCTGCCGTCCTTCGGATGGCTCGCTCATACACGCTATGCAGCCTATGCAGCGACTCAGCATTAACTTTAAAGGGCCATTGCCTTCCTCAACGCGAAACACCTACTTACTGACTATAGTGGACGAATATTCACGCTTTCCCTTTGCTTTCCCCTGTTCCAATATGTTTACTTCCACAGTGATCAAATGCCTTGATCAAGTCTTTTCCCTTTGCGGTACGGCCAATTCGTCCACTCTGATCGGGGTCCCTCCTTCATGTCAAGCGAACTCAAAAGTTCTCTCTCCCAACGGGGAATCGCCACAAGTAAAACGACACCGTACCATCCCATCAGTAACGGACAGGTTGAGAGATACAACGCTATCATTTGGAACGCTGTTCGTCTTGTGCTGAGGTCACGCAACCTACCAGTCCAGCAGTGGGAAACTAGCTCCCTGACGTGTTGCATTTCATCAGGTCTCTCCTTTCTACATCTACCAATGTCACACCTCTCAAGTGATTCTTCAGCTTCCAGCATCGCTCCACCCATGGGACATCTCTACCGTCATGGTTGGCAGCTCCTGGCCCCCTGCTGCTCCGAAGATTCGTCTGGTCATCTAAAACCGAACCTCTCGTCGACGAAGTAGAACTCACGGACGTCAACCCCATGCACGTGCGGTACCCTGATGGCCGGGAGTCCACCGTTTTGCTCCGGGACCTGGCTCCCTGTCCGGCCGGTTCCACAGACCCAACCGATAGAGGGACCCACGGGGATGATGCCGACACTCTGCGCTCCCCCGAAGATGATGCCCTACCTGGGGCATCGCGAGATCTGCCAGCTGCCCCACCGGATCCACCCGTGGGATGGCCACCCGAGGCCAGGACGCCAGTCAATCCCCGGCTATCCAACAGGATGAAGCCAGTTCTGCACCTGTGGTGACCCACACCCGGAGTCACGATCTCCCCAGCCTCCCTCGGGTCGATCAGAGCAACACAGGCCCTGTCGATCCACCGGTATGGATCAAGCGACCCAGGGACCAAGACACGGTCCGGGGAGACGTGCCTTCTAGCCATAAACAAAAATCTAAAAGACTGCGGCTATTCGTGGTCCGCCTGATCCGCTAAGATGAAGTCGTCGGACTTCCAAATCTTTTAGGCACGAAGAATGTTATAAATCTCATCATTCATCAAGAAACTACTCATGAAATAACGCTGGACGGCCAGCTGGTGGCGCCGTCCAAGGAGTATAAATACACGGGCGTCGGCCCCAGCTTGCCAGGGACATTTTGTAAGACAAGGAACTAGTGAAGTACAACTAGACCTCCATGTTCTGAAACAAGTTGATTAAAGCCTTGCTTTATGCTCAAACCAAGTGCGTAGTGAGTTTTATTACGTCAGATACCAGAGGTAACGATGCTGGAGCGGGAAAAGACGCTGTTGCAGCTGATTCTCTGGTTACAATTAGATAGATCAGAATGGAACCAGACAAGTGCAGTCCCACCCAGCTGGACGACGGTGGAGAGGCATTGGAGAAGGATGGAGTAGTCAACCGTGTCAAAAGCTGCAGACAAGTCAAGAAAGATGAGGAGGGATAGTTAGAACATAAGAAATAGGAGCAGGAGTAGGCCAATCGGCCCCTCGAGCTTGCTCCGCCATTCAATAAGATTATGGCTGATTTGATCCTAACCGTCAATCTACTATCACAGAACCATCTCCTGAATCTAACAGAATTAGACACACGAAATAGGAGCAGGATCAGGCTACACGGCCCCTGGGCCCGCTCCGCTACCCACAGGGCCATGTCCGATCCGAACCTAGACTCATGTCCAAATTCCTGCCCGCTCCCCATAACCCTTAATTCCCTTTACTTCTAGGAAACTGTCTATTTCTGTTTTAAATTTATGTAATGATGTAGCTTCTACAGCTTTTTGGGGCAGCATATTCCATGGACCTACCACCCTCTGAGTGAAGTAGTTCCTCCTCATCTCAGTTTTGAAAGAGCAGCCCCTTATTCTAAGACTATGCCCCCTAGTTCTAGTTTCACCCATCATCGGGAACATCCTCCCCGCATCCACCCGATCCAACCCCTTCACAATCTTATATGTTTCAATAAGATCGCCTCTCATTCTTCTGAACTCCAATGAGTAGAGTCCCAATCTACTCAACCTCTCCTCATATGTCCATCCCCTCATCCCCGGGATTAACCGAGTGAACCTTCTTTGTACTGACTCGAGAGCAAGTATGTCTTTTCTTAAGTATGGACACCAAAACTGTATGCAGTATTCCAGGTGCGGCCTCACCAATACCTTGTACAACTGAAGCAATACCTCCCTATTTTTATATTCTATCCCCCTAGCAATGAAAGCCAACATTCCATTGGCCTTCTTAATCACTTGCTGTACCTGCATACTAACCTTTTGAGTTTCGTGCACCAGGACACCCAGATCTCTTTGTACTTCAGTACTTTCCAGTTCCTTGCCATTAAGATAATAACTTGCTCTACCTTTGTCACAGTCACAAAGGATGTCATTGGTGACTTTGATGAGAGCCGTTTCAGTACTGTGGCAAGGGCGGTAGCCTGATTGGAGGGATTCAAACATGGAATTGCGGGAAAGATGGGCACAGATTTGGGAGGCGACAACATGTTTAAGGACTTTGGAGAGGAAATGGAGGTTGGAGATGGGGTGGTAGTTTGCAAGGACGGAGGGATCAAGGTTTGTTTTTTTGAGGAGAGGGGTGATGACGGCAGATTTGAGGGAGAGGGGGACAGTACCTGAGGAGAGAGAACTGTTAACAATGTCAGCTAACATGGGAGCCAGAAAAGGAAGTTGGGTGGTCAGCAGTTTGGTGGGAATAGGGTCGAGGGAGCAGGAAGTGGGTCTCATGGATAAGGTGAGCGCAGAGATGTCATGAGAGGAGATCGGAGAGAAACTGGAGAAAGATGTGAGTTCAGGGCTAGGGCAGGGGGAACCTTAGAAGAAGTTTGGCCCAGTGAGCTAGGGGAAGGAAGGGAAGTGGCAGAGGCAGCTGAACGGATGGTCGCAATCTTAGAGACAAAAAAGTCCATGAGTTCCTCACACTTGTTATCGGAGGCGAGTGTGGAGAAGACAGGGGAGAGGGGTCTAATGAGACAGTTAGGATTAGCGAATAGGAGCTGGGGTTTATCTTTGCATTCCAGAATGATTCTGGAATAGTGAGCAATTTTTGCAGACGAGAGCAGGGCCCGATAGTGCTTTATGTGGTCCAGCCAGATCTGACGGTGAATGGCTAAACCAGTGATCCGCCATATCTGTTCGAGTCTGCATCCCTTGGACTTAAGGGAGTGAAGATGAGAGCCATACCAGGGGGAGCAGCCAGGGTGAGAGAGGGTAATTGTTTTAGTAGGGGCTAGGGCATCAAAGATAGTGGTGAGGGTGTGGTTGAGCAGATCGGTAGCTGCAGAAATGTCATGGTGAATGGAGGGCCAGAGGCTGGACAGCTGGGATTTCATAAGTGCAGTTGTAAGAGAGTTGAGAGAGACGTTTTTTCCAGGGACGGACACAGAAGGGAATAGGGTTGGTGGGGGGCGGGGGGGTGGGTGTGGAAGGGGGATGTGGGTGGAGAGCGATACAAGGAAATGGTCAGAGATGGCCTTATCTGCAATTGACACGATGAGAGTAGCGAGGCCACGAGAGATGGCAAGGTCAAGGGTGTGGCTGTGAATATGAGTTGGGGAGTTTACATGGAGGGAGAGATTAAGGGAGGATAGGAGGCTAGTGAACTCAGAGGAGAGAGAGCATGATGAATTGAGATGGAGGTTGAAATCACCGAGGATGAGAAGTCGTTTGGTGCAGAGGCTGAGGGAGGAGACCAGTGAAGATATCTCAGTCATAAAATTTTTATGGTACTTAGGTGGTAGAGAACAAGAATTTTAAATGAGGTGAGAGGGGTGGAATAAGGTGAGATGCTCAAAGGAGAAACTGCCGGAGGGATAGGGAGACAGATTAAGGTGTGAATTGGTGATGAGAGCCACGGAGGTCTGAGCGGGGCAAGTGGTGGAAGGTATAGCCAGGTGGGGAGGCTTCATTTAAGGGTAAGGTGTCATCACCCCTCAACCAAATTTCCGTCAGGGCCATGATATCGATGCTGTCATCCACGATAAGCTCATGGATGGCAAGGGCCTTGTTCGTAAGTGGACGGACATTCTGGAGGCAGATGCGGAGAGGGTCGGTGATGGCTGCCCCACTACCAGCATCCACAGGGTCAGCGCTGGGGGGGGATGAGTTGGATGGGGAGGAGATTGGCGAGATTTGCCCCCAGTGGGCGTGCTGGGCGGGAAGGTTGGCGATAGAGTGGGATGGGACAATTGGGGTTGCTGCTCGTAAGGCGGCAGCGATGAGTGCCTCGATGGGCCCTTCGTAGGATGCCAAGAGAGGCACAGAGGGAAGCTGTGGGCTTATCTAAGAGGGAGTCAAGCCTGGGACGGCGGCAGGAGAGTAGGAAAGTCGAAGAGTAATGAAGGATTGGGGTAGGGATTTGGGAGGGCAGTGTATCCGAGAGAGGAGAGATGAAAAGAGGCATGATGACAGGGGGAAAAAGTGGAATGGTTCAGGTCCGCTGTGTGGGGAAAATAATTGTTTTTAAAATATTGGTGTTGCTCAGGGTAATGCCAAGGGGACCAGAAAGCAGCCGCATCATGAGCACGACACTGGTGTTGGGGTAAGTTTCAAGTCCCAGGCTTTCGCAGAGCGCAGGCTTCAGAGGTGGAATTTAATAGATAGATTTTCAAACAGAAGCTGGATAAATTAAAAGGTAATGCAAACTTTTCGTATCTTAGGTACGCTATAAATGGCGGGGCTGAAAATCTGCTGACCTCGGCTCTCGCTGTTCTAAGTATTTTCCCAGGTGCCCCGGCCAGTATTGAAAACATATTTCTGCTTTGAGAACTCCTGTGATTATCGTTGTGCTGCTGGATCAGGAAAATTCCAGGTGGGATTCCTAGTCTGTGCGGAGATAGCTGATTTCAGCCAGGGTGGCTGTGGGCCCTTAAAATTGGCCTTAGTATCCATGGACTGTGGTGATGGGGTGAGGAGAACAGAACTAAAATCAGCCCGGTTTCCCACTTCTGATTGCTAACTGTTTACCCTCCTCAAATGTGTGAAGCTGTGGTTTTGGTTGAGCTGAACCTCAGCTGTGGTGTCACCCAATCAACATCTAGGCTCACAGACAAAGAATGCCATCTCTAAGCAAGATAATATAGGTGTGGCTAATGTACATGGAATTATACTAGGGTTGCCAACTCTGGTTTGATGTATTCCTGGAGATTGAATCATGTGACATTTGATCAAATGGCATTCAATCACATGACACCACTCATGTGATGCTTAGTCACAACATTTGATCACATGACACGTCTCACTATCACCAAGCCCCAAATAAAATATTTGACTTTTTGTTTTATAGTGAGATGGAAAACACACTTTAAAAATCAATGAAAGAACACAAAAAAATAGAAAAAAATTGAAGGATAAGTAATGTTTAAATAAAAACTACTTCTGTGATGTTTCTTCAGTATCGACCACAATAAAAAAACAAGTAAATACCATTGATTCAACAAAAATATTGATATAAGCAACTTCTAACTAAAGTTTTTGTACAATTTCATGACTTTTTATAATACATAGCAAGTTATAAAAATAGTAAATAAAACCAAAACCAAATCCAATTCAATTCACCCCACCATGGAAAGCCAACTTCAGGGAGGTAAGGCTCAGTCCTCAGGAAGCAACGTCAAAGGTGCCTGATTCCAGTAATAAAACATATTATACAACAGTGCACAGCACAGACTGGAATGAACCCTTAACCCCCCGCAGTTTGTGTTGCTCTCTCCTTCCCCCCGCCCCCAGTTTGTGTTGCTCCCTCCTTCCCCCGCCCCCAGTTTGTGTTGCTCTCTCTCTCTCCCACTCCCTCCCCCAGTTTGTGTTGCTCTCTCGCTCTCACTCCCTCCCCAGTTTGTGTTTCTCTCTCTCTCCCTCCCCCAGTTTGTGTTGCTCTCTCTCTCTCTCCCTCCCCCAGTTTGTGTTGCTCTCTCTCTCACTCTCCCGCCCCCAGTTTGTGTTGCTCTCTCGCTCTCACTCCCTCCCCGAGTTTGTGTTGCTCTCTCACTCCCTCCCCCAGTTTGTGTTGCTCTCTCGCTCTCGCTCTCCCTCCCCCAGTTTGTGTTGCTCTCTCTCTCTCTCACTCCCTCCCCGTTTGTGTTGCTCTCTCGCTCTCTCACTCCCTCCCCCAGTTTGTGTTGCTCTCTCTCCCTCTCACTCCCTCCCCCAGTTTGTGTTGCTCTCTCGCTCTCTCTCACTCCCTCCCCCAGTTTGTGTTGCTCTCTCGCTGTCGCTCTCCCTCCCCCAGTTTGTGTTGCTCTCTCTCTCTCTCTCCCACTCCCTCCCCCAGTTTGTGTTGCTCTTGTGGCGACACGCCACCACTGGACATAATCCGCTCACGGCGGCACGGACAGTTTAAGCAGATGCCCCCAGCCGGGGGCCCTTTCCTCCAGCATCTTGTTTCCCGCAGGGACAGGCTGCCGGGAGCACTTCCTGTCTGGGGAGTATTTAAGTGGATGTGCGGGCTTTTCCAGTTCCTCTTTGCCATGAGGTTGAATAAAGCAGTTGTGTTTTACTAGCTCTGGTCTCGACTCCCACGTTTGCCGCGGTATCTCAACACTGGTGACCCCGACGCTCAGGACGAATCCTAAGCTAGCATGGCGGATACAAACGCAGTCACGGTTAAACTACCGGACTTTTGGGAGAACCTGGCCGAAGCCTGGTTTGTTCAAGCTGAGTCCAGATTCCGGCTGAAACACATTACAGTCGACACCACAAAGTACGACTACCTCATCTCCTCTCTCACCTACGCCACAGTCCCCAAGGTTTGGGCAGCGCTGCAGGATCCACCAGTGGAAGGCAAGTACGAACATCTGAAGGCTGCGCTCCTTAAAAAATTTCAAACGTCCTCTTACCAGCGCAACTGCCAACTCTTTGACCTCCCCGGCCTTGGTGACGCTTCACCCTCGGATCCGCTTTCCCACATGCTGTCCCTCTCGGACGACAAAAACACCGGCGCCCTCTTTCGCACGCTTTTCATTCAGCAGCTCCCCGCCAGCATCCGCCCGCTCATTGTGGAGTCTGGCTCCACGGACCTGAATGACATAGCCGAAAAGGCCGACCGGCTGCTCTCTGCGCAGTCCGCTCGCGACGTCGCGCCCGACCTCACGGCAACGACCACGCGGTCTTCCCGGCCCACTAGGCCCCACCGCCCTACCACTCCGGGTCACTGCTACTACCACACCCGTTTTGGCACTAGGGCCCAACGCTGCACGCCACCGTGCACTTTCAAACCCCCCCCCCGCACCGGCCCCCGCGATGGCCGCGGGGCAAAAGGGCCCTCTACTGTACATCACCGATGACAGAACCAACCGCCGATTTCTGTGCGACACAGGAGCCCAGCACAGCATCACCCCCGCCTCCACCCTCGAAATCCAACGTGGCACACGGGGTATCACGCTGGCCGCAGCTAATGGCTCTGACATCCGCACATATGGCACCCGCATGGTCACGCTCGACCTCGCAGGCCGCCGCTACCGCTGGGAGTTCCTCACAGCCAAGGTCCTCTGCCCACTCATCGGCGCCGACTTCCTACGCGCCCACGGCCTCCTTGTCGACATTCCGAGGCACCGCCTCATCGACATCAACACTATGGCCCCCATCCCCGGCCCGTTCGGCCGGCCTGACGACCCACTGTCTCGCCAGAGCCACGGACGACTACTCGGCACTCCTAGCCGAGTCTCCCGCCCTCACTAACCCGACCTTTTTGGCCAACGCCGCCAAACACGGTGTGGAGCACTATATCCCCACCACCGGCCCCCCAGTTTCTGCCCACGCCCGCAGACTCAACCCGGCCAAGCTGGAAATCGCGCGGGCCGAGTTCACCACCATGGAACAACTCAGCATCATCCGCCGCTCCAGCAGCCCTTGGGCCTCGCCCCTCCACATCGCCCCCAAGCCCGGCAGAGGCTGGCGCCCTTGCGCGGACTACCGCCGCCTCAACGACGCCACCACCCCCGACCGATACCCGGTGCCACACATCCAGGACTTCTCGGCCCGACTGGCCGGATGAACTGTCTTTTCCAAGGTCGACCTGGTGCGCGGTTACCACCAAGTCCCCGTACACCCCGCGGACATCCCCAAAATGGCCGTCATCACCCCATTCGGCCTGTTCGAGTTCCTGAGGATGCCCTTCGGCCTCAAGAATGCAGCCCAGGCTTTCCAGCGCCTTATGGACTCAGCCCTCCGGGACCTGAACTTCCTATTCGTCTATCTAGACGACATTCTCATGGCCAGCTCCTCCAAACAGGAACACCTCGAACACCTTCGCACCCTGTTCGGGCGCCAAGCCCAACACGGGCTCATCCTCAGCCCGGCGAAGTGCCAATTCAGCCTAACCGAGATCGATTTTCTCGGTCACCACATCACCCCTGCTGGGGCCGTCCCTCTGCCCAACAAGGTGCAGGCCGTCCAGCAATTCCCCCGCCCCAAAACCATCAAGGGCCTCCAGGAGTTCCTCGGGATGGTGAACTTCTACAACAGGTTCATCCCCAGAGCTGCAGCCCTCATGAAGCCCCTATACGACTCCCTCCGAGGTAAATCCGACAAGATGGACGTAGTCTGGACCACTGACACGTCAGCCGCCTTCGACGCCACCAAAAACGCGCTTGCCGACGCCACCCTGCTCGCGCACCCGAGGGCCGATGCCCGGGTCGTGCTCACCACCGACGCCTCCGACCACGCGGTCGGAGCCGTGTTCGAGCAGTGGGTCAATGACGCGTGGCAGCCACTTGCCTTCTACAGCCATCAACTGCGCCCCCCGGAGGTCAAATACTCCACTTTCGACCGCGAGCTTCTCGCGCTCCACCTGTCGGTCCGCCATTTCAGGTTCCTCCTGGAAGGCCGCCCCTTCGCCGCGTACATGGACCACAAGCCGGTCACATACGCGATGGCCAAGCACACCGAACCCTAGTCCGCTAGGCAGCAACGCCAGCTCGCGGCCGTGTCCGAGTTTACTACGGACATCCAGCACGTCTCCGGTAGAGACAACGTTGTCGCCGACTGCCTTTCCCGTCCCGCCATCTGCGCGAATCACCTCGCGGTCGACTACGCGCAACTAGCAGCGGCCCAGCTCATGGACCCAGACCTCCTCTCGGCGGCTACCAGCCTGCCAGGGCTACGCCTAGCCAAGGTCGCGCACGGGCCCGAAGCCACGGCAGTCACTTGCGACGTCTCACTCGGCCAACCCAGGCCGGTCGTCCCTGCAACCTGGCGCCGCCGCATCTTCGACGCGCTACACGCGCTCTCCCATCCGGGTGCCCGCGCATCCGTCAAACTCCTCTCCCAGCGTTTCGTCTGGCGCGGCCTCAGCAAAGATGTTCGGACTTGGGCCACCTCCTGCCTCGCCTGCCAACGGGCTAAGGTACAGCTACACACAAAAGCACCCCTGGGAGACTTCGAGGTACCCAGCCGCCGCTTCGACCACGTACACGTCGACATCATCGGTCCTCTGCCGCCATCGCAAGGCCAAACTTATCTCCTCACGATGGTCGACCGCTACACACGCTGGCCTGAGGCAGTGCTGCTGCCCTCCACCACTACAGCCGACATCGCCAGGGTGTTCGTTAACACCTGGGTCGCAAGGTTCGGCATACCAGCCGACATAACCTCCGACAGAGGCACCCAGTTCACCTCTGAACTCTGGACGGCCACAGCACGCAACCTCGGGGTGACGCTCCACCGAACCACGGCGTACCACCCACAGGCCAATGGGCTGTGTGAACGCTTCCACAGGTCACTCAAGGCCTCACTCCGCCCCGGCCTGCAGGACAGTACCTGGACTGACCGCCTACCGTGGGTGCTACTAGGCCTACGCACCACGGTCAAGGAAGACCTCCAGTCCTCGGCAGCGGAGTTAGTCTACGGACAACCGCTGCGCGTCCCAGGCGAATTCCTTCCGGAGGCTACCACGCCTTGGTCGGCCGAACAGCAGCGGCTCAACTCTTTCTCTTCCGCTCAGCAGTTCGCCCCACTTCCGGTCAACCGACACGGTGAACTCGCACCTCACGTCCCGCCAAATTTACAGCAGGCGCGCTCCGTCTTCGTGCGACACGACGCGCACCGCGGGCCCCTGCGACCCCCGTACGACGGACCGTACGAGGTACTACAAACCGGGGACAAGGTCTTCAAGCTGCGACTCGGCGACAGGGTCGACACAGTCTCCATCGACCGGCTCAAACCAGCACACACAGAACCAGGGGAACAGGTCCCCGTGGCCCGGCTTCCAACCAGAGGTCGTCCCGCCAGCAAGCCAGCGGCGAACCGCCCGACCCCACCAACTAGACCGGCGACCACTCAGAGCCGCTGCGGCAGAACCATCAGACCACGGTCACGACTTGTCCACTCCTCCTAAGCGGATTCTGGGGGGAGCTCTATGGCGACACGCCACCACTGGACATAATCCGCTCACGGCGGCATGGACCGTTTAAGCAGACGCCCCCAGCCGGGGGCCCTTTCCTCCAGCAACTTGTTTCCCGCAGGGACAGGCTGCCGGGAGCACTTCCTGTCTGGGGAGTATTTAAGTGGATGCGCGGGCTTTTCCAGGTCCTCTTTGCCATGAGGTTGAATAAAGCAGTTGTGTTTTACTAGCTCTGGTCTCGACTCCCACGTTTGCCACGGTATCTCAACACTCTCTCTCTCACTCCCTCCCCCAGTTTGTGTTGCTCTCTCTCTCTCACTCCCTCCCCCATTTTGTGTTGCTTTTTTTCCTCTCTCTCTCACACCCCCAGTTTGTGTTGCTCTCTCTCACTCCCTCCCCCAGTTTGTGTTGCTCTCTCTCCCCCAGTTTGTGTTGCTCTCTCACTCCCTCCCGCAGTTTGTTGCTCTCTCTCTCACTCTCCCTCCCCCAGTTTGTGTTGCTCTCTCTCTCACTCCCTCCCCCAGTTTGTGTTGCTCTCTCTCTCACTCTCTCTCCCCCAGTTTGTGTTGCTCTCTCTCACTCCCTCCCCCAGTTTGTGTTGCTCTCTCTCACTCTCTCCCCCAGTTTGTGTTGCTCTCTCTCACTCCCTCCCCCAGTTTGTGTTGCTCTCTCTCTCTCTCCCTCCCCCAGTTTGTGTTGCTATCTCTCTCTCTCTCCCCCAGTTTGTGTTGCTATCTCTCTCTCTCTCTCCCCCAGTTTGTGTTGCTATCTCTCTCTCTCTCTCCCCCAGTTTGTGTTGCTCTCTCTCTCTCTCTCTCTCCCCCCCCAGTTTGTGTTGCTCTCTCTCTCTCTCCCTCCCCCAGTTTGTGTTGCTCTCTCTCACTCTCTCCCCCAGTTTGTGTTGCTCTCTCTCACTCCCTCCCCCAGTTTGTGTTGCTCTCTCTCTCACTCCCCCAGTTTGTGTTGCTCTCTCTCACTCCCTCCCCCAGTTTGTGTTGCTCTCTCTCTCTCTCTCCCTCCCCCAGTTTGTGTTGCTATCTCTCTCTCTCTCCCCCAGTTTGTGTTGCTCTCTCTCTCTCTCCCTCCCCCAGTTTGTGTTGCTCTCTCTCTCTCTCTCTCCCCCCCAGTTTGTGTTGCTCTCTCTCTCACACTCCGTCCCCCAGTTTGTGTTGCTCTCTCTCTCTCTCTCTCCCCCAGTTTGTGTTGCTCTCTCTCTCTCACTCCCTCCCCCAGTTTGTGTTGCTCTCTCTCTCTCTCTCACTCCCTCCCCCAGTTTGTGTTGCTCTCTCTCTCTCTCCCTCCGTGTGTTGCTCTCTCTCTCTCTCTCTCCCTCCCCCAGTTTGTGTTGCTCTCTCTCTCTCTCTCTCTCCCTCCCTCAGTTTGTGTTGCTCTCTCTCTCCCTCCCCAGTTTGTGTTGCTCTCTCTCTCTCTCCCTCCCCCAGTTTGTGTTGCTCTCTCTCTCTCTCTCCCTCCCCCAGTTTGTGTTGCTCTCTCTCTCTCTCCCTCCCCCAGTTTGTGTTGCTCTCTCTCTCTCCCTCCCCCAGTTTGTGTTGCTCTCTCTCTCTCTCCCTCCCCCAGTTTGTGTTGCTCTCTCTCTCTCTCCCTCCCCCAGTTTGTGTTTCTCTCTCTCTCACTCCCTCCCCCAGTTTGTGTTGCTCTCTCTCTCTCTCACTCCCTCCCCCAGTGTGATGAAATATTCCATTCATCACTGCCTGTGACTGTGGTTGGTTTCAGGTTTCCCCTCACCATTGTATTGCCTGTGACTGTGGTTGGTTTCAGGTTTCTCCTCACCATTGTATTGTATATTGGAATGTATGGAATGTGTTGTGTGTAGGGCTCCGCCCATACCTGGCCTCTATGTAAGCCAGCTCAGTCTGGCCTCATATCCAGTACTGCAGAGCTCCAGATGGAAGATACCTCTCTCCACTGCATGTTATCTTCTAAGTTAATAAAAGCCTTGTTTTGTTTCGCTAACATCGAGTCTCGGGATTATTGAGGCACATCAATTTTATTAACTTATTTTTCAACACAATGGATCAACTCCTGAAACCCGAACGTTTGGATTTGGATCAGCATGCTCCGGACGCATCAGCATGCTTCGGACACTGGTTTATGTGTACGGAATTCTTCCTGGACAATTCCGCAGCCGTCAAAGATGCTACGGACACTGCGAGTATGAAACTCTGAATTCTGCGGAATTGGGTAAGCCACCGGGTTTACCCCCTCATCCAAGACGCCGACACGTACCTGGCCGCCTGCGACATCTTAAAGGCGCATTACCAGCAGCCTACGAATGAGGTGTATGCTAGGCATCTGCTCGCCACTCGCACACAGCGACCTGGGGAATCGGTGGAGGAGTTCCTAGGCACCCTGAAAATGCTTGGCAAAGACTGCAAGTGCCGAGATGTAAAAGCTGCAGTGTACACCGACGAGCTTGTTCGCGATGCCTTCATCACAGGCCTCAGCTCCACTTACATCCGGCAAAGACTGCTGGAAAAAACGGGATTGGACCTGAAACAGGCTGCGGACAACGCGCGATCCCTGGATGTGGCCCAGAGAAACTCGGACGCCTACTCTTCAGCCCGCGCCGTCCACGCCGCCACGTGTGCACCAAGGGCGCCGCCATCTTGGAAGGCATCTTCCCCGCCCGGCAGCCCGACACCGTCGGGGCCCCGCTCTCCCCCCAGAAGCCCTACGACAGCCGCGATGCGTCGGGGACCCAACTGCTACTTCTGCGGGCAGCCAAAGCACACCAGAAACCTGTGCCCGGCGAAAGGCACCACCTGCTTTAAGTGCGGTAAGAAGGGGCACTTCGGGATGGTGTGCAGAGGGAACCCCGCCGGAAAACCAAAACCCGCCACCGTCGCGTGTGCGCCGTGGGAGCGGCCATCTTGGATGCCATCTTGCCCGACCTCGTGGGGTCCGCCATCTTGTGAGCAGACAGCGTGGACGCCATCTTGTCTCGATCAGGGCCCTACAGTGGCATCGGTCACAGTGGACCAGACCAGGCCCCACCCGCTATCCAAATCAATGGTGGACATCGAGGTAAACGGGTGCGGGGTTAAATGTTTAATTGACAGTGGAAGCACAGAGAGTTTTATCCACCCTGAACTGGCACAACAACTCTCCCTAAAGGTGGTCCCTACTCGGGGTACCATCTCTATGGCTGATAAAACCCAGACATCGACCATTCTGGGTTACTGCACGGTACAATTGTCTGTTAACGGGACTGTATACGATAATTTTAAAGTATTAATCATGAAGAATCTATGCGCGAGCGTGATCTTGGGCCTGGATTTCCAGTGCAACCACCAAAGCATCACGCTCAAGTACGGTGGGTCCCAGCCGCCCCTCACAGTGTGCGGCCTGGCTACCCTGAAGGTAAAGCCGCCTTCGCTATTCGCGAACCTTACCCCTAACTGCCGGCCAATAGCGACCAAAAGCAGGAGGTACAGCTGGGAGGACAGGCGGTTTATCGCGACCGAGGTAGACAGGCTCCTGAAAGAGCGCATTATTGAATGCAGCAATAGCCCGTGGCGCGCCCAAGTGGTGGTGGTAATGGGTAGCGAGAAGAAATGGATGGTGATCGACTATAGCCAAACGATCAACAGGTACACCCAACTAGACGCCTACCCGCTACCCCGCATATCAGAAATGGTGAACCAAATCGCCCAATACCGGGTGTTCTCCACCATCGACCTCAAGTCAGCGTACCACCAGCTCCCTATCAGACCAGAGGACCACCCGTACACCGCCTTCGAGGCGAACGGACGCCTCTACCAATTCCTCAGAGTCCCCTTTGGGGTGACGAATGGGGTCTCGGTCTTCCAGAGGGAGATGGATCGCATGGTCGATGACCACCACTTGCAGGCAACCTTCCCCTACCTCGACAACGTCACCATCTGCGGTCACAACCAGCAGGATCACGACTCGAACCTCGAGAGGTTCCTGAAAACCGCACAAAAACTCAACCTCACCTACAACGAGGACAAGTGCGTTTTCAACACCACGCGCCTCTGCATACTAGGCAGCGTGGTGGAGAATGGGGAAATCGGACCAGACCCCGACCGATTGCGCCCCCTACGGGAGCTGCCCCTGCCCAACACTCCCAAAGCCCTGAAAAGGTGCCTGGGGTTATTTTCTTATTATTCCCAATGGGTCCCCAACTACTCCGACAAAGCCCGCCCCCTCTTGAAAGCATCCTCTTTTCCGCTCTCTGCTGAGGCCCACGCCGCCTTCAAAAGCATTAAGCAGGATATTGAGCGGGCCACGCTACAGGCAGTGGACGAGAATACTCCATTTCAAGTGGAAAGTGATGCGTCTGACTTTGCCTTGGCGGCCACCCTCAACCAGGCGGGGCGGCCCGTAGCTTTCTTCTCGAGGACCCTCCAAGGGCCCGAGATCAGACACTCCTCCGTGGAAAAGGAGGCCCAAGCCATCGTGGAGGCAGTGCGCCACTGGCGCCACTACCTAGCCGGCAAACGCTTCACCCTACTTACCGACCAGCGGTCGGTAGCGTTTATGTTCAATAATAAACAGAGGGGGAAGATCAAAAATGATAAGATTCTTAGGTGGCGGATCGAGCTCTCCACCTTCGAGTATGACATCATTTACCGGCCAGGGGCCCTTAACGAATCCCCAGATGCCCTCTCACGAGGGATGTGTGCCAGCGCCACCGGGGATCGGCTACAGACCCTCCACAACGACCTCTGCCACCCAGGGGTCACGCGGCTGTTCCACTTCATAAAGTCCCGCAACTTACCCTACTCGATTGAGGAAGTTCGGTCTCTGACCAGGAACTGCCGCACTTGCGCTGAGTGCAAGCCTCGGTTCTACCACCCTGATAGAGCCCACTTAATCAAAGCTACACGGCCCTTTGAGCGGCTCAGCTTAGATTTCAAGGGCCCCCTCCCGTCCGTCGACCGCAATGTTTACTTCCTGAACATTGTGGACGAATACTCCCGGTTCCCATTCGCCTTCCCCTGCCCAGACATGACCAGCGCCACGGTCATTAAATGCCTCAACAGCCTGTTCTGCCTGTTCGGTATGCCGAGCTACATCCACACGGATAGGGGGGCGTCCTTCATGAGTGAAGAGCTACGCCAGTACATGCTGTCCAGGGGTATCGCCACGAGCCGTACCACCAGCTACAACCCCCGGGGTAACGGTCAAGTGGAGCGAGAGAACGGGACAGTATGGAAAGCAGTCACTCTAGCTCTAAGGACCAAGGGTCTCCCTATCTCCCGTTGGCAGGAAGTCCTCTCGGATGTGCTCCATTCGATACGGTCGCTGTTGTGTACTGCCACTAATGCCACGCCTCATGAACGAATGTTTAGCTTTCCCCGGAAATCCACCTCAGGCGTATCCATGCCGTCATGGCTCTCCACCCCAGGTCCGGTATTCGTGCGAAGGCATGTGAGGGGCCATAAGACGGACCCTCTCGTGGAGCCAGTGCACCTACTCCACGCCAACCCCCAATACGCGTATGTCCGGCACGCCGACGGAAGGGAGGACACCGTGTCAATAAAAGACGTCGCCCCAGCCGGTAACGACAACAACCACGGCAATAGCAGCAACAACGACCACAGCAACTCTTACCCACCCACTACTCTTTCATCACCCCCGGAAGAACATCGACCAACGGCACCCCCACCAACTACCCCTTCAACAACCCTGGCGGCACCCCCGGCAGAGACCCAGGAGGCCACCGGGGACACCCAGCCGACACCCGCGACACCACAACAGCCACGTCGGTCGCAAAGGACTACCAAACCCCCGAACAGACTAAATCTATAGAAGGGGTGAATGTGATGAAATATTCCATTCATCACTGCCTGTGACTGTGGTTGGTTTCAGGTTTCCCCTCACCATTGTATTGCCTGTGACTGTGGTTGGTTTCAGGTTTCTCCTCACCATTGTATTGTATATTGGAATGTATGGAATGTGTTGTGTGTAGGGCTCCGCCCATACCTGGCCTCTATGTAAGCCAACTCAGTCTGGCCTCATATCCAGTACTGCAGAGCTCCAGATGGAAGATACCTCTCTCCACTGCGTGTTATCTTCTAAGTTAATAAAAGCCTTGTTTTGTTTCGCTAACATCGAGTCTCGGGATTATTGAGGCACATCACCCAGTTTGTGTTGCTCTCTCTCTCTCTCTCCCTCCCCCAGTTTGTGTTGCTCTCTCTCTCTCACTCCCTCCCCCAGTTTGTGTTGCTCTCTCTCTCTCTCCCTCCCCCAGTTTGTGTTGCTCTCTCTCTCTCTCTCACTCCCTCCCCCAGTGTGTGTTGCTCTCTCTCCCTCCCCCAGTTTGTGTTGCTCTCTCTCTCTCTCTCCCTCCCCCAGTTTGTGTTGCTCTCTCTCCCCCAGTTTGTGTTTCTCTCTCTCTCTCCCTCTCTCAGTTTGTGTTGCTCTCTCTCTCTCTCACTCCCTCCCCCAGTTTGTGTTGCTCTCTCTCTCTCTCTCCCTCCCCCAGTTTGTGTTGCTCTCTCTCTCTCCCTCCCCCAGTTTGTGTTGCTCTCTCTCTCTCTCCCCCAGTTTGTGTTGCTCTCGCTCTCTCACTCCCTCCCCCAGTTTGTGTTGCTCTCTCTCACTCCCCCAGTTTGTGTTGCTCTCTCTCTCTCTCTCTCTCACTCCCTCCCCCAGTTTGTGTTGCTCTCTCTCTCTCTCCCCCAGTTTGTGTTGCTCTCTCTCTCTCTCTCTCCCTCCCCCAGTTTGTGTTGCTCTCTCTCTCTCTCTCCCTCCCCCAGTTTGTGTTGCTCTCTCTCTCTCACCCTCCCCCACTTTGTGTTGCTCTCTCTCTCTCCCCCAGTGTGTTGCTCTCTCTCTCTCCCTCCCCCAGTTTGTGTTGCTCTCTCTCTCTCCCTCCCCCAGTTTGTGTTGCTCTCTCTCTCTCTCTCTCTCCCTCCCCCAGTTTGTGTTGCTCTCTCTCTCTCTCTCTCTCCCTCCCCCAGTTTGTGTTGCTCTCTCTCTCTCTCTCCCTCCCTCCCCCAGTTTGTGTTGCTCTCTCTCTCTCTCTCCCTCCCTCCCCCAGTTTGTGTTGCTCTCTCTCTCTCTCTCTCTCTCCCTCCCTCCCCCAGTTTGTGTTGCTCTCTCTCTCTCTCTCCCTCCCCGTTTGTGTTGCTCTCTCTCTCTCTCTCTCCCCCCGTTTGTGTTGCTCTCGCTCTCTCACTCCCTCCCCCAGTTTGTGTTGCTCTCTCTCTCTCACTCCCCCAGTTTGTGTTGCTCTCTCTCTCTCACTCCCTCCCCCAGTTTGTGTTGCTCTCTCTCTCTCTCTCTCACTCCCTCCCCCAGTTTGTGTTGCTCTCTCTCTCTCCCTCCCCCAGTTTGTGTTGCTCTCTCTCTCTCTCCCTCCCCCAGTTTGTGTTGCTCTCTCTCTCCCTCCCCCAGTGTGTTGCTCTCTCTCTCTCTCCCTCCCCCAGTTTGTGTTGCTCTCTCTCTCTCCCTCCCCCAGTTTGTGTTGCTCTCTCTCTCACCCTCCCCCAGTTTGTGTTGCTCTCTCTCCCTCCCCCAGTTTGTGTTGCTCTCTCTCTCTCTCTCCCTCCCTCCCCCAGTTTGTGTTGCTCTCTCTCTCTCTCCCTCCCTCCCCCAGTTTGTGTTGCTCTCTCTCTCTCTCTCACTCCCTCCCCCAGTTTGTGTTGCTCTCTCTCTCTCTCTCCCTCCCCGTTTGTGTTGCTCTCCCTCTCTCACTCCCTCCCCCAGTTTGTGTTGCTCTCTCTCTCTCACTCCCCCAGTTTGTGTTGCTCTCTGTGATGAAATATATGCCTTCATCAGCCCCTATGTTTTACCTGCTTTGTATTGTGTGTACCGCCCCCTTTTTCCTATTGTGTGTATTGGCTACGCCCCTGTCTTTTGTCATATAAAGGTCTCAAGAGCTGTATGAGTCACTTCTACCAGACGACTCCGATGTGGAAAGAGCTGCAATGTTCTTAGTGATTCAAAGCCTTCAGTTGAATCCTTTAATTCCTTGTCTTTGAGTTATTGATGGCACATCAATTTTAATCACTAAAACACCAAGATGGATCGACTCCTGAAACCAGAGCACTTGGATCTGTACCCCGATGCCTCAGACGCAGCCACACAGTTCGGACACCGGTTCCAATGCTTCGAATTTTTCATCGAAAGCTCAGCCACCGCCATCACAGCCGCAGCCGCGACTGCCACCGGAGACGTGAAACTGGGAATCCTGCGAAACTGGGTGAGCCATCGGGTCTCCCCTCTCATCCAAGATGCCACCAGCTACGGGGATGCCTGCACCATCCTGAAGGCCCACTACATGCAGCCAATAAACGAGGTGTACGCCAGGCATCTTCTGACTACTCGCACGCAGCGGCATGGTGAGTCACTAGAGGACTTCATGCTAAGCCTAAAAGTACTGGGCAGAGACTGTAACTGTAAGGCCGTGTCTGCCATCGTGTACACGGAGGAGCTGATCCGAGACTCCTTCATTGCGGGCCTCAGTTCAAATTACATTCGGCAGAAACTGTTTGAAAAGGAGGGACTGGACTTAAAACAGGCTATGGGCATAACGCGATCGCTGGATATGGCCCAGAGAAACTATGAATCCTGTTCCTCAGGCCACGCGGCCCACTCCGCCTCGTGCACGCCGTGGGGGCCGCCATCTTGGAAGCCATCTTCACCTCCCAGGTCTCAGGCCAGCCCAGCACCATCGGAGCCCCAGCCCCCACCCAGGAGCCCCACTACTGCCGCGATGCATCGGGGCCCGAAATGCTACTTCTGCGGCCAGGACAAACACTCCAGGCATCTGTGCCCAGCGAAGGGCACCACCTGTTTTAAATGCGGGACGAAAGGACATTTCAGCAAAGTCTGCACAGGGAACCCCACCTCCAACTCCGCCACCGCTGCGTGCGCGCCATGGGGGTGGCCATCTTGGACGCCATCTTGTCCACCCTCATGGAGTCCACCATCTTGCCCCGACTACACGGACCTCCAGGACCCACTGGTGGCCTCGATCACAGTGGATCAATCCAGGCCGCATCCGTTGTCTAGATCGATGATGGACATAGAGGTAAACGGGAACAAGGTTAAATGCTTGATTGACTGCGGGAGCACCGAAAGCTTTATTCATCCGAGCATGGTAAAACGACTTTCACTAACGATGGTCCCCACACAGGGCAAAATCACCATGGCTGATAAGACTCATACCTCAAAAATTACAGGTTTCTGCACGGTTATGCTGTCGGTAAAAGGCACTGATTACAGAGATTTTAAACTATTAATAATGCCAGATCTCTGTGTGAGCGTGATCTTGGGTCTGGACTTCCAGTGCCACCACCAAAGTATCACACTTACCTACGGTGGGTCCCAGCCGCCCCTCACAGTGTGCGGTCTGGCTACCCTGAAGGTCAAGCCACCCTCTCTGTTCGCCAACCTCGCACCCAACTGTCGACCCATAGCGACCAAGAGTAGGCGGTACAGCTGGGAGGACAGACGGTTCATTGCGTCGGAAGTAGAAAGACTCAAGCGGGAGGGTATCATTGAATGCAGTACCAGCCCGTGGCGCGCCCAGGTAGTAGTAGTTAAGGGTAGCGAAAAGAAGCGGATGGTGATAGATTATAGCCAGATGGTTAATCTATACACCCAGCTAGACGCCTACCCTCTGCCCCGCATAGCGGATATGGTTAACCAAATTGCGCAATACCGGGTGTTTTCCACCATCGACCTAAAATCGGCATACCAGCAGCTCCCCATTAGGCCGGAGGACCGTCCATACACCGCCTTCGAGGCGAACGGACGCCTCTACCACTTCCTCAGAGTCCCCTTTGGGGTAACGAATGGGGTCTCGGTCTTCCAGCGGGAGATGGACCGCATGGTCGATGAGAACCAGTTAACAGCCACCTACCCATACCTAGACAACGTCACCATCTGCGGCCACGACCAGCAAGACCACGACTCGAACCTCGCGAGATTTCTGAAAACCGCCCTCAGACTCAATCTCACCTACAACGAGGATAAGTGTGTCTTTAGCACCACGCGCCTCTGTATCCTGGGCTGCGTGGTGGAAAACGGGGAAATCGGTCCGGACCCCGACCGATTGCGCCCCCTACGGGAGCTACCCCTACCAAACACTCCCAAGGCCCTGAAAAGGTGCCTGGGGTTCTTCTCCTATTACGCCCAATGGGTCCCCAATTATTCCGACAAGGCCCGTCCCCTCCTGAAATCAACGTCCTTCCCGCTCACGGCCGAGGCCCACGCCGCCTTCAACAGCATTAAACACAACATTGAGAAGGCCGCGCTGCAGGCAGTGGATGAAAACATCCCTTTCCAGGTCGAAAGCGATGCGTCCGACTTCGCATTAGCAGCCACCCTCAACCAGGATGGGCGGCCCGTAGCCTTTTTCTCAAGAACCCTCCAAGGGCCCGAGATCAGGCACTCCTCGGTAGAGAAGGAGGCCCAGGCCATAGTGGAGGCAGTGTGGCACTGGAGGCACTACCTAGCCGGCAAACGCTTCACCCTGCTTACCGACCAGCGGTCGGTAGCCTTCATGTTTAACAACAAGCAGAGGGGGAAGATCAAGAACGACAAAATTCTCAGGTGGCGGATCGAACTCTCCACGTTTGAGTACAACATAATATATAGGCCGGGGGCCCTCAACGAATCCCCCGACGCCCAATCACGAGGGATGTGTGCCAGCATCCAGGGGGACAGGCTACAGGGCCTCCACAATGGCCTCTGCCACCCGGGGGTCACCCGACTATTTCACTTTATAAAATCCCGTAACCTGCCCTATTCCATGGAGGAGGTCCGGTCTATGACCAGGGACTGCCGCACCTGTGCGGAATGCAAGCCCCGTTTTTTCAGGCCCGACCAAGTCCACCTGATCAAAGCTACACGGCCATTCGAGCGCCTGAGCTTAGATTTCAAGGGACCACTCCCCTCCACCGACCGCAATGTGTACTTTCTCAACATTGTGGACGAGTACTCCCGCTTCCCATTCGCCTACCCCTGCCCAGATATGACCAGTGCCACGGTCATCAAGTGCCTCGGCAACCTGTTTTGCCCGTTCGGCATGCCTAACTACATCCACACTGACAGGGGGGCGTCGTTCATGAGCGACGAACTGCGCCAATACCTGCTGTCGAAGGGGATAGCCATGAGTCGGACCACTAGTTATAACCCCCGGGGTAATGGGCAAGTGGAGAGGGAGAACGCGACAGTGCCAAGGTGACCGCCTTCCACACTAAGGTCTAAAGGCTTCCCCACCTCCCGCTGGCAAGAGATCCTCCCAGACATACTCCACTCGATAAGGTCGCTACTGTGTACTGCTACTAACGCCACTCCTCACGAGAAGATGTTTGTTTTTCCCCGCAAATCAACCTCAGCAGTGTCCCTACCCTCGTGGCTCTCCACCCCAGGGACAGTCCTATTACGGAAGCATGTGAAGGGCCACAAAACGGATCCCCTCGTGGAGGCAGTACACCTACTCCACGCAAACCCACAGTACGCATACATCAAGCACGCCGACGGGCGTGAGGACACCGTGTCCATAAAGGACCTCGCCTCGGCAGGAAGCGACGACGACCCATCACCACCACCCCCAGAAGAACCTCCACCATCCCCAGGCTCACCACTCCCAGAAGTACCTGCAACACCCCCAGCACATGGGTATGAACAGGAGGGCACCACGGACTCCCGGTCGGAACCCGAGGTACTGTTGCGACGTTCAGGAAGGACTATCACACCCCCGGACAGACTAAATCTGTAGAAGGGGTGAATGTGAGGAAATATATGCCTTCATCAGCCCCTGTGTTTTACCTGCTTTGTATTGTGTGTACCGCCCCCTTTTTCCAATTGTGTGTATTGGCTACGCCCCTGTCTTTTGTCATATAAAGGTCTCAAGAGCTGTACGAGTCATTTCTACCAGACGACTCCGATGTGGAAAGACCTGCAATGTTCTTAGTGATTAAAAGCCTTCAGTGGAATCCTTTAATTCCTTGTCTTTGAGTTATTGATGGCACATCACTCTCTCTCTCTCTCTCCCTCCCTCCCCCAGTTTGTGTTGCTCTCTCTCTCTCCCTCCCCCAGTTTGTGTTGCTCTCTCTCTCTCTCCCTCCCCCAGTTTGTGTTGCTCTCTCTCTCTCTCACTCCCTCCCCCAGTTTGTGTTGCTCTCTCTCTCTCTCTCTCACTCCCTCCCCCAGTTTGGGTTGCTCTCTCTCTCTCTCCCTCCCCCAGTTTGTGTTGCTCTCTCTCTCTCTCACTCCCTCCCCCAGTTTGTGTTGCTCTCTCTCTCTCTCCCTCCCCCAGTTTGTGTTGCTCTCTCTCTCTCCCTCCCCAGTTTGTGTTGCTCTCTCTCTCTCTCACTCCCTCCCCCAGTTTGTGTTGCTCTCTCTCTCTCCCTCCCCCAGTTTGTGTTGCTCTCTCTCTCCCCCAGTTTGTGTTGCTCTCTCTCTCTCCCTCCCCCAGTTTGTGTTGCTCTCTCTCTCTCTCTCTCCCCCAGTTTGTGTTGCTCTCTCTCTCTCTCTCTCCCTCCCCCAGTTTGTGTTGCTCTCTCTCTCTCTCCCTCCCCCAGTTTGTGTTGCTCTCTCTCTCACTCCCTCCCCCAGTTTGTGTTGCTCTCTCTCTCCCTCCCCCAGTTTGTGTTGCTCTCTCTCTCTCACTCCCTCCCCCAGTTTGTGTTGCTCTCTCTCTCTCTCTCCCTCCCCCAGTTTGTGTTGCTCTCTCTCTCTCTCTCCCTCCCCCAGTTTGTGTTGCTCTCTCTCTCTCTCCCTCCCCCAGTTTGTGTTGCTCTCTCTCTCTCACTCCCTCCCCCAGTTTGTGTTGCTCTCTCTCTCTCACTCCCTCCCCTAGTTTGTGTTGCTCTCTCTCTCTCCCCCACTGTTTGTGTTGCTCTCTGTTGTGTTTGTACCGCTATACACAACTACATAAAATAATAAAGCAGCAGAGACTGAGAGTAACTTCAAGTGATCTTTACTGGTTAACTGGAACTTCGGCGCTGACTATACAAATCGATACGCGTCTGTTATATACGCTCGCAACTAAGGATGTACATCCGCAAAACAAAGTAGTCCCTTCAATGTTGTATACATTACACTTCCTCCCCCTTTAGTTTAATAGTATATTAACGCAAAATTTCTATAATTAGCATACAGAGCCTATCTTTACAGTAACCTTTTTGTTTTCTTAAAAGTAACAAAATTCAAATTCCAACATAACATTTTATTTTGTCAACAGCCCTTTTACAATCAAGTCTCTGGGGAGGCCTCCTCTGCCTCTCTGGGTAATGTCTCTCCAGACTCTTTTGCTTTGGGGAATGAGACTGTACAGGTACAGTTGCATCAGGTGACCTATCAGCACAGGCAGAGCTCTCAGCTGTGGATGAGGCTGGTGCTGATGCTGATGAATCAGGAGTGTCTGTTTCCATGTCAGGTGAGTCTGGGCGAGGTATCGGGGTGTTTTCCACCTGAACATCCAGAATTTGGTCCACATGACATCTCAAAACGTTCTCTCCCACATCCACAGTATAGATCAGTGGTCCCTCTCTTGTGGATATTGTCCCTGGTTGCCACTTTTCCGTCCGGAAATCACGAGCAAGAACTGACTGTCCCACACTGAAGCTTCATGTTGGCTTAGCATTCAAATGTTTGAACTGTTTGTTCTCTACATCACGACGTACATTCGATTTAAGAAGGTCCATGCGAGATCTCAGGTTCCTGTTCAGAAACATCATCGCTGGAGTCTGATTAGTGGCTGCGTGTACTGCGTTCCGATAAGCAAAGAGGAAATTGTCTATCTTGTGTTGCAGTGGTAGATTCTTGCTGTACATTGCTTTGATGGCCTTCTTGAAAGTCTGTACGAATCTTTCTGCCAAGCCATTTGTAGCTGGATGGTACGGGGCAGATGTGTAGTGCTTGATTCCATTTCTCCTCATGAAACCTTGGAATTCATCAGAGACATATTGTCATCCATTGCCTGTGCAGATTTGTTCTGGTAGGCCATTTCTAGCGAACATGGTCCTCAGAACTGAAATGGTCTTTTCAGATGTGGTTAATTTCATTTTAATGACCTCGGGCCATTTGGAATGTGCATCGACTGCAATCAAGAACATGGAGTCCATGAACGGTCCAGCAAAGTTGATGTGCACACGTTGCCATGGTGATGAGGGCCATTCCCATGGATGGAGAGGGGCTTGTGGTGGTGCGTTCTGGACCTTTTGACATCCTGAGCAGCTCTTTGTCAGGTCCTCGATCTGTTTGTCAATTCCCGGCCACCACACATATCCACGGGCAAGGCTTTTCATCTTTACCGTACCTAAGTGGCCTTCATGCAGTTCATCTAGCACTCGGTTACGAAGCTTGGGAGGAATCACAACTCGTGAGCCGCACATCAGTGTTCCCCGACACAATGATAACTGCTTCCTCCTAGCTGAGAATGCTGGAAACAATGAGTCACCATGCGCTGGCCATCCCTTCACAGTGATGTCATAAACTTTTGACAATGTAGGGTCATTGCGTGTTTCTCTTTCAATGAGGGAGTTTGTCACTGGTAGCTGCTCAACTATTGTTGTGTGAAATACCTCTGCTAAGTCAACTGTTGTAGTTCTCTCTGAGGTCGGCAGTGGTAAATGTGACAAACCATCGGCGTTGCCATGTTGCTTGGTCCCCTTGTATTCAATGTCATACAGGTGAGCCCCTAGGAAGAGTAACCATTGCTGCAGCCGTTGTGCCGTCATCACTGGAACGCCCTTCCTTGGGTTGTAGATTGAAACGAGAGGCTGGTGGTCAGTTAACAGTGTAAACTGTTGACCATACAAGTAGTGGTTGAATTTCTTGACTCCCCACACAAGGCTGGGGGCCTCTCGATCAATCTGTGCATAATTGTGTTCAGCTGTAGTCAATGATCTTGAGGCAAAGGCTATTGGTCTTTCTGAGCCGTCTGGGAACTTATGTGACAACACGGCACCAATGCCATGGGGTGAAGCATCACATGCCAGTCGACTAGGTAAGGATGGGTCAAAGTGAGCTAGCACCTCTTCTGAAGTAATGAGTCTTTTACTCTCTTGAAAAGCTTGTTCACAGCTGTCACTCCACTTCCATTGTGACCCTGTCTGTAGCAGTGCATTTAGTGGATGTAACACTGTGGATAGGTTGGGCAAGAACTTGTGATAGTAATTCACCAGTCCAAGATATGATCTCAACTGAGACACATTTTCAGGTGTTGGTGCATTAATCACAGCTTCAATCTTGTCTGGAGACTTGTGTAAACCGTCCTTGTCAATCACATGTCCACAGTATGAGATTTCCTTTTAGAAAAACTCACACTTGTCTCGGTTCGCTCAGAACCCATACTCCCGTAACCTGATGAGCACCTGTTTCAGGTTGGAAAGGTGGTCGTTGTCATTCTTGCCAGTAATGATGATGTCATCAAGATAACACTGAGTACCTGTGATCCCCTGCAGGACTTGGTCCATTGCCCTTTGCCAGATTGCAGGAGCTGATGCTATTCCGAATACCAGCCGATTGTACTGGTAAAGGCCTTTGTGCATATTTATTGTCAGGTACTTCTTTGATGCATCATCAATTTCCATTTGGAGATAGGCCTGGGCCAAGTCAATCTTTGTGAAGCATTCCCCTCTTGACAGGGAAGCAAAGATGTCCTCAATGCGAGGCAATGGGTACTGTACTGTGTGGAGGACTGGGTTAACAGTCACTTTAAAGTCTCCGCAGATGCGCACTTTTCTTGGCTTTCCTGATTTTATGCTGGAGGTTTTCTTCATCACTGGAACTATAGGTGTGGCCCATTCACTCCAATCCACCTTGGACAAGACCCCTAACTGCTCCAAGTTCTCCAGCTCTGCTTCTACTGAAGGGCGAATTGCATAAGGCACTGGTCTGGCCTTGTGGAACTTTGAATTTGCATTCTCCTCAATCTTAATTTTTGCTTTCATGCCCTTAAGTGTTCCTATTCCCTTCTTGAACACTTCCTGGGAGTCAGAGAGTATTTGTGACAGTCTCTCAAGAGTGGCGTTACTGTCCTCCTTTGCTGACACAAACAGTGCTTGGATGGTGTGCCAATCCAACTGTATTTTCCTGAGCCATTCGCATCCCAGCAATGGTGGTCCTCCATTTTTCAGTACATAGAGGTTCAATTGCGGTATTTTTTTTTCTTTGTATGTCACTGTCACTTTTATTTTACCTTGGGGCACACTCTTTGTCCTGTGTATGTCTTTAACAGTACTTTAGTTGGCCTTAGCGGTATGTGTGAAAACAGTCATTTGTAGTCATGTACAGAGATCACTGTTAAAGCTGAGCCTGTGTCCAACTCTATTTTCAGCTTACCTCCTGCCACTTCTGGAGTAATCCATATTATTCTGTGATCCTCTGTCTCTTTCACACTGTGTAGTTTCAGACAAGCCAAATCCTCTTCCTCTGAGTCTGTGTCACTTTTTTTTTACAGAAACATAGAAGATAGGAGCAGGAGTAGGCCATTCGGCCCCTCGAGCCTGCTCCGCCATTTAATGAGATCATGGCTGATCATCCAAATTTAGTACCCTGTCCCTGCTTTCTCCCCATATCCCTTGATCCCTTTAGCCTTAAGAAATATATCCAACTCCTTCTTGAATATATTTAATGAATTGGCCTCAACTGCCTTCTGTGGTAGAGAATTCCACAGGCTCACCACTCTCTGGGTGAAGAAATTCCTCCTCATCTCTGTCCTAAATGGCTTACCCCTTATCTTTTGGAGTCCCCCACCATCAGGAACAGCCTTCCTGCATCTAGTCTGACTAGTCCTGTTAGAATTTTATAAGTTTCAATGAGATCCCCTCTCATTCTTCTAAACTCCAGCGAGTGTAAGCCCAATCAAACCAATCTCTCCTCATACGTCATTCCTGCCATCCCAGGTATCAGCCTGGTGAATCTTCGCTGCACTCCCTCCATGGCAAGAACATCCTTCCTCAGATAAGGCAACTAAAACTGCACACAATACTCAAGGTGTGGTCTCACCAAGGCCCTGTACAACTGCAGCAAGACATCCTTTCTCCTGTACTCAAATCCCCTCTCACTGAAGGCCAACATACCATTTGCCTTCTTAACCGCCTGCTGCACCTGCATGCTTACCTTCAGCGACTGGTGCACAAGGACACCCAGGTCTCGTTGCACTTCCCCCATTCCCAATCTATTGCCGTTCAGATAATAATCTGCCTTCCTGTTTTTGCTACCAAAGTGGATAACCTCGCATTTATCCACATTATACTGCATCTGCCATGCATCTGCCCAATCAGCCAACCTGTCCAATCATACTGGAGTTTCTCAGCATCCTCCTCACAGCACACACGCCCGCCCAGCTTTGTGTCGTCTGCAAACTTGGAGATATTACATCTAGTTCCCTCATCTAGATCATTAATAGATATTGTGAATAGCTGGGGTCCTAGCACTGATCCCTGCGGTACCCCATGTAGGATTCGCAAAATCCAGAAAATACAGTCTAGATTGGTAAAACCCCTGAAATGGCCACATTGTGAGAACACAAGATGGAGTTGGCAGTTCTCATGGCTCAGTTCAAAAGGACACACCAGCAGTATCTTACAGCAGCCTGAGTCATCACCGATTAAAAGATTCCAGAACTTACTGCTATTGATATGATAATATGGTTACAGCAGTAACGAACTCGTAAACAAAAGTATTTGCACCTGGAGGTGCGCTAATTGCTAGCAAAATGCAAACCCATCTCTGAAATCGCTGAGCACAGAAAAAAAAACATTATCTGTACCAAACTCAGAGGGACACAGGACAGATCCCATCAGTTTCATTTACAAGACATTAAAATAAAGTACTTGCTTTTGTCAAAGCAGCCTGCCCATTACCTTGACAAAAGAAAACCCCTGATTTGGCGCCGAGATAAGGACAAGGAAACAGTATAACTGTGGAGGGAGAATCGACAGCAAGGCTTCTTTTTCATTCAGTGAGATTCAGACAGATCCATCATAGATTCACACAGACACAAGGTCAAGGACAGAGCGAGGAGGACCCACAAGATTGTGCAGGAGAGCAGATTCAGAAGTTCAGTCCAGATCCAAGACCAACAGGAGTTCGAAGGCCGAGTGGAGAGGAGACGGTTCGAGGAGTTCGGAGGACTTTCAAGATTGTGCAGGAGAGAGATTCAGCCAGACTCAGACAGATCCACAAGATTCACCAGAAGCAGTGAAGTCCAAGTCCAGATACCATCAGGAGTTCGAAGACCGTGTGGAAGAGTAGACGGCTCGAGGAGTTCGGAGGACTTCCAAGTTTGTGCAGGAGAGCGGGTCCAGGAGCCGGTCCCATAAGGAAGATTGGAGATCCCGGACGTAACAGGAGGTCCAGGAGGGTTTTAAAATTCTGGTGAGCATAAAGGCCCAACTCTACCTAACTGACATAGTTGAGGTATATTTTAGCAACGGGAGGGTTTGTAACATTAAGGGTTTTGTAATTCAGGAGTGTGATTTATCCCTCGATGTGTCCGTGCGCTTTTCCCACCCCCATTTTAGTATACCGCTGATTAAGAATTGTTGTATGATTTAAGATAGTCAAAGTTATTCCTTGTGTTAAATTTTAGTTCCCATTGGGAGACGTGCTAATGTTTTTTGTCTAAATTGATTCTTGCATTCTCGGTGTTTATTCTCCTTGAAAATAAAGATATTTCTGATTTAAAACTCGCCTTGTCTCACCTGATCCATTTGTCTTCCGAGTCACAAGTTGGGCCACACATCAAGGTTGTCTGGCAATAAGCCCAGTGTCTAGAACCGGTGAGGGGGGAGCGCTTCGGAACCGCTCACGAGCAGTGCGAAATCAAAACCGACCTAGCACACCATAAGCTCGTTAAAACGACCCCTTACACCCACTAGTCACTGCCTGCCACTCGGAAAAAGACCCATTTATTCCAACTCTTTGCTTCCTGTCTGCCAACCAGTTCTCTATCCAATCAGTACCTTACCCCAATCCCATGTGCTATAACTTTACATGCTAATCTCTTATGCGGGACCTTATTGAAAGCCTTCTATAGTCCAAATACACCACATCCACTGGTTCTCCCTTATCTATTCTACCAGTTACATCCTCAAAAAATTCCAGTAGATTAGTCAAGCACGATTTACCTTTTGTAAATCCATGTTGACTTTGTCCGATCCTGTCACTGTTTTCCAAGTGCTCTGCTATTACATCTTTTATAATGGACTCTAGCATTTTCCCCACTACCAATGTCAGGCTTACCAGTCTATAATTCCCTGTTTTCTCTCTAACACCTTTTTTGAATAATGGGGTAACATTAGCTACCCTCCAATCCATGGGAACTGTTCCAGAGTCTATAGAATTTTGGAAGATGACCAGCAATGTATCTACTATTTCTAGGGCCACTTCCTTAAGTACCCTAGGATGTAGATTATCAGGCCCTGGGGATTTATCGGCCTTCAATCCCGTCAATTTCCCTAACACCATTTCCCTACAAATACTGATTTAATTCAGTTCCTCCCTCGCATTAGACCCTATGTTGCCCGACATCTCTGTGTTGCTCTCTCTCACTCCCCTCCACTGTTTGTGTCGCTCTCTCTCTCTCCCCCAGTTTGTGTTGCTCTCTCTCTCTCTCTCCCCCACTGTTTGTGTTGCTCTCTCTCTCACTCCCCTCCACTGTTTGTGTTGCTCTCTCTCTCTCCCCCAGTTTGTGTTGCTCTCTCTCTCTCCCCCACTCTTTGTCGCTCTCTCTCACTCCCCTCCACTGTTTGTGTCGCTCTCTCTCTCTCCCCCACTATTTGTGTTGCTCTCTCTCTCTCTCCCCCACTGTTTGTGTTGCTCTCTCTCTCTCCCCCACTGTTTGTGTTGCTCTCTCTCTCTCCCCCCCACGGTTTGTGTTGCTCTCTCTCTCTCTCCCCCCCCCCAGTTTGTGTTGCTCTCTCTCTCTCTCCCCCACTGTTTGTGTTGCTCTCTCTCCCTCTCCCCCACTGTTTGTCGCTCTCTCACTCCCCTCCACTGTTTGTGTTGCTCTCTCTCTCCCCCCCACTGTTTGTGTTGCTCTCTCACTCCCCTCCACTGTTTGTGTTGCTCTCTCTCTCCCCCAGTTTGTGTTGCTCTCTCTCTCTCCCCCACTGTTTGTGTTGCTCTCTCTCTCCCCCACTGTTTGTGTTGCTCTCTCTCTCTCCCCCACTGTTTGTCGCTCTCTCTCACTCCCCTCCACTGTTTGTGTTGCTCTCTCTCTCTCCCCCACTGTTTGTGTTGCTCTCTCTCTCTTTCCCCCACTGTTTGTGTTGCTCCCTCTCTCTCTCCCACTGTTTGTGTTGCTCTCTCTCTCTCTCTCTCTCCCCCACTGTTTGTGTTGCTCTCTCTCTCTTTCCCCCACTGTTTGTTGCTCCCTCTCTCTCTCCCACTGTTTGTGTTGCTCTCTCTCTCTCCCCCACTGTTTGTCGCTCTCTCTCTCTTTCCCCCACTGTTTGTGTTGCTCCCTCTCTCTCTCCCACTGTTTGTGTTGCTCTCTCTCTCTCTCTCCCCCACTGTTTGTGTTGCTCTCTCTCTCTCCCCCACTGTTTGTGTTGCTCTCTCTCTCTCTCCCCCACTGTTTGTGTTGCTCTCTCTCTCTCTCTCCCCCACTGTTTGTGTTGCTCTCTCCCCCCCACTGTTTGTGTTGCTCTCTCTCTCCCCCGCTGTTTGTGTTGCTCTCTCGCCCACTGTTTGTGTTGCTCTCTCTCTCTCTCCCCCCCACTGTTTTTGTTGCTCCCTCACTCCCCCAGTTTGTATTGCACTCACTCTCCCCCATTGTTTGTGTTGCTCTCTCTCCCACAGTTGCTCGCTCAGGACTCATTGATCTTCCAGGTGATTTTTGTTGCCCTGGTGTTGTCATCCTCACAACCCGCAGTGAAGCGGTGTGTTCCGAATAGCAGGGAGACCAGCAGGGCTCAGACAACGCGAATTGGCTACACACCACGACAGCCAGGATTACACGCATACAAGGACTGTTTCTCCCGAGCCGCCAGTAGCATCGCACGGAAGACCAATCGCCCATTCTGGTAGACTCCTGCCCAAAAGCGGGAGGATTGGGAACACTAAATTATACTGAAGCACCGTCAGGAGAAGAGGGAAACAAATTGGAAGCAAAAGTTTGTACTTTTGGATTTCTGAAAAAGTCTCTCAAGTCCAATTCGAAGTTTACTTGTATTAAGATCCCCAGTAACATCTTGGCTATACTTGCTTTAAGACCACATCTTGGGTGTGTTTTTCACAATCATTAAAAGAACTGATAGAGAATCGCATCTAATTTGGTGAAAAGTTTAAAAGGCAGTCAGGATTTAATGTAGAATGTGATTGTAATGATGGTCTGCAAATCTGGATTGGACAGTAATCAGTTGATAATGAAATTGCAATCAAAAGTATCCAGTTAGGAATAATGGCTACAATCAAGATTACGTGTTCAAGTTCTGTTCAATTGACAGAAATTCTCACTGATCAGAAATTTTCAGTATTTCAGTTTAATATTATCAAATCAAAGGAAAGAGATGCAAAAGTGATGAATACATTCTGCACTGTCCGAATTGAGGTGAATGGAATAGCTGCCTTTAAGGGGAAGCTAGGTAAATACATGAGGGAGAAAGGAATAGAAGGTTATGCTGATCGGGTGAGATAACGTAGGGTGGGAGGAGGCTCGTGCGGAGCATAAGCACCGACACAGACCAGTTGGCTGAGTGGCCTGTTTCTGTGATGTAAATTCTATGTCATTCTAATGTAAATTTACACAAATTTTTTAAGAAATGCTAACTCATATCAAGTACTAGTCAAACTTCCTTCACAGCATGCGGAATAAGCAAGTCGTGAAGTCTATATAAGTCAAGGGACATGACTCTATTTGTTCTTTCGTAACTCATCAATTATTCATATATTCAGTTTTAATTCGTTATTACACTATTCATTATTTATCTTTTATGTGAATTAGCCTTCTATAATTGCATTATATCCATGATGTGCAATTAGGTAACTTTAAGAACTGCATGTCATAATTGTTGTAAATGGTCACTATTGTGAAGGACCCTATTTATGACATTCATTTAAGAGAAATCTACTGGCTCCCTTTCTTATAGTCTTGGATTTGCAAGGCCCTTGCCATCCGTAAGCTTATTGTGGATGGTGTCATCGACATTATGGCCTTGATGGAAACTTAGCTGATGGGTGATGACACCTTCCCACCTGGCTATACATTCCACCACTTTCCCCATCCAGACTGCCGCGCTGGCGGTGTGGCCCTTATAACCAAATCACACCTTGGTCTGTCCTCCTACTGCTCTGACACCTTCTCCTCCTTTGAACATCTCACATTGTTCCACCCTCTCGCCTCTCCTTTAAAATCCTTGTTCTCTACCGTCCACTCAAGTACCATGCCAAGTTTCTCACCGAGTATCTTCACTGCTTTCCTCTCTAAGCCTCTGCACTGAATGACTTCTCCTGCTCAGTGATTTCAAACTCCATCTCAACTCATCATGCCCTCTCTCCTCTGAGTTCACTGTCCTCCTATCCTCCCTTATCTCTCCCTCCATATAAACACCCCTATCCATATTCATGGCCACCACGTTAATCTTGCTATCTCATGTGCTCTCTACTCACATCATGTCAATCATAGATAAGGCCATCTCTGATCACTTCCTTATATCCCTCTTCCCCCTCCCAACCCCAGTTCCTTCTGTGTCCGCCCCTGGAAAAAAACTTCCCCCAAGTCAATTACAACGGCACTTTCAAATTCCTTACTGTCTAGCCTTTGGCTTTCCATTCACCCTGACATTTCTGCACCGACCAACCTGTTCAATCAATCAATCATACCCTCACCTCCACCTTTGATTCACTTGTCCCCACTAAATTCATTATTCTATCTCAAACTGGTCATTCCTCCTGGTATGGCCCTCATCTCTGCTCCCTTAAGTCCAAGGGATGCAGATTTGAATATTTATGGCAGACAACTGGTTTAGCCATTCATCGCCAGATCTGGCTGGACCACATAAAACACTACTGGGTCCTGCTCTCCTCTGCCAAAGATTTTCACTATTCCAGGATCATCCTCGAAATTGACCCTTAGTGTTAGGGGGATTAAATACATGGGGTTACGGGGCTAGGGTGGGATATGTGTTGGTGTAGGGGTTACGGGGATCGGGTGGGATATGTGTCGGTGCAGGCTCGATGGGCCGAAATGGCCTCTATCTGCACTGTGGGGTTTCTGTGATTCTGTGAATGCAAAGATAACCCACGGCTTCTCATCTCCACTACAAACCATCTTATTAAACCACTCTCCCCTGCATTCTCCACCCTCATCTCCAACAAAAGGTGCAAGGAGTTCATGGACTTCTTTGTCACTAAGATTGAAACCATTTGTTCTGCTACCTCTGTTGCTTCCCTCCCTTCCCCATGTCCATCAAGCCAAACTTCCCCGAAGATTACCCCCTGCCCAGCCCTGAACTCTGATCTATCCCATCACGCCCTCTCTGAGCTCATCTTGTCCATGAGACCCACCGCTTTCTCCCTCGACCCTATTCCCACCAAACTGCTAACCACCCGATTTTCCTTCCTGTCGTCCAGCTGGGTGGGACTGCCCTCACCTGGTTCCATTCTTATCTGTCCAGTCATAAACAGAGAATCACCTACAATGGCTTCTCTTCCTGCTCCTGCACAGTTACCTCTGGAGTTCCCCAAGGATCTATCCTGGGCCCCCTCCTATTTCTCATCTATATGCTGCCCCTCAGCAACATCATCTGTAAACACAATGTCAGGTTCCACATGTTAGCTGATGACAGCTAGCTCTACCTCACCACCACATCTCTCAACTCTGCCAGTGTCTGATTTGTCACGCTGCTTATCCAACATCCATCCTGCTCGATTTTACAGTTCATTGAGAGACGGAATCAGATTAGTCAGCCATTTTACAGTTTACCGGGGACGGTTTAGGTCGAAGTTTCACCCCCACCCCAGTCTTCCCGTTTGCCTCAAAGTTCTTTGTACAATATCATTACTTCTCCTTGCTCCATTTTCCTGCCATTCCGAATAAAATGACATTGGCTAAAAACTGTAGCCAGAAACATTTATTTAATTTGTGAGTCTTTCTAAAAAGGATGTAGTATTTTTTTAAATATCATAAATAAAATAAAATATGGTAAATATAGAATATATTTAGATTACAAAAACAATCCATTATGCTTTCAGTCTTCTTACAAAAGTAATTTGATTCAGGATATAGAATCAGTATGGGTGGAGCTAAGAACTAGCAAACGATAGAAAACACTGGTGGGAGTAGTTTATAGGCCCCCTAACTGTAGTTACAGTGTTGGACATAGTATAAATCAGGAAATTACAGGAGCATGTAACAAGGGTAAAGCAATAATCATCGGGGACCTTAATATTCATATAAACTGGGCAAACCAAATTGGCAAAAGTAGTTTGTAGGATGAGTTCATGGAATGCATTCGAGACAGTTTTCTAGAACAATATGTCAAGGAACCAACTAGGGAACAGGCTATTTTAGATCTACTATTGTAATGAGACAAGGTTAATTAGTAATCTTATAGTAAAGGATCCTCTGGGAAAGAGTGATCATAATATGATAGAATTTCATATTAAGTTTGAGAGTTTAGGCCGAAACTAGGGTCTTAAATTTAAACAAAGCCAATTATGCAGGTATGAGGGCGAGTTGGCTAAGGTAGATTGAGAACTTAGCTTAAAAAATATGATGGTAGATAAGCAATGGTGAACAATTAAAGAAATAATTCATAATTCTCAATGAACATACATTCCCTTGAGGAATAAAAACACCATGGGAAAAGTGGTCCAACCGTGGCTAACTAGACAAGTTAAGGATAGCATTAGATTAAAAGAAGAGACTTACAATGTTGCCAAAATGAGTAGTAAGCCTGAGGATGGGGAGGGTTTTAGCAATCAGCAAAAATTGACCAAGAAACTGAGAAAGAGGGTGAAAACAGAATATGAGTGTAAACTAGCAAGAAATATAAAAACAGATTGTAAGAGCTTCTACAAGTATGTGAAAAGGAAGAGATTAGCAAAAGTAAATGTGGATCCCTGGGAGGCAGAGACAGGCAAAATTATTATGGGGAATGAGGAAATGGCAGAGATGTTAAACAAATATTGTTTATAATGGTCCTCATGGATTGGAATGTATAATATCAAGAAAGGAGAGAGAAACAGGGAACTATAGGGCAGTTGGCCTACCATTACAAGGAGGGAAAATTATAGAATCTATTATTAGGGACATGATAACAGGGCACTTAGAAAATCATATGATTAGGCAGGGTCAACATGGTTTTATGAAAGTGAAATAGTGTTTGACAGATCTATTAGAGTTTTTTGAGGGTGTAACTAATAGGGTAGATAAGGAGGAACCAGTGGATGTAGTATATTTGGATTTTCAAAACAGGTTGTTGCACAAGATTAGGGCTCATGGGTTTGAGGGGTAATATATTAGCTTGGTTTGAGGACTGGTTAACAGGAGTAGGAATAAATGGGTCATTGTACGGTTGGCAGGTTGTAATTAGTGGAGTATCACAAGGACCAGTGCTTGGGCCTCAGCTATTTACAATCTATGTCAATGACCTTGATGAGAGGACCAAGTGCAATGTATCCAAGTTTGCTGACAATACAAAGTTAAGTAGGAAAGTAAGCTGTGAGGAGGGTGCAAAGCGGCTGCAAAGGGATATAGACAGGTTAAGTGAGTGGGCAAGAAGGTGGCAGATGGAGTATAATGTGGGGAAATGTGAGGTTATTAACTTTGGTAGGAAGAATAGAAAAGCAAAATATTTGGTATTCAGAGGGATTTGGGGGTCCTTGTACACGTATCACAAAAAGTTAACATGCAGGTACAGCAAGCAATTAGGAAAACAAATGGTATGTTAGCCTTTATTGCAAGGGGGTTGGAGTATAAGAATAATAAAGAAGTCTTGCTGCAATTATATAGGGCTTTGATGAGACCACACCTGGAGTACAGTGTACTGTTTTTGTCTCCTTACCTAAGGAAGGATATACAGTACTTGCTTTAGAGGGGGTGCAACCAAGGTTGACTAGTTTTATTCCTTGGATGAGAGAGTTGCTCTATGAGGAGATATTGAGTAGAATGGGCCAATATTCCCTGGAGTTTAGAAGAACGAGAGGTGGTCTCATCGAAACATATAAAATTCTTAGAGGGCTTGACAGGGTAGATCCTGAGAGGCTGTTTATCCTGGCTGGAGAGTCTAGAAATAGGGGTCATAGTCTCAGCATAAGGGGTCGGCCTTTTAGGACTGAGATGAGGAGAAATTGCTTGACTTAGAGGGTCGTGAATCTTTGGACTCCTGTTGCCTAGAGGACTGTGGATGCTCAGTCGTTGAGTATATTCAATATGGAGATTGATACATTTTTGGACACTAAGGGATGTGGGAATAGGGCGGGAAAGTGGAGTTGAGGTAAAAGATCAGCCATGATTTTATTGACTGGCGGAGTAGGGTTGAGGGGCCATATGGCTTACTCCTGTTCCTATTTCTTATGTTATTATGTTATAAGGAGTTGTTAAAACATCGGCCTGGATTTTGCGGTCAGCGGTGAATTATGGTCTTATTCTACACTGCCCTAATAATTACAGGATAATGATTGCACATAGCCTATATGCATTTCAAAAGAGTCAGCATCTTGCAAATAGAAAAGATAGCTAAAAAAAATGCAAGCTAATACCAATTAGGTCAAAATGACTCCTGCTTTCTATGCAAACTGAATAAGGTTAGATAGAAGATCAAGCTGATTTGTGACTGTATTAACGTGATCATAGTTCAGTGCAGCACAAGGTAAGCCAGCCTAATTTGCATCTTGCTTTTATTGGCTTCAAACTAATTAAATAATGAATATTGTATTAGTTTATAAATGCTCACCATATATTCTGACTAAATAAAAAAATAAACAATGGCTAAGACTGTGACACAAGGCAATAACCTACCTGATCATTTTAAATAGTATCATAGGTTGTGACCAAATCCTAAACAGCTTACAAACATTATAGTAAACTAACTACCAGGAGAGAATGGGCAGGCGGTGGGTGGAGTGTATCAGCTGCTGGCCCGTTCTTGCCGGTGGGAGGCCCAGGCCATTTAAAGGTCCGGGTCTCCTTTCCATTCTGCCAGCCAGTTGTGGGCAGCTCACCGGTTCTGGGAGGGCGAGAAACAGCCTGCTTCCATTCTGAGTTGACCAACAGCCGGAGCTCTGAGTGAGGGAGGTCCTCCCAGGCAGGGGCCTCAGATAGGCCGCCATGCCGGGTCTGAGCTTAATCATCTTCCTCACCTTGGACAGGCTGGGTAAGCGAATGGATAGGGGCTTGCCTTGGATCACTGATCTCCTTGGAGTATGCTTTACCAATGATCAGAAGCTGTGCTGAGCTGCAGCAAAGGAGTAGTTATGCAATGGGAATGCAAGATGATGCCATCTCTCATGTGACAACAACAACTTGCATTTATACTGCACCTTTAACGTAGAAAAACATCTCAAAATGCCTCACAGAAGCATAATCAGACAAAACTTGACACCAAACCAAAGAAGGAAATATTTGGAGGGGTGACTAAAACCTTAGTAAAAGAGGTAGGTTTCAAAGAGGGTCTTAAAGTAGGAGGGAGAGGTGGAGAAACAGTAAGGTTTTGGGAGGGATTTGAGACAGCTGAAGGCACAGCTCCCAATTGTGGAGTGAAGGGAATGGGGGATGTGCAAGAGGCCAGGATTGGAGGAACGCAAAGTACTCAGGGTTGTTGAGGTAGAGAAGATTAGAGATAGCAAGGGGTGAGGCCATGAGGTCTTTGAACACGAGGGTGTGAATTTTAAATTAGAGATGTATGGTCAATGATGTCAAAAGCTGCAGAGAGATCAATAGGACAAGGTGGGATAGTACACCCATGATCACAGTCACAGAAGATGTCATTTGTGACTTTGATTACAGCTGTTTCAGTTCTGTGGCAGGGCCAAAAACCTGACTGGAGAGATTCAAACATGGAGTTGGGAACCAGTGCTCACACTGGTATCAGAAAACAAGCGGGGCCAAACTGCCCCATTAGACCCTCTCGGGACTGAGTTCCAAGAGATCACTGCCCATGATCATTTCATTGTCCCTTAAATGATCCGCAGCAGTATCCCTTCTCATGTTGCAGCCATTGGGGAAGCACCTCATAGAAGCAATAGACCAGAATTAAAGTGGGTGAGAAATAGTCTGTAGGCCTTCCTATAAGCTAGTAAAACCACATGCAGTTTTAAAAAAATTGTATGTAAAGAGTGTTCCTGTCATAGCTGGTGACCTTGTAATGTTAAGTGATATGAATACCAATACTGGTATTTGGGCAGATTATGTTGATTGTTGGGTGGAAGGACATCCTCGGTGGTGGCTACATATGTCGTCCCACTTGTGTAGTAAAATTACACAGCGTACAGTAAACCACAATCATACAGGACACTCTTTCTGGGTTATACTGCAGGAAGCCATCAGACCTGTCCAGGTATCCGAATCTTGTTTGAGGACTCCAATGGTCTGCTCTCTAATGGCTGTAGTTGGCCCATGGATCTAATTGTTCCACAGGTGAGTGTAGGTTCATAAACTAAGCATGCAGGGAGTAGCCCATGCAATAGTCTTTAACTTGCTGTGCATGGAAAAACAGTGGGATGAATGGACGATTGACATTATATAAAAGCATCATGGCAGCTGCCAGGAAAGTAGCCACAAATCTACTTGTTGCACTGCTGGTCATCACCCACCAGTTGCACATTAATTGAGTGTAACCCTTTGTGATTCATAAAGGTGGTCACATTGAGTGAAGGATTATACAGAGTAATGTGGATGCAGTCAATGATGTCCTTGATTTGGCAGAATCCTGCAATCTGTGCAAAGCCCAGAGCCCTACCTATCCTTCTGCTTCAGGATGCCTGTGGAGAAAGTGATGAATCTGTTTGATCTAGAAAACTAGGCATCAGTCACCTGTTTAATACAAGCAAGGACTACAGTTGGTGATATCCCCTGAGGCAGCCTGGAACGAGTTAGAAGCAAACAAGTTCAAGGCTGCAGTGACCTTGACTATAACAGACAATGCTGTACTAGCTACAGGAGTTGGCTTCTGATCTTCCTGTAGGATGTGATACAACTCTGGTCACTGACTCCTTGGAGAACTGAAGCCTCCTTTAATAATGTTCCTCTAAAAACTGCAAGTATGTTGTTCTGGACCTATAAACACTGTTGAGAGAGTAAGGATTTCTCTGAGCATGCCTCTTTCTGTTTACTCTCCCTCCAGCTGTTTGCGCCTTCCTCCTACTTTTCTCCTCCCGGAACAGAATTTTTAGGTTTCCCCCATCAAAAAGCAACTCCAATGCCTGAACATACGGTAGCTACTGCAAGCACATTCAAATCCTTTAATGTCAAAAAACCCACAAGCTACTGCAAGAAAAAAGTCTCCTCGCGAACACGTGAGGATCTCTTTAAATAGCATTTCAAATGGCCACCTCGGGACTTGTATCACTCAAGGTTGGTTGGTGGGAGCTGGAGGTGATGTTAATCAGGTGGTAAGGTTGGAAAATGGCAATGGCATCATTTTGACATTACGACCTTAATTTAAATATGAGGCTCCTGTCTGAAACAAGCAGGAGCTCTGACCATCAGGAATTATGTCATCTGGCAAGTTGCAAAAGCAGTAATAGCCGGGCAGGAGAAACAGAAACTTTATTTTCCACCCACTCCCACCTCATTTGCGAGTACACACAAAGGCTGTAATAAAACCAAAATTACACCCAATGTTTTATTTCTCAGAATGTAAACTTTCCCTTTTTTCCTAAGTCAGCATAGACAAAATCTTCCCCAGGTGAAACCTACTGAAAAATGCAGCCAAGAAATACTTGCATCATGAAGAAATTAATTTCCTAACATAATTCACACCAAGAAATGTGTGAAAATGTGAATAGCTTCTCACATTACAGAATCTGCAACATCAAGTAGTGAGAATTAGAGCTTCATCTGAGCACTTCCTCTTTGACTCTACCAAGTGCATGACCCAGATTTATAGAGGACGACTGATATGTGCATGAAGATTGATTTTCAATTTAAATTTAGCTGTTGTCCTTGTAGAGGCCACCGATAATTTATAGAACCATCAGACATAAACTGTGAAACTGAAACTATGTTATGTTTCTACCTACATTTATTATTTCCAAGTATTTACTGCAAAAGTCAATGTGGTTCACACAATAACTTTCAAGTTTTTAATTTCCTTGTCCTTCTTCTGCTCCTTAAACTTTCCTTAAATCAGCAATTCATTTTACGGAAGAAAATGATATCTGAAGTTTTATCTGCAAAAATCACATTTTTAGAATATCTACGCAAAAGCAACTTCAAAAAAATGTTCAATACGTTTGTGCTATGTAAGCGATCTAATTGTTAATGCACTAACAATGGAACTCTTGCCAGTCTTGTATCCAAATGCTGCGATGTTTGGAAGAAACTGTTATTATACACATTCAGCCTGCTGATCTGTCAATTAACAGTCACTGTGAAGTTACCACAGATTCCCTACACTTCATAGACATTTTGACAAAGTCTGTGTGAAATAACTATTTAAAAATAACTTTAGTTGGAAATTTTAGAGATGCTGCATGACAGTTCTGTGAAAATTCACACATAATTATTTAAGTGTTGATAGTGTTACTGGACTAAGAGCGAAGAAACATGATTAATATTGCTAACATTGCCTTAATTGCTGGTTTTCACTGATCTAAAAATCTAGGTCCCTCGTTTCTGAACTACATATTCAAGATTACACCTTTGATATGTTACAGGTCAACCTTTCATAACCTCTATTTTTATTGTTTGTGCTCATCAAGCTCAGGGATGTTAACGCTGGGGAGCTGAATCCTATCAGGCACACGGTGTCAGCATCAAAAAAAGTCAGGACAGGTAGAGCAGAGCCAGATGTAGGGTAAAGCTCACCCTGTACTGCCACAACAACATGACATTGTCCCAACCTCTGAAGAGATCCTCCTACTGCACCAGTGTGTCATTCCCACCACCCCATTTTCACAGTAAGATTCCCAATCAGTGCCAAAATATGGCACAGTTTGCTGCTGTAAGCCCACTAGGAATTGGATTGAAATTGCCCTGAATCATTCACTCATGGTCCTTTCAGCCAACAGACAGATTTCATCCAATTAGTTTGGGCTGGAACTTTAGAAGTAAACTACTGCACGATTCAGTTTCCTTTAAGATCGTTTTTTTGTTTTTTTTTTAAACTCTTGAGGACCACAGCAGCATTATATAAATATTACAGTTCATTTACCTAAATCCAGAGCACTTAGGGGCCCTCAAGTGTGCATGGCCTGGAATTTCATCCTTGGGCGCAACCCGGATATTAGACCCTAAAATGTGCCCAATCTTGCCCCAATTTTGTCAAAGTCAGGTTACACCCAAGTATCCTCCCAAACTCATTAGAATACACCCGAACTTAAAATGGGCGTAAATCAGTGGAAATCAATGTAAACAGTCGGGGCCCAAAGAACCACTGAATCCACACCGGTATATTTCTTCTTTGAGTCTTAAAATTTAAGTTTCAACTCATTTATTCATCCTCCATGCCTATCAGGCACAGCATGTTTAAGAACCTGCAATCAGGGAAGCTTTTCAATTTTTAATGTGACTAATACTGATGCCATAAAAATGCATTAAATAAATAGAAAATACAGTGCACATCTTAAGTGAGGATAATTTTTTTAATTTTTTTTTTTTTTTAATAAACACTCAAAAAATTGCAATTTAAAAGACAGAAAAAATGACTTTGCTTCCTGCCGCGCCTGAAAATCTGGTCTCACTGTTGAGACCCCCGAACAAGCGCAATTAGAGGGTACTCACATTTGAGAGTCGGGGGCATGGCCAATTTTGACGACGGGGAATTTGACAGATGGACACAAAAGATCAAGGCGACTTGGGCATAGTGGCAGCCTTGGCTCAGTTGGTAGCACTCTCGCCTCGGAGCCAGAATGTTGGGGGTTCAATTCCCACTCCTGAGACTTCAGCAGAAGAATCTAGGCTGACACTCTAGTGCAGTACTGAGGGAGTGCTGCACAGTCAGAGGTGCCGTCTTTCAGATGAGATGTTAAACCGAGGACCCATCAGCTCTCCAAGCAAGGCCATATATGTGACTGCCGAGATCCCATGGTACTATTTTGAAGTCCTGGTCAATATTTATCCCTCAATCAACATCACTAAAACAGATTATCTGACCATTATCACATTGCTGTTTGTGTGAGCTTGCTGTGTGCAAATTGGCTGCTGCGTTTCCTACATTATCACATTGACTACTGTTGAGGTTAGATTATCTCTGGTCTTTCAAATAATCAGGATCAAGTGCAAACCAATATGGTGGGTATGTTGTGTTTAATCTGAGTTACAGATGGATATAACACACTGGTTGTACAGCAAAAACATGACCGTGACAAGTAGCAGCAGGTACCGGTCCAGATTGGACAGACAGCTGACGTGCATGAACAGTTCTTCGGCTTACGGCCTTCCTCCCTCTCTTTCTCTCTTCTAGAACCTCAGTGTGTTAGACTAGGGTCAGCATGGGTCCACTCTCGGAAGAGTGTTAGACCATCGATCCACTCTCGGAAGCTCTTCACTCCACCATCTGTGCTAGGGGCTTTTCAGGTCCTTCTTTTATACTATTTTTAGGGGTGGACCTGGGGTAGAATATTGACAAGACCATTTAACCTATAGAGGTTCCCCTTAAAAATGGTGCCCAAAAGTATGTTGAGTTCTTTATCTAAACTTACAGATGAAAACCCTCCCTTAAGGGGTCTTATGCTTTTCCTCACATCTTTCTTGTTTATACATTTTGAAGGCCAATCCATCTGAATTCCTCTTATCTCGTCCATCCTTGTCCTCCCTGATGCAGCTAGTGTGTACCAGCCACAGCCTTGGACCTTTTAATCAGAGGCCCATGCTCGAGCTGTCTTCTCAGCCAGCTGCTATTCAAACTATTTTCCCCTTAATCTAACAGACTCTTCTATCCTGATTAACTCCCATAAATTCCTTCTATTCTATGTTCTTATACTAATTAATTTCTACATATCTTCACAAGCAGTTCTGTTAGCAGTAATGGAAGAAACACATGGCCAAATTAAAAGATACAGTCAGCGGCCTTCCTAGCACACAAACAGTAAACAGCTAGCCTGGGAAGCAAGGCCATATGTGACTGCTACCTGTTGGAATGCTATAACATCTGCAGGGGGCTGAAAACATGGGCAAATTTTAAGCATCTAATCTAATACTAGTCTGAGGACACTTTATCTCAAGCTCTAATACAAGTTTCCAGGAAAACAAAACTTAAGCAATTCCAGTAAAACACAACTTACATTAACCCCTTACCTGTCTTGAGCTCGAATACAATCATTTAAACACAGTATTATTTGCATCACAATTTCATTCACATAACCATATACATTTTAGGTACCCCTAATTTCTAACATTACAACCAATGAAGTACTTTTGAAGTGTAAAGCGCTTTGGGATGTCCTGAGGTTGTGAAAGGCACTATATAAATGCAAGTCTTCCTTTTTCTTTCTTTGGGTATATTGTAGTTACACGTGTACTCACTTACACCCAAAATTCCATGATCTTGTAAGACACGTAATTGGTTTACGTCCAGATTAAGGGTATATCTGGGTGCAAATACGAAGAAAACTCCTGGCCCATTACTTGCTAAGACTATGCTGATTATGACACGGAGCACTGATAAGCTTCCTGTTTATTGTCCAGCTCAAACCAGCCTAACCATTAGATCAATGGCTTGTAAGTTTATCTGGAGCCGAGTGGGAAGAACTCCAATGACTGGTCTACCCTCTCTTTTCATTGGACCAAAAACAAGTTCACAATTAAACTGACAAAAACCCAATGACCCTTTTAAACAGCCCTCCACCAATCAAATCAAAATTTGGTTGTCCAGATTAATTATGCACTCCAGTCCCCGCGGCGCCCACCGGTCACGAAAAAGCTCGAGCGTGCCGGCGGACACCGCGTGCTCCATCTCTAGGGCCACCCGGGCGCGAACATGGCCACGGAAGAGGGGGAGGCAATCCGGTTGGACGACCCCCTCGCTCGCCCGCTGCCAGGACCAATTAATGGCTTTCTTGGCCAGGCCCAGGAGCAGGCCCACGAGGAGGTCCTCCGACCCGCCCGCTCCCCTCCGCACGGGGTGACCGTAGATCAGGAGCGTGGGACTGAAGTGCAACCAAAGTTTGAGGAGCAGCCCCCTCAAAAAATGGAAGAGGGGCTGCAATGACTGGTCTACCCTTCCAGCTCTCATTAATGAGATAGTCTGGTCAATAATCAACAGTGAAGGTTAGCATAATCAAGTCTTCACCCACTTCCAGGTTGTAATTGGTTCTGTTCAGCTGTTAGATATTAAATCTAGCATTTACCCTAACATCTTGTGTTACATACTTTGTTAAGAAACACTCACCGATAGCTATTTTCTATTTACAGCTGATTGGCTCATATTCAAACTTATACACCACAAATCAAAGATCTTCCATCTGACTGGCTGATGTGCAAACTTATTAACTGATTCAATCATATGCAAATTTCTTAACAAGGAGAAAGTGAACCAGTTAAATAGTACACGCAAAAAAATTTCAAAAGCTTTCCATCGTCCGTTTTCTTCCTTACAAATTATCTGGAAATCAAAATAAGTTTTCTAACATAATATAAACATTAAAAAGTTACATATTTCACAATAACATGATTAAATTTACCTATAGAATTGTCTTTTGTGTACCTTCAATAATATTTATACTCCAGAAGCCTCAGCCTCTCAAAGCCTGGGCTTGGAGTTGATATTCGAGCTGCCAACGGAAGAGAATTACCAACTGCACCTGTGCCTGCAATTCCCAGGATGCTGTAGTCTGAGCCATGTGGACATTCGGACGAGTAGTTTTCCACAGTTATAGTGATTTATGCGTTTGTTTGAAAACAAATTGGAAAATAAATTTTAAAACCTTATTTTGAGGTAACATTTCACATGAAAACTATCACGTGCTTGTTTATTTACTCGAGAGAGAGAGATGTGGAGAGATGCACACACAGACAGGGGCAAGAGAGAATGTTTGACTAGTGCATCTTTGCTTTATTTTGTTAATACTGAGAATTTGAAGAGAATAGTTTACATAAATATTTTATGCAGCTGAAAGCTGGGTAATGGGAAACACTATTTTTAAAAATGAAAAAACACGTGCTTCACAACAGAGATGTTTTAGAAAGTCCTTACCAAATTCTTTCACTGAAGTATATCCTACTCCACACCCTCCTTATAACAGCATAACCATTGATTTACCCAGACCAATTCCACAAGAGATCCACTAATATTATAAAAACTGTATATCATATTTCCACATCATACATCAGTGCCACTTTCTTATCTACAAATTTCTACCAGTCAAGGTTCTTGCAATTGATTGGCTTATATGCCAATTTAATATAACTCATGCAAATATCTTTTACTGATTGATATCCTAGTTCATCAATTGTGATTCACTCATAAGAAAATGTCTAACCAAATAAAAGGCAAACCAATCAAATTCCTCAAAATACATTTTGAAAGATTTTCATCTGTTATTTATTTCCCTTTAGCCTGCTGAATGTGGGCTCAAAATAAGATTTCTAAATGAATAAAAACATTTAAAAATGCATATTTCACAATTATATGATTAAACTTACCAATGAAGTTATATTTTCTGGTGGAGTACAAGGAGGTATCCGCCTCTGGTAAAACCTAGGGTTGAGATTGATACTTCTCTCACTATTATATTTCTGTTAGCTGCAGAAAGTTATAAATTACGCCTGTGGCCTCAATTTCCAGAATGCCTCTGTCTCAAGGTGTGCAGTGTGGAGAATATCCCACCATCAATCAGTATAATAGTCTCAGTCCAACTGTAAGCAGATCCTTCTTCGGGCAGTTGCAGTACGTATCCACTTTTTCAAATAATTTAAAGAAAGGCTGGACAAAATACTTTAAAGGGCTAGAAATTCAGTAGCGCCCAGGAAGAGGCGCTAACTTTTGAGAAGTTGGAAGTTTAGCACCAGGCGCTAATCAATCTCGCTGCCTGCTAAATTCAGTCTCGGCGCTCAAAGAATGCAAGGGAGCACTAAATCAGGCGTTAATGGTGTAGGTGAGTGGTGTTAAGCTCCAAGCGATAAGGAATATGAGGTGTTGTGTAATCGGGAGTGAGCATTGGCGAAGGCGCCTTCCAACCATTAAAGGGGAGGGTGACTGGAGTCTACACACCAGCCCCCAATGATTCGGGGAGTGCAGAACGGCGATATGCTGTGGGATGAAATGCAAAGTCCTTTGAAGGCCCGCAACACCCCGGGGACTAAGCAGCTTTTATTTGGCTGCAGATACAGCCTGCGCTCTCTGCCACTCATAACTGACCTTTGGAACGGAAGTTCCTTGACAGCTGGGGTGCATCCTATTAAGTAGCGCCCCGCCAGCCGGCTGGTTCACGCCTCCGCTCCCTGGCGCTGTCGGCGCGAGGCGGTAAGGCGGGAGGCACTACTGAAGTTTGCAGATCAGGCGCCCAGTGAGCGTTGCATACTCGCTGACGTCACAATCTGCATGGCAAAAGGTGCCGAGGCACTAACTGTTATCGCCAGCACGACGGGACCAGCGAATTTGCTGTGTGGCGTGGGATTTGCCTCGCCGTGGCGCTACCGCCTGAGCGCCCCGTTTGCGCCCCCACCAGGCGCTAACTGGGGGCACTAACATGTCAAATTTCTCCCCCTTTAAGTTTTCTTTTCCATGTACGAGCTCCGTGTGTAATCTAATATTGAGTGTTTGGTACTTCAGACAGAAAGGTTGTTTCAGAGAGAGAGAGCTAGAAACAGACAAAGGCAAGGATTAAAAAAAAATATTGCTTTTAGAAAAACAGTATTTTTTAAACTTAAATCAGAGAGGCTATGTGTGAGAGTGAGTTGGGAAGAGAGGAAAAAAACAAAGGCTTTGATTACACAATCTGTGGTTTGTTAATATTTAGAATTCAAAAGCAGAAACATTTAGTTAAGTAGCAGTGCAAACTATTCATTTATCTGTCCGCAGCAGGTAATGGAAAACGAGGGAAGGGAAGATGAATTTTAAATTTTTTTGTGCAAGAATGTTTCACAACAAATCTATTGTTAACACTCAGGTCTGTGAATCCCCATGGCCACCTCATCCATTGTTATCAAAGCCAAGGAGCTCCGCCCACTCCAGCGTTGTGCATCCTGAGCTTTAAAAATGGTAACAGATAACATTAATTACAGGCACAAAGGAACATATGATAATTGATTCACAGTTTTCATATAAAAATGGAGAGATTCATGAAATTCAATCCTGAAAATACTGGTAAAAGGTCTCAGAATACAACAACAACAATTTGTATTTATATAGCATCTTTAACGTAGTAAAACATCCCAAGGCACTGCACCAGGCATTTAAAACCTTTAAATCGCTTCGTCACGTTGAGATTTCTTATTGGATGCCAGAAGTCCTAGTTGGGCCCGCACTCATCCAGCCAGGTACTAACCCCACTATGCCCACGTCTCATCCAGTCTGCACATGGACATGAAAATCTGGGCCCTTATCTCTACTCCAATCATTTATCATAATTGCACTTAGAAACAGCCAATTCCTTTATTCCCTGTAAAAGACGATACACCGTCCAACGCTGATAGCGGGCTAATCACGTTAACACCAACGCACCCACTCTAAGCGTTGGGGATTGTGTATCTTTTAAAGGTGCCCACTGCCGCATTGCCTTCTGAGAATGTACTCATCTTATTGGTTTAGTGCAATGTTAGTGCCATCCAATGTTAAGATCTCACGCAGTCAGCAATGACCCAAAAGCAAACTTTTCAGATTATTGAGGCCAGGAGTTGAGAAGACCCTTTTTTTTTTACCAGGTCTTTCTGGCAGCTTTCCTTAGTGAATCCAGCATGGTTACTTTGAGGTTGCCACTAGCTCTATGAAGTTCAATGGTAATAACACAGCACCAGGGCAATATAAAAGCCACTATTGATAAGTTCTCATTTCTGGTGCTCATGAGCTTTTGTACTGATGCTGATGTTTAGGTCTGCAATCCTGCTGCCAAATAGAGTAGCCAGGTTTAGTCAGGTAAACACCAGAAGCTGATTCACAGACGTGGAACCCTGGAGTCCAAAATAAACAAGCACCAATATAAAACCAGCTGTGTAGGTCTTCTGATCTTTCCACTTCTACTTCTAATTCGACTACTACCTTTCAATAAAAATCAGACAGGTTCTATAATGAGTGGGCAAGTTGATATTTACCCCCTACATGTCTGTGTAAAATGCGACGATTGACATTTATGTTAATGTATGTAAAATGCATTTTTGTTATGAAATTGGCCCGTATTTTCTGATGTATTTGAAGCGCATGCGCTGAAAACCGGCATTTCTGATCGGACACCTGCTCTGGCATAAGGCCTGCTTTTACCAGCATAAGAGTTTAAAAAAGTAAAAGATATATAATTTTTTTCACTCATTTCTAATTTAAAAATACTTTTAAAAAAGTTTTTTTTTCAAAAAATTAAATGTTTGTTTAAAATATTTAATTTAATGTAATTTTAACTCATTTTAAAAACGTGATGTGTTTTTAAAATTTATTTAAAGTTTTGATGTCTTTTTTCAGTGATCCCCATTCATACTTTGGACGGGTCTGTCTGTCAAAAGTATGAAGGGGGATTCCCTTCTTTCATTGGCTGGCCTGGCCCACGTGATCCCAGGGACGCTTGCGAACCACATGCGCCCCGGGATACGTGGGCCCTGCGCATTTCGACTGTGGAGAGGCCCAGCATCGGAAGTGTCCGGACCTCGGGAGCCCCCAGGTAAGTGCATAGATTTTTTTCCGATAGGAAGCATCCGTACACAGGAAACCTCCTATCGGAAATTACGAGCCAATATCTCAATATCACAGTTACTCCATGAATACCTTTACTCCCACTGAACAAACAGGCACTGAAAATCTTGAAGCTTTATGGCCTCCTATAATTTTTTACTCCACCAAAAATATTTTGTATTTTACCTAATTAACCCATTTTTATCTAAGTAAATAAAATGCGTCTTTTCACAAGCTGCTCCTCACGTGTTCTAAACTTGATTTACAGAATCAGAGAGATAAAAGCAAATGAAACAATGAAAACCGCACTTCTTTTTAGAATCTCTCCAGTTTAAGAAAATTAGACCCAGTTTTGCCTTCAGCCTCTGATCTTCAGGCTCTTGGCTTTTATTTCACATGGAGCCAGCCTTTTTACGGTCGCCATCGTTCCACATAAGCAAAAATCTGCTGAAAAAAGACAAGCAAATTGCAGGGCTGACCGAAATCAGGGACTTATCAAACATGCCTGCGATTTATTCTTGAAATATACTTAACCGTAAGGTTGAGAATTTGCATCTTCACAAACCTGGATTGATTTAAATTATGAAACACATGGGAGGAATGTGCATACAGGAAATGAATCTCATTAATTTGATCCCATGAGACATGTTCCTAATCTATGTTCTGACAGCTGATTTGTATTTTCCACATCTTCAGTTTGCCTTCTAGGAGGAGACTCATTTAAATAACAGTCAGTTGCTATGATGATGGGGGTTGATTTTTAACTCCCCCAGAAACCAGACAGGAGGGAGCAGTTAAAATGGAGTGGGGACTTACTTGTAACTTTCCCGCCCCAATCTGGCCGACTGCATTTTTAAATTGCAGGCAACAAGGCTGCCTGCCCCAAACCGATGGGGTCCTATTTAAATATGCACTGATGACATCCAAACTGGGGTGCTGGGAAGATGTTTCCTCTGGGTGGGGAGTCCAGAACTATGGGTCACAGTCCCTGAACAAGGGGTCGGCCATTTAGGACTGAGATGAGGAGAAATTTCTTTACACTCAAAGGGTTGTGAATCTTTGGAATTCTCCACCCCAAAAGACTGTGGATGCTCAGTCGTTGAGCATATTTAAGACAGAGATCGATAGATCTTTGGATACTAAAGGGGCGATTTTGTGAATGGGGGCGTGTTGGAGGTGGGACTGCTGCTTGGCAGGTCGATGCCCCGCCTCCATCGATTTGTGGCCAACCCACGCTATTTTCCCTTGATTGACCTTGTTAAGCCCGTCCAGCAGGCTTAGCAGGCCAATCAAGGGAAAGCCGGTTGCAGAACACTTCAACGTATGACGTTTCATCTGTCAAAAATTTTTGACAGATGAATTGTCATTGTTTGGCAGCTCTGTGAAGCTGTCAAACAGTGACAATCTCTGTAGTTTGATGAGGTCTTGCATACAAGACCTCATTAACTTTCTTTCTTTTACAGAAATGAGATGTTTGTTGCATCTGAGAATGCAACGGACATCTCTCATCTGCAACACGGGGGTGCGAGACTCTCCACTTAAACACCGACTGAAGCCTGCAGGAAGAAACAAAGGTAAGTACACTTTTAAAAACACTTTGCACTTACCTCAGATACGCACCTCTCCACTCTTGCACCCATCACTCACCTTCACACCACACTTTTGCACCCCCGCCGACCCCCGCAGACCCAGTACTCGCCTCACTGGCAGGATTTGGAGCCTTTGGGAAGCCCGCACTTGCGAGGGCAAAAAGGGGATAATCCTATTTTCTGCCTGTTAACAACCTTTAACAGGCAGTTAATAGGCTTTAATCACTTCCCGCCTCCAAGGAGACGGGACCTGGCGCAGGATGGCTACGCGCCTCCTGGGAAGATGGCATGGAGGCAGGTTGGGGGCAGGTTTGGCACCCGCCCCCAAATTCTGCCATTTTCCCGGCAGTCCCGCCTCCATACCCACCTCCCCAGGGCTGGCATTTCCCATTGGAGGCAGGTTTCGGTTTGGGTGGGTTCCAAACCCTCCTCCACTGTCAGGTGGGAAAAATTTGCGATTGTCCCCTAGTTGGCCAGTTAATTTCAGAGGTGTGGGTTCCCCTGGCCCAATTAGTCTTTTGGGATTGAAACTCGCCTCTGCTGACATCACTTATCCAGCTTCATTTAAGGGCTGCTTGCTGCCTTGGCTCGTCCACTGGTTTTTTGTCGATGGTGCACCACCTCCAAACTTTTATCTCCTCTAAGAATGGCCAGCTCCAAGGCTCTCGGATGAGGCGCTGGGTATGCTGGTTGAGGGGGCAAGAGCTAGCAGGGAGGTGCTCTTCCCCTCATCTGGGAGGAAGAGTCCTCCCAAAGAAACCAAGGCTGTGTGGGTCCAGCTGGCAAGGGATATAAACTCCAGACCTGTGTGCAGATTGGGTGATTGTTTCTGTTTATTGATGAAATGCCATTCCTGTGTGAATGTATTAAAATTAGGTGATGGCAAACTGTTGGCGTGATGGCATCTGTTATTTTGGCTTAGGTAGCTCCACATTGCGGGCTCCATGACAGTTGCGTGGCCAGGTTGGTGGTCAGAGTGAAAGGAGGCCAGAGAGTCATGTCCATTGTCTATCATGTGTTAAGAAGAAGCCAAGCACATGCACCACAATGGGCAACCTATGCAAATCTGGCCAGGATGAGTGCATCCCTTGCATCACGGGCAGCCATGTGCTCGCATGCTGCCACTGCTGCTGACCAATACACCGCCGCTCGGTCCTCCTCCTCCTTCTCCTCCTCCTCATCTGAAGAAGCTATGAACTGAGCAATTTGCTCATCAGGAAGCTGCAAGCCATGACGCTGTGCCATGTTGTGCAGTGCACAGCAGACCACAACCATTCTGGAGACCCTGGCTGCTGAATACTGCAGGGCTCCACTTGATCTGTCAAGGCATCGGAATCGAATCTTCAGCATGCCAATGGTTTGCTCAATGATGGACTTGGTCGAAATGTGGCTGGCATTGTAGCGCTCCTCAGCCTCGTTAGCTGGCCTCCTAATCGGCGTCATTAGCCACTTCTTCAGAAGGTAGCCTTTGTCACCAAGGAGCCATCCGTTAAGTTGGTTTGGCGGATTGAAGAAACACTAGAGTTCTGCAGGATGAAAGAGTCATGGCAACTACCACAGAACTTGGCACAAACATGCAAAATCTCCTTCTTGTGGTTATACACCAGCTGTACGTTGAGGGAGTGGAAGCCCTTGCGGTTGACAAAGATAGCTGGGTTTTGATGGGGTGCCCTAAGGGCCACATGTGTGCAGTCTAGACGCCCTGCACCATTGGCAAGCCTGCCATATTTGCAAAGCCAACTGACCTCGCGGTTATACTTGCTTGATCCCTTGAGAAGTGGATGTAATTGTGCGCCTTTGCGAAAAGGGCATCGGTAACCTGCGTGATGCAACTGTGGGCGGCCAACTGGGAGATGCCGCTAATGTCTGCTGATGATCCCGGGAAGGAGCCTGAGGCAAAAAAGTTGAGTGCGGTGGTGACTTTGACAGCCACTGGTAAGAGGTGTCCACTCGCTCCTCAGGGCTCCAGGTGTTGGTGCAGCAGTGCGCAGATGTCTCCGACTTTGGTAGGCCAGCTAAAAGTGCTGAAAAGTTCTGCCACCTGCAACTGATGCCTGATGAAAGCTCTGTTTTAATGGTGGAACTGCAGCTGTGAGGAGGCCACCCACTTGTCAACCCGCCAGGATTAGCTGGCATGGTTTAGAAGGGTCGAGCAACACACACAAAGGGCTCAAATTGCCAGGCCCGAAGAGGCAGGAATGGAGACGTGTGGGGTGTTAAAATTGCAAAAAGTGGCAGGCGGGCCCGACCCCGCCTCCATCCCGCCTCCAAGCAATTTTCCCAAATGCGTGGTTTCTGATCCCGTCTCCGTCCCGCCTCCAAGAGGCGGGATAGGCGCTTAAGGCCCTTAACAACCACTGAATTGCCTCTATAATCCCATTTTGCGAGGCCTTTCCGATTTTAACCCTTTTCCCACGTGATGCACGCCTCCTCTGAATCACGACAGTGAAACCTGACGGTAGCACAATTGGATTGCTGACTATCAGCTGCAGCTCCACCATTAAAAAGGAGTTTTCACCAATCATCATTTGCAGGTGGCAGGACTTTGTTGTCTCAGGTCTGGGGAACTTTTAGCTGGCATATCCATAGCTGTGGAAGTTTGGAGCCTGGCACCCATCTCCACTGTGACCTCCTGGGAAATCCCTCTCGCCACCTTGACTGAGCGCTTCCTCAACTGAGGCATCTACCAGAAGCATGGGAACCATTTATTTCCTTTCCTCCTGGACATCAGATTCGGACAAAGACCAGCCGCGGCACCAGCAGAACCATGAACAACAGCACCACCAACAGCAGCGGCAACAACAGGAGCGCCAAGCTGCTGCTCACCCACCTGAAGCTGCACAGGCCAGAAGGCGTCAGCCCATGGAAGCCCATCAGCGCAGGAGATACCCCCCAAACAGGGTCTACAGACAGAGGATCAGCTACCTCAACATGAGTGAGCAGCAGTGCCAAAGGCGGCTCCGACTTTCGCGAGAGGTAGTGGGTGACACCTGCGCAATGGTGCAGCAAGACCTGGAGCCCAGAGGACCAGTGGCCGTCAAAGTCACCACCGCACTCAACCTTTTTGCCTCAGGCTCATTCCAGGGATCAGCAGCAGACATCAGCGGCATCTCCCAGGCGGCCACACACACTTGCATCACGCAGGTAACCGATGCCCTCTTTGCCATCGTGCACAATCACATCCATTTCTCCAAGGATCAAGCAAGTGTCATGGCACGTGCGGTTGGATTAGCTAATCTGGCAGGCTTTCCAAGGGTGCAGGGCATCATTGACTGCACACATGTGGCCCTTAAGGCACCCCATCGCAATCCAGGTATTTTTGTCAACCGCAAGGGCTTCCACTCCCTCAACGTGCAACTGGTGTGTGACGACAAGAAGGAAATTTTGCATGTTTGTGCCAAGTACCCTGGCAGTTGCGCCAATCTAGTGTGCCTCCGCTCTTCAGTCTGCCAGACCAACTTAACGGATGGCTACTTGGAGACAAGGGCTATCCCCTGAAGACGTGGCTAATGACACCGTTGAGGAGCCCATCCAACGAAGCTGAGGAAAGCTACAACTCGAGCCACATTTCCACCAGATCCATAATCGAGCAAACCACCGGCTTGCTGAAGATGCGCTTCAGATGCCTGGATAGATCAGGTGGAGCCCTGCAGTACTCAGCAGCCAGGGTCTCCAGAATCGTCGTGGTTTGCTGTGCATTTCACAACATGGCACAGCGTCGTGGCTTGCAGATTCCTGAGGACCAAGTGGCTCCTCACATATCCTCCTCAGATGAGGAGGAGGAGGAGGAGGAGGAGGAAAGCGAAAATGAACATCTTGCAGAGGCCCATCAACCAGCGGCAGCAGTACGCGAGAACATTGCTGCCCGGGATGCAAGGAATGCACTCATCTTGGCCAGATTTGCTTAGCCTAGCCAATCAAGCACTTTTGCCTCGCAGCTTCTTACCAGAGCATCGAGAATGGCCAAGAACCAGCGGATTCCTAGCACTCTGATTACCATACTGACAATTGTAAGTAATCCTAAGCTCTCAATGTGGAAGTCCCATTTGCAAAATGACACACGCCACAACTGCAACAATTGCCATCAGAATTTTTATTTACAATAACCAACTGACGGCATTTTCAAAATAAACACAACGGGCTCGATTTTAACTCAGGTGCGGGGAATTGTCAGGTTCCCCGAATTTGGTGTTTCCTACACGAATCTAAATGGGTCTGTGAGATTGATGCAATTTTTACTCAACTGGCCAATTGATTTCCAACTGTTAGATCGGTGATTCTGAGAGTATGATGTTTTTCAATAACCACACGGAAGCTGTAACTTAACAATCAACAGGTATTTACTGGAGTAGGGTAGTCTCAAGACTGGGGTACAGAGGCATGCTCAAGGCTTATATACAGGTGTGGTCACTGCCGGTACTACAGTATACAGGAGCTGTAAAAGTAGTTCTCTCTTAAAGGTATATACACTACAATTCCTCCCCTTTTAGATTAGTAGTACCCATAATATTCAAATAACAATTAACACTTTAACATGTACATTAAACAACAATAGTCCATTTATAGATTCAGTCTTTGGGGCGGCTTCCTGATCCTTTTGGGATAGCGCCTTTCCTGAGTGTCTTGTTCTTGGTGCGGAGGCGATTCTGGCCCCCTTTCGTAGGTTAGTTCATCCGTTTCCATTGCTACTGTTTCTGAGGTAGATGCTACCGGTATGTCGGGTTCATCCCCAGGGATGCAAGACATGGGGTTGACTCGTTCCTGTGACGCTAAGATCTGATCGACGTGGCGTCTCACAATGTTCTCCCCGACATCCACTGTGTACATTAATGGCCCCTGCCTTGTGCATATCGTTCCGGGTTGCCATTTCTCTGTTCGGTAGTCACGGGCCAAGACTGGTTGTCCTACGTTGAAGCTTCTTGTCGGCTTCTCATTGATGTGCTGGAATTATTTATCTTCAACATTTCTTCCCACATTTGGTCTGAGCAAGTCCAGACGAGATCTCAACCTTCGGTTAAAGAACATCATGGCCGGGGTCTGGTTGGTAACTGCATGTGTCGCGTTTCGGTAGGCTAATAAAAAATTGTCCACCTCATGCTGTAGTGGAATTTCATCGTCGCACATGGCCTTTATCGCCTTCTTAAAGGTTTGTACGAACAGGCAGCACGGTGGCATAGTGGTTAGCACTGTTGCCTCACAGCGCCAGGGCCCCGCGTTCAAATCCGGCCTCGGGTGACTGTCTGTGTGGAGTTTGCACATTCTCCCCGTGTTTACGTGGGTTTCCTCCGGGTGCTCCGGTTTCCTCCCACAGTCCAAAGATGTGCGGGTTAGGATGATTGGCTATGATAAATTGGCCCTTAGTGTTAGGGGGATTAAGTACGTGGGGTTACGGGGATAGGGTGGGATATGTGTTGGTGTAGGGGTTACGGGGATCGGGTGGGATATGTGTCGGTGCAGGCTCGATGGGCTGAAATGGCCTCTATCTGCACTGTGGGGTTTCTGTGATTCTGTGATTCTCAGCCAATCCATTGGTGGCTGGATGATACGGGGTGGATGTGTAATGCCTTACCCCATTCCTTCTCATAAATTTTCGAAACTCTTCGGACACAAACTGTAGTCCATTATCAGAGCAAATCTGCTCTGGCAAGCCGTTCCTGGCAAATATGGTCCGTAGGACTGCAATCGTCTTCTCTGTAGTGGTTGAGGACATTTTTATCACCTCAGGCCATTTTGAATGAGCATCCACTGCTATTAAGAACATTGAGTCCATAAATGGACCAGCGAAATCAATATGCACCCGTTGCCATGGAGAGGAGGGCCACTCCCATGGGTGTAGAGGGGCATGTGGTGGTGCATTTTGGACCTTCTGGCATCCTGAGCAGCTCTTGGTTAGGTCGTCGATTTGCTGATCGATTCCCGGCCACCACACATAAGCCCTAGCAAGGCTTTTCATTTTCACTCCCCCCAGATGACCTTCATGAAGCTCATTTAGCACTCTCTCCCTTAACTTAGGTGGAATCACCACTCTGGATCCACACATCACTGTCCCCTGGCATACTGACAGCTGTTCTCTTCTGGATGAGAATGCTGGCAACAGTGAGTCGCCATGTGTTGGCCATCCCCTCACCGTCAAATCATATACCCGAGACAGCGTCGGATCATTGCGGGTCTCCTTCTCTATATCCGCGTTCGTTAATGGCAATCGTTCAATTATTGACGAATAAAATATCTCGATAGGGTCCACTGCTGGTGCTTCCTCCACAGTAGGCAGTGGCAGGCGCGATAGCCCATCAGCATTTCCATGCTGTTTCGTGCCTTTATATTCTATTTCATATTGATTCGCCCCTAGAAACAGGGACCATCTTTGTAACCGTTGTGCAGTCATCACTGGAACGCCCTTCTTAGGATTAAAGATGGAGACAAGTGGTTGGTGGTCAGTCAGCAAGGTGAACTTCTGCCCATGCAGATAGTGGTTGAATTTTTTTACTCCCCATACTAGGCTGAGGGCCTCCCTGTCAACCTGGGCATAGTTGCGCTCGGCTGAGGTTAGTGACCGAGACGTAAAGGCTACTGGCCTCTCCAACCCGTCTGGGAATTTGTGCGACAGCACCGCTCCAATACCATAGGGTGATGCATCACATGCCAAACGAATTGGTAGTGCTGGGTTGAAATGGGCCAACACCTCTTTTGACGTCATCAATTCTTTACACTTCTGGAAAGCTCGTCTACGTTCATCATTCCACTTCCATGGTACCCCTGGGTGTAATACCGTGGACAAATTTGGTAAGAACTTATGGTAGTAGTTTACCAGCCCGAGGAACGACCTCAGTTGTGACACATTTTCCGGTGCTGGAGCCTTGACTACTGCCTCGATCTTTTCAGGGGACTTATGTAACCCCTCTTCATCGATGACGTGGCCACAATACGAGATCTGCTTCTGGAAAAACTCGCACTTGTGGCGATTAGCTCGTAGCCCATATTCCTTTAATCTGGTGAGCACCTTCTCCAAGTTGGCGAGGTGATCACTGTCATTTTCGCCCGTGACCAGGATGTCGTCCAAATAACACTGGGTCCCTGGAATCCCTTGCAGGACTTGATCCATCGCCCTTTGCCAAATAGCCGGAGCCAATTGTAGTGGCGCTTCGTAATTTCCAAACATGCAGCCACTGAGCTTTGAGGCTTTTAACAACGAGTAGACACGTGTCGAAATAAAACGTTCCAAAACATAACTTTGTCTTTAAACTGTTTACTGTAACACCTTACAAACAGAATTACAAAGCAAAACACGTTAAAACGAACACGGTCAAAAACTGTATTGCTCCAGCCCTCAAAAGCCTTTACCTTCTCTCCAGCCTCGTGCAGCTTGAGCTGTAAAATGGCTGGATACCATGTGACAATCTTAAGGACTGTACCATTGTAGCAAGAATAAAGGGGGTATCTCAGACTATACTACTAGAACAAGAAAATAGGGGGTTTCTCAATACAATAAGTCAGTCAGGTAAATTAACTATTATACTATTTAACCAATATTTTAAAGTATTTTCTTTCTTAAACTTTCATGACTCTTACATTCTGGCCCCTAATTGACTAGGCACATGAAGCATATCAATTACTCAAACATTCTTAAGAGTCATAAACTAATGAGTTCAACATATTTACAATATAAATGTCCACTTTTTTCGTTCAGGAACCTTTCACGCTGCTTCTTGTAGCAGGCAAAGCTTTGTGATCGGTCTTTCCAGGGTACTGGTCTTGGTTTGCAAACAAACGCGACAAACAACGCCTCTGGAGTCTGGCATGTGTGGTGTATGTAACCTGTTCCACCTTAAGAGAACTTAAGCCTGTTCCACCTTAAGAGATGTACTACTTTCTCTGGCTGCTGTATACGTAATACCGGTGGTGACCACCGGTATATAAGCACTGTGTAGTAAGATTGTATTTCATATAGTCCTGACCTCCAACCAGTAAAGACCTGTTGAACTTTAATCTTGTAGTCTGTGTGTTATTAATTACAACTAGAACACACAGACTTTACAGTGGCGACGAGTCAGATTCTTACCCTGCGGCAGTTATATCCACGGCGGCTTCGTCCACAGAACGGACGTCGAAGAGAGGCTTCCACCCTCATCACCCTGCTGGAAGACACGTCACGCGGCAGACATCGAGAAACCAGAGTGCAGAAGACATCCTGAACTCGAAGCCTCCATCAGCGGCTGTCAGCTATCTTCTTTCTACCTCGGTAGTGGGTAAGCCGGGCAGCGACGCGACCAGAAAATTGGCCGCGTTGGCTGTACAGACGGGGAGGGAAGACGGAGGAATAAGGGCGGTGAGATCGATCGTGACCAGAGATAAGGGCCGGGCCGCATTCGGGCCGAAAGGCGCAGCGCGGGGACATCGATCGCGGCTGGTGATAAGGGCCGGGCCACATTCGGGCTAAAAAGGCACAGCGTCTGGGGGCAACTGAAGGCGCGAGAGCCGCGGTGAAGCGGAGACAGCGTCGGGGGAAGGGTGAAGACCGCCAAGCGCGGGAAAACTGCCATTTGTAGGCGGAGGACGAAGACAAGAGCGCGGAAGCCGCCATCTTGGATAAAAAGAAAAAGAAATTAAATTGCAACGATGCCTAAACATGGGAACATTAATACCTTTGATAGCGACATCGAAGATTGGGCTATGTATGTAGAACACATACAAAATTATTGTAAAGCAAATAAAATCCCAGATGAAGAGAAAGCACTAACATTATTAAACTTAATGGGTGCGAAGACATACGGGCAATTGAAACACCTTTTATCACCAGATGAACCGGCGGATAAGACGTTCGAGGAGATTGTTACTTTCCTGAAAAATCACCTAAACCCCACGCCGCTGATGCTAGCGGAACGATTTAAATTTTACAGCAGAAGGCAGCTGAAGGATGAAAGCAATGCTGAATATTTAATGGAATTGCGTAAGCTAGCAAAGTACTGTCAATTCGGAACGAGATTGACAGAGGCGCTACGAGATAAATTTGTGTGTGGTTTATTAAAAGAAGATACACAAAAGCGATTGCTCGAGGAGAATGAGCTGACGCTTGAGAAAGCGGTCACTATGGCAGCAGCACACGAAGCCGCAGCGAGAGGCACGGCAGTAATGCAGCTACGGTCACCGGAACTCAGTACAAATGAATTGGGTTTGAGTACTGTAAAATGTTATTGTTGCGGAAAGACAACGCACGATCAGAACCAGTGTTGGTTTAAAAACCAAGAATGCAGAACGTGTGGCAGGCTTGGCCACATAGCTAAAGTATGCCGGTCAGGAAAGAAGACCAGCAACAAAAAGTCACCGCAAGGAAAATACATAAAGGTACACAAGGTGACAAAGAACAGTTCGACCGAACAGAAGTCAGATTCAGACGCTAGCAGTAATGAACTGGGTAGCTTAAGAGTACACAACGTTGGTAAGGATGCAGATCTCCAGACAATTTGGGTCACCCTTCAGATAGCAGGAGTCCAGGTAAAGATGGAATTGGACACTGGATCGGCATTGACGGTCATGAATAAGAAAGATTACAAAAGGTTATTCCAACATATTCCCCTACGGGATATGGAGATTATATTGAAAACATACACGGGGCAAAGAGTGTACCCCATCGGAAAGATAGAGGTAAAAGTGGTCCACAAGGGCGAAGAAAGCCAAGTAATGGACTTATATGTGCTACCTGAAGGAGGTCCACCACTACTGGGACAGGAGTGGATTAGGAAAATGAATATGGACTGGCACTCCTTGAAGGCACTAACGGTAGATTCCGGGGAAACAGATGTCAAACCTAAACGATTGTCCAGAATATTGGATGATGCTAAAGAGGTGTTCCAGCAGGGACTGGGAACACTGAGAGGAATTACGGCAAACATCAAGATTGATGAACATGCACAACAAAAAATTTTTAAAGCCAGACCGGTACCCTATGCAATACGACCTACTGTAGAAGCGGAACTGGAAGCGCTAGAACGTTCAGGTGTACTGTCTAAGGTAGATTGGAGTGAGTGGGCTACGCCCATTGTTCCCATTATGAAACGTCCTTCGAGCAACAAGCCAGGAGAACCAGGGAAGGTTCGCATCTGTGGAGATTTCAAAATCACCGTTAATCCGGTGCTTCACACGGTGCAGTATCCGCTTCCGCGGATTGAGGATATTTTTGCTTCGTTGTCTGCCGGGAAACACTTCACCAAGATAGACCTGGCGCAGGCGTACTTGCAGATGGAGGTTGAAGAAGAGTCACGCCAATACCTCACGATCAACACGCATCGAGGTTTGTACCGGTACAATAGGCTGGTTTTTGGAGTGGCATCGGCTCCAGCAATTTGGCAGAGGGCCATGGAGCAGGTATTACAGGGAATTCCAGGCACACAATGTTACCTGGACGATATTCTGATTACAGGTGATGGTGATGAAGAACACCTCGCAAACTTGGAACTGGTGCTCAACAGACTGAAAGAGTATGGACTTAGAGTTAATCGGCAGAAATGTGAGTTCTTCCAGAAGCGGATCTCGTACTGTGGTCATGTCATTGACCGGGAGGGGCTTCATAAGTCTCCTGACAAGATAGAGGCAGTTGTAAAGGCTCCCGCTCCAGATAATGTCTCTCAGCTGAGGTCGTTTCTAGGATTGATTAACTATTACCATAAATTTCTACCAAATCTATCCACGGTACTGCACCCGCTAAACGCTCTTTTACAGAAGGGGGTACCATGGGAATGGAGCGAAAACTGTAAGAAGGCATTACGCAAAAGCAAAGAATTGATCACCTCAGAGGAAGTGTTGGCTCACTTCAACCCGACACTGCCTATTCGGTTGGCTTGTGATGCTTCTCCATATGGTATTGGGACAGTACTCTCACACAAGTTGCCAAATGGCACGGAAAGGCCAGTCGCGTTTGCATCCAGATCATTGACCTCCGCTGAGCGCAACTATGCGCAGATCGATAGGGAGGCTCTCAGCCTTGTATGGGGAGTGAAGAAGTTTAATCATTACCTGCAGGGCCAAAAATTCACACTCCTGACAGACCATCAGCCGTTGGTATCCATTTTTAACCCTAAGAAGGGTGTTTCAGTGATGACAGCACAGCGTCTCCAGAGATGGTCCCTTTTCCTAGGGGCACATCAATATCAAATAGAATTCAAAGGTACAAAGCAGCATGGCAATGCTGATGGGCTGTCGCGCCTGCCACTACCTGAAGAAGAAGAAATGACGAAAGTTGATCCTGTTGAGTTATTTCATTCGACCATCATCGAGTGTTTACCAGTCACCAATGCAAGTATTGAAAGAGAAACCAGGAATGACCCGACACTGTCCAGAGTCTACGAGGTGACAGTGAAAGGATGGCCAACACGTGGTGATCCTCTGTTACCGGCATTCTCGGCAAGGCGAGACCAGCTGTCCGTCTGCCATGGTACTTTGATGTACGGGACAAGAGTGATTATTCCTCCCAAGTTAAGGGAAAGAGTTCTAAAAGAACTGCATGAAGGTCATCTGGGGGGAGTTAAGATGAAAAGTCTTGCTAGGGCTTATGTATGGTGGCCGGGTATTGACCAACAGATAGAGGAGTTGACGAAAAGCTGCGCTGGGTGCCAAAAAGTGCAAAATGCACCTCCGATCGCACCACTACACCCATGGGAATGGCCTTCAGCCCCATGGCAATGCGTACATATTGACTTTGCTGGTCCATTCATGGACTCCATGTTCCTAATTGCAGTGGACGCACATTCCAAATGGCCAGAAGTGATCAAGATGAATACCACTACTTCAGAAAAGACAATTGCGGTGTTAAGAACAATATTCGCAAGGAACGGATTGCCAGAACAGATCTGTTCGGACAACGGACCACAGTTTGTGTCGGAAGAATTCCAAAAATTCTGAAAGAAGAATGGGGTGAAACATTATACCTCTGCCCCATATCATCCGGCGACAAACGGGTTGGCCAAGAGATTTGTCCAAACATTCAAAAAGGCAATAAAGGCCATGAACGATGACCAGATTCCGCTACAGCACAAGGTGGACAATTTCCTAATGGCGTATCGAAACGCCGCTCATGCAGTGACTAACCAAAGTCCTGCCATGATGTTTTATAACAGGAGGTTGCGGTCCAGGTTGGACTTGTTAAAACCAAATGTGCGGAGGGAAGTGGAAAACAAACAGTTCCGGCATATTAATAACAAGTCCACTCGAAGTTTCGAAGTAGGACAACCAGTGTTGGCAAGGGGCTATGGAAACGAAAAATGGCAGTCCGGAACAATTTGGGCCAGACAAGGACCTCTGATGTACACAGTAGATATTGGTAATAATGTGATAAGGCGTCATGCGGATCAACTGGTAGAATCAAGAGCAAGGGTCGAACCCATGGTTGCGACAGAGACAACTGTGGAAGACGTTAATGAACCTGAAGCATCTACCTCGGCAGGGACTGTACCTGATGATGATGTCCAATACATAGGAAACCAACAAGAAGAGTCACCTCAGCAACAAGAATCAGAGACCACTGAAAGGCGTTATCCAGACCGAATCAGAAGGCCTCCTGAGAGACTGAACCTTTGAACTGTTTATACCTGAAGTTATATATGTATATATGTTATGATGTTATGTTAAATGGGGATATGACTATTAAGCTAAAAAGGGAGGATTGTGGTGTATGTAACCTGTTCCACCTTAAGAGAACTTAAGCCTGTTCCACCTTAAGAGATGTACTACTTTCTCTGGCTGCTGTATACGTAATACCGGTGGTGACCACCGGTATATAAGCACTGTGTAGTAAGATTGTATTTCATATAGTCCTGACCTCCAACCAGTAAAGACCTGTTGAACTTTAATCTTGTAGTCTGTGTGTTATTAATTACAACTAGAACACACAGACTTTACAGCATGGTCTTAATTATTTTTCCCATCAACCAAGAATTTCTAGGGGCTGAATCATCCACGATTAAGACGATGTCTCCGACAATGAAGTTCCTCTTTATTTTGGACCATTTTTGACGCTCCTGTAGCAGAGGTAAGTATTCTCTTGTCCATCTGGTCCAGAAAAGGTCTGACATATACTGAACTTGCCTCCACTTCCGACGGGCATACAGATCTTCCTTTTTGAAGACTCCCGGGGGCATGACTGGCTGTGTTTTCAACAACAACAGGTGGTTCGGAGTCAGGGCTTCGAGGTCATTGGGATCATCTGATGTCTTAGTTATCGGTCGGTCATTAATGATGGCTTCAACCTCACACAGAACGGTTTGAAGTCCCTCGTCGTCAAGCACTTGCAGCTTCAGTACAGAACTGAGTAGTTTTCTTACGGTGCGTATCTGTCTTTCCCAGACACCTCCATGGTGGGATGCAGCCGGTGGATTGAAGATCCACTTAATTCCTGTTTGCATCATGGCTTCCTGTATTTTAAGCTGATTCCAACCTTCAATAGCTTCCCGTAGTTCTCTCTCCGCTCCGACAAAATTAGTGCCATTATCAGAACGCATAATGGACACCTGTCCTCTTCTACAGACAAAGCGCCGCAGGGCGTTAATACAGGAATCAGTGTCAAGCGTGTGTGCCACCTCAATATGAACTGCTCTGATGGTCAAACAAGTGAAAAGCACACCATATCTCTTGACAAGGCTCCGTCCTCGCTTTACCTCAAAAGGCCCAAAATAGTCCACTCCTACGTTTGTAAATGGGGGCTTGTCTGGTAACAAACGGTCTTCAGGCAGGTCTGCCATTTTCTGCTCCCCAGCTCTAGCGTGTAACCGTCTGCAAACAATGCATTCAGAGAGTATTTTTCTTATTATATAATTAGCTCCTGGAATCCAGTATCTTTGTCTTAGCTTCGCAAGCACGTGATTCCTCCCACTGTGTCCAATACTCTGGTGTATATGCTGAAGAATGAGAGTAGCAACCCGGAGGTCCTTAGAAAGGATAGCAGGATGCTTGGCCTCCTCTGGCATAGCAGATTTGTTTAGTCGCCCTCCCACCCTCAGTACTCCATCTTGCAGTGTAGGGTCCAGCTTGTAGATATGACTACCTTTCTTGATTGGAGTATTTCGCTGTAAAGCTTCGATTTCTTCTGGATATCTTTGTCTTTGACTGAAGCAAACTATCTCCATCTCAGCCTTGGCCAAATCCTCCACGGTCAATGAATTCTTACCCAATGTGGTCTTGTGCTGATGCATATATTGCTGTAGAAGCATTCTCTGCTTATCAGGGTTACTTTCAGACTGATGGATAGTGGCTTGGTACTCTTTTCTCTTACCGCTCAGGTGTAGCAGCAACTCTTTCAACCTTAGAAACCATGCAACTGCTTTCCTCAACTGGTGCCACCCTGAGAAATGGTTAACAAGCTTGTTCACTGTGTCAAAGTTCTCTTTCGTAGTTATGAGATTTACTGTGACTGATCTCTTGACTTCGACGTCGTCTTCAGCAATCTGACTTGGCATATCTGGTCTTTCTGGCCATGATCTCTCTGTTTCCAGCAGATAACTTGGGCCTTGTATCCAAGTTTCACTCCTCATGAAGTTTTCAGCCTTCAATCCCCGTGAGGCTTGATCTGCTGGGTTTAATGAGGTGCTTACATACCTCCATTGAGATAGTTGTGTAGCTTCTCTAATGGATGAGATTCTGTTTGCTACGAAGGTCTTGAAGCGTATCTTCTCATTCTCTATATACTTCAGCACCGTCGTGCTATCCGTCCAGAAGAGAGATTCTTCTAATGGGAGCCGTAACTCTTTCCGCATCACCTGGTCAACTTTAACTGCAACAACCGCTGCCGTCAACTCCAGTCTCGGGATGGTGACCTGCTTCAGCGGAGCCACCCTGGATTTCCCCATTAGGAAGGCACAATGTTTCTGGCCCTGTTGATTTGTCAGCAAGAGGTAAGTAGCCGTGCCATAGCCGTCCTCACTGGCGTCCGAGAAATGATGTAGTTGAGCCGTCTTTGTAACTCCAAAATTCATAGGCTTGATGCATCTACTGACGTTGAAGCTAGAAAGTTGTTGCAAATCTGTCAACCATCTGAGCCATCTCTGAGCTTGACCTTCTGGGATATCTTCATCCCATCCTCTCTTGTCTCTACACAGCTCTCGTAGGATCAGCTTCACCGGCAGAATGAGTGGTGCCAGAAATCCAAGAGGGTCGTAGATGGAACTGACCACGGAGAGAATCCCTCGTCTTGTGGATGGTCTTTCGTTCACCATTATTCTGAAGTTGAACGTGTCTGACTCAATGCACCATTGTACACCAAGAGCTCTCTCAATAGGAAGGACATCGTGGCTCAGGTCCAGATCTTTGACTTCAGTGGCTCTTTCCTTTTCTGGGATAGAAGCTAGAACTGCTCTGCTGTTGCTTATCCACTTAGTCAGATGGAATCCTCCATTCGAACACAGAGTTCTAAGGTCTCTTGACAGTGCAATGGCATCGTCTTCTGTTGACACGGACTTCAGACAGTCATCGACATAAAAGTTTCTGAAGATTGTCTCCACAGCCTCTGATGGTGCTTTGCCTTTGCCATCTTCTGCAGTTTTTCTGAGAGCGTAGCTTGCACAGCTGGGAGATGATGTGGCTCTGAACAAGTGTACAGCCATTCTACATTCCACCATCGCTTGACTAACGTCGCCATCTGGCCACCAAAGGAAACGCAGAAGATCAGCATCTTCATCAGGGATTCTGACTTGGTAGAACATTGATTCTATGTCTGCCATCATGGCAACGAGCTCTTGTCTAAACCTAGTCAAGACGCCAATGAGGGTATTAGTAAGATCAGGACCTTGAAGCAGCTGGTCATTCAGTGAAGTTCCTCTGAATGAGGCGGCGCAGTCAAACACTACACGGATCTTTTTCTTCTTTGGGTGATACACACCGTGATGAGGAATGTACCAGACCCTTCCATCGTCTCTGTTCAACTGTTCCTCGGGCACTTTTACAGCATAGCCTTTCGCTATGATGTTTCTCATGAAGCCTTTGTAGTCTTCGTGAAAGTCAGGGTTCTTGTTCAGCTTTCTCTTTAGACTGATGGCGCGCTGCTCTGCTATGCAGCGATTGTTCGGCATCTTCGCGGTCTGTCTTCTCAGTGGCAAACCAATGTGATAGTGGCCATCAATGAACTGTGTAGACCTTGTCATCAAATCCATGAACTGATGGTCTTCTTGTGACATCTCTGTCTTTTCCTCACAGCTGCGTTCTGAAAAGTCTGCGTTGAACTGCTGTATCAACAGCTCTTCAATGCTTGTGATAGAGATACAATTAACTGTTACGTTTTGTCGTTGCTCCTTGTTCAACTTGTTGCCATCATCTCTCCTTACCGGTCCATTGACTACCCATCCAAGGGCTGTCCTGACTGCGTAGGGTCCGTCATCCTTGCTGTTTATCACCTGCCATGGCTCCATAGTTTTGTAGGCATTGGTTCCAATTAATAGGCCAATTTCTGCTTCAATATATGGGAGACGCACCTTTTCCAGGTAAGGCCATCTCTCCACATCCTTCTGCAGGGCTAAGTTTCCTATTTTAACAGGAATCTCCCTCTGTGTGAAAACATTAGGCAGGTCTATGGAGTCCTTCTCTTCAAGTCCACACACTTCTAAGTCTGACAGGATATAACTTTGCATTGACTTCTCATGACCCATGGTGCGTAATAGGATTTCTGTTCTTCTGCCTCTAACGTTCAGCTGTCGCATGAGTGATTCTGTGCAGAACATTGCTGAACTACCTGGATCCATGAAGGCGTAAGTCTCCACAAACTTCTCACTCCTCTTAGACTTGATCTTTACGGGTACGATGGCAAGAATACAATCACTGTCACCGGCCCCAGTGAATCCACAAGTCTCTGGTTCTAGCGACACCAGAGCACTTGATACAACCTTCTCGTCGGTATTGTTTTCTTCACTCTTCTTAGAGACTTGTTCTTCTTTGTGGATACCATGTGACAATCTTAAGGACTGTACCATTGTAGCAAGAATAAAGGGGGTATCCCAGACTATACTACTGGAACAAGAAAATAGGGGATTTCTCAATACAATAAGTCAGTCAGGTAAATTAACTGTATTATACTATTTAACCAATACTTTAAAGTATTTTCTTTCTTAAACTTTCATGACTCTTACACCGATGCTACCCCGAACACCAGCCGGTTGTATTGATAGAGACCTTTATGAGTGTTAATCGTAAGGTATGGTTTCGAGGCTTCTTCTACCTCCATTTGCAAGTACGCCTGGGCTAGATCAATTTTGGTGAAGCGTTTACCTCCAGATAGCGAGGCGAAAATATCCTCAATCCGTGGAAGCGGATATTGTGCCGTGTGAAGGACTGGGTTCACTGTCACCTTAAAATCCCCACAGATGCGAACCTTCTTTGGTTCCCCAGGCATATTACTCAACGATCTCTTCATTACAGGAACGATGGGTGTAGCCCACTCACTCCAGTCTACTTTGGACAGTACTCCTGAACGTTCCAACCCTTCCAGCTCTGCTTTGACCGCTGGTCTGATCGCATAAGGCACTGGTCTGGCCTTAAGAAACTTTGGGCTTGCATTTTCCTCTATTTTAATCATTGCTGTTATGCCTTTTAGTGTTCCGAGTCCCTCCTGGAACACTTCTTTTGCGTCAGTTAGCATTTTTGACAGTCGTCCAGGTGTGACGTCGTCATCCTTTTTGGCCTCAACCTTCAGTGCCTGTATGGAATTCCAATCTAATTGTATCTTCTGGATCCATTCACGTCCTAGTAGTGGTGGTCCTCCATCTGGCAATACATATATGTCCATTTTAGGTATTTCCTGGCCTTTATATGTCACTTTCACCCTTATTTTTCCTTTGGGGTAGACTTTTTGCCCCGTGTACGTCTTCAAGACAATCTCTGTAGCTTTCAAGGGTATATGTGAAAATAGCCGCTTGTAGTCCCTTTGGTTTATGACTGTTAGGGCTGATCCTGTGTCCAATTCCATTTTCACTTGGACTCCGTCTATCTTGAGTGTAAGCCAGATAGTCTGGTGATCCTCCATTTTGGTTACCTTATGTAGTTTCAGACAACCCAGCGCCTTGCTTCCGGAGTCTGTGTCACTTTTCTGTTCGTCTGAACTACTGTCCATCACCTTGTGTACCTTTTTGTACTTCTCCTGTGGAGATTTCTTACTGTTGGTTTTCTTCCCAGACCTGCAGACTCTTGCTATGTGTCCTGCTTTTCCACAATGTCTGCACACTTGGTCCTTGAACCAACAATCCTTCTGGTCGTGTGTTGTTCTGCCGCAGCGATAGCACTTCCCTGTCCCATAGGACATTTCATTGGTGCCATATTCTTGCGGTCTCCGTTGTATCTCTGCAGCGCCCCTTGCGGCTGCTTCGTGTGATATTGCCATACTGAAAGCCTTGTCCAGCGTAAGGTCCTTTTCTGATAGAAGCCATTTCTGGGTTCCTTCACTTTGCAGCCCACACACAAACTTGTCCCTTAACGTATCTGCTAGTCCCGCTCCAAACTGGCAATGTTTCAATAGCTTGCGCAGTTCCGTTAGGTACTCAGCATTGCTTTCGTCTTTGTGTTGGTTCCTTTTATGGAACTTAAATCGTTCTGCTATCAGCAGCGGTGTGGGGTTTAAGTGGTCCTGTAGGATTTCTACTATGCTTTCGAAATTCTTGTTCACAGGCTTCTCTGGGGTTATTAGGTTTCGCAGTAACCCATAAGTTTTTGCACCCATGGAATTTAACAAAACCAGTGCTTCCCTAGCATCTGACACTTCATTCGCCCTGCAGTACACCTCAATACATTCCACATATGTCGCCCAGTCTTCGACTTCATTGTCGAACGTAGAGATACTGCCACTCTTCGGCATCCCTGGGTGTGATTTAACTGTCAAAAATGGCGTCTCCCGCGCTTCCCCTTCTTCTCCGCTGGCACAAAATGGCGTCTCCTGTGCTTTCCTTCCTTCCCGCGCTCGCCCTTCTTCTCCGCTGCGGCTTCTAAAAATGGCGTCTCCCGCACTCTTCCTTCTTCTCTGCGGCTCAATGGCGTCTCCCGCGCTCTCCCTTCTTCTCCCCGCGGACACTGGCTGTGCTCTGCGCGTTCTCTTTTTTTTTTGTGCGCCTTCCCCGTTTCTGCCGCTCGGTCCTGAACCCGGCTGCTGCTTTACCCTCTCTCTCTCCGTTTTGTTTTTCTTTGACGCCGCTCGGTTTTCAACCCCCGGCTGCGCCCTGTGCGCTTCACCCTCTGTCTTACCCCGTCGACGCTGCTCGGCTTTCTCTCCGCCGTCGGTCGGCTCCAGCCGCCGCTGTCTGGGAAGGGTCTGCGCTGTACCTGTCGTCAATCTATTGCTGATCGTCGTGGCTGGGGAACCAAGCCCGGCTCTCCACAGCCTCCCCTGCGATGTTCACTCTCTGCCGGACGACTGGGCAGTTGCTCGTGGTCGACGCCCGTGCTTCTGGCCTTGACTTTCTTCCACCACCCTCCCGGAGCGAATCCTCGAACGGAAATGCAGAGTTGCAGGTAGATTCGAATCGACACTCGTCGCCACTGTTAGATCCGTGATTCTGAGAGTATGATGTTTTTCAATAACCACACGGATGCTGTAACTTAACAATCAACAGGTATTTACTGGAGTAGGGTAGTCTCAAGACTGGGGTACAGAGGCATACTCAAGGCTTATATACAGGTGTGGTCACTGCCGGTACTACAGTATACAGGAGCTGTAAAAGTAGTTCTCTCTTAAAGGTACATACACTACACCAACGTGTGGGAAGCCTTGGTAATTGAGTATTTCCAGTCAGAAAGTTGCAGAATATGACGTCATCATTGCTGCTGCTTTTAAGGTCCACAGCAAGCCTTGCTTCTTCTGCAGGCTTCCAAACTTCACCATTGAGATGGCACAGGAGCCTGCAGGAGCAACGGCCAGCGGGAGGGCAAGAGCTGCCCCCAAATTTGATGAGGCTTCACTCCAGGCATTGCTGGATGATGCTAGGGCCCACAGGGAGGTCCTGTTCCCTTCTTCAGGGAGGAAGAGGTCTCCCAGTCAGACCAAGGCTGTGTGGCTACAGGTGGCAGGGGAACTCAACTCCTTGGGGCTCACATGGCGTACCTGGATGCAGTGCAGAAAAAGATTCCATGACCTTCATCGCACTGGAAAAGTAAGTACTGAATGAAGTTTCCATCACCCTCAATCTGATCCCCATTGCCTTTCCTCACCAGCCCTCAGCTTTAGCAATCTCTTCCTCCACATCCCACTTGACACTCACATCCATGCATCCTTACCCATTCCCTCTCTCTCTATGCTCACATTCACATAACTATTCCACCATGCAGCCCTCACGCTCCCTCTCACTCTGATGCTTTGAACACAACTGACAACACACAGGGAGGGCCCTTGGCCTTGCAACCTCACTCCATCTTTGTCTCCTTCTAAGTATCTATGCTATGCAATCTCTGCACTCACTCCTTCATTCTCACTCAACCTCCACTTGTCTCCCTCATTGCAGGAGAAGAGAGCTCACAACAGGAGAGAGCAAGCCAGGACAGGAGGAGGGCCGCCCTCATTAGCCCAGCTCACCCCCTGGGAGGAAGGCGTCCTGGAGATTGTCGGGGCTGACATAGATGCGGGAGTTGGGGAAGGAGAGACAGGTGCATCCCCGCAAGCTGGTGACGGAATAGTTTTCCAGCTCTCTCATTGGCATTGCTTGAGTCGCTGATAATGATTCTGAAGCTACATCATATGGACTTATACGATAGCAAAATACTGCAGATGCTGGAAATCCGAAATAACAACAGAAAATGCTGGAAAAACTCAGCAGGCCAGGCCACATCCGTGGAGAGAAATTAGAGTAACAGATGTTGCCTGGCCTGCTGAGTTTTTCCAGCATTTTCTGTTGTAATTTCATATGGACTTATGATCATCTGCAAAATGCAATGTGCCTGTAACCTTGGCATCACATCTCTAACTTTTTCATTGACTCCCCCACAGGACCATCGAGAGCCCCCGTCCCCACTGTGCAGGAGGAAGAGCCTGAGCAGCCAGACGCCTCCGAGGAATCTGCAACCTCTGAGGGCACAGCGTCAGCAGAAATAAGCGCACCCAGCACCAGCGTAGACACACACACCTCGGTGGGACCTTCGGGACATAGAGTAGAGTTGTCACCTGGTGTATCACAGCTCACAAGTGAGCATCAGCAGATTGTGGAGACAGGGACAGCAGTGGAGAGTCCTCGTCGGAGGGCGCAGGACTCCGCCAGCTCAGCTCAGCTGCATGTCGACCCTCTGCCTCTGGGTCCATCCATAAGATCAGAGGTGATGGAACTCCAGGCACAGATGCAGTAGTCTCTGGCAGGTTTTGTTTCTAGGGTCGCTGCGAGTGTGGATAGAATGGAGGAGTCCATAGCGAACATGAGCAGAGCCTTTGTGGAGTCATTGGCGCATGAACGCATCCACACAGAAAGGATGGCTACCTACGTGGAAATGATTGCTGCCTCCGTGGTAAGGCTGGCTATGGTAGAGGAGAGGAGGGCTACGGCCATGGAGGAGGTTAGTCACCAGGGTATGGAAAACATGGTGAGTGTTCAGAATAGAATGACATCTCTTGAGGAGCGATGGGCATCTATTGAACAGAGAAACCAGACCTTCATGGAAGTCCTTCTGAGTAGGACCGCCATTGCAGATACAGGTCCCCATGGCCCCCCTGATGTGCAGCAAGGTGCTCTCAAGCCACTTGCAGGCACTGAGGGGGACCTAACCCATGAGAGGGAGTTTGGTGGCAGCCCTCAAGGAAGTGGGTGCTCCTCTCCAAGCGCTCACACTTCCATGCCACTGCACAGCCCTCGGTCAGAGCCCCGCCGGAGTCCATCCCCAACTGAGATAGAGGTCTCAACTCCTGCACAGCCGCAGGAGAAGCAGACTGCTGACGAGCCCTGACAAGCTCGCCACCCCAGAGGATGCCCACCAAAGGTGTTGAGACAGGAGCAGCAGGAAAGTGAGCAAGGGGCCTCCACATCTGCTGAAGCCACAGGGGAACCACTACGTAGGAGCACGCGTAAGAGGAAAATAAAGCACAAATAGTCACAAGGGTAGTCACTTGGGTGAAATGTTGTGTATTCTGTAAAAATGCCATCAGTTGTTTGTTTTGCATAAAAATTCTGATGGCAACTTCTGCAGTTGTGGCGTGTGTCATTTCGCGAATGGGGCTGGAGGTCCTCTAATGCCAAGAAGGGAAGGAAAAAAAGGCCTCCCATGCTTCTGGTAGATGCCTCAGTTGAGGAAGCACTGAGTGAGGCTGGCGAGAGGGGTTTCGCAGGAGGTCACACTGGAGAAGTGTGTGAGGCTCCAACCTTCCACAGGTGTGGTTAAGCCTGGTAAATGTTGCCCCAGGCCTGAAACAACAAAGTCCTGCCACCTGCAAATGATGGCTGATCAAATCTCCTCTTTAATGGTTGACCTGCAGCTGATAGTCAGCAAGCCAATAGTGTTCACGCCAGGTTTCACAGGCGTGAGCCCCACCAGGCGTGTTTTACATGGGAAAAGGGTTAAGCAGACAAGGGCCTGTTAAAATGGCATTATAAAGGCCAATGAGTGCTGTTTAAGGGCCCTAAAGACCAGTCCCGCCTGTTGCAGGCGGGACTGATCCGGGACCATCAGACACGCCTGGGTTAAAATGGCTAGGTGTCGGGAACCAGGTGGGGGGGGGACCTGACCCCCAGGTTTTGCGATTTTAACCCCCCACATGCCTTAAAGCCCGCCTGATGGCTGAGTTAAAATCGAGCCCAACATTTCACCCAAGTGACTACCCTTGTGACTATTTGTGCAGTATCTTTCTCTTACGCGTGCTCCTATGTGGTACTTCCCCTGTGGCTTCAGCAGATGTGGAGGCCCCTTGCTCACTTTCTTGCTGCTCCTGTCTTGACACCTTTGGCGGGCGTCCTCTGGGGTTGCGAACCTGTGAGGGCTCGGCAACAGTCTGCTGCTCCTGCGGCTGTGCAGGGGTTGAGACGCCGACCTCAGTTGGGTGGAGACTCTGGTGGGGCTCTGACCAAGGACTTGGCAGTGGGTATGGAAGTGTGAGCGCTTGGAGAGGAGCCCCTGCTTCCTTGTTCTCTGCCACCAACATCCCTCTCATGGGTCAGGTCCACCTCAGCGCTTGCAAGTGGCTTGAGAGCACCTTGCTGCACATCAGGGGGGCCATGGGGACCAGTATCTGCACTGGCAGTCCTACTCAAAAGGACTTCCATGAAGGTCTGGTTTCTCTGTTCAATAGCTGACCATCGCTCCTCCAGAGATGTCAGTCTATTCTGAACACTCACCATGTTTTCTACACTTTGGCGACTTAGCTCCGCCATGGCCATAGCCATCCTCTCATCTACTGTAGCCATCCTTTCCACAGAGGTTGCCATCCTTTCCGTGGTGCTGCGTTCATGCGCCAATGACTCCACAAAGGCTCTGCTCATGTTTGCGATGGACTCCTGCATTCGCTCCACACTCGCAGCGACCCTAGAGACAAAACCTGCCAGAGACTCCTGCACCAGTTCCTAGAGCTCCAGCACCACTGTTCTTCTGGATGGACCAAGAGGCAGAGGGTCGACATGCAGCTGAGCCGAGCTGGGAGAGTCCTGCGCCCTCCGGCTAGGACTCTACACTGCTGTCCCTGTCTCCATAATCTGCTGATGCGCACTTGTGAGCTGAGATACACAAGGTGACAACTCTACTCTATCTCGCGATGGTCCCACCGAGGTGTGAGTGTCTGCGCTGGTGCTGGGTTGGATGAATTCTGCTGACTCTGCGCCCTCAGAGGTTGCAGCTTCCTCTGAAGAGTCTGGAGGCTCAGGCTGTTCCTCCTGGATAGTGGGGACGGGTGCTTGCGATGGTCCTGTGGGGGAGTAAAGGAAAGAGTCAGAGATGTGAGGCCAAGGTTACATGCACATTGCATATTACAGATGATCATAAGTCCTTCTGTTAGAGCTTCAGAATCATTATCAGCGACTCATGCAATGTCAATGAGAGAGATGAAAAACTATTCTGTCACCAGCTTTCTCTGATGCACCCGTCTGTCCGTCCCCCACTTGCGCATCGTCCTCGAGTACCACGATCTCCTGGACCGCCTCCTCCCAAGGGGTGAGGTGGGCTACTGAAGGTGGCCCTCCTCCTGTCCTCACTCTTTCCCTCTTATTGTGAGCTCTCTTTTCCTGCAATGAGGGAGACAAGGGGAGTTTGAGTGAGAATGAAGGAGTGAGTGTAGAGAATCCATAGCATAGATGCTTAGAAGGAGACAAAGATGGAGTGAGTTGGCAAGACCAAGGGCTCTCCCTGTGTTTTGTAAGTTGTTTTCATAGCATCACAGTGATAGGGAGTGTGAGGGCTGCAGAGTTGAATAGTTAGGTGAATGTGACCATAGAGAGAGAGGGAATGGGTAAGGGTGTAGGGATGTCAGTGTCAAGTGGGATGTGGAGAAAGAGGTTGCTAAAGCTGAGTGCTGGTGAGGAGAGGCAATGGGGATCAGATTGAGGGTGATGGGAAAGTCATACTCGCTTTTCCAGTGCGCAGAAGGTCATGAAACCTCTTCCTGCACTGAAGCCAGGTTCTGCGGATCAGCGACAACAAGTTGACCTCCTGGGCCACCTGGATCCACACAGCCTTCGTCTGCTGGGGAGGCTTCTTCCTCCCTGATGAAGGGAAGAGCACCTCCTTACTAGCTCTTGCTCCCTGCACCAAAGCTTGCAGGGCGACGTCATCAAATCTGGGAGCAGACTTAGGTCTCCCGCTGCTCATTTTGCCTCCAGGTCCCTCTCACAGCAAAGGCCAAAAGGTTGGCAGTCTGCAGAAGAAGCAAGGCTTCTTGCAGACCTTAAATGCAGCAGCAATGATGACGTCATCGGAGGCGAGTTTCAGACTGAAAAAACTAATTGGGCCATGGGCTCCCACACGCTGGAAATCGCATCATTCTCCCACATCGATTTGGAATCAGGTAGATAACACGAAAAGCGGATGACACGACCCCAGCCCGCCCCAATGACAAAATCGAGCCCAAAATGTGGCAAAATAACAAAGGTGTCAACATAGGATTATAGAGGCCCTTAACTACTATTTAAAGGTCTTAACTACCTCTCCCAACTGATGGAGGCAGGACCGAATCGCACCCATCAAACCCGCCTCCGGCAAAATTGCGCAGAGGCGGGTTCTGAACCTGCCTTCAGTTTTTGCCATTTTGCCAACTGTCCTGCCTCCAAACCCGCCTCCTCAGGGCTGGGAAAATCGGCCCCCCAACATTCAGTTATAAGGTATTGTGAAGCAAAGACTTGGATCCATCCTGTGAGAGATATCCTAGAGACCATAGCAAAGTCTAAGGGCTCGATTTTCCAAGCCGTGAGGAGGCGGGTTTGGAGGTGGGAGTAGTGGGAAAATTACAGAATTGGGGGGCAGGAACCCATCCCGCCCCCAACCCGCCTCCGTGCCAATGTCCCAGGAGGCGGGTACCCAACCTGTGCTGGGAGCCGCCTCCCCGAGGCGGGAAGGGGATTAGTGCCAATTAACTGCCCGTTAACAGGTAGTTAACAGACAGTTTTTTGCCTAATTCTTATTTTGAGCCCTGAAGTGTGGGCTTTCCAACGGCTCCGACCCACGCCAAGTTAGCCAAGCGGACCGTCGGTCTGCAGGGGTTGGAGGGGTCGAGATGTCCGTTGTGCAGGTGAGTGATGGGTGCATGTGTGCAGAGGTAAGTGTGTGAGATGAGTGAAGTGTTTTAATAAGTTTTACTTACCTTTACTTTCTCCTGCAGGCTTCCTTCCTTCAGTTCTCGGGAGTCCCTCAGCTCACCGGCACAGAAAGCAGAATGGCCGCTGAACTGTCAAAAGCTGCAGCCTCTGCTTTCTGGTCTGGAGAGCTCTCTAACTGGGCCTGAGTGGAAGGACTCAAGGTGGAAGACAGATTGTCAGTGATTGACAGCTTCACAGAGCTGTCAAACGCTGATTTTTCATCTGTCAAAAGCTCTTGACAGATGAAATGTCAATCGCTGACATCTCCAGTAACCAGGTGTGCCTTAATTGGCCTGCTGAGCCCGCTGGGCGGGTTTAACAAGGTCAATCAAGGGAAAATAGCGTGGGTTAGCCACAAGTCGATGGAGGTGGGACTACAACCCAAAAAGTGGGAGTCCTGCCTCCAAAAGCTCCCCATTGACAAAATCCAGCCCTAAGTCTGGTTTTGCTTCTAATGAGATGTTTTTAGTTTTGGTGGTGCTGGAGGTGGGGGAGGTTATGGATCACCTTGGGAATAGATATCTTAGGTGGATAGTTCCTTAGATTATCATTGAAATGAATGCTTCATATGCATAGTCAATTGGCCACCATAGGAACTAAATAAATTAAACAATCAAATGGTCAGATCAGCAAACACAAAAAATAAATAAAATCAAGAACCTGTCTTCCAATTGCTCACATCAGAACCCTGCAGAACAGAAGTGTGTGGTTACTTAGTGTGATACATACAATATAGTGTTAGGTAAGCACGGGACAGACAAATCAAGTCACTGTGCATTAGTAAGAATATTTTGTGAAATTTAATCATTCAAATTGAGCCAAAGTTTCAGTACGATATTTTCACCCCTGGAATCAGAGTTAAAACTTAGCTCAGATTAATAGGGGGAAAGTTTTTTCTTATTGCCGTAAGGGTTCTTATTAATTGAGTTTGGACAGTTTCTATCCAGTTCTTAATAGACACTAATCTACCGCTTAAAACTGCCTATAATTCAGGACTAATTGGTACTAATTTGGCAATCTCATTCATCGAGACCATAAGGACAATTTGTGTTAAGAATATAACTCTCACACTAGTACATAAAAGCACTCGTATTGATGCCAAGAATGGAATCATAGAATCATAGAATGGTTACAGCACAGAAGGAGGCCATTCGGCCCGTCGAGCCCGTGCTGGCTTTCTGCAAGAGCACTTCAGCTAGTCCCACTCCCCCTAAAAATGAGACCCTCCATCTAACTCAAACTACATTTGGATTTGTGAATGTTCAGTAACGACACTGGGTGCATAAAGTAAAAATGTTTCCAGGCACTAATACCCCCATATTGATGAGCACAAATTAATATATTTTAGTTTTTTTTTTAAAGAGAATGGAGTAATCATAACTGAATCTAAATCATCCAAGTTCAGTCAGATTTTCAGATTTTTAAGAATAAATTTGAAATGCCCCATTTGAATTGAGAATTTAATTCAAAGATTACTATTACGTCCGTGAATGATTGAGACACGGACAGCAGGAGTTGAACAAAACAAGTCTTTACTGATGGAAGTCAATAGTGAAACTGAAAACAACAAAGGCTCACTAGCGCCTTTTATACAGGGGTGGTCACTGCCGGTACTGCAGTCTGAGACCAGTTATTCTCTTAAAGGTACATACACAACAATTCCTCCCCTTTTAGATGAACAGTACATAACATTCATTTAACAACTAAATGATAACTAATTACAATCACAATTACGGTTGCTAGATACATTGGTTAAGTTTAAGCAATTATAAGTTCAGTCTTTGAGGAGGCTTCCTGATTCTGTCTGGATAACGCCTCTTTGGGGTAACAGGTTCTTCTGGCAATGTTGAGTCGGGATCAATGTCGTTGTTTGGTTCATCTGCTTCCAATATTATCGGTTCTGCGGTAGCTGCAATTGGAACGTCGATTTCATTACCAGGTGTATCAGATCGTGGTGTGGAGTTGACGTTTTCCAGTGACTCTAGAATCTGGTCAGCATGGCGTCTTACAATGCTCTCCCCAACGTCCACGGTATACATGAGAGGTCCTTGTCGTGTACAAATCGTTCCTGGCTGCCATTTCTCAGTGCGGTAGTCCCGGGCCAAAACTGGTTGACCTATCTTAAAACTCCTGGTCGGCCTTTCATTCATATTCTGAAACTGCCTGTTCTCCACATCTCTTTGGACGTTTGGCTTAACCAAATCCAAGCGGCATCATAGTCTTCGATTGAAGAACATCATGGCTGGAGTTTGGTTGGTAACCGCATGTGTCGCATTCCGGTAGACAAACAAGAAGTTGTCCACCTTGTGTTGCAGGGGTATATCTTCATTACACATTGCCTTGATAGCCTTCTTGAATGTTTGGACAAACCTCTCGGCCAATCCATTAGTGGCTGGATGATTTGGGGCAGATGTGTAATGCTTAACACCATTGTTCTTTAAGAACCTCCGGAACTCTTCAGACACAAACTGTGGTCCATTGTCAGAGCAAATCTGTTCAGGCAGCCCATTCCTGGCGAATATGGTTCGTAAAACTGTGATAGTTTTTTCCGTGGTGGTTGAGGACATTTTTATTACCTCTGGCCACTTTGAATGTGCATCCACTGCAATTAAAAACATCGAGTCCATGAAGGGACCAGCAAAATCAATGTGCACCCTTTGCCATGGAGATGAGGGCCACTCCCATGGATGCAGAGGAGCTTGTGGTGGGGCGTTTTGGACCTTCTGGCATCCTGCACAGCTCTTGGTCATCTCTTCGATTTCTCTATCGATTCCCGGCCACCACACAAACGCTCTGGCTAAGTTCTTCATTTTTACCCCACCCAGATGACCCTCATGAAGCTCATTGAGCACTCTATCCGTCAACTTAGGTGGAATTACTACTCTAGATCCACACATCAAGGTTCCTCTGCACACTGACAGCTGTTCTCTTCTCGGCGAGAATGCTGGCAGCAGTGGTTCGCCATGTGCTGGCCATCCCTTCACCATTAAATCATAGACCCGTGATAGTGTCGGGTCATTCCGTGTTTCCTTTTCTATGTTTGCATTCGTCACAGGGAGACATTCGACTATGGTCGAGTGGAATAACTCCATTGGATCCACTGCAAGGTCTTCTTCTTCCACCGTCGGCAACGGTAGGCGTGACAATCCATCAGCATTTCCATGCTGTTTAGTTCCTTTGTACTCGATGTCATATTGGTGTGCCCCTAGGAAAAGGGACCACCTCTGCAGCCGTTGTGCTGTCATTATCGGTACGCCCTTCTGAGGGTTGAAAATGGAGACAAGAGGTTGATGATCGGTTAGTAGAGTAAATTTTTGACCGTGCAGATAGTAATTGAACTTCTTCACCCCCCACACTAGGCTGAGGGCCTCTCTGTCAATCTGGGCGTAGTTATGCTCGGCAGAAGTTAACGAGCGTGACGCAAAAGCTATCGGCCTCTCCAAACCATCAAGGAATTTATGTGACAGTACCGCCCCAATGCCATAGGGAGACGCATCACACGCCAGTCTGATCGGCAGTGCTGGGTTGTAGTGAGCCAATACTTCCCTTGAAGTGATTAAGTCCTTACTCTTCTGAAAGGCTCGCTTACAATCATCGCTCCATTTCCATGCTACCCCCGTTCGTAGCAGGGCGTTCAGTGGGTGCAGAATTGTCGACAAATTCGGCAAAAACTTATGGTAGTAATTCACCAATCCGAGGAATGACCTCAGTTGCGACACATTTTCAGGCGCTGGGGCCTTAACAACCGCTTCAATTTTGTTAGGGGACTTATGTAACCCCTCTTCATCAATCACGTGGCCACAATACGATATCTGTTTCTTAAAAAATTCGCACTTGGGGCGGTTGGCTCGCAGCCCATGTTCCCGTAGTCTAGTGAGCACCTGTTCTAGGTTGTTAAGGTGTTCACTGTCATCTTCACCTGTCACAAGGATGTCGTCCAAGTAACACTGAGTCCCCGGAATCCCTTGCAGGACTTGTTCCATCGCTCTTTGCCATATCGCCGGAGCCGATGCTACTCCGAATACCAATCGATGATACTGGTAAAGACCTTTGTGAGTGTTTATCGTGAGATACTTCCTAGAGGACTCTTCAACCTCCATCTGCAAATATGCTTGTGCTAGGTCAATTTTTGTAAAACGCTTCCCTCCAGACAGTGAGGCGAAGATGTCTTCTATCCTTGGAAGAGAATATTGTACTGTGTGAAGGACTGGGTTCACCGTCACCTTGAAATCCCCACAGGTGCGAATCTTCCTTGGCTCCCCGGACTTATTGCTCAACGTTTTCTTCATGACAGGAACGATGGGTGTCGCCCACTCGCTCCAGTCGACCTTAGACAACATGCCTGCCTTCTCCAGATTCTCCAGCTCTGCCTCGACGGCTGGGCGAATTGCATATGGTACCGGTCTTGCTTTGAAAAACTTGGGAACTGCATTCTCTTCTATTTTTATCGAGGCGGTTACGCCTTTAAGCGTGCCCAGTTCTTGTTGAAATACCTCTTTGGCGTTAGCTAAGATTGTTGACAATCGTCCAGGAGTGACGTCTTCATCTTTTTTACCGTCCACCGTCATTGCATGAATGGAGTGCCAATCTAAGTTTATCTTCCTGATCCATTCCCATCCCAATAACGGTGGTCCACCATTTGGCAGCATGTAGAGATACAATTTCCGTATTTTCTTGCCGTTGTATTCGACAGGCACCCTTATTTTTCCTCTGGGGTATACTTTTTGCCCCGTATACGTCGTCAAGACGATGGATGTCTCTCTCAAGGGTATGTGTGAAAATAGCCGCTCGTAGTCTCGTCGATTCATGACGGTTAGCGCTGATCCTGTATCCAATTCCATTTTAACTTGGGACCCTGCTATCGTGAGGGTGACCCAAATGGTTCGGTGATCCTCTTTTGCGATTACATTGTGAAGTTTGAGACAGCTTAGTCTCCTGTTCCCGGATTCACTATCGCTCATCTGGTCTTCGGAACTACTGTCCGTCATCTTTTGTACTTTCTTGTATGGTTCCTTAGTAGCCTTTTTGTTGTCGCTGGTCTTCTTCCCAGACCTGCAAACTCGTGCAATGTGTCCCATCTTCCCGCATTGCCTGCATATTTTGTCTTTGGACCAGCAGTCCTTCTGGTCATGGTTAGTTCTGCCGCAGCGATAACATTTTGCAAATCCCCGTGTCATTTCGTGGGTGCCGTATTCCTGTGGTTTTTGTTGAATTTCTGCAGCTCCCCTGGCTGCTGCTTCATACGATACTGCCACGCTGAAAGCCTTATCTAGCGTCAGCTCTTTTTCTGAGGGTAACTTCTTCTGTGTTCCTTCACTCAGGAGTCCACAGACAAATTTGTCCCGTAGGGTATCTGCCAGTCCTGCTCCGAACTGGCAGTGCTTTGATAGCTTGCGTAGTTCCGTAAGGTACTCAGCATTGCTCTCATCTTTATGCTGAGTTCTCCTGTGGAATTTAAATCTTTCTGCTATCAACAGCGGTGCAAGGTTTAGGTGTTCCTGTAGGACAGCAACAATTTTGTTAAAACTCTTCGCCTTCGGTTTGGCTGGAGTAATCAGGTCCCGCAATAGGCCGTACGTTCTAGCGCCCATTAAGTTTAGCAATATCGATGCCTTTTTCTCCTCCGCTATTTCATTTGCCTCGAAATATACCTCGACTCTTTCCACATACGTGGTCCAGTCCTCTATTGTATTATCAAAAGCAGTGATACAGCCAGTCTTCGGCATCTTGCAAATCTAAAATGGCGCCTCCCGCGCTTTGCCTTCTTCCCCGATTTAACAAAATGGCACCTCCCGCGCTTTGCCTTCTTCCCCGCTGATTAAGATGGCGCCTCCCGCGCTTTGCCTTCTTCCCCGCTGTTGTTAGCGCTGCTTTCCGTGGTTCCCGTTGCAACCTGCAGCTCCTCGCGGTTTCTTGCGCGTTTAATATTTATTTTTTTATTATCTTCCCATCGTGGAACAACCCTGTGAGACTTTTGCCTCCCTCTTCACGGGTCTATACGCAGCCCGGCTTTGTAGCACCGGCCGCGCCCTGTGTGCTCCACCCTCTCTCTCTCTTCTTCCCGACAATGCTGCTCGGCCCCGTTGCAAACCACCCGCTCGAGTTCGCGACCGCCGCAGCCCAGGAAGGGTCAGTGCACTACCTGCCACCAGCCCGATTAGCTGAAGCACCGTCAACAGGAACCAGGCCCCGCTTCCGACAGCTTCTCCAGCAATCTTCAACTCCGCAACACAGGGCGGATGCCCACGGTCAACGCCCGTTTCTACTGCCTCTTACTTTCTTTTCTTTCTGGCCTCGACCTCTGCTCACTTCACTGTAGGAATGGATCCCAGGAGGTGGTGCAGACTGTAGGTAGGTTCGTATCTGCTCATCGCCAGTATTACGTCCGTGAATGATTGAGACACGGACAGCAGGAGTTGAACAAAACAAGTCTTTACTGATGGAAGTCAATAGTGAAACTGAAAACAACAGAGGCTCACTAGCGCCTTTTATACAGGGGTGGTCACTGCCGGTACTGCAGTCTGAGACCAGTTATTCTCTTAAAGGTACATACACAACAATTACGATAAACATTGCAATTTTCTTTATACTTACAAACTGCTTCTATTCCAAAGAATAACATAACACTAATGACCTGGCATGGCCCAAGGCCCGGGATTGATTTTAACTGCAGGTGGGATGGCAGCAGAACGAGTGGTCAGCCTGTCTGAGAGCAGTAGTGGGGACGATCAGGTGGTTTTAATGGCCGGGCCTTATTAACAGGCCGCTTTCTGACTTCCCGATTAAAATGGGTTGTCAGCGGGAAATGGCTGTCCAGCTGTTAAAATCGGGCGGCAGGCGGCCGTCGCCGGGGAACCAGGAGAACAGTCCCCGGCACAAGGTAAGTGCTCTGGGAGGGGAATCCCAGTCGGGGGCGGGAGGAAGGTCTGAGGCAGGGGAAGCCTCTTGCTCTTCCTGGGCCACAAAGAACCAAACAATTAAAAACTACGGCCTGGATTTTGCAGTCAGTGGCGAAGGAACAGTGCTCGTCATTCACCTTGCTAACAGCTGCCCACAAAGTCTTTGTGGGCTTTTGAGCGGAGACTTGCTCCAATCCAGCATCTGATCCAGCGCAGTGCCCTCTACAGGACATCTGTGGCATGTGTGAGCAGGTCAAGCTCTTGAACCAATCAGATTGAAGAATCTTCACTGAGACACGCTGAGTGTAAAACAGGAAGTAAAAAGCATGAAATAGAAATTAGGTTTAAATCATGTACAGAAAATGTAATAAAGATTGGGAAAGACAGATGGGATTAAGAGAGAAATAAAAGAGATAGACAGAAAAGGTTTTAAAAAAATCTCCAACAATAATTAACCTCTGAAGGAATGAGACTCCACACTTGTAAAATTAAATTTTCAGGGCCAGAGAGGTTGTTTGGCAGTAATTATCACTTATCACCAATATTCCCTTTAAGCTGCGCAGCCATGCAGTGCTCTGAAGCTCCCGCACAGCCAGCTCACCCGCCTTTAAATGGGAAAAAACACGCATGCGTGGTATTTTGAATGGGCCGCGCACCTGGAAAAAAAATTAAAGGAAACATTGCTTATCACACCGTAAAATATTCACTTCCCGCTGAATGCACCAGCCCTAACGTTTTCTGGCATCTTTAGTCCCATTGCATTGATTTAAGTGCAGAGTCTGTCGGCGAGGACTGTTATAGCACACCCTGTGGTGGAGCAGGGTATCTCTTGACAGCAACTTCCGATTTCTGTTTAACTGTGCATGAGCAGACACCGGAAGTTGCTGTCCGATTTACTCCGTTATAACAGTGAGCACTGTTAGCTTCACTGTTAGTATCTATGCAAAATCCGGGCCTATGTTTACTGAACCTCTTCTGGCCCTGGCTTCTGTTCATAGCAGGTTTAGAACACAAGAACTTAAGGAATAGGAGCAGGAGTAGGCTATTCGGCCCTTTGAACCTGCTCCGCCATTCAGTAAGATCATGGCTGATCTTCTACCTCAACTCCACCTTCCTGCACTATGTCCATATCCCTTGGTCTTGCAGATGTTCAACAGCCATATCTGCTTCAGATGACATCATGGTATTGTATTTTCACATAAAAATTAAATCTCCACTCAAACACGGTAAATCATTTTCTCAATGGATAATAACATAAATAGAATGCAAAAGTTGAACCTGTTTATGTTGTAATCCTTCTAACGCATTTTTTTCTGCAGCAATTCTGGATTAGGTAGCCTGATCACAAAGTGATTCATTCTGTATGTGGCACTGCTCTATATTCCAGATCTTTTACCGAAACCTTGACGTTAATGATTTAAACGTTATTTTTAGAGGAGCGTTTCTTGATGAATTATTGGGGAATGTTGGAGACCTGACTGTACGTGGGCAGGCTGGTTTCTTCTAGATGTGATTCATATATAGTTTCTGTCACCAATATTTTTCTTATTTTCATTCTTGCTTAATTCATTTCATGCAGTCAGTCATCTCTTATTCTAATTGGTAGATTATACCACTGCTGCCTGCTAATCAATATGCTTCCAACAGCTGTAAAATTCATTTGGAAACTGGCAATGAAAAAAAAAGTTAATCGGCAGTGTTTGTGGGCCAAGCAACTGAACTATGATAGTGAAAAATTAGCTGCTCGAAACCACAAAAGAGAAGACAGCGTTGAGCAAAGTGTTTATCTTGGAATTAATTTTCTTCACTATTATTTTGCTACCTCAACCATATATAAAAATATTAAACACAGGAGCTGGTTAGTGAGACAAACCATGCAACCATGTTAGTCACTAATGGGCAGCATTGCCCTCTAGACATATTATTAAATTTGCATGCATTAAAAAACTAAAATATTCTTCATTTTATGTAAAACTTCAGTACAATTTGTTGATTTCAAACATTGTTGAAAAATGAAATCCGTGATGTATTTTCATTTTCCATGTATAAATCAGTTTCAGAAATTCAGAGCGGTATAAATATGTGTGCAGTTTGTTAAAATATATTAACATATTCAAACTATTCAATGTATTTCACTGATATTTGAGATTATAGTTATCCTGATGTATATCTGATGTCATTCCCTTGAAAGTTCATAAACTAAAATTCGGCTTTTTAAATTACAGGAACCATCCTCTGTGTAGTTTTTGGAAGTTAATTTCCACAGACGCCATTTAACCTCGTGGGTTACATTGACATCACTGAAGTGGCTATTATTATTTTAAGGAGTACCAACAAATGCAACTTGCATTTATATAGCGCATTTAACGTAGCAAAATATCCCACGGCTCTTCACAGGAGCAATTATCAACCGAAATTTGACGGTGAGCCACATAGAGATATTAGGACAGGTTGGTCACAGAGGTAGGTTTTAAGAAGTGTCTTAAAGGAGGAGAGTGAGGTAGTGAGGCAGAGAGGTTTAGAGAAGGAATTCCCAAGCTTCGGGCCTTGGCAGCTGAAGGCACGGTTGCCAACGGTGGAGTGAAGAAAATCAGGGATGCGCAAGCGGCCAGAATTTGAGGAACGCAGAGATCTGAGGGTTGGAGGAGGTTACAAAGTTAGAGGGGGGGAGGCCATGGAGGGATTTGAAAACAAGGATGAGAATTTTAAAATTGAGATGTTGCCAATGTAGGTCAGCGATCACAGGGGTGATGGGTGAATGGGACTTGATGCAAGTTAAGACATGGGCAGCAGAGTTTTGGATGAGCTCAAGTTTACAGTGTGCGTAAGGTCAGAGGCCGGCCAGGAGAGCATTGGAATAGTTGAGTCTACAGGTAACAAAGGCATGGATGAGGGTTTCAGCTGCAGACGAGCTGAGGCAGGGTGGAGACGGATGATGTTATGGAGGTGGAAATAGGCAGTCTTGGTGATGGAGAGGATATGGGGTCGGAAGCTCATCTCAGGGTCAAATAGGATGCCAAGGTTGTGAACAGTCTGGTTCAGCCTCCGACAGTGGCCAGGGAGCAGGATGGAATCGGTGGTTAGAGGACAGTTTGTGGCAGGGACTGAAGGCAATGGCTTCGGTCTGCCTGTATTTCATTGGAGGAAATTTCTGCTCATCCAATACTGGATGTCGGACAAGCAGTGTGACAAATCAGAGGCATTGGAGGGGTCAGGAGAGGTTGTTGTGAGGTAGGGATGGCTGTCATCAGCGTACATGTGGAAACTGATGCTGTGTTTTTGGATGATGTTGCCAAGGGGCAGCATGTAGATGAAAAATAGAAGGGGTCAAGGATAGATCCTTGGGGGACTCCAGGGGTAACAGTGTGGGAATGGGAAGAGATGTCATTACAGGTGATTCTCTGGCTACGATTGGATAGATAAGAATGGAACCAGGCGAGGGCAGTCCCACACAGCTGGACGACGGAGGAGAGGCATTGGAGGAGGATGGTGTGGTCAACCATGTCAAAGGCTGTAGACAGGTCGAGAAGGATGAGGATGGATAGTTTCCCACAGTCACAGTCACACAGGATGTCATTTGTGATTTTGATAAAGGGCCATTTCAGTGCTGTGGCAGGGGCGGCAACCTGATTGGAGGGGTTCAAACATGGAGTTGCAGGAAAGATAGGCATGGATTTGGGAGGCAATAACACATTCAAGGACTTTGGAGGGGGGTGGTAGTTTGCAAGGACAGAGGGGTCAAGGGTGGGTTTGAGCAGGGGGTTGATGACGGCAGATTTGAAGGGGAGGGGGACAGTACCTGAGGAAAGGAAACTGTTAACAATATCAGCTAACGTAGGGCCAGGAAGGGAAGTTGGGTGGTCATTAGTTTGGTGGGAATAGGCTTGAGGGAGCAGGAGGTGGGTCTCATGGACAAGATGAACTCAGAGAAGGCATGAGGGGAGATAGGAGGGAAAGCAGAGAAAGATGCAAGTTCAGGGCTAGGGCAGGAGGGATCCTTACGGGAAGTTTGGCTGGGTGGGCTAGGGGAAGAGAGGGCAGTGGCAGAGGCAGCTAAATGCTTAGTCTCAATCTTAGTGACAAAGAAATCCAGGAGCTTGTTGTTAGAGATGGGGGTGGAGGGAGAAGGGGAGAGGGGTTTAGGAAGATGATTTATAGTGAAGAGAGGCTGGGGGTTATCTTTGCATTGCAGGATTATCCTGAAATAGTGAGCAATTTTGCCAGGTAAAGCAAGACCTGATAGTGCTTTATGTGGTCCAGCCAGATCTGGCAATGAATGGCTAAACAGTTATCCACCATAAATGTTCATGGCTGCATCCCTTGGACTTAAAGGAATGGAGATGGGGATCATACCAGAGGGAGCTACCAGGGTGAGAGAGTGTATGGTTTTAATGGGGATAAGGGCATCAAAGGTGGAGGTGAGGGTGTGATTGAGCAGAATTGTCATGATGAATGGAGAGCCAATGGCTAGACAGTTGGGAATTTGAAAGTGCCATTGTAAGTGACTTGTAGGAGAGTTTTTCCAGGGGCGGACACAGAAGGCAGTGGAGTTGGCAGGGAGAAGGAGGGTGTGAGTGGAGAGGGATACAAGGAAGTGATCAGAGATGGCTTTATTTGTGATTGACATGGATAGAAGTAAAGAGGCCATGCGAGATGGTGTAGTCGAGGGGGTTGACGTGAATTTGGGTAGGTGAGTTTATATGGAGGGATAAATTAAGGGAGGATAGGAGGACAGTGAACTCAGAGGAGAGAATACATGGTGAGTTGAGATGGAGGTTGAAATCACCAAGGATGAGAAGTCGCTCAGTGCAGAGGCTAAGATAGGAAAGCAGTGAAGCAATCTCGGTGAGAATCTTGACATGGGTCTTGAGTGGACAGTAGAGAACGAGGATTTTAAATGAGAGGCGAGAGTGGTGGAACAAGGTGAGATGCTGAAAGGAGCAGAGGGTGCCAGAGCAGTAGGGGGACAGACCAGGGTATGATTTGATTATAAGGGCCACACCGCCACCACGGTGGTCTGAACAGGGCAAGTGGTGGAATGTATAGCCAGGTGGGGAGGCTTCAGTAAGGGGGAAGTTGTCATCGCCCGTCAGTCAAGTTTCCGTCGAGGCCATGATGTCAAAGCAATCATCCACAATAAGCTTGTGGATGGCAAGAACCTTGTCCAAGTGAATGGGCATTCTGGAGGGAGATGTGGAGTGGTTTGGTGATAGCTGATCCACTGGCAGAGTCCAAGGGTCATCGCTGGGAGGGGTGAATGGGACAGGAAGGAGGTTGGCAAGATTAGCTCCCAGCAGGCACACTGGGCAGGAAGGTCGACGAGAGAGTAGGATGGGGCAGTTGGGGTTGATGCTCGTAAGGAGGCAGTGACGCATGCCTCAATGGGCTCTTTGGAGGATGCCAAGAGAGGCACAGAAAGAAACAGTAGGCTTAACCAAGGGGGAGTGTGATAAATCCATGAAGTGGAACAAGGAATCGAAGAGGCGATATCTTAGAATTAACACAAGTACTTTATTAACAACTGGGAAACACATAAATCAGGCCTGCATCCTGGCATTCCACCTTTGCTGACCTAACAGGAAGCAAACCCCTGACCTTAACAGGAAGCAAACCCCTGACCTTAGAAGTAGCATTGGCTACAGCACCACCAGGTGGACAGCCCCAACCATAACAACCCAGATCACTATATCCCTCCCCACTTAAGATTTCAGTATGAATTTCGTAACAAACAACCATTGCTAAGGGTCGCATAAGAAGTCTCCATTCACCATGTTCCATACGTGATTAATCTAACAGGTCAGTATCAATCTCTCTGGTGGCTTGCGAGCCCTTTGTGAATGTCTGACAGTAAAGTCCCTGCTTGTTTGTGGTGAAGCCACCAGCTGCTCCTGAGCAGTGCTCGGAGTATCTGACTCTGCAACAATGGTTTCCTCTTGACGAATGGGTTCCTGTGGAATTGTCTCTGTCCCTGGTGATGGCACCACAGATGCACTTGGATAACTGGGGGCAAACCTGTCCTCAGCCATTGCATCTGGAACCTTCATTTCAATTTCCCCTTGTCTGGTAAGTATCTGATCTACATGTCTGCGTACTACCCTACCATCTCCCAACGTGACCTTGTATGATACTGGACCGGTCATTGAGTCTATGAAGCCAGGAATCCACTTTGGTCCATAACTGAAATTCCTGGTAAGGACCGCATCTCCTTCTCCAAAACTTCGGCTCTTTGTTCTTTTGTCATGGTTCTCTTTTTGTTTGTTTTGTCTGTTTTCCATTTTCCTTTTTAGGTCTGGGTGGACAAGGTCAAGAGTGGAGAGTAGTCTACGACCTAATAACATCTCAGCAGGAGAGAGTCCTGTGGTGGATTGAGGTGTTATTCTGTAGCTGAACAGAACCCGTGACACTTTGGCTGCTAAACTCCCTTCTGCACTTTTTTTCATCATCTCTTTAAATGTTTGTATGGCTCTCTCCACAAGTCCATTTGAGGATGGATGATATGGAGCTGAGGTCACCTGCACTATGCCATTTTTTCTCAAGAACTCTTTTGTCTCTGTACTCAAAACAAGTGGCATTGTCACTCACCACGATCTCCGGTAGCCCTTGATTACTGAAGCTCCGATGCAGGCAGTCTATAGTAGTAGTGGCGGAAGCAGAATTTACAGGATAAACATCCATCCATTTGGAATGTGCATCAATGATTATGAGGACCATCTTCCCCATGAATGGACCCGCATACTCTAAGTGCAATCTTCTCCATGGTTTATCCGGCCACTCCCAGGGGTGGAGAGGAGCCGCTGCTGGTGCCTTCTGGTGTTCCTGACAAGTGCTGCATGTCTTGACTAGATTTTCTATCTCCTCATCTAGCTTTGGCCACCACAAGTAACTCCTAGCCAAGGCTTTCATACGCGAGACCCCAGGATGACACTGATGTAGTTGCTCTAGGATAGACTGTCGTGCTGGGTGTGGAATAATCACTCATGCTCCCCACAACACGCAACCATCCTGCACACTCAGCTCTGTTTTCCTGACACTGTAGGGTGTGAAGTCAGCCCCTTCCAGATGCTGTGGCCATCCCCTCACCACATATTCTCGAACTCTAGACAGTACTGGATCTTTACCTGTCCATGTTCTTACTTGCTCTGCAGTCACAAGTGTCATGTCAGTGTCCTCCAACATCAAAACTCTGTCCTCTGGAGCAGCACGGATGTCTGGCAGTGGAAGACGGCTCAAGGCATCTGCGTTCCCATGGTACTTGCCTGCCTTGTAGATGATGACATACTCATATACCCTCAACGTCACTGCCCACCTCTGGATCCGGGGTGACACCATCTGTGGAACTGCTTTCATCTCATTGAAAAGAGAGAGAAGAGGTTTATGATCGGTGCATATGGTGAACTTCCTGCCACATATGTACTTGTGGAACCTCTGTAACCCAAACATTACTGCTAACCCCTCTTTGTCTAACTGGGAATAGTTTTTTTCCGCTGGCATTAGAGTTCGGGACATAAACCCTATTGGTCTTTCAGTTCCATCTTCCATGCAGTGTGAAAGAACTGCCCCCACCCCATAAGGTGAAGCATCACAAGAGAGAATGATGTCTTTCTCTGCATTGTAGTGAACCAGCACATCCGACGACAGCATCAGTTTCTTGGACTGTTCAAATGAAACCCCCTGCTCCTCTCCCCACTGCCACTGTGTCTCCTTGTGCAGTAGTTTGTGAAGAGGTGCTAACACAGTTGACAAGTTTGGTAAAAACCTGTTATAATAGTTCAGCAGTCCCAGGTAAGCTTTTAACTCAGCCACATTTGTAGGAGCAGGGGCGTCCTGCAGTGCTTGTACCTTTTCCTTGAGTGGATGGAGCCCGGTGGCGTCCACTCTGTGTCCCAGGAACACTGCCTCATTCCCCAGGAAAGTGCACTTACTCCTCTTGAGCCAGAACCCTGTCCTCTCCAATCTCTGTAGTACCTCTCTCAGAGTGCTCAGATGCTCCTGGTCGGTTCTTCCCGTCACCAGAATGTCATCCAGATAGATGGAAACATGTGGAATCCCTTGCAGTACACCTTCGATTGTCCTCTGGAAGATAGCTGGACTAGATGAGACACCAAACGGTAAGCGGTTATATGTAAACAAGCCCTTGTGTGTATTTATGGTGACATACTTCTTTGATTCATCATCCAGTGTAATCTGCAAGTAGGCATGACTCATATCCAACTTTGTGAATTTCTTTCCTCCAGCCAGGTTTGCAAAGAGATCCTTTGTTTTCGGAATAGGATACTGCTCTAGTTTGGACACCCGATTGACTGTCAATTTATAGTCTCCACAGAGTCTTACCGAATTGTCCAGTTTTAAAACAGGTACTATGGGAGCTGCCCATTCCGAACATTTCACTGGCTCCAGTATGTTTTCTCTCAATAGACGGTCAAGCTCAGCCTCTACCTTTGGCTTCATGGCATAAGGCACAGGTCGTTGTTTAAAAAACCTTGGCGGTGCCTCCTTGTCGACATAAATCTTAGCTGGGGGGCCATTAAATGTGCCAAGTTTCTCCTTGAACACATTCTCATGTTCACTCAACACTTCTTGCAAAGTCAACTGTTTGCCCGCATCTATTTGATTTACTGCTCCCCAGTCTAATTTAAGTTCTTTTATCCAGCCCCAACCTAACAGGTTTGGTCCGGTACCCGATACTGTAACTACAGGTATCTGTTCCACTGTGTCCCTGTGTTGCACAGTTACCTTAGCTGTACCTAATGTCGCTACTCGTTCACCTGTATATGTTTTAAGATGCAGGGAGCAAGGCTTTAACTCTGGAACTTTTGCACGGTTCCACAATTTTGAGTACTCTGCCTTGTTCATTATGGTCATGCCGCACCCTGTATCCACTTCAAAGTTCACCTTAGAGTCATTTACTGTCAGTTGCAATGTGATAGGAGCCACTTTTGGAATGTTCTCTAACATGCCATAGATATGAACATGTCCTCTTCTTCCTCAGCTTCCCCGCTGATGTGGTGTGCTCCATGTTTTTTCACTTCTCTCCCTTGGTTTTGCTGTCCTCCTCCTTTTGGTTGGGATTCCTCCACAGGTGATTTCGCCCTGCAAGCTCGTTTTATGTGACCTTGTTTCCCACACTTGTAGCACTTTTCCTCCAGAAACCGGCATTCACTCGCCAGGTGATCGCCCTTGCATCTATAACATGCCTTCACATGCTCACGTTGTGGTTTCTGACGCATGTTCAATTGTGCACAACAACCTGACCTGCAACTTGCGTAGCATTAGCCCTGTCTGAACCCTGTATTTCTTTTACATCTCAGTTCGCTGTCTATATGGCTTGAGCAAGTTCCAATGCTTTTTCATAAGTAAGCCCAGTCTCGGATAATAATCTGCACTGCATTCGGTCATCCATTATTCCGCAAACTAGCCTATCTCTCAGCATTTCCTTCAGGTTGTTCCCATAATTGCAATCTTGTGCCAATTTATGCAACACTGCTACATAGTCCATTACACTCTCTTCCTCTTTCCTGTTCCTTGAATTAAACTTGAACTGCTGTACAATCTCACTAGGCTTAGGGTTGAAATGTTCTTTTAGCAAGGCCACTAATTCAACAAACGATTTGTCGCCAGGCTTTTCAGGACTGAGCAGATTCCTCATCAAACTGTAGGTCTGGCTTCTCACTGAACTAAACAGAATGGCTTTCCTTTTTCTGGCATCATTTATTTCATTTGCTTTGAAAAAATAACCCAACACTTCACAGTATTCCTCCCAAGTTTGTGCTTGAATATCAAAAGCAGAGACCATTCCTTCCGTGGCAGCCATGCTCTCTTCCAACTGGTAGCTAACTGTAGCTCGTGATTTTGTAGTTTAAACGTCCTGGCAGACTTCTCTTCTTTATTCAGGGTCCTTTTTATACCTCGTCGCCAAATGTGATAAATCCATGAAGTGGAACAAGGACTCGAAGAGGCGATATCTTAGAATTAACACGAGTACTTTATTAACAACTGGGAAACACATACATCAGGCCTGCATCCTGGCATTCCACCTTTGCTGACCTAACAGGAAGAAAACCCCTGACCTTAACAGGAAGCAAACCCCTGACCTTAGCAGCAGCATTGGCTACAGCACCACCCAGTGGACAACCCCAACCATAACAACCCAGATCACTATATCGAGTCAAGCCTGGGATGGCGGCCGGAGAATAGGAAGATCTTATAGTGTTGGGGTAGGGATTTCGGTGGGGTTTGGGTATAGTACCCCAGAGGGAAGAAATGAAAGGAGGCATGATGACAGGAGAGAGGGACCTAGAGAGGTTAAAGAGAAAAGAATTAAAAAGGTGGAAATAGAAGTGATGGGCTCGGGTCCGGAGCAGCAGCCAAAACACGCATGCGAGTGACCACACAGAAACTCAAGTTAACTCCCAATATATTTTCTTCATCTTGCTTTAACCAACTGCTTAATTTGTTGGTAAGAGTTTCAAATGTTGCTAAAAAGTGCACAAATACAAACAAATAAAATACAAATAAATAATAGAAAATAAATGGTATATAAAATTTAACAGCTCTGTGAACGTATTTTTCATTAACCTTTTTTCCTCAGTATATAACTTACTTCCCAATATTAAAACAGTATACTTAAAAAATACTGAATTGGTTGTTAAGTGCTTTGTGACGTCCTGAAAACATGAAATGAGCTATATAAATGCAAGTTCTTTCTTTCTTTCTCTTTTGTGTGAATGGTTCAACTGTGTGTTCGCTGGGAGATTATCTGTGCCATTCTGCCAGCTGCTTTTGTGCAACCTTTTATCTTTTTTTTATGTAAAGGTTATTGTACAAAAACTCTGTGAAATTCAAAAACTGCATACATCCATGTTGTTGCAGTAAGTGTATATAATAAATGACTCTGCAACTTTTTATATGTAGTTGCACCTCTGTGTTTGAATGTTGGGGGAGATCACAATCAGGTATTTTTACATTGACACAGTGTTATCGATGGCAGGAGTGTGGTACTCCTGTTGTGAATGGCACACTCTAATGTTAACAACTCAATTTCCATGACTGACAGCAGTCGGGGCATGCATTTTACTGGGTTCCATAGGCCGAGGTCAGAAACTCAGAAAACCAGCGAGCAGAGGTCAGAGGTGGGAGACACAACCACCTTTTTCCCTGTTGGCTCTCCAACAGAGCCCACAATAGCAGGTGGCATAAGCAAAAAAGGATTCTCAGAGCAGAAATGTAAAGGTGTCCATGGACTCCTGACATTCACTGCCTAAGCTCACACCTGAAGAATGGCCATTTGGGTGAGGCACAGGATAGCTGCCACTTTCCATCCAACCATCTGCCAGCATGAGCCACTGCCTTCAGGACAGAAGAGGGGAAAATTGGGAAAAAATACATTTTTCATTAAATTATATTTTTCAAATAAATCAAGGAAGCAGCAGAACAGCTCCTAGCGTGAAATAGATTCATTTCATTATTAATCACAAAGTGATAGGCATCTTTAGAAAAGTAAAGCTGCTAGCTTTATTTTCTATATTTTAATGCAAGAGAAATCATGAGATTCATATTTACGTCCTAAGAATACAAATGCCCTTATTTGGCTACATTCCATTAACTTTCACCCCGTGGGGTGCATTCAGAGACAAAGGGTAGTAGACTAAAGCTGACACAGATCAATGCACCCCTGCTAAATGATGCCTCATGTTAGCTAATCATGAAGCAACATTAATAGCAACCGTGGAGACGTCTGTGGCTCACCGATGTATCCTAGAGTCTGAAAATCATGAAACCATTGGTGAATAGTACAATTAAGGAGAGAACTAGGAATAAAATGGGAAAAATCAAATCTAAATACCATTGTTATACATAATAAAAACAGAAAATAATTTTTTTTAATGTACAGTGGGTCCATCAGCATTTGAAAAGAAAAAAAGGCCGGTTAAACCCTGGCCCCAATTCTCCTCTACAATGTGCCTGGGAAGACTTAGTTTCCATGTGCAAAGGAGAAGATAAAGGTTTGGAAACCCATCATGCCTGGTTTCTGCCCCCCTTTACATTGCCAGCACCTCAGGGGAAGCCCCAAAGAATTTCAGGGCAAAAGGCAGACATAAAAATGAGATGGTAAGGGGGTGTTCTTGGCCCTTCCAACACATTTTCCTGACGGTTCACCAGAAGGCTGATAAGAATCAAGGACTTCAAAAGCCCTTTAGAAATTGGGTATAGCCCCGCTTGGGGCGTTAGAATTGGCAGAGCGCAAATTTTATAGCCAGACGCAACTTATCGACACCTCGTGCGATATTGGGTTGCAGCACCCCAAAGGTGATTGAGGCGCGAGTTCAGGCATTACACGGGGCACCTAAGGCGCTAACATGCCGGCGCAACCCAATATCGGGGCGTCCAGCCGCAGCGCAGGTGCTCTCAATTACCCATGACCACGAGACTTCCAGGCGCTGGCCAGCTCTTAAAGGGACGGGTCAGGCAGCTCCAGCATCCACAGTCTGCGCCTTGTAGGCCTGCAAATCGGCGCAGGCCCTTCTCTGGCGCAAAAAACTTGGAGCATATGGAGAGGGTGAGGCAGAGAGCAGAGCGCTTCACCAATGAGTCTCTGGAGGAATTGGTGGCCGCAGTGGAGCGCCGGCGAGATAAGGACTACCGACGAGCTTGGAGGGATGTTTCTCAGAGGGTCAACTCCAGCAGCATGGCGACCAGGAGCCCTGTGCAGTGCAGGAAGAAATTCAACGACCTCACTCGGGTCGTGAGGGTGAGTGGAATTAATGTAAACTTATGCATCCCTCCATTAGCACCTGACTTTATGGCTACAGGGTGTGCTATGCCCCGCTGGCCATCTGTCAGCAAGCACCCATGGCCCTTTCTGGTCACACACATGCACATTTGACTCAGGGCATCATGTAAGGGCTGGTCCACCATGGGGGGCATGAGATGATAACCCAGGGCATCATTGTAAGGGCTGTTCCACCATGGGGGGCATGAGATGATAACCCAGGGCATCATGTAAGGGCTGTTCCACCATGGGGGGCATGAGATCATCATTCAGGGCATCATGTAACATCACTTCCCGTCCTTTGCCCTGCAGGCCAAGCTGGCGAGAAACCGCAAGGAGCAGCTTCGCACCGGAGGAGGCCGTCCTCAACTGGAGCCTCTGACGGATCTCAAGGAGAGAGTCCACCAGATTGTGGGAGGACGCCTGAGTGGTCCTGTCACCACTGCAGCTGCCGACCCCATTGTCCACAGCGATGGTAAGGTTCTCGACTATTACAGCTGTCACCTTCCAGTTGTTTCCCCCGCCAGCATGCTTTCTCAATGTGGAGCCATGTCATAGCATTGCCGCACTGTTGCATCCCTTGCTGCCAAACTGTCCTTTTGCTAAAGCCACTCTTCAACCTCCCTGCTTTCAGATGCTGCATCACCAGCTCGGGAGCCGGCCCCTCAAGCTGCCAGTGCCAGTGCCTCCGGAGGCGACGACCAGGAGGAAGCCGGACCATCCGTGCCAGCCTCAGGGGAGCCACCGCATCTGGAGACTGGGGATAGTAGTTCCCTTGAGGGGAGTGGGGGGGGGCTCTGATGAGGAGCCAGTTGCAGGAACCAGCGGCCTGCAGCAACACGCGGGGGGTAGGGACGCTCGGGGGCCGTCTTCCCAGAGGGCGAGGCAGGCCACCATGACTGCTGCACAGAGTGCAGAGGAGGTGCGTAGCCTTGCCGAGATGAGCGCCCAGGCCAGGCTCAGGCACACTGAGCTGATGGCTGCAGTGGGGAGGATGCCTGAGTCAATCGACACACTGGCAAAGAGTGTGCTGGACTTTGGGGCAGCAATGGAAAGGACTGTCCAGGGCTTCGGCCCAGCAATGGAAAGGTCTGTCCAGGGCTTCGGCCCAGCAATGGAAAGGTCTGTCCAGGGCTTGTCCAAGGCAGTGGAAAGGTCTGTCCAGGTCTTGTCCGAGGCAGTGGAAAGATCTGTCCAGGCCTTGTCCGAGGCAGTGGAAAGGACTGTTCCGGCCTTGTCCGAAGCAGTGGAAAGGACTGTCCATGGCTTTTCCCAAGCACTGGCACCTGCCACGCAGGTCCTCACTGCTGCCACGCAGTCACTTGCTGGCCTCGTCCACACGCAAATTGAGGCCACGCGAACACTCTCTGCTGCCACCCTAGCTGCATCAGGCAGGATCACCCTGTGGTAAACCACTAATCTGCCTGTACAGAACATGTCTGGGCATGCCTCAGCTGGCTCCGCCCCTGGCTCCACCCCTAAGCCCAGGTATAAAGGTGATTGACCTCCAGTCCCCCTGGCTTTAAGGATCGGTGTACCAGCAGAGGCATGCTCGTATTCTTTTGTTAATAAAAGCCTACTTGTTATAAGTTTAACTCTTAGTCTTCTGGAGTTATTGATGGCGCATCAATTTTATTAACAAAAGGTTTTGAAATGGAGCAAATCCTGAAACCGGAACGCTTGGAACTGGACCCTCAAACGGCGGATGCATCAAATAACTTCGAGCACTGGCTGAGCTGCTTCAAAGCATTCCTGAAGGCCTCCAGCACTACCGTCAGGACCGAAGCCGACAAACTGCTAGTACTGAACTCACGGGTGAGCCACCAAGTATATTCGATTATCCGAGACGCTGTATCCTACACGGCCGCTATCACGATACTAAAAGAACAATATACTAAGCCAGTCAACGAGGTCTACACTAGACACCTCCTGGCTACCCGCAAACAGCGACCCGGGGAATCGGGTGACGAATACCTACGGGCACTGAGAGTCCTCGGCTGGGACTGCAAGTGCAAATCGGTGACAGACGCGGAAAATACTGATGACCTAATCAGAGACGCCTACGTCGCCGGCATCAGGTCCAGCTACACTCGACAGAGACTGCTAGAGCAAAGTGGGCTCAACCTGCAGAAGGCTGTGGCCCTTGCTAACTCGCTGGACGTGGCCCTCCGAAACATGGATGCCTACCCCCCCAACCATACGGCCCTCCCCGCCCCGTGGATGTCGCGGGGGCCGCCATCTTGTGACACGGTAAGGCCACAGGCCTGCGCCACGCCACCACCGCCACGGCCCACCTGCAGCCCAACTACAGCTGCGATGTCCAGAGGCTCAAAGTGCTATTTCTGTGGCCAGGCCAAGCACCCCAGACAACACTGCCCGGCGAAGGACGCGATCTGCTCCAAATGCGGAAAGAAGGGGCACTATACCAAAGTGAGCAGGGCGAAACTGACCAACTCCAGCAGCGCCACGTGTGAGCCGTGCAGGTCGCCATCTTGGACACCACCAGCCGCGTGTGAGCCGTGCGGGCCGCCATCTTGGACATCACCAGCCGCGTGTGAGCGGTGCGGGCCGCCATCTTGGACGCCACTTTGGGACCAGGCCCCTGACTCCCCCACTGCCTCGCGCGAGTACAACAGCGACCCACCGACCTCAACGATGGCCTCCATCATCCTGGACCAATCCAGGCCTCACCAACTGGCCAGGTCCACGATGGACATCAAGGTAAACGGTCACGCAACAAACTGCCTATTTGACTGCGGGAGCACGGAGAGCTTTATCCACCCCGACACGGTGCGACGCTACTCCCTATCAGTCATACCCACGCGCCACCGGGTCTCTATGGCCTCCAAGTCCCATACGGCGGACGTCGGCGGCTACTGTGTAGCGACCCTGACAGTAATGGGCACAGTGTACAAAGACTTTAAACTCCTTGTCCTGCCACAGCTCTGCGCTGCTGTGCTACTGGGACTGGATTTCCAGTGCCACCTAGAGAGTGTCACGATGGCGTACGGCGGGCCCCTGCCCCCACTTACAGTCTGCAGCCGGCAAAATTTAAAACAACCGCCACGCACAATATGCAGCCTATCCACCCTGAAAGTCAGACCCCCCCCCGTTGTTTGCTAATCTCGCCCACGACTGCAAGCCCATCGCAACAAAAAGCAGGCGGTACAGTGCCGGGGATAGAAGCTTCATTAAAATAGAAGTAGAGAGACTCCTGCGGGAGGGGATTATCGAGGGCAGCACCAGCCCATGGCGAGCCCAAGTAGTGGTCATGAAGACCAGCGAGAAACAGCGCCTGGTCATTGACTACAGTCAAACAATCAATAGGTATACCCAATTAGACGCATACCCCCTTCCCCGCATATCTGATATGGTCAATCAGATTGCACAGTACCGGGTATTCTCTACCATTGACCTGAAGTCGGCATACCACCAACTCCCTATCAGGCCTGGTGGCCGCCAGTATACTGCCTTCGAGGCAAACGGCCGCCTCTACCACTTCCTCAGAGTCCCATTCGGCGTCACCAACGGGGTCTCAGTCTTCCAAAGGGAGATGGACCGGATGGTTGACCAGAACGCGCTGCAGGCCACTTTTCCCTACCTGGACAATGTCACCATCTGCGGCCATGACCAGCAGGGCCATGACGCCAATCTAGAAAAATTCCTCCGAACAGCCCAGCGCTTAAATTTGACATACAACAAAGAAAAGTGTATGTTTCGCACCACCCGCCTCGCTATCCTTGGCTGTGTAGTGGAAAACGGAGTCATCGGCCCCGACCCCGACCGAATGCGCCCCCTTCTGGAACTACCCCTGCCTCACTGCCTCAAAGCCCTGAAGAGATGTCTGGGTTTTTCTCTTATTACGCCCAATGGGTGCCCAATTACGCGGACAAAGCCCGGCCCCTTATCAAGTCAACCTCCTTCCCCCTGGCGGCAGAGGCCCGTGCAGCCTTCACCCGCATAAAAGAGGACATTGCAAAGGCTACAATGCACGCCGTGGACGAGTCCATCCCTTTCCAAGTGGAGAGCGATGCATCTGACTTCGCCCTGGCCGCAACCCTTAACCAGGCGGGGAGACCCGTGGCCTTCTTTTCACGAACCCTCCAGGGCCCCGAAATTAGACACTCCTCAGTCGAAAAGGAGGCCCAGGCTATAGTGGAGGCTGTACGGCATTGGAGGCATTACCTGGCCGGTAAACGCTTCACCCTGCTCACTGACCAACGATCAGTAGCATTTATGTTCAATAACAAGCAGAGGGGCAAAATCAAAAACGACAATATATTGCGGTGGAGGATCGAATTATCCACCTACAATTATGATATCTTATACCGGCCCGGGAAACTTAATGAGCCCCCGGACGCCCTATCCCGTGGAACATGTGCCAACGCACAGGTCGATAGGCTACGGGCCCTCCACAACAATCTCTGCCACCCGGGGGTCACCAGGTTTTTCCACTTCATTAAGGCCCGCAACCTGCCTTACTCCATCGAGGAGGTCAGGACCATGACCAGGAACTGCCAAGTCTGTGCCGAATGCAAACCGCACTTTTATAGGCCAGCCAGGGCGCACCTGATAAAAGCCACCCGCCCCTTCGAGCGCCTAAGCGTAGATTTTAAAGGGCCCCTCCCCTCCTCTGACCGCAACACGTACTTCCTCAACATCATTGACGAGTACTCCCGTTTCCCGTTCGCTATCCCCTGCCCGGACATGACCAGCGCCACAGTCATCAAATGTCTCAATGACCTCTTCGCCATATTCGGTTTTCCCAGCTACATCCATAGTGACAGGGGCTCGTCGTTCATGAGCAACGAGCTGCGCCAGTACCTGCTCGAAAAAGGGATAGCCACGCGCAGGACCACCAGCTACAACCCCCGGGGTAACGGACAAGTAGAAAGGGAGAACGCGACAGTGTGGAAAACCGCCATGCTAGCCTTAAAGTCCAGAGGCCTCCCAACCTCCCGCTGGCAAGAAGTCCTCCCCGATGCGCTTCACTCCATACTGTCACTACTCTGTACCGCCACGAACGCCACCCCTCACGAGAAAATGTTCGTCTTCCCTAGGAAATCCACCTCGGGGACATCGCTACCGCCATGGCTGACGTCTCCAGGGCCCGTCTTGCTCAGGAAGCACGTGAGGAGCCATAAAACAGACCCCCTGGTCGAAAGGGTCCACCTCCTCCACGCCAACCCACAATATGCATACATGGCGTATCCTGATGGGTGGGAGGACACGGTCTCCATACGAGACCTCACACCCTCAGGTGCCACCGAAAACACCATTACCCACTACCCATTACCATTACCCACTACCATTACCCACGACACACCCCGAGAAGGGAATCCACATCTAACCCAAGTAGACGGCACGCCAGGGCCCTGTGACCCACCCCTATACACCCACCGACCCCGCACCCACGAAGACGACACGCCGGTGCTCCGGCCCACGCGGGAAACGGCCGTGGGAAAAGAACCGCCGCAGCCGGCACCACGACGATCACTACGGCAGACAAGACCCCCGGAGAGACTTGCCTATACGAACTTCTGAGACACTTCACCCCGCCGGACTCATTTTAAACAAGGGGTGAATGTGGTAAACCACTAATCTGCCTGTACAGAACATGTCTGGGCATGCCTCAGCTGGCTCCGCCCCTGGCTCCACCCCTAAACCCAGGTATAAAAGTGATTGACCTCCAGTCCTCCTGGCTTTAAGGATCGGTCTACCAGCAGAGGCATGCTCGTATTCTTTTGTTAATAAAAGCCTACTTGTTATAAGTTTAACTCTTAGTCTTCTGGAGTTATTGATGGCGCATCACACCCCAGGCCCTTGCAGCACCACAGCAGGCCATGAATCTGTGGAGCAGTCGATTGTGGCGTATGATCCTGTGCGGTCCCATCAGAGTGCTAGTGTTTCAGCCGACCACGGTGCAGTTGTCCTCTCTCTGCATGTGAGTAGTCCTGATGCCACCGCTGGCACATCAGCAGAGCAGCTGCCACCACCTGCGCGGCAGACTGCTAGCAGACATGCCCAGTTGGAGCAGCCTGCTTGCGGGACCTCCAAGCCCAGAGGTCGTCCAGGCCGTCCCTCAGGGGCTTCAGCGCTTCCAGACACTCAGCAGGCGTCCCCCAGCCTTGACGCAGCCACTGGGGTCCAATTACGGAGGAGCTGCAGGGAGGGAAGGGGCCGACCTCGTAAGAGGAGTCGGTCTCCATCAAGGGGTCACCAGTAGAGGGAGGTGCTAAGACGTCTCTTTTTCCGGATTTAAGGCCGTCCACACCTGCTGTGTTTGTTTGTTATGGTTTGGTTAGTTTCGCCGGGTTGCCAGACAGTTATCTGTTAGTTTGTTAGTTATGATTTCTGTTACCATTACATTGTCATGCTGGAAGGAAGCACTTGTTTGAAAATAAAGAAAACTTTTTATTTACAATCGAGCTGTACACTATTTACAATCATCGAGGCCTTCATAGGCTTACAGCGAACCGGAGGGCGCTGTTCAAATCACAGCCACCATTCCGTCCGAGGGGCCTAGAACCGAGTCCTTATGAGCCTCTGACGAACGGCCCTTCCAGTTTCTGGAGCCCTCCCATCTTCCTCCTCCTCCTCCTCCTCCTCCTGATCCTCCTCGCCCGCATGCTCCTCCTCCTCCTCCTCCTCCTTCTCCTCGTCCGCCTGCTCTGCTGGACCTTGAGGTCGGCTGGCATTGGCTGGGTGCGTCGAATGGCCAGGTTGTGGAGCATGCAGCAGACAACAACGATGCGCGCCACATGCTCCGGCGAGTATTGTAGGGCGCCCCCCGAATGGTCTAGACAACGAAAATGCTGCTTCAGCACACCAATTGTGTGCTCCACAATGTTCCTGGTGGCCTGATGGCTGCTATTGTAATGCTCTTCTGCCGGGGTGCTGGGCAAACGGAGCAGGGTCATGAGCCATGGGCAGAGAGAATAGCCCTTGTCGCCCAGAAGCCAGCCTCGTGGGTGAGCCGGGGCCTCAAAAAGGTCAACCACTGAGGTCTGCCGCAGGATGAACGCGTCATGGCTGCTGCCAGGGAATTGTGCGTTCACCGCCATGATCACAGAGCAGCTGCACATTAAGGGAGTGGAACCCCTTTCGGTTACGGAACTCCTCCGGATTCTGTAATGGCGCCCGCAAAGCCACGTGTGTGCAATCAATTGCCCCCTGCACCATGGGGAAGTCCGCAATAGCCGCGAAGCCCTGTGCGCGCTCCCCCTGCTTCTCCAGGGTCACAGGGAAGGTGATTAATTCGCGCCTCCTTTTGTAGAGGGCAGCTGTCACTTGCCGGATGCAGCAATGCACCGCAAATTGAGAGGTATTTGATATGTCCCCAGCTGCTGCCTGAAACGATCCGCTGGCGTAAAAGTTGAGCGCAACAGTGACTTTCACGGCCACCGACAGAGAGGTCCTGCACCGTATCCGCGGCTCCAGATCCCCAGCAAGCAGGTGGCACAGCTCAGTGACAACATCCTTACCAAATCTGAGCCTTCGCAGACACTGCTCCTCCAACATGGTAAGGTAGGAGACCTGCTGCCTGAAAACCCTGGCAGCGTATGGTCGGATTTGGCGACGTCCATTGGCCCTCCTCCTTCTGGCCAATCCCAGCCCTCTCTCCCCCCGTCTCTGTGCCCTTGCCAGTTGTTCAGCCAGGATGACGTTCCCCTCCAAAGCAGCTCCCATTATTCTGGCCGACGAGTAAGACGCAGTCAGCTTTCTGGATCCAACTGTTCTGGACAAGGCTGAAGGTCCCAAGGCTCCTCTGGCTCAATAAGAACAAATCTGTGTAACTGAAGGTCTGCAACTCTCTCCAGCAGCGAGCAGTATGGCCAGGCCAAATGGCTGCCGGTTTTATACTAGTGCTGTCCCCTTTAAAGAGCGCCCCCCAAGTCCGAGAAGGACCTGGTAACGTTCCATCCAACTGTCACTAATAGCGCCAGGCGGAACGGAGGGGGGCGCCACTGAATTTCTGGTACGGGGCGCCAAAAAGGCGTTACACAATGAAATGATGTCATTATCTGGCTGCGCCCGCAAGCGGGCGCAAAGACTTAGCACCGGCGCGAACAGGCTACTCAATATGGCAGGATGCGCTAGGATCACTGCGCACATCTGAAAATTGGGTAACGCCCCAAATCTCGGGCTCTTTAGGCGCTAATCGCTGGCGCAGCCAACCGAATTTCTAGGCCCTTGTCTCTAACCTTTATGGCTGCCCCCGTCACATCGGAGGGTCTGAGAGAAACAAGTAGCAAGACAACATAGGCCTAAAAAGCTAAATACCCTTTTTTTCTATATTGGGTCCTCAGGTATGGGGCTTTCTGGCTGCTGTTTTTAAGTGGCAGCCAGAAGACTCCACAGACAGCAGATATTATCCCTGTTGCAGACTTCTCGGATCAGCAGCAGCAGCTGGCTTTCCTCCCCCTGATTCTGGGCCAAGGCCCCTGTGTCATAGAAACATAGAAGATAGGAGCAGGAGTAGGCCATTCGGCCCTTCGAGCCTGCTCCGCCATTCAATGAGATCATGGCTGATCATCCAAATTCAGTACCCTGTCCCTGCCTTCTCCCCATATCCCTTGATCCCTTTAGCCTCAAGAAATATATCCAACTCCTTCTTGAATATATTTAATGAACTGGCCTCCACCGTCCTCTGTGGCAGAGAATTCCACAGGTTCACCACTCTCTGGGTGAAGAAATTCCTCCTCATTTCAGTCCTAAATGGCTTACCCTTTATCCTTAGACTATGACCCCTGGTTCTGGACTCCCCGGCCATCAGAAACATCCTTCCTGCATCTAGTCTGTCCAGACCTGACAGAATTTTATAGGTTTCGATGAGATCCCCTCTCAACCTTCCAAACTCCAGTGAGTATAAGCCCAATCGACACAATCTCTCCTCATACGTCATTCCTGCCATCCCAGGTATCAGCCTGGTGAATCTTCGCTGCACTCCCTCCATGGCAAGAACGTCCTTCCTCAGGTAAGGTGACCAAAACTGCACACAATACTCAAGGTGCGGTCTCACCAAGGCGCTGTACAACTGTAGCAAGACATCCTTGTTCCTGTACTCGAACCCTCTTGCTACGAAGGCCAACATACCATTTGCCTTCTTAACCGCCTGCTGCACCTGCATGCTTACCTTCAGCGACTGGTGCACAATAACACCCAGGTCTCTTTGCACTTTCCCTTCTCCCAATCTATTGCCATTCAAATAATAATCTGCCTTCCTGTTTTTGCCACCAAAGTGGATAACCTCACATTTATCCACATTATAGTACATTTGCCATGTTTCTGCCCAATCACCCAACCTGTCCAAATCGTACTGGAGTTTCACGACATCCTCCTCACAGCTTACCCTCCCACCCAGCTTTGTGTCGTCTGCAAATTTGGAGATATTACATCCAATTCCCTCGTCCAGATCATTAATATATATTGTGAACAGCTGGGGTCCTAGGACCGATCCCTGCGGTACCCCACTAGTCACTGCCTGCCACTCGGAAAACGACCCGTTTATTCCAACTCTTTGCTTTCTGTCCGCCAACCAGTTCTCTATCCAAGTCAATACCTTGCCCCCAGTTCCATGTGCCTTAATTTTGCACGCTAATCTCTTATGTGGGACCTTATCGAAAGCCTTCTGAAAGTCCAAATACACCACATCCACTGGTTCTCCTTTATCTCTTTTACCAGTTACATCCTCAAAAAATTCCAGTAGATTAGTCAAGCATGATTTACCTTTTGTAAATCCATGTTGACTTTGTCCGATCCTGTCACTGCTTTCCAAGTGCTCTGCCATTACATCTTTTATAATAGACTCTAGCATTTTCCCCACTAACGATGTCAGGCTTACCGATCTATAATTCCCCGCTTTTTCTCTACCACCTTTTTTGAATAGTGGGGTAATATTAGCTACCCTCCAACCCATGGGTACCGTTCCAGAGTCTATCGAGTTCTGGAAGATGACCAGCAATGCATCTACTATTTCTAGGGCCACCTCCTTAATACCCTGGGATGTAGACCATCAGGCCCTGGGGATTTATCGGCCTTCAGTCCCATCAATTTTCCTAACACCATTTCCCTACAAATACTGATTTCTTTCAGTTCCTCCCTTTCATCAGACCCTATGTTCCCCAGCATCTCTGGGAGGTTATTTGTGTCCTCCTTTGTGAAGACAGAACCAAAGTATGTATTTAGTTGGTCTGCCATTTCCTTGTTTCCCATTATAAATTCCCCTGATTCTGACTGTAAGGGACCTACGCTTGACTTCACCAATCTTTTTCTCTTCACATATCTATAAAAGCTTTTACAGTCAGTTTTTATGTTCCCTGGTAGCTTACTCTCATATTCTATTTTCCCTTTCTTAATTAATCCCTTTGTCCTCCTTTGTTGACTCCTAAACTGCTCCCACTCCTCAGGATTATTGCTTTTTCTAGCCAATTTATATGTCCTCTCCTTGGATCTTATGCTATCCCTAATTTCCCTTGTTAGCCACGGTTGAGTCACCTTTTTTGTTTTATTTTTATGCCAAACTGGGATGAACAAATTCTGTAGCTCATCCATTCGGTCTTTGAATGTTTGCCATTGCCTATCCACCGTCAACCCTTTGAGTGATATTTGTAGTGTATGTAACCGTTCTACCTTTAAGAGAACTATTTTATGTAACCGTCCACCTTTAAGAGAACTATTTTAGGTGTGGCACTACTTTATCCTGGCTGCTGTATACTGTAATACCGACAGTGACCACACCGGTATATAAGTGCTGTGGCAGAATTTATTGGGCAGATTCGCCCTGACCTTCGAATAGTAAAGTCCTGTTAAAGTTACTCTTGTAGTCTGTGTATTACTTCGCTATACAACCCACAGACGTTACAGTGGCAACGAGTTCGATCTTACCCTGCGGCAACAATACTTCTGAAGAAGTAAACGAGCGTCGAGAAGAGGCACCCGCCCTCGTCGTTTTGCTGAGAGAAAACTCGAGTCTGCAGACCAAGAAAGGAGGAAGATTTCAAACACGAAGTCTTCCATCAGCAACAGGCACGGATTGTCCCTTCTGCCACGGTGGTGAGTGAGCCGATCAACACGAGAAGCAAGTCGGCCACGGTGACTGTGAGTAAAGGGAAAATAGAAACAAATAAACGGAGGATAAGGACGGTGCACTCGACCACGGTCGAGGGGGAAAGGAGCCGGACAGAAGTCGGGCCCAGAGGCGCTGAGACTGGGGCAGCGTGGAGCAGAAGCCGCGGTACAAGCGGGCTGGGGAGCGTTGTGAGACGACTAGACCGCGACGGCGAAAAAGGCCGGACAAATACCGCAACCACGAGGCGCTGCGACTGGGATCGTAAGGCGCGGGAAGATATAAACATAAATAAGCCACGGAGAACTCAGCCACAGCCGGGAAGGAAAGCACCGGACTGCGAGAAGCTGGGAGGCGCGATTGGGGTGAAAAAGGCCAGACAGTGATTGAGGCCACGAAGCACTGCGACCGGATCGTAAGGCGCGGAGGCAATAAATAACTAAATAACCCGCGAAGAATCAGCCGCAGCCGGGGAGGAAAGGACCGGACTGCGGGAGGTCTGGGAGAGGCGTTTAAAGCCGCTGAGCGAGAGCCGAGCGAGCGGGAGAGACAGAGCCCGAGAGAGAGCGAGCGAGAGCCGCGCGAGCGGGAGAGACAGAGCCCGAGAGAGAGACCGAGCGAGGTTCCGGCCAGCGGCTTGCAGCAGCTGCCGTGAAGGACCAGGAGCTGGATCTGTCCAACGCCAACTGGTTGTCCCCAGCGCCGGTTGCCCCTGCCGAAAAGAAGAAGGGGGGGGAGACAAGGAACGCGATCGGCTTTTCTAGCGCGCGCTTCAGAATAAACTGAAGCCGGCGCACAGGCTACAAACCCCGTAAACCAGCGGTCGTCGCCCGAGCGCAAAGCTTACCCCTCCCACCAGAGGAAGAAGACAAGCGCGGGAAACCGCCATTTTGCCAGTAGGCGGGGAAGAAGACAAGCGCGGGAACCCGCCATTTTTGGAAAAAAGAAAAAGTTAAAAAGTTAAAGAGAAATCCTGTTGTTTCGCAGAAAGATAGTGAGAGATAGTGAAGATGCCTAAGCATGGTAACATCAACAACTTCGATACCGAGGTGGAAGATTGGGCCACGTACGTAGAACGTATCGAGATATATTGTGAGGCCAATAAAATAGAAGATGATGATAAAGCTATAACCTTGCTAAACTCGATGGGCGCGAAGACATACGGGTTATTGAAGCATCTTCTATCACCAGCTAAACCGGCGGATCAGACCTTCGCTAATATTGTTGCTGTTCTGAAGGATCACTTGAACCCCACACCGCTGATGTTGGCGGAACGATTCAAATTTTATGCGAGAACGCAACGGAAAGAGGAAAGCAACGCGGAATACTTGGTCGAACTGCGTAGATTAGCGAAATACTGCCAGTTTGGAGGAAATCTGACAGAGGCATTGCGAGACAAGTTCGTGTGCGGGTTGTCGAAGGAAGGAACGCAAAAACGACTGCTCGAAGAGAACGACCTTACACTTGATAGGGCTGTCCTTATTGCAGCATCACACGAAGCCGCAGCGAAAGGAACTGTGGAAATGCAGCTAAAGGCAGCGGTGCTCAGCGTGGATCAAATTACTTCGGGTACAACGAAATGTTATCGTTGTGGGAAGACAACACATGACCAGAACCAATGCTGGTTTAAAAACCAGGAATGTCGAAAATGTGGCAAACTGGGGCACATAGCTAAAGTATGCCGGTCAGGAAAGAAGACCAACAACCAAAAAAAGCCATCACCGGAAAATTACAACAAAGTACACAAGGTGGCTGAGAAGAGTTCAGACGAACAGAATTCGGATTCAGACCCAAACGGCCAGGAACTGGGTAGTCTGAGAATTCACAATGTGAGTAAGGAAGCTGACCTACAAACTATCTGGGTCATGCTAAAAATAGCCGGAGTCCAAGTAAAAATGGAGTTGGACACTGGATCAGCCCTATCAGTCATAAATCGAAGGGATTACAACCGGCTATTCTCACATATACCCTTGAGAGATACCAAGTTCGTATTGCAGACATACATGGGGCATAAAGTATACCCCATGGGAAAGATAAGAGTCAAGGTGAGAGACAGGGGCAAAGAACACCCCGGAATGGACTTATACGTACTACCTGAGGGAGGACCACCACTTCTAGGACGGGAGTGGATCAAGAAAATAGACATGGAATGACACTACCTCAAAGCAATAACGAGTGAGGACTCGGGGCAGACAATCAGCTCAGACTCTGAAACGGATGACGATAAGACCAGCCCAAGCATGATAGACAAGTCTAAAATGAACTTGCTGACTAAGGTTGGTAGAACGAATGTGGGCATAAAGGCTTATGCTCCAGAGGAGAACAAAGTTTCAGAACAGAATTCCTCTGAACAACAACAACATAGCTTGACAGAGAATTCTGAGTCTGTTCAAGTTACAGACATATATATTACTGAGGAACATCGAGCTCGAACGCAAACTTATTTCAGATTACGACAGCAATTAGAACAATTGAATTGCCGTCTCGAGCAAGAGATGAAAGCAATGAAAAAGTTCTATGATACCGAATGGGAGAATCTGGAAAGACAACAGAAGCAGCTGGGGAAGAAAAGGGAGCAGGAGCACACAAACCGTCTGCAAGAGGAGGCCAAACGAATCAAAGCTGATTCGGCTTCTGAAGGGGCGTGCTCCAATCTGGTGGAACAAGATGTGCCGCAACTGAAGGCGCTTGTTAGCAGGTTGCAGGCAGAAAAAGCTGAGTTGGTCGACATGACTTCCGAGCTCCTACTGAAGTTGGGTGCAGCATCACCGGACGATTCATTAGTGGAAATTCGAATGATGGGGGCTGCGGATGATGGCGAAGTAGAAGCAGCAAAGGAGCCCCAGGACAAGGTTCTAAACAGCCCTGCAGCTAAGGGAAAAGGGATGAGGACAGAAGAGTTAACAGTCAGCCAACTCCTCCAGGGCAAGGTTATAAACAGCCCTGTAGTTAATGGAAAAGGGATGACGGCAGAAGAGTTAACAGTCAGCCAAATCATTCATATGCTGAGGGATAAAACTCTAAAATGGGAAAAACTTAAATACGAGCCTCAATCTTCAAAGGGAAGGGAGCTCTCAAAAGTCATTGGAAGAGCTGAGGTGGCAACCCAGACTGAGAAGTCTGCAGCAGACCAGCCCTTGGATGCCAAAAGTACGCTGACGCACGGCAATGCAGAACAACAGAATACTGAAACAGCTACTTCAGTAGAGGGATTGAATAGTCCGATCAATCAATCTCCGAATGAAGTTGAAGTATTGAAATCACAAATGATGTCATTAGTAAAAGACTTGCAGGAAGCCCAGGAAAAGCGGGATGAAGCTGAACACATGAAGAAGTCTCTTCAGGAAAGATGTCAGGATTTGGAACAAAAGTTGGCTAACATCCAGCTGGGTAGGGAGGAAATAGAAGACCCTCCCGCTGGCTTAGCTCAGGACGACACCGAATATGACCATGACCTGTTGAGCGACACCGAATATTACGAGGACCTGTTCTGCCCAGCTTGTGATGAAAACTCCCAAAGTGCAGGAACCTTGATGAATCACAAAAAGTCTAAGGAACATCGGGAGATGGTGGCGCTACTACGGGAGGAACTGTGCAGGCAGCTGGCAGCTGACAGTGGAGCCCAGAGAGTCTCCAAGAAGCAGAAAAGGAAAAGACGAAGCAGAAAATAATGACCATCTGAACCATTATCACCTCTACCAGACCACGCACGTGCTCCCTCCGAATGGAGCCAAATCAGTTGGAAGTAGAAAAACTTCCCAAGGAATCCAGTGGTTTTTAAAAGTCAGCAATGCTGGTTCAGGAGTGACGGAAGTTCAAGCTGTTAAGTTTAGGGAAGGACTATTGGATGAGTCACTCCAGCAACGTGAACCAACTACACCACCGGGAACTGCTACGGAGGCGTTGTCCGGACTGAGTTAAGAAGCACAGGAGACGCCTCCACAGAGACTAAATCTGTGAACTGTTTTCCACAGAGACTGAAATTGTGAACTGTTTTCCACAGAGACTATATCTGTGAATTGTTTTACATGAAGTTGAATACATGTATGTTTAATGGAGAATAAGTATGTTGTAAGCTAAAAAAGGAGGATTGTAGTGTATGTAACCGTTCTACCTTTAAGAGAACTATTTTATGTAACCGTCCACCTTTAAGAGAACTATTTTAGGTGCGGCACTACTTTATCCTGGCTGCTGTATACTGTAATACCGACGGTGACCACACCGGTATATAAGTGCTGTGGCAGAATTTATTGGGCAGATTCGCCCTGACCTTCGAATAGTAAAGTCCTGTTAAAGTTACTCTTGTAGTCTGTGTATTACTTCGCTATACAACCCACAGACATTACAACATTCCCCAATCAATCCTACCCAACTCGCTCCTCAGGCATTGTAGTTTCCTTTATTTAAATTGAGGACCCTTGTCTCTGAGTCAACTACTTCATTCTCCATCTTAATGAAGAATTCGATCATATTATGATCGCTCCGACCCAAGGGGCCTCGTACAACAAGATTGCTAATTAATCCTTTCTCGTTACATAATACCCAGTCTAAGATGGCCTGATCTCTGGTTGGTTCCTCGACATATTGGTCCAGGAAACCATCCCGTAAACACTCCAGGAATTCTTCCTCCACAGTATTGTTATCGATAGTACATTGGGCTGTACAAATTATCTGAACCCGCAAATCCAGCCAGGCTCAGGTTGGGTCAAGGCGCACTGCACTCAAAGCGCACTGTGCTCGACTAGTGCCCTGCACAGGGGAGGAAGGAATATCGGGACGCCTTTGTCAGAACTGATGGGGGAAGAGCAACTGGTGGTGTGGGTGGTGGAAGGGTGAACTAGCATGTCATGGAAGCAGTGATTCCTCTGAAAAACAGGTAGAAGTGGATTGGTGAGGGGAGGATGTGCCTGGTGCTGGAATCACATGGCAGAATATGATCTGATATGGAGGCTAATTGGGTGAAAACAGAGAACAGGAAGGACCCTGCCATTTCTGAGAGCAGAGAGGAGTACAGGAATTAAGGCAGACATCATTAAGGGCCTTCTTGACTATAGGTAAGGGAAACAGGTGCCTGACATTGGTTTTTCACAGATATAGGGAATTCAGAAGAAACTTCTTTATCCAGAGAGTGGTGAGAATGTGGAACTCGCTACCACAGGGAGTGGTTGAAGCGAATAGTAGAGATGCATTTAAGGGGCGGTTAGATAAGTATATGAGGGAGAAGTGGTATAGAGGTTTTTTTTAATTCTTTCATGGGATGTGGGCATCGCTGGCAAGGCCACCATTTATTGCCCATCCCTAATTGCCCTTGAGAAGGTGGTGGTGGTGTGCCGCCTTCTTAAACCACTGCAGTCTGTGTGATGAGGGTACTCCTACAGTGCTGTTAGGGAGGGAGTTCCAGGATTTTGACCCAACGACGATGAAGGAACAGCAATATACTTCCAAGTCAGGATGGTATGTGACTTGGAGGGGAACTTGGAGGTGGTGGTGTTCCCATGTGTCTGCTGCCCTTGTCCTTCTAGGTGATAGAGGTCGCAGGTTTGGGAGGTGCTGCCGAAGAAGCCTTGGCAAGTTGCTGCAGTGCATCTTGCAGATGGTACACACTGCAGCCACAGTGAGTCGGTGGTGGAGGGAGTGAATGTTTAAGGTGGTGGATGGGGTGCCAATCAAGTGGGCTTTTTTTTATTCGTTTATGGGATGTGGGCGTCGCTGGCAAGGCTAGCATTTATTGCTCATCCCTAATTGCCCTTGGGCTGCTTTGTCCAGATGGTGTCGAGCTTCTTGAGTGTTGTTGGAGCTGCACTCATCCAGGCAAGTGGAGAGTATTCCATCACACTCCTTACTTGTGCCTTGTAGATGGTGGAAAGGCTTTGGGGAGTCAGGAGGTGAGACATTCGCCGCAGAACACCTAGCCTCTGACCTGCTCTTGTTGCCACAGTATTTATGTGGCTGGTCCAGTTAAGTTTCTGGTCAAAGGTGACCCCCATGATGTTGATGGTGGGGAATTCAGCAATAGTAATGCCGTTGAATGTGAAGGGGCAGTGGTTAGACTCTCGCTTGTTGGAGATAGTCAGTGCCTGGCACTTGTGTGGCACAAAATGTTACTTGCCACTTTTCAACCCAAGCCTGAATGTCGTCCAGGTCTTGTTGCATGTGGGCATGGACTGCTTCATTGTTTGAGGAGTTGCGAATGGCACTGAACACTGTGCAGTCATCGGCGAACATCCCCATTTCTGACATTATGCTGATAGGGTTAGATGAGGAAAGATGGGAGGTGGCTTGAGTGAAGCATAAACACCGGCATGAACTGGTTGGGCTGAATGGCCTGTTTCTGTGCTGTATATCCTATGTATTCCTATGTAATCTACACCACAATTACTTGGATTATGTTTCTTCCCAGCTTTCTTCCTGTAAAGTGTCCATCCCTTTTTCTCAATTTCTTGCCTCTGTCATATCTACTTTAATGACTCCACCTTCTGCACCAAAGCTTCTGAAATGCCCTCCATTTATCACAGCTAAGGTTACCCTCATCTGCAGTCAAGAAGGACCTTGATTGAAGCCACTTGTTCCTACGCATGCTCTCACAGCCTTTCTCTCTCTTACAAGGGTCTCTCTTGTCCTTACTTTTTATCCCATTAGTTTCCACATCCACCACATCAGCCTTTGCCATATTTAATGTGAATCTAGCCCAAATACATTCCCCCCGCCCCCACCACCACCATTTCTGCTTTCTGGAGGGACTGTTGCCTCTACAGTGCTCTCATTCATTCTTTCCTCACCACACTTATGACTGTTCTGCCACAGGTACCTTCCCACGTAACTGTAGTGGAAACAACACTCTCCATTCACTGCTTCCCAGACTACAGGAGAGTTTCACTTGTGATTTCTGCAGCTGAGTATTACTTCTGCGTTGATTTGTTTTTGCCATTCTGCCTATACAGTCTTGAACTTACTTCTCACTAATTCTGACAGGGTGAGATCACCGGCAAATTTTCAACCCCCCTTCCCCCAGCCCACAGTGAGGGCCTCTCAGCAGCAGGTACAGCATTTCTGATGGGCATAGCTATCATCAGGGGGGAGTAGAAGGAGCAGCACAGGTGCAACAAAAGAGAATCTGGCAAGACTTGAGGGGGAAGCAGAACACCAGATATTACTCCTCCCATAGAATATATAAAAAATACAGATTATATGAGGGCCTTAGTAAAGAGATCTGTATAAGAAGACTATCCTTTGCCAAAGAGGTGATAGGACAACTGTAACACAAAAGCAAAATACTGCAGATGCTGGAAACCTGAAATAAAAATGAAAATGCTGAAACTACTTTGCAGGTCAGTCAGCATCTGTGGAGAGAGAAACAGAGTTAATATTTCAGGTCGATGACAAAAGGTTAACTCTGTTTCTCTCTCCATAGATGCTGCCTGATCTGCTGAGTATTTCCAGCATTTTCTGTTTTTATTTATAATAGGACAGCTCTGTCAGCTACAACATCAGGGTCCGCAGCCATTGCTTTCGCTGTGGCTATGAAGGTGACCATCACACAAAACATTTATGGCACAGGCTCATTTCAGGTAGCCAGGAGGGATATTTAAAATATCAGAAGGCTGCAGTTTGGGCATGTATTCCTCGGATAACTGAGGCACTTTACAGGAAGATGAAGAATTCATCACCTTTGGCATCATAGCAAGGCAGCAGTAAGTGAGGACCACCCTGTTTTACAGGGTTGCTAGCTTCCCAAGGTCCAGGGTGCATTCGATAGAATGCACTTTGCTTTGTGAGCTCCGATGGAAAACCTTTTCAAGTACTTCAACAAGAAGGGCTTCCACTCACTTAATGTACAGATTGTGCAAAGGATCCTCCCTATCAACAGAAGATATGCTGAAAGTTATCACAATACATCCTTTGAAATTCTGCCCTCCCTGACCTCTTAAGAGAAAAAAAATGACACCAACGGATTGTTTCAGGGTGACAAAGATTACCCCACTGCTCCCATAAATAATGACGTACTAAGAGTGGACCAAACAGCAGAAGAAGATCACTAATATAAGGCGCATGCCTTGACAGGGCCATCAGGACTTAAACGGGCACTTGGGAAGGGCTCAGCAGTATGATCCAGATCATGTCATGCATAGCCTGCTGTGTCTTGCACAATTTCGCCATTCACAAATTGCTGAACTTTGACATTGCTGGCAAGGTGGCCCGAGCGTCGTGGAGCCAGAATTACATGAAGAAAAGCATCACAATGACCCGTGCTTACAAGAGTACTCAGTTACTGCTGCAAGGGGCATCAGAGGTCACCTCATCACTGGTCTATCTTTGACACCGGAGCCTTACCTCTTTCTCCCCCAATTTCAAATAAAGGTTTTCAAATAAATCTGTTCCATTTCCTGCTTTTTTCCAGTTCTGACGAAAGGTCATCGACCTGAAACGTTAACTCTGTTTCTCTCTTCACAGATGCTGCCTGACCTGCTGAGTATCTCCAGCATTTTCTGTTTTTATTTCAAATAAAGGAACATTCCCTCTACCTGTTGTATCATTTGACCAAGCTGCCAGTCATCATTACAACCTACTGTAACCCCTTTTGTTCATTATTGCTGAAGAACTTAATGTTTTATTAAAACTGTAGTGCTCCCACCAAAAAAATGTATAGTTATTAAAACTGTACTAACATTGCCATACATAATTAACATGTCTGACAAAAAAAACTTTCAGTTATACTACTAAAATCATTAATTTAAAATATTTCAGTTATCCTTCACATGTAGAACTATAATCAGTTTACAAATGTTTAATAAATGATGCCATTAATTTGTAATACAAAATAGATCTGAAGCTTTGAAAATATTTTGCCATTACACTTGGGTCCAATATTGAAGGTTTATCTCCTGCATTTGAATCAAACATAATTTTTTGGGGGGGACAACTAGAGAAGGGCCAAAGTTGAAAAGAATAGGGGAAAAGACCAGATACTGTAAATGAAAAAATAGTATTCAGGTGATATCCAGCTTAAGTTTTAAAATCCTGAAAATTGAGGAAGAACAGATTGAATGAGGGAAGGAGTTCCATAGGTTTTTGGTCCTGGGAAATAATAAGTTAGGGTAAGTGATGGTGTGATGAGCACTTGATTTTAATGTAGTTCATATAACACAGATGTTTATTGACACATGTTTTACAATAGCGTTGAATAATTGTTCTGCAACAAAAGTATAACCCAAGCATTTAATTCTAGAGCCCCATCTGCAATTTGATCATACAAATTACTCATTTAATACTGCAGCTGGTCTTACCTGAATGTTGCCTGGTGCTACATAAGCACTCTTATGACATACAGTGTTAGAAACTATGCAGATTGAGGTATGAATTTATCAGCAAACTCAGAGAAACTGAAAGCCAAATATAGTTCATTCCACAAAGGCAAGACATTCACTCAGATCTCACAAATTCTGAAAGCTCTCCCTGAGGCTAAGTTAACAGTTCATATACTATACTATGGGAACAATAGCATAGTGGTTATGTTGCTGGACTAATGATCCAGAGACATGAGTGGCATAGTGGTTAGCACTGTTGCCTCACAGCGCCAGGGACCCGGGTTCGAATCCGGCCTCGGGCGACTGTCTGTGTGGAGTTTGCACATTCTCCCCGTGTTTGCGTGGGTTTCCTCCGGGTGCTCCGGTTTCCTCCCACAGTCCAAAGATGTGCGGGTTAGGTTGATTGGCTATGATAAATTGACCCTTAGTGTTAGGGGGATTAAGTACGTGGGGTTACAGGGATAGGGTGGGATATGTGTTGGTGTAGGGGTTATGGGGATCGGGTGGGATATGTGTCGGTGCAGGCTCGATGGGCCGAAATGGCCTCTATCTGCACTGTTGGGGTTTCTGTGATTCTGTGATTCTGTGATGAGTTCAATTTCCACCATGGCAGCTGGGGAATTAAAATTCAGTTAATTAAATAAATCTGGAATAAAAAGCTAACATCAGTAATGGTGACCATGAAACTATCGGATTGTCGTAAAAACCCATCTGATTCACTAATGTCCTTTAGGGAAGGAAATCTGCCACCATTACCTGGTCTGGCCTATATGTGACTCCAGACCCACAGCAATGTGGTTGACTCTTAACTGCTTAGCAATTGAGCATTCGGTTGTACAAAACCACTATGAAAAACAATACTGTAATAAGAATAAAACCAGACAGAACACCCGGCATTGACCTAGGCAACGGCTTTGGACACGAAAAAGGCACAGCCCAGTCGACCCTGTAAAGTCCTCCTCATTAACATCTGGGGATTTGTGCCAAAATTGGGAGAGCTGTCCCACAGACTAGTCGAGCAATAGTCATACTCACAGAATCATACCTTTCAGCCAATGTCCCAGACTCCTCCATCACCATCCGTGGGTATGTCCTGTGCCACCAATAGGACAGGCCAACCAGAGGTGGCGGTACAGTGGTATACAGTTGGGAGGGAGTGGCCCTGGGAGGTCCTCAACATTGACTCCGGACCCCATGAGTTCAGGTCAAGCATGGGCAAGGAAACCTCCTGCTGATTACCAACTACCGCCCTCCCTCAGCTGATGAATCAGTACTCCTCCATGTTGAACACCACTTGGAACAAGTACTGATGGTAGCAAAGGCACAGAATGTACTCTGGGTGGGAGACTTCAATGTTCATCACCAAGAGTGGCTCGGTAGCACCACGACTGACTGAGCTGGCCAAGTCCTGAAGGACTTAGCTGCCAGACTGGGCCTCCAGCAGGTGGTGAGAGAACCAACACAAGGGAAAAAGCTACTTGACCTCGTCCCCACCAATCTACCTGTCGCAGATGCATCTGTCCATGACAGTATTGATAGCAGTGACCACCGCACAGTCCTTGGGAAACGAAGTCCCATCTTCACACTGAGGACACCCTCCATCGTGTTATGTGGCACTACCACCGTGCTAAATGGGATAGGTTCAGAACAGATAAAGCAGCTCAAAACTGGGCAACCATGAGGCGCTGTGGGCGATCAGCAGCAGCAGAATTGTATTCCAACACAATCTGTAACCTCATGGCCCGGCATATCCCTCACTCTACCATTACCAGTGTAAGATTTGCAAAATTTCTGCATTTCCCCGAAGGCTGTTATTAATAAACGGGACCCTGCGTGGACATTTTAAATCAAAAAGGGTACCCAAGATGGCGTCTGTGCCTCGTGGCAGAAAGCCTGTGGGATTTTAAAATGGACTCTGCAACGCAGACAGCTTGTGGATCGAAACCCAAGCTGCAGTTTTCTGTGAAGAGAGTATTTTGAAACCAGACAGGACTCTGAATTATGTATTAGACCGAATTGGAGACAACTCTAATTTCAGTTTAGGCCTATAGTTAAGGCCATCAAGTAGTCTACATATATAATCGGAAACAGATTAAGAGAGCCATCGAGGCTGGACAGGCCCATCAAGGAACATTCATGACAATACATGTCAATTATCGGGCCGGTAGATGCGATTACCGGCCATCTAAAAACAGTTAGCATGGATTGCTACCATTATTTAAAATAGCCTGCCAAGATTAAGACAAAGAACTAAGCTGATTTGGCGCGCAGATAAGGGTTTTCAAAAGGAGTATAATTGAAGGCCCCCGGGTAGCAATCGTTCTCTTCTGGGCTCTGTTCTCTTCTCTCTCTGCTCTTCGGCCCCTCGCTCTCGTGGCTGCCGCTCTTTCCCCATCCCGCGCTTACCCCCTGGCCTTTGCCCGTGCCTTTTGCCACTCCATCTGAAAAATAGCCCCGGCACTGCATCGGGTGGACACGGACAATTCAGGCCAAGCCAGGCGGGACGCGACAAGGGGGAGGAAAGAAGATCACCAGAGGGAAGGCCACCTGAGGAAGACCGACTGAAGAAGACCAACTGAGGAGACGAACTGAGGGGAGGCTTCGAATTATCGGGCTTTCAGCCTCAGCCGACCTTCGAATATCTGCACACCAACTCAAACTGTCGGCTGGCGACGAAGAATCATCCCTGCAAGGTAAAGTACCCAAACAGAGACTTTAACTTTGGGGTACTCGAACCTGGACAACGCCCTTGCAGTGCCCGGAGACCACATGACGACAGCAGGCTCCAGAGAGCACCAAGAGCGAACCCTGAACCCCACCGCTGTTTTGAGTCCAACAAACCCTTTTGATTGGTGAGCATGAAGCTCTGACCCCTCGTAGCTTAATCTAGTTAGGTATAGGGGGTGAGATAAGGATAAGGGGATTGTTAAGATAGTTGTTTTCCCTCGATGTGCCGTGTGTTCCCCATTCCCTGTATAAGTATAGTTATCCTTTTGTATTTTTTGCCTGTAGAAGTGTACACTAGTAATTTTCCATAAGATTGTATCAGTTCTTTTTCCTTTTCAATTAAATCTTGGTTTTTGTTTACATCCAACCCCCTGTCTACTCGAGTCTTCTCTGCACCGTCGCCTTGTACCTAAGTCCGGTGTCGAGAACCCAGGGGCGTGGGAGCGATTCGAACCGCTCACCAAAAACAGTCAGAGGCATAACTGACTGGGCGCACGCACCGCCACCACAGGCCACCCCCTACACCATCAAGCCAGGGGAACCAACCCTGGTTCAATGAAGAGTGTAGAAGAGCATACCAGGAGCAGCACCAGGCATACCTAAAAATGTGGTGCCAACCTGGGGAAGCTGCAACACAGGACTACATGCATGCTAAACAACAGAAGCAGCATGCTATAGACAGAGCTAAGCGATCCCACAATCAACGGATCAGATTAAAACTCTGCAGTCCTGTCACATCCAGTCATGAATGGTGGTGGACAATTAAACAACAAATGGGAGGAGGAGGCTCCATGAATATCCCCATCCTAAATGATGGTGGAGCCCAGCATGCCAGTGCAAAAGAAAAGGCTGAAGCGTTTGCAACCATCTTCAGCCAGAAGTACCGAGTGGATGATCCATCTCGGCTTCCTCCTGAGGTCCCCACCATCACAGAAGCCAGTCTTCAGCCAATTCGATTCACTCCACGTGATATCAAGAAACAGCTGAACACACTGGATACAGCAAAGGCTATGGGCCCGACAACATCCCAGCTGTAGTGCTAAAGACTTGCACTCCAGAACTAGCCATGCCTCTAGCCAAGCTGTTAGCATACAGCTAACACTGGCATCTACCCGACAATATGGAAAACTGCCCAGGTATGGCCTGTCCACAAAAAACAGGTCAAATCAAATCTGGCCAATTACAGCCTCATCAGTCTACTCTCAATCATCAGAAAAGTGATGGAAGGTGTCATCGACAGTGCTATCAAGCGGCACTTACTCATCAATAACCTGCTCACCTTTGCTCAGTTTGGGTTCCGCCAAGACCACTCGGCTCCAGGCCTCATTACAGCCTTGGTCAAAACATGGACAAAAGAGGTGAATTCCAGAGGTGAGGTTAGAGTGACTGCCCTTGACATCAAGGCAGAATTTGACCGAGTGTGGCATCAAGGAGTAGTAGTAAAATTGAAGTCAAAGGGAATCAGGGAGAAAACTCACCACTGGTGGGAGTCATACGTCGCACAAAGGAAGATGGTTGTGGTGATTGAAGGTCAATCATCTTAGCCCCAAGACATCGCTGCAGGAGTTCCTCAGGGCAGTGTCCTAGGCCCAACCATCTTCAGCTGTTTCATCAATGACATTCCCTTCATCATAAGGTCAGAAGTGGGGATGTTCGCCAATGACTGCACAGTGTTAAAAAATATCTTAGTCTTAGAAAATATCAATGGGATTAGACAGAGTCAACATGGATTTATGAAGGGAAGTCGTGTTTGACAAACCTACTGGAGTTTTTTGAGGTCTAAATGGTAGAATAGATAAGGGAGAACCAGTGGATGTGGTGCATTTGGATTTTCAGAAGGCCTTTGATAAAGTCCCACATGAGAGGTTAGTGTGCAAAATTAAAGCACATGGGATTGGGAGTAATAAACTGGCATGGATTGAAAATTGGTTAACAGACAGGAAACAGAGGGCTCGATTTTGTCAATGGGGAGCTTTTGGAGGCGGGACTCCCACTTTTGGGTTGTAGTCCCGCCTCCATCGACTTGTGGCCAACCCACGCTATTTTCCCTTGATTGACCTTGTTAAACCCACCCAGCGGGCTCAGCAGGCCAATTAAGGGACACCTGGTTACTGGTGACGTCAGCAATTGACATTTCATCTGTCAAAATCTGTGAAGCTGTCAAACACGGACAATCTGGCTTCTAACTTGAGTCCTTCTACTCAGACTCAGTTAGAGATCTCTCCAGACCAGAAAGCAGAGGCTGCAGCTTTTGACAGTTCAGCGGCCATTCTGCTTTCTGTGCCGGTGAGCTGAGGGACTCCCGAGAACTGAAGGAAAGAAGCCTGCAGGAGAAAGTAAAGGTAAGTAAAACTTATTAAAACACTTTACACTTACCTCTGCACACATGCACCCATCACTCACCTGCACAACGGACATCTCGACCCCTCCAACCCCTGCGGACCGATGGCCCGCCTCGCTAACTTGGCGTGGTTCGGAGCCGTCAGACAGCCCACACTTCAGGGCTAAAAATAGGGATTAGGCAAAAAACTGCCTGTTAACTACCTGTTAACAGGCAGTTAATTGGCACTAATACCCTTCCCGCCTCGGGGAGGCGGCTCTCAGCACAGGTCGGCTACCCGCCTCCTGGGACATTGGCACAGAGGTGGGTTGGGGGCGGGGTGTGTTCCTGCCCCCCGATTCTGCAATTTTCCCACCACTCCCGCCTCCAAGCCCGCCTCCTCGGGGCTTGGAAAATCAAGCCCAGAAAGTAGGAATAAATGGGTCTTTTTCAGGGTGGCAGGTGTTGACTAGTGGGGTACCGCAGGGATCAGTGCTTGGGCCCCAGCTATTCACAATATAAAGCAATGATTTGGATGAGGGAACCAAATGTAATATTTCCAATTTTGCTGACGACATGAAACTAGGTGGGATTGTGAGTTGTGAGGAGGATGCAAAGAGACTTCAAGGCGATTTATACATGTTGAGTGAGTGGGCAAATACATGGCAGATGTAGTATAACGTGGATAAATGTGAAGTTATCCACTTCGGTAGAAAAAACAGAAAGGCAGGGTATTATTTAAATGGTGATAGATTGGGAAATGTTGATGTACAAAGGGACCTGGGTGTCCTTGTACACCAGTTACTTAAAGCAAACATGCAGGTGCAGCAAGCAGTTAGGAAGGCAAATGGTATGTTGGCCTTCATTGCAAGGGGTTTTGAGTACAGGAGCAAGGATGTCTTACTACAGTTATACAGGGCCTTGGTGAGACCACACCTGGAGTACTGTGTGCAGTTTTGATCTCCTTACCTAAGAAAGGATATACTTGCCATAGAGCGTGCAGCGAAGGCTCACCAGACTGATTCCTGGGTTGGCAGGACTGTCATATGAGGAGAGATTGGGTCGACTAGGCCTGTATTCACTAGAGTTTAGAAGAATGAGAGGGGATCTCATTGAAATGTATAAAATTCTGACAGGGCTAGACAGACTGGATGCAGGTAGGATGTTTCCTCTGGCTGGGGGGCCGAGAACGAAGGGTCACAGTCTCAGGATACGGGGTAGGACATTTAGGAATGAGATGAGGCGAAATTTCTTCACCCAGAGGGTGGTGAACCTGTGGAGTTCTCTACCACAGAAGGCTGTGGAGGCCAAGTCATTGAATATATTTAAGAAGGAGATAGATAGATTTCTAGACACAAAAGGCATCAAGGGGTATGGGAAGAGAGGGGGAATATGGTATTGAGATAGAGGATCAGCCATGATCATATTGAATGGCGGAGCAGGTTCGAAGGGCCGAATGGCCGACTCCTGCTCCGATTTTTCCATGTTTCTATGTTCAGTTCCATTCGCAACTCCTCAGAAAATGAAGCAGTCCATGCCCGCATGCAGCAAGACCTAGACGACATTCAGGCTTGGGCTGATAAGTGGCAAGTAACATTCGCACCATACAAGTGCCAGGCAATGACTATCACCATCAAGCGAGTCTAACCACTGCCACTTGGCATTCAACGGCATAATGATCACCAAATCCCCCACCATCAACATACTGGGGGTTACTATTGACCAGAAACTTAACTGGACCAGGCTGGGTATTCTGCGATGAGTGTCTCACCTCCTGACTCCCCAAAGACTTTTCATCATCTACAAGCCACAAGTCAGGAGTGTGATGGAATACTCTCCACTTGCCTGGATGAATGCAGCACCAACAACACTCAAGAAGCTCGACACCATCCAGGACAAAACAGCCTGCTTGATTGGCACCCCATCCACCACATTCAATCCCTCCACCACCGGCGCACCGTGGCTGCAGTGTGTACCATCTACAAGATGCACAACAGCAGCTCGCCAAGGCTTCTTCGGCAGCACCTCCCAAACCCGCGACCTCTACCACTTAGAAGGACAAGGGCAGCAGGCGCATGGGAACACCACCACCTCCAAGTACCCCCCCAAGTCACACACCATCCTGACTTGAAGATATATCGCTGTTCCTTCATCGTCGCTGGGTCAAAATCCTAGAACTCCCTCCCTAACAGCACTACGGGAGTACCTTCACCGCACGGACTGCAGCAGTTCAAGAATGCGGCTCACCACCACCTTCTCAAGGGCAATTAGGGAAGGGCAATAAATGCTGACCTTGCTAGTAATGCCCACATTCCAGGAACGAATAAAACAAATCCTTGGTTCCCTGGATCCCCTAATCCAGCACAGTGTGTGTAAGTGGTCTGACTGGGTCCAGTAGCTTCAGCAGCTCAAACCAGTTAGTAAATATAATCTTCTTGGCCCTAGAGATCTGCCGAGTTAATCTTCATGCCTACAATGCAGCAACAGGTAAATTCAATTTACGCAGCCTATGAATCTCTAACTCTTCTTCTGGGCTACGCTTTACAATGCTTACAATTTTCTGTAGTTGGACTCATTACCACACATGTGCACAGAGCTTAGCAAAAGTTAAGACTAATTTTCTCCGAACTCATTGTTTTAAATCTCACTCTTCATCTGATTTTTGTCTCTTCTAAGCAGGATCTTATGGCCTCACTGGATCAACCGACCTTTCTTCCTTCCCTGCTAATTCAGGGTTTCCTTGTTCCCCTTTACTTCGTGGATGCCTGGAGCTGTCTAAATTCTCTGGTATGAGAGCTTCCTTCCTTGATCTTTTGTTCCTCATCTTCAATTTCCTGTGGGGTAATTTCAGGACCTGGCTCCAGAAATATGCTCTTTGTCTCCTGTTTAGTGAGTGTGCTGCTAATATGTGTTAAGTATACAAGCATCCTGTCGTGGTACTCAATAGATTTGTAGTTCTCCAATTTGGTTGTATGCTGTGTTAGTACCTGAAACCTATATCTCAAAGTTTTTGCTGCCTCAAATACAGTACAGTATATTTATATAAGTTGTGCTCCTACCTGGTCCCAAAGAGCCGATGAGCTTAGGTCTTTTTACTGTTTTCCTTTTAATGCTGAATTTCATAAGACTTTGTAGTTGTAGAGGGAGAAAGTGAAAATCGTGGCTGGATAAGTAAAAGGAAGGGTTTTAAAAAGATTTTTTATCCTCACAGTTGTGAGGTATTCCCTGAATATGGTACTGCCAGATTTTCCACTGGGATGTAATTCTATGAGTGGTTGGCCATTTTGTACAGCAAAAAACACTGCTCAAAATATAGCTTGCTCTTCAACGAATTCTGGTGAATTTGTAAAGTGTGACTTGCTTCTTCTGAATCTGTGATGGTTGTTACTAATTCTGCTCCTTTTATGCTATTATAATAGCATCCTGTAAAATGTTTACAAGCCCTTTCCCTACTAACATGTCACTCCTTTTGTAAATATTTGGATAGCATTTGCTATCCTTCAATCCTGAGGTACAGTTGTATATATTAATGTTCCATAAATGGAAACATATTAACCAGAATGGGAAATGCTGGAAACACTCAGCCGGTCAGGCAGCATCTGTGGACAGAGGTATGCAGGGTTAACGTTTCAGGTGGGTGACCTGTTGTCAGAGCCTGTTAAGCCTATCTTCCTCTCGCCGCAGATGCTGCCTGACCTTTCCACAATTTTCTGTTCTGATTTCAGATTTCCAGCATCTGAAGTATTTTGCTTTTTGTTAACCAGATTTTGGACTATTTCTTCTTTCATTTCTTTGACATATCTAGATGTATGCCATTTAATCCAGGTCCCCTGTATATAGTTAGGTAATGTGTGGATGTCTATATGCATTGTAGGATTCTGAGCTGAAATAACTGCGTCTGCAATTTCTTTATACTCTTCATTTATGTAGACTGATGCGAAAGTTCTGTTAACACCTCATTTCTGTCCATCATCTTCTTCAAAGGATCTACCTGGTTCTTTGATCTTTTACCTCCTATCTACTGCATATACAGATAAATACAAAGTTAAAACAAACCAGTGTCTGTTTTCTATTGCTAGCTGTAATCTGCTTTTCTATTGCCTTTTTACCTCTTCTAATAATTGTTTTAGTAATCCTCGACTGGCTTTTGTGCATTTATAGGTCTGTTTCCTTTCAAATATTTCTGCTTAACCTTTTTAGATTATTTTGACCTACTTATGTGACTATAGTTGGTTAGACAAGTGATCTATACCGCAACCCAAGAGAAAATTAATGAATCTGAAAGCTGCTCTCTGGGGGGTGGACGAGGGGGTGGGGTGGAATGTACTGGGAATAATGTCTGTCTGAGAATAAACTGTATATCACTTGGACAATGTGTAACAGTTGGAAAGTCTGGTACTGGTAAATAGTATTTAAATCTTGCAGATCAAAATTAGTTAGGATGTTATAACAGGAGAATTAAAATACTAGAGGGATGAATATTGATGGGCTGAATAAACCTTTATCATTCTTGGCTTTTCTTATGTTCTTATTAAATGGACTTTTACTCACAGCACACTTAAGAACATAAAAGAAATAGGAGCAGGAGTAGGCCATTTGGCCCATCGAGTCTGCTCCGCCATTCAATAAGATCATGGCTGATCTTCTACCTCAACTCTAGTGCTAGTGAGTATAGGAATGGGAAGATAGAACAGATGAATGCGTGGCTAAAGGGATGGTGCAGGAGGGAGGGCTTTAGTTTCCTGGATCACTGGGTCTGCTTCTGGGAAAGGTGGGACTTGTACAAGTCGGACGGTTTACACCTGAACCAGAGGGGAACCAATATCCTTGCGGGGAGGTTTGCTAGCACTGCTGGGGGGGGTTTAAACTAACTTGGCAGGGGGATGGGGTACAGAGTGGAGCTATAGCAGGGGGTGATTTACAGCCAAATACAGAGAAAAAAACAAGGCACAGCAAATATGTGAAGGCAAAAGGGAATATGGCAGGGCTGGAAGGCATTTATTTTAATGCAAGGAATCTTGCAAATAAGGTGGATGAACTGAAGTTGTTGTTGAACACATGGGAGTACGATATTGTTGCTATCACGGAGACATGGTTGAGGGAGGGTCAGGACTGGCAGCTCAATATTCCGGGGTATAGAATCTTCAGGCGAGACAGAGGGGGGTGTAAAAGGGGAGGGGGTGTTGCAATATTAATTAAGGAGTCAATTACTGCTGTAAGGAGGGATGATATATTAGCGAGTTCCTCTAATGAGGCCATATGGGTAGAACTTAAAAACAAAAAGGGGGCAAGCACTTTGCTGGGAGTGTACTATAGGCCCCCAAACAGTCAGGGGGAGATAGAGGAACAGATATGTAGGCAAATCTCAGAAAAGTGCGAAAATAATAGGGTAATAATAGTGGGGGATTTCAACTTCCCCAATATTAATTGGGATAGTCAGAGTGTGAAAGGTTTAGAGGGTGCAGAATTCTTAAAGTGCATCCAGGAGAGCTTTTTGAGCCAACATGTAGAAAGTCCTACAAGAGAGGGGGCGATACTGGACCTAATTCTGGGGAATGTAGCCGGGCAAGTGGTGGAAGTGTCAGTAGGAGAGCATTTTGGCGACAGTGACCATAATTCGGTGAGATTTAAGGTGGTCATGGAAAAAGACAAAGACGGCCCGGAAATAAGGGTTCTAAATTGGGGGAAGGCCGATTTTAATATGATAAGGCAGGATCTGGCTAAAGTGGACTGGGAGCAGCTACTTATAGGAAAATCCACATCAAGACAGTGGGAGACTTTCAGAAGGGAAATAGAGAGAGTACAACGCCAACATGTTCCTGTGACGGTCAAGGGTGGGACCAACAAGCAAAGGGAACCTTGGATGACAAGGGATATACAAAAATGCATTAGAAATAAAAGGGGGGCTTTTGGCAGTTACAAAAGACTAAAGACGGAAGAAGCCCTAGAGGAGTATAAAAAGTGCAGGGGCATACTTAAAAAAGAAATTAGGAGGGCGAGGAGGGGCCATGAAATAACACTGGCGAGCAAAATAAAGGAAAATCCTAAGATGTTTTATAAGTATATTAAGGGCAAGAGGATAACCAGGGAAAGGGTAGGGCCCATTAGGGACCAAAGTGGCAATCTGTGTGTAGAGCCAGATGATGTAGGCGGGGTTTTAAATGAATTTTTTGCATCTGTGTTCACTATGGAGAGAGACGATGCAGACATAGAAATCGGGCAAGGGGACTGTGACATACTTGAACATATTAGCATCGAGAGGGAGGAGGTGCTAGCGGTTTTAGCAGGCCAAAAAGTGGATAAATCCCCAGGCCCGGACGAGATGTATCCCAGGCTGCTGTGGGAGGCAAAGGAGGAGATTGCAGGGGCTCTGACACAAATTTTCAGAACCTCTCTGGCCACAGGGGATGTACCAGAGGACTGGAGAACAGCTAATATACTACCATTATACAAGAAGGGTAGCAGGGATAAACCAGCGAATTATAGGCCAGTGAGCCTAACATCTGTGGTAGGGAAATTATTGGAAAAAATTCTGAGGGACAAAATTAGTCTCCACTTGGAGAGGCAAGGATTAATCGGGGATAGTCAGCATGGCTTTGTCAAGGGTAAATCATGTCTGACAAATCTGATTGAATTTTTCGATGGGGTGACTAGGGGGGTGGATGAGGGAAATGCTGTGGATGTGGTTTACACGGACTTCAGTAAAGCTTTTGACAAAGTCCCGCATAGGAGACTGGTCAAGAAGGTAAGAGCCCATGGGATCCAGGGTGCCTTGGCGCGTTGGATCCTAAACTGGCTGAGTGGCAGGAGGCAGAGGGTGATGGTCGAAGGATGCTTTTGTGACTGGAAGCCTGTGTCCAGTGGGGTACCTCAGGGATCGGTGCTGGGTCCCTTGTTGTTTGTGATCTACATAAATGATTTGGATGAGAATGTAAAAGGTATGATCAGTAAGTTCGCAGATGACACGAAAATTGGTGGGGTGGTAAATTGCGAGGAGGAAAGCCTTAGGCTACAGGACGATATAAACGGGTTGGTCAGATGGGCGGAAAAGTGGCAAATGGAATTTAATCCTGAAAAGTGCGAGGTGATGCATTTTGGACGGACAAATAAGGCAAGGGAATACACAATGAGTGGTAGGACCCTAGGAAGTACAGAGGGTCAGAGGGACCTTGGTGTACATGTACATAGATCTCTGAAGGCAGCGGAACAGGTAGATAAGGTGGTTAAAAAGGCATATGGGATACTTGCCTTCATTAGCCGAGGCATAGAATATAAGAGCAGGGAGGTTATGATGGAGCTGTACAAAACGCTGGTGAGGCCACAGCTGGAGTACTGTGTGCAGTTCTGGTTGCCTCACTATAGGAAGGATGTGATTGCTTTGGAGAGGGTGCAGAGAAGATTCACCAGGATGTTACCTGGGATGGAGCGCCTCAGCTATGAAGAAAGACTAAACAGGCTGGGGTTGTTTTCCTTGGAGCAGAGAAGGCTGAGGGGGGACCTGATTGAGGTGTACAAAATGATGAGGGGCATAGATAGGGTAGATAAAGAGGAGCTTTTCCCCTTAGTAGGGGGGTCAATAACAAGGGGGCATAGATTCAGGGTAAGGGGCAGGAGATTTAGAGGGGATTTGAGGAGGAGCTTTTTCACCCAGAGGGTGGTTGGAATCTGGAACTCACTGCCTGAAAGGGTGGTAGAGGCAGGAACCCTCACAACATTCAAGAAGCATTTGGATGAGCACTTGAAATGCCATTGCATACAAGGCTATGGACCAAATGCTGGAAAATGGGATTAGACTGGACAGGGATGGATGGGCGGCGCAGACACGATGGGCCGAAGGGCCTCTTTCTGTGCTGTAAAACTCTATGACTCTAACTCCACCTTTCCGCACTATCCCCATATCCATTGATTCCCTTAATATCCAAAAATCTATCAATATCTGTCTTGAATATACTCAATGACTGAGCATCCACAGCCCTCTGGGGTAGAGAATTCCAAAGATTCACAACCATTTGAGTAAAGAAATTTCTCCTCATCTCAGTCTTAAGTGGCCAACCCCTTATTCTGAGACAGTAATCCCTAGTTCCAGACTCCCCAGTCAGTGGAAACATCCTCCCTGCACCTACCCTGTCAAGCCCTGTAAGAATTTTATATGTTTCAATGAGATCACATTTTATTCCTTTAAATTCTAGGGAATATAGGCCTAGTATCCTCAATCTCTCCTCAGAGGACAATCCCCCATCCCAGGAATCAGTCTGGTGAACCTTTGTTGCCCTCCCTCTAAGGCAAGTATATCCTTCCTTAGGTAAGGAGGCCAAGACTGTACACAATACTCCAGGTGTGGTCTCACCAGGGCCCTATATAATTGCAGTATGACTTCTTTACTCTTATACTCCAATCCTTTTGTAATAAAGGCTAACATACCATTTGCTTTCCTAATTGCTTGCTGTACCTGCATGTTAGTGTACAAGGACACCCAGGTCCCACTACCAACATTTCCCAATCTCTTACCATTTAAAAAATATTCTGCTTTTCTATTTTTCCTACAAGAGTAGATAACTTCACATTTCTCCACATTATAGTCCATTTGCCATGTTCTTACCCACTCACTTAACCTGTCTATATCCCCTTGCAGCCTCTTTGCATCCTCCTCACAACTTACTTTCCCACCTAGCTTTGTATCGTCAGCAAACTTGGATATATTACACTCAGTCCCCTCATCTAAGTCATTGATATAGATTGTAAATAGCTGAGGCCAAGCACTGATTGTTGCAGTACCCCACTGTGGTAAACCACTTTTATCGTTCACTACCGTTACACTATGGTTATCACTGTTATATCGTTACACTATGGTTATCACTGTTTACACTGTTGTATCACTACACGAGGTCGCCTCTTGCCACGCTGTTATACCTGGGCTGACCACTGCTGACTCCGCCCATAGCTCCGCCTACTTGCCCAGGTATAAAGGTGGTCGACTGGCTGGTATTCCTCCTTGTTGGATCCGATCACCCACGAGGGTGGGCTCTGTTATTTAGCCAATAAAAACCTATAGTTACTTTCTTAACTCGTCGCTTTTCATTGGATGAATTGATAGGTATATCAATTTTATTGGCTAAATTTTAAAAATGTCTAACGAACCGTCAGACCAGTCAGACGCCAAGCTACAACAGCCACAGCAGCCGGCCTGGCTGCGAGCCCTCCGACCGCTGTACCTGGATCTAAACCCACAGGCAGCAAACTCAGCCCTCGACTTCAAACACTGGCTGAGCTGTTTCGAATCCTACCTGGGAGAATCCGGCGTGCCTCAGAGATCCAAACTAAGAGTGCTGACCGCCCAAGTGAGCCCTAAAGTATTCACACTCATACAGGACCTTACTACATACGAGGCCGCCATCAACCTGCTGAAACAGCAGTACCGGAGCCCGGTAAATTCTATGTATGCCAGACACCTCCTAAGATCCCGCCCGCAACAGCCAGGAGAGTCTGTAGATGAATTTTTACGGGCGCTACAAACACTCGGCAGGGACTGTGACTTTAAAGCGGTAACGGCTGCAGAAAATACTGAAGAGAATATCCGCGATGCCTTCGTGAAAGGCCTTCGGTCCGACTACTCACGGCAAAGACTGCTCGAATCAAAGGACCTCGACCTGAACACAGCTGCAGCCCGCCGGACTCAAATCTAAACAAGGGGTGAATGCGGTAAACCACTTTTATCGTTCACTACCGTTACACTATGGTTATCACTGTTATATCGTTACACTATGGTTATCACTGTTTACACTGTTGTATCACTACACGAGGTCGCCTCTTGCCACGCTGTTATACCTGGGCTGACCACTGCTGACTCCGCCCATAGCTCCGCCTACTTGCCCAGGTATAAAGGTGGTCGACTGGCTGGTATTCCTCCTTGTTGGATCCGATCACCCACGAGGGTGGGCTCTGTTATTTAGCCAATAAAAACCTATAGTTACTTTCTTAACTCGTCGCTTTTCATTGGATGAATTGATAGGTATATCACCCACTAGTTGCAGTCTGCTCTCATTTCCTTAACCAACTGTAGTCAAATAAGTAGGTCAAAATAATCTAAAATTGTTCAAGCAGAAATATTTGAAAGGAAACAAAACATATTATAGACTTGTTTTTAACTTAACCCGAATTTTTCTTCTTCTATGATAGTGCCCCTCAGGTGCAAAGCCCTGACTCGCTTATGCTTACACCAATCACCACTGGTCCTTTTCCCATAGTGGGCAACAATCAAACCTTTAATTTGATTACTGGAAGGAATTAAAACTCTCCAAGCACTTTGCCAGATTTGGAATCTCAAGGCACCTCCTCAGATGCCAACTGCCAGGCCAGGACTTTGTCCATAGCTAGGCCCAAATGAATTTCTCTGCACTGAGAACAACATCCTTGACCTCACCTGCACATCAATTCTTACTGTTGCTGCTAATGTAATCACTATTGCACCCAATACACTTGTACATATATAAGAACATAAGAATTAGGAGCAGGTGTAGGCCATATGGCCCCTCCAGCCTGCTCTGCCATTCAATAAGATCATAGCTATCGACAAAGTCCAGCCTGGCAGTTGGTATCTGAGAAGGTGTCTCACCAGCACCTTTGATGCCCTAGTCCCTATTAAAACCATTACTCTCTCTCACCCTGGCCATTCCCCCTGGTGCGGCCCTCATCTTCGCTCCCTTAAGTCCAAGGGATGCAGACTTGAATGGATATGTCAGACAACTGGTTTAGCCATTCACTGCCAGGTCTGGCTGGACCACATAAAGCATTATCGGATCCTGCGCTCGTCTGCCAAAACTGCTCACTATTACAAGATCATTCTGGACTGCAAAGGCAACCCCCGGTTTCTTTTATCTACTGCAAACCGTCTTCTTAAACCCCACTCCCCTGTCTCCTCCACCATCACCTCCAACAACAAGTGCGAGAAGCTCATGGACTTCCTTGTCTCTAAGATTGAGACCATCCATTCAGCTGCCTCTGCCACATCTCTTCCTTTCCCTAGCCCACTGGGCCAAATTTCCTCTAAGGTTGCCCCCTGTCCTAGCCCTGAACACGCATCTTTCTCCAGTTTCTCTCCGATCTCCCTCATGACCTCGCCGTGGTTATCTTGTCCAATGAACACACTTCCCGCTCCCTCAACCCTATTTCCACTAAACTGCTGACCACTCAACTTCCATTTCTGGCTCCCATGTTAGCTGACATTGTTAACGGTTCTCTCTTCTCATGTACTGTCCCCCTCCCCTTCAAATCTGCTGTCATCACCCCTCTCCTCAAAATACCCACACTTGACCTCTCTGTCCTGGCAAAGTACTGCCCTATCTCCAACCTCTCTTTCCTCTCCAAAATCCTTGAACATGTTGATGCCTCCCAAATCTGTGCCCATCTTTCCTGGAACTCCATGCCTGAATCCCTCTAATCAGGTTTCCGCCCTTGACACAGTACCGAAACGGCACTCATCAAAGTCACAAATGACATCCTATGTGACTGTGACAAAGGTAAACTATCCCTCCTCATCCTTCTTGACTTAGCTGCAGCCTTTGACACGGTTGACCACTCTATCCTTCTCCAATGCATCTCCACCGTCATCCACCAGGTTCCATTCATATCTATCTAATCATAGCCAGAGAATCACCTGCAATGGCTTCTCTTCCTGCTCCAGCACCATTGCCTGTGGTGTCCCCCAAGAATCTATCCTTGGCCCTCTCCTATTTCTTATCTACATGCTGGCCCTTGGAGACATCATTTAAAAACACAGCGTCAGTTTCCACATGTATGCTGATGACACCCAGCTCTATCTCACCACCGCCTCTCTCGACCCATCCACTGTCTCTAAATTGTCAGATCCAATACTGGATGAGCAGAAATTGCCTCCAATTAAATATCGGGAAGACCGAAACCATTGTCTTCGGTCCCTGCCACAAACTCTGTTCCCTAGCCATCGATTGCATCCCTCTCCTGAGCATCTGTCTGAGGCTGAACCAGATTGTTTGCAACCTTGGTGTCAAATTTGATCCTGAAATGAGCACATATCCACGCCCTAACTAAGAGCGCCTTGTTCCACCTCCGTAATATCATCATTCTCCGCCCCTCCTCAGCTCATCTGCTACTGAAACCCTCATCCATGCCTTTGTTACCTCTAGACTTGATTATTCCAATGCACTCCTGACTGGTCTCCCACGTTCTACCCTATGTAAACTTGAGGACGGGAATTTTCATTCGTCCATGCATGCGGGATTGGAGGTGGGTCGGGATTAAAAGTGGAAATAAATCGGAGCGGGTCGGGAACCCACCATCATCCTGCCTCCTCGCTCCTTTAACTTGGGTGCGTTTGCCAGCGCAGCAGCGACTGAACGGGAGAGGCGGGCGACCTAACTTAGATCATTATCAGCTTGTTGTCAGACCCTTAACCATCTTTTTAACCATACCATTTGAATTTCGCTGCATGATCACAGAAATCACGCAGCTCGGGAACTACATCTGTCAAGCTGAGGCAGAAATTCAGTGGCCATTGATCAAAGTCATTACTGCAGAGCATGGAAAGCACAATAAATACTGCCACCTGCCACCTGCTTACTTTCCTAAGGGAAATGCTGTTGCCGAGTGCATTTTCAGCACTGATTTAAGTCTCTAGAGTTTGCAAGTTTTTTCTGCAAATTTGGAAACCACTGTCACCTCAGTGCTACTCACTATCACACCATTGACAGATTGCTTCTCTGATCTCTACTTGACCTGCCATCTCAGCACCACCTCTCTCGACCCATCCGCTGTCTCTAAATTGTCAGATTCAGTTCTGGATGAGCAGAAATTTCCTCCAATTAAATATTGGGAAGACTGAAACCATAGTCTTCGGTCCCCGCCACAAACTCCATTCCCTAGCCATCGATTGCATCCCTCTCCCTAGCATCTGTCTGAGGCTGAACCAGACTGTTCGCAACCTTGGTGTCAAATTTAACCCTGAAATGAGCACATATCCACGTGTAACTAAGACCGCCTAGTTCCACCTCCGTAATATCATCCATTGCTGCCCCTGCCTCAGTTCATCTGCTGGTGAAACCCTCATCCATGCCTTTGTTACCTCTAGGTAACAAAGAAGATGCTGTTTATACTGTCTCACCTTGGTCCTCAGAATCAGACCACGATGAGACCCACACCAGCAGCAGCAGGCACATCAGCAGCAGCAACAACACCACCACCAACCTTCTCATCAATGACCTGATGCTGCACAGGACAGAGGGCATCAGCGCAGGGCTGCACCGCACCGGAGGCGATACCCCCCAACACAGGGTATACAGGCAGAAGATGAGCTTCCTCAACATGACTGAGCAGCAGTGCCAGAGGAGGCTCAGGCTATCACACGAAGTCATCGCAGACATATGCAGCTTGCTGGAGCAAGACCTGCAGCCCAGAAGACCTGGTGGACACACCTTACCAGTAGCTGTCAAAGTCACCAACTTCTTCACCTCAGGCTCCTTCCAGGGATCTGCAGCAGATATTTGCGGCATCTCGCATTCGGCCGCCCACAGATGCATCGAACAGGTAACCGATGCCCTGTTTGACAAGTCAGCCAATTATATCAACTTTGCCACTGATTAAGCCAGTGTTACCGAGCGGGCACTGGGCTTTGCCGCTCTGGGTGACTTCCCACAGGTGCAGGGCGTCATCGACTGCACACATCTGGCCATCAGGGTACCCCATCATCACCCAGGAGTGTTTGTGAACTGCAAGGGCTTCCACTCCCTCAATGTGCAGCTGGTCTGCAACCATAGGAAGATCATCATGCTTGTGTGCGCCAAATTCCCTGTCAGCTGTCATGACTCTTTCGTCCTGCACCAGTCCACCCTCGCTCAGCTCTTCACACCGCTAAACACACTTACCAGCTGGCTGCTTGGAGATAAGGGCTATCCACTGAAGACATGGTTCATAACACCTTTGAGGAGGCCAAGTACTGAAGCTGAGGAGAGATATAATGAAAGCTACATGTCCACCAGATGTGTCATAGAGCAAACAATAGGCATGCTGAAGATGTGCTTCAGATGCCTTGACAGGTCTGAAGCAGCCCTTCAGTACGCACCAGCCAGGGTCTCCAGAATCGTCATCATCTGCTGCGTGCTGCACAACATAGCACAGCAGCGAGGATTACTACTGTTTGAGGAGCAAGGCTCTGAGCGCACAGCCTCTTCAGAAGAGGAGGAGGAGCATCAGCTGGAAGACAAGAAGGAGGAACAGGAGGAACCTGAGGTCCAGATGCCACCAGCACCCGAGCACATTACTTAACTTCATGCATCACACCCATATGGCTGCCACATGCTGAGCCAGGTTCACCCCCCCTCCCCCCCCATCCCCAGAGCAACACCATAAAGCATCCCTACAATGACCAAGCCATTGCTTTCACACTAACCCCCATTGGTAACATTATGTCTCACCATTCACTCCAACTCATGAAGCCACTTCCAAAGTAGCTGACAAAATTGGGCATGACTGGAAAGTGGTGAAAATAAAGTTTTATATGTGATTTAAGTGTAACGGAACTGTCATGAATCTTAACATTCATGTAGAAATGACTCATGAGATAACACTGGGCGGCCAGCTGGTGGCGCTGTCCAAGGAAAGTATAAATGCTCGGGCGTGGGCCCAGCTTGCTCAGGACATTTTTGTAACCAGGAACTAGTGATGTAATTAGAAACTCATGGTTGTGAAACAGTTGATTAAAGCCTTGTTTTATACTCAAACCAAGTGCTTAGTAGTTTTCTTACGTCAGGAACCTTAACAGAAACAGTTCTTTAAACACTCATGTGCTTACCCTTGTGCATCTACTTCTGTGTCATCTTTCTCTTATGTGGGCTTTTAAGAGGTGCAACCCCTGTGGCTTCAGCAGAGGTATAGGCAGCTGCTCACTTCCCTGCTGTGACTGCATAGACACTTTTGGCGGACATCTTCTGGGTTTTGGAACCCCCAATGACCCCGCCAAAATCTGCTCCTTCTGCGAATGTGCAGGGGCAGGCTCGGCCATCATGATCCGAGGAGGCATGTGGGGCTCTGACTGAGGGGAAGCAATGGGATAAAAGTGTGAGTGCTTTGAGAGGAGCCTCCACTTCCATGTCCCCTCTTACCATCATCCCTCTCATGGACCACCTGCACTTCCCTGCTAGCAAGGAGCTGGAGAGCACCTTGCTGCACAGCAGTGGGGCCGCGAGGACCCAAGTCTATGTCGACATCCCTCCTAGAGAGGAGGTCTATGAGCCTCTGCCATCTATTCTCCATTTATAGCATGTGCTCATGTGAGTGGCGCATTAGCTGCTCCATGCAGGTGGCCATCCTTTCCATGGAAGAGCCTACAGTCACCATCTCCTGCGACATGGTGGTGTTCATGTTGGAGATGGACTCCTCCATTCTCTGCACATTTGCAGACATCACAGTCGCAAAACCTGTCAGAACTTCTTGCACTTCTTGCTGCACCTCCAGGACCGCCCTCTTTCTGGATGGCTCCGAGGCTCAGCGTCTGCATGCAGCTGAGCAGAGCTGGAAGTATCCTGCATCATCCGTTGAGGAGCCTCCACTGCTGTCCCTGTCTCCACCATCTGTTCTTGCTCACTTGTGACTTGTGAGACACCAGGTGAAAACACTACTCTATCTCGCATAGGACCCACCGAGGTGTGCATATCTGCGCTGGTGCTGGGTGCGCTTATGTCTAGTGACAGTGTGCCCTCAGAGGCTGCAGGCTGCTCTGAGAAGTCATCTTCCTCTTCCCCCTGGACAGTGGCAGGGGTGGGGGGTGGCTCTTGATGGACCTGTGGGAAAGTAAAGAGATGATTTAGAAATGTCACAATAGTGGGTACAGATACCATTCTGCACTTGATGAACATTCACTGGCTGCTGACATCAGTCCCCATATGAGTGACTGCTGTATGCCATGTGGCTGTATGAGATGTCACCAGGTTGCTGAGATGTCCCCCTCTACCCTTCTCCCAACGCCAGCTGCTCTGTAACTCCTGAGGCATCCAGGGCGTCCTCCTCTGCTGGAGTCAATGTGGCCAATGATGGAGGGCAACCTCCGGTTCTCTCCCTCTCCCTCTTATTTTGGGCTCTCTTCTCCTGCAAGGAGGGGAAGAAGAGAAGTTTGAGTGAGAGTGATGGAACGAGTGTAAGGAGTGGATGGGTTACATCTGTAGAGGTGACAATAAGGGAGTGTGGTGCCAATGCCAAATGGCCTCCTTCTGTGGAGTTACTTGCTATGATTGCATTAGGATGAGGGTGAGTGTGAGGGGTGGTTAGTCAGATGGGGATGTGATAATTTAGATAGAGAGACAGGGATGGGTGGACATGCAAGGTATGTTGGTAGGAGTAAGGATGTGCAGGAGTAGGGTTGGGAAGGCAGAGTGATGGGGATGTGATGAGAGGTACAGCAGGATGAAGTTGAGTGTGGCTTTGCACTCACCTTTCCTGATCTAATGAGATCATTGAAGTGTTTCCAGCACTGCACCTAGGTCCTCCTCACAACATCCCTGCTGTTGATCCCCTCTGCTATCTTCAGCCAGGCTTTTTTTGTCTCCTGGGGAGGTCTCTTGCACCCATCAGAAGGGAAGAGGTCCTCCCTGCTTGCTCTCACTTCCTCTACAAGCATATGCAGGGAGTCAGCTGAGAACCTGGTTGCAGCCCTCTGCCTCTGTGCAGTCATGTGTGCAAGGCTGAGCAAGACCCAAAAGCTAAAATGTATAGCCTGCACACTCCTGAATGAACCTTCAAATGCAATGTGGCCAAGGCTCCTTTAAATATCCTGACTGGAAATGAGTCATTGATGATGTCATCAGACCCACACCATTTAATAGGGCTGGGAAATGCGCCATTAAGGGAAAGTCATTCTGAGGAGTGCGATGAAAAGAACAACAGGGTCCTGACCCATCACAACAACCGCCCAGACCCAACCCGCCCAGATAAAGAAAATTCCAGCCGAGGTCATCCAAAACTCGGCTGCCCATGCCCTAACTCGCACCAAGTCCCGTTCACCCATCACCCCTGTACTCGCTGACTTACATTGGTTCCCAGTTAAGCAATGCCTCGATTTTAAAATTCTCATCCTTGTTTTCAAATCCCTCCATGGCCTCGCCCCTCCCTATCTCTGTAACCTCCTCTAGCCCCCCAGCCCCTCTAATTCTGTCCTCTTGAGCATCCCTGATTTTAATCGCTCAACTATTGGTGGCCATGCCTTCAGCTGCTTGGCCCTAAGCTCTGGAATTCCCTCCCTAAACCTCTCCGCCTCTCTACCTCTCTTTCCTCCTTTGAGATGCTCCTTAAAACCTACCTCTTTAATCTGCCCTAATTTCTCCTTATGTGGCTCGGTGTCAAATTTTGTTTTATAATGCGTGTGAAGTGCCTTGGGATGTTTTACTACGTTAAAGGCACTATATAAAAACAAGTTGTTGTTATTGTTGTTATGACTGATCTTTGACCTCAACTCCACTTTCCCACCCAATCTCCATATCCCTTGATTCCCCTAGAGTCCAAAAATCTATCTATCTCAGCCTTGAATATAATAATTGATGCCTCAGACCTGAGTTCATCTGCCCCTTCTACCTCACTTGTCCCCTTCTCCGCCACGTCTTCCCATTCTCTCTCTCTGCCTTGCTTACCCACTCACCCCACACCAGCCCTAACTGGGGTAAATATCTCTAACTTGCTCTCCACCCATTCTCCTCTTCTTGACCCCTGTCTAACATCTCAGTGAGTCTCCTTTTGCCCACCTCCAGCACCCTTTTCCCTCTGCATCATCGTATAAAGTGTCCACTCTCACAAAAAAGGCCCACCCCTTCTATAACCTCAACCTGTCTCGCCTTGACTGAACCTGGCTCACATACAATGATTCCTTCCTCCTCACTGAGACCCCTGCTGCATTTTACACTGCTCCATCTTCTCTGCCCAATCCTCCAGTATGGTTCTCATCTCCAGATCTGACCTTTGCCTATCACCAGACTCTTGCAGCTCCTTCTCCACCTTCAAATACCTCATCCTCTACCAATCCTCTCCTCTTCTCTTTAAGATTCTTCTTATCTACTGTAATCCCATATCCCAGGAATCTTCATGCTGCGGTCCTTCTGCCCCTTTACTGAGCAATTCCTAACACTCAATAATTGTCAGTCTCCAACTGAATCACCTTCCCCAATATACGTTGACTTCCTTCACCTTCATGCATCAATCGACCTCATTCTCCACACTCACACAATGCTCAATGCACCACATCCCCATCACTCACCTACCAACAATCTCTACCAAACATGACTCACACCTCACATTCATAGCTTCACCCCACCCATACACACTTACCACTGTTGCAAGCCTCACACCCACATCTCACAGCTTGACCACACTGTCAGTTATTCGACCATGACAGCCACATCACCCAAACACATTTCACCACACCCACTGACACACTTCCCTTTGTCTTGCAGGAAAAAGTGGCACACAACCTCTTGCTTACACTTCCACAACCCCCTCCACACCACCCACCCACCCCACCCCACCTCACCACGACCCTACCCTTGTGCCTTTCTCATTTCAGACACTCAAGAAATCCAGCCTGCCCAACCAGTGGTTGAACAAGAAGGAGAGGAAAGTGAAGAAGAAGAAGAAACACCCTCACTCAATTTCACACTCCCAGCCACCAGCTGAGATACTGACGCTCTGTGTACTTTAGAGGATAGGTTAGACACGGGATCTGCTCGTGCTGAGACACAGGGCATGAGTGTGCTGCAGCCAGCTCCCCGGGGGGCGAGGTCGCACACCAGTTCTACTGTACATAAGAACATAAGAACATAAGAACATAAGAAATAGGAGCAGGAGTAGGCCAATCGGCCCCTCGAGCCTGCTCCACCATTCAATAAGATCATGGCTGATCTGATCCTAACCTCAAATCTTCTATCACTCTGCATCCACCCGAACCCATGTGATCTCCCGGGAGAGGCGAAAAACCAGATAAAGACCCAATGGCCAATTTGGGAGAAACAAATCTGGGAAATTCCTCTCCGACCCATCTAGGCGATCGAAATTCTTCCAGGAGATCACTCTGTCCCTATATTTTCTACAGTACTTACCTTCTGTAAAGGCGATCTCCACCCCAGCCAGGAACAGGAATAAAACCATCTCCTGAAATCTAACAGAATTAGAACACAGTAGGAGCAGAACAAGGCTACACGGCCCCTGGGCCCGCTCCACTACCCACAGGGCCATGACCATTCCGAACCCAGACTCATGTCCAATTTCCTGCCCGCTCCCCGTAACCCTTTATTCCCTTTACTTCTAGGAAACTATCTATTTCTGTTTTAAATTTATTTAATGATGTAGCTTCCACAGCTTTCTGGGGCAGCAAATTCCACAAACCTACCACCCTCTGAGTGAAGAAGTTTCTCCTCATCTCAGTTTTGAATGAGCAGCCCCTTATTTTAAGATTATGCCCCCTAGTTCTAGTTTCACCCATCATTGGGAACATCCTCACCGCATCCACCCGATCAAGCCCCTTCACAATCTTATATGTTTCAATAAGATCGCCTCTCATTCTTCTGAACTCCAATGAGTAGAGTCCCAATCTACTCAACCTCTCCTCATATGACCACCCCCTCATCCCCGGGATTAACCGAGTGAACCTTCTTTGTACTGACTCGAGAGCAAGTATGTCTTTTCTTAAGTATGGACACCAAAACTGTATGCAGTATTCCAGGTGCGGCCTCACCAATACCTTGTACAACTGCAGCAATACCTCCCTGTTTTTATATTCCAACCCCCTAGCAATAAAAGCCAACATTCCATTGGCCTTCTTAATCACTTGTTGCACCTGCATACTAACTTTTTGAGTTTCGTGCACCAGGACCCCCAGATCCCTTTGTACTACAGTACTTTCCAGTTTCTTGCCATTAAGATAATAACTTGCTCTATGATTTTTCCTGCCAAAGTGCATAACCTCACACTTTCCAGTATTGTATTCCATCTGCCAAATCTCTGCCCACTTACTTAGCCTGTACAGAACTCGGATGAAGACTTCTTTGGGGCAGCCGACAGAAGAACGCTGATGGGTATGCACAATGAAATGCTTGGTGCATTGGCAGGCCTGCCAGAAAACCTGAGTGCAATGTCAAGGACCATGGAGAAGTCCAACACCAACCTTGCACAGGGCTTTGCGCAGAGCTTGGCGCCCATCCTTTCGAGCATGGAAGGGGTGGTCAGTTCTATTAGCACACTTACATAAGAACATAAGAACATAAGAAATAGGAGCAGGAGTAGGCCAATCAGCCCCTCGAGCCTGCTCCGCCATTCAATAAGATCATGGCTGATCTGATCCTAACCGCCAATCCACTATCACAGAACCATCTCCTGAATCTAACAGAATTAGACACACGAAATAGGAGCAGGATCAGGCTACACGGCCCCTGGGCCCGCTCCGCTACCCACAGGGCCATGACCGATCCGAACCTAGACTCATGTCCAAATTCCTGCCCGCTCCCCGTAACCTTTAATTCCCTTTACTTCTAGGAAACTGTCTATTTCTGTTTTAAATTTATGTAATGATGTAGCTTCTACAGCTTTTTGGGGCAGCATATTCCATGGACCTACCACCCTCTGAGTGAAGTAGTTCCTCCTCATCTCAGTTTTGAAAGAGCAGTCCCTTATTCTAAGACTATGCCTCAAGACTTGTGGACCCAACCATCATGCAGCATCTGATGGCTGATGTCTCAGCTTCCATTGCAGCACAAGCACCACCTGGGGAGCTGGCACTTGCGCTACCCTTTCCCCCTGCCCTAGCTGCAGCCCACTCGTGCCGGGCAATTCACTACGTGCAAATCCCGCCCCTAAGCTGCCCTCTAAACTCCGCGCAGTGCCAGTATCTGAGCTGGTGGATGCGACTGTCAGATCGAGTGATGGTGTTTCTTCTTCTGCTTCACTCTCCTCTCCCTCTTCTTCTGCAACCACTGGCTGGGCAGGTTGGATTTCTTGGGTCTCTAAAATGAGAAAGGCAAAAGGGTAGGGTTGTGGTGATGGGAGGGGGGAAAGTAAGAGGTGCATGCTTACACCATTTGCAGTTTGTAAATCAAAAGAAATTGTGGGATGAAAGGGAAGTGGGATGTGAGAAGGAGGATAACGTTTGAGGATGCCAGCATCTTGTACTCTTTCAGCCCCGCTGCTGGCTCCTGGCTCCGCCATGCCCCTCCCAAGAATGTCCATCACCGTCTCCTCCATAGGGGTAAGTTGATGCAGGTGAGCCTGTCCCCCACCAGTTGGGTTATGCACCACCTTTTCCTGCAAGAGAAGGGAAGTGTGTCAGTGAGTGTGGTGTAATGTGTTTGGGTGATGTCCCTGTCATGGTTGAATAGCTGCCAGTGAGATATGCGTGTGAGGCTTGCAGCAGTGGTAAGTGTGTGAGGGTGAGGTGAAGCTATGAATGTGAGGTGTGAGTCATGTTTGATAGAGATTGTTGGTAGGTGAGTGATGGGTGCATTGAGCATTGTGTGAGTCTAGTGGTGCAGATGATGGGATATGGTATTTGAAGATGAATTCACTGAACTTGCCCACTCGTGTGAGATCACTAACCTTCTTCCTGCACTGTGTCAACGTCCTCAGGGCTACACTGCTGCCATTCACCACAGTGGTCTATCTGCTCCCATTGTACTTTGGTCTGTTGCCTGGAGGGCCTCCTGGCCCCCCTTGTGGTAAGACAACCTCTCTCCTCCTATTGACCTCCTGCATCAAGGCCGCCAGTGCTTCATCGGAGAACCTTGGTGCACACTCTCTCCCCTGTTGTGCCATCATTACTTGATTGTGTCCACTGTCTTCCTCAGCCAGTTGAATGATCTGCTGCAGGCAGAATGCACCTCCCCTTTAAGAGGTGCGGATTGCCTTTATGTAGTGCAGGCTAGCTTTAATTGGTGCTAGCCTCACACAAACTTGGGCCCCTTGCTAAGAGTTCAGCCACTCAGCAGCGCGTTCAGCGCTGGGATAAACGCCACAATCATGGAAATGAGCAGGCAGCACAAAGTTTGCGTGCTGCCAGCAGTCCTCCGAACGGGCACGGGTTGTTAGCGCATCATGATCCCCGCGCTAGTTTTCAGGGACAAATTAAATCCTAGGCCACAGATCCTAAAAGGCAGTGGATGCTAGAACAATTGGAGCTTTCAAGACGGGATCGATAGATTTTTGTTAGGTAAGGTATCATGGGATATGGAGCTTAGGCGGGTAAATGGAGTTGAGGTACAGATCAGCCATGTTATAATTGCTCCTGTTCTTTTGTTCCTATGTTCTTAGAAACCATTAATTCATCTTAAGACTTTTCTGGCTCACACTTGTGTGCAACCAATGGTTAGAGAAAGTAGCATCTAATTGATTGCTTCTAACAACTTGCAATGCTGTTCTTCAAATAATCTAAATTGTTCATATTGATCCCAGTGAATAGAGCTGATTATTCTTCTGAAATGCTAACAAACTGACACATGGGCTAAAATGTTGACTGTCTCTTTTTAATCTAATAATTGGCATATACTCCTTGATCTCATCATCAGACGTGGTCTTGAGATCTCTAAGGTCTCTATCACCAACAAACCTCTCTTCATTTGCTTGCTCCTACACTGACCCTCCACTTGCTCCAATCCCTCCACTTTCAACTTCTGCCTCTGGAATGAACTTCCAGGTAAAATAGTGACAATTGTTACCAAGCCCTTTTTGCTAAAAATTGATTGCTTTCAGGACAAAGCAAAAAAATCTGTGTTAAGGGGTTTCTACTTGCTTTGCAATCAACATGTATTTGCACGTAAATAAATGCAATGGGGGAGAAATTCAGTATCGCCCTGTTTGGGTCGTAATTATCGGCCGGGCGCAAAGTTTAGCACCTAGCACTAAATGTCGCCTCCATCTACAAACTTGGCTTCTATCACCCCTGGAGGCGATTGGAGCACTAAATCAGGCGCTACACACCTCTCTTAAGGCGCTAACGCCAAGGAGCGAGGCGCTAGCGAAGCTCATGTAATGTCAGTCAGCAATGGAACACAGATACAATGGCACTGGCCAGTTCTTAAAGGGGAGGGTCGATCTTGCTCTCCATCCACATCCTGCTCATTGCAGCCTTGAATCTCGGCCTGGAGAGACCTGTACATCAAATCTGCTGGAAAGAACAATGGAGAGACCCAGGGAAAGAGCTCAGACTGCAGCCCCCATAGATGCTTCTAAATCGATGCAAGGAAGGTCAAATCAAAATGAACCTGCAAAGTGCTGCTCAGTACCCAAAACTCCTTCACACAGTGTTGAATCACTCCAGAATTCTCTCTCTCTCTGAATGCGTGGTGCAAAAATGTCGCTGACAAAAAGAGGTAGGAAGTGGTCGCCTTTAAATAGCGCTCCCCCAGACCCTTCCAAACTGCAAAACGCTCCCCTCAACCCGTCATTGCTAGCGGCAGGCGGAAAGTCAGGGGGCGCCACTCAATATCCGGTCCGGGGCACTACTGGGGTGCTGCATGCTCGACTGACGTCACGATCTGCCGGTGCAGGAGATCGTGGCGGTAGTGTTTAGTGCCGCCGCAAAATGTCTGGTTAATTTCACGAGCGGTGCGAACATCGCCGCACCCGGGCGCTGGTTGCTTTGCGCCCCATAATGGGAGGTGAAAAGCAACCAAATTTTCCCCCCATGTCTCTGTAAATGGTTTCTCCACAATAGCAATTTCAAGCCATCCACAAGAAATGAGGGGGTTAATTTTCACTTTTGGAGCATGCAAAAAAGTGGGCAGTTGTGAATTGGCTGCCAGTTATACACCGCACCTGACCTTTTCATTGATATCTCTATTAGAGGCTGCATTACATTTCCACGTGTGGCAAAAACCTGCTCAACTGTGAGCTTGGAAAATGAGTCTTGGTAGAGTATTTAACTATGGGGGATATACAAACAAATGTTGACCCTGTTCTCACCCAATATGCAAGAGTGACATGAAGTAGGGGTCACCAGATAGCAATCGGGGCAGGACCATTGACCAATTTGTATTCTCCCGAGCCCAGGAATGCTGACAGCAACTGTATTATTCCCACTTCTGCACCACCTTATTTCAATTGTCAATATCTTTTGTGACTTTTGTATTTTCCTTTTATGATACCTATCAGCTCAGTAAAGTACCGTGCTTCCTAGTTTTATAGGTTAATTTACTTACCAACACGTGTGCAATAGCAATTTGTCACTATGTACAATGATTTGGATGAATTAATATTGGAAGGATGGGAACAAGAAAATGTAAGTTACTTATTTTGAATAAAGTTCATTTCCTGACGTGTGTCCTAGTTAGAATATTGTTATTTTTGTCCTGCTTTAGGCACATAGGCAATTTTTAGAAACAAGAAAAAAGCCATTTGGCCCAAGAAGCCCATTCTATTTTGCTTGATCTCATCCCAGCCTTCTTGATGTCCCACCATAATCTACAAACCCCTCTTTTTTCCAGAAATATATCTCTTTGAACCTATTGTCCTGTCTCATTCAAGCCCTATCCCAATCCCTCAATTGCCATAGAACACACTGCCTGCCCAATCTGTCGATATTCTTGCAAAAAAAGCTTTATTATATCTGCCTTTTTTAACATTCCTTTCACAGAATAAGATACAAAGTAAATTAAGTGCTTTTATGAAAACCCAATTGGCAGTTACATTTTGCAACACAGTGTATGATTTCTAGAAGCATGACATTTAAGTAGCAACAAAGTAAAGGTATCAGATGAGTACGTGTGTGTATTATCCAGTATTATAGTTACAATATTAGGAATAACATACTTGTGAAACTGCGCACAACAGTACAGTCACTTCCTAGATGTGCTTTTTGCCAGTTTGTTAATGGCCCAGAAATTCGGGTCGGAGGCTTCCCACGGGTAAAAGCCTCCGACCTGCACTTACCCAGCGCGCCGGCCATTGTGCTGTGGGCCCGCATGGGATTCCGATCCTGGACCTCCTCCAACTGCCGGCGTGCAGTGCTTGCGTATCCCAGCGGCGAAGTTAGTTCGAAGCGTCCCCTGGGATCACGTGGGCCATGGAGAGCCAATGGTAGCAGGGAAATGCCAATTCATAAAATTGACAGGAAGAGCTGTCAAAACTATAAGTACTATAAGCCCCAAAACATAACTAAAACTTCAAATAATTTTTTTAAAAACATCACATTTTAAAAATAACTATAAATTACATAAAATAACTATTTTAAACAATAATTTAAATTTTTGAAAAAGTTAATTACATTTTCTAACGGGGCTAAAAATAAACTTACCTTTCTTTAAAGTATTTAAAAATAATAAACCTGTGGAAAAAATGTTTTAATTTTAATTAATTCACCACTTACCTTGTTAAAAGCAGGCCTTGCGCCTGCTTTTTAAAAGTGTAACTGCTGGAGACTTACCCTCCCGGAGAAACCTGGAAAAAAAAACATAAGTTCCATGCGCACGCGCTGCCTCTCCGGCGCACGCGTTCGACCTCTGAGCCCCTTCCTTTAAGGGAACGGAAGTTCCGGTTTCCCATGCATGCGCAATGCATGCACGAAACCGGCACTTTCATTGGGCCTACGCATGAGTACCCAGCGCGTACTCACCCGTGGAGACCCAAATTTCTGGGCCAATGTATTTTCCAGACTGAGTGTTCAACCACTCCTTCACCTACACCTTTGAGCCCCTGTGCCCAGTAGAACCGCTGTTCTCTCCCAGCCGAGTCATTCTTCCTGGTATGGCCTCCATCTTCGCTCCCTCAAGTCCCAGGTTGCAGACTTCTAGCGTATCTAGTGCACAACTGGTTTAACCATCCATCGGCAGACCTGGCTGGACACATCAAACACTATCCAAGCCTTGCTCGCCTCTTTCAAAACCACCTAATACTCCAGGATCATCCTGGAGTACAAAGATAGCCCCAGCTCTTTTCTCCACTACAAACTGTCTCCTTATACCCCTCTCCCCTGCCCCTTCCACCCTCACCTACAACAATCAGTGTGAGGAGCTCATAGATTTCTTCATCACTAAGATTGAGATTGCCCATTCAGCTGCATCTGCTGCTTCCTTCCCACCACCCTCCCCCATCCCCCACCCTTTCTCTTATCCACAAAGTCACCTTCAATACTCTGGGATAGATGCCATCTATCCTCAGTGATTAGTTTGTATTGAACCTTTTAGCCTGTCTAGGACGTCCATCTTATTTATATTGAACGCATTAATATTACTTTGGTTTACTCGATTTGGGGAGGGCATTTTGTGCATATCGTCTCTTGTGAATGCTTAGAGGAAGTAATCATTCAGAATATTAATTATCTTGTGCTCAACCTCAATTTCAGATTTGTATCCATCTTTAATGATTAAACATAGAAGATAGGAGCAGGAGTAGGCCATTCGGCCCCTCGCGCCTGTCCTGCCATTTAATGAGATCATGGCTGATCATCCAAATTCAGTACCCTGTCCCTGCTTTCTCCCCATATCCCTTGATCCCTTTAGCCTTAAGAAATATATCTAACTCCTTCTTGAATATATTTAATGAATTGGCCTCAACTGCCTTGTGTGGTAGAGAATTCCACAGGTTCACCATTTTCTAGGTGAAGAAATTCCTCCTCATCTCTGTCCTAAATGGCTTACCCCTTATCCTTAGACTGTGATCCCTGGTTCTGGACTCCCCCGCCATCGGGAACATCCTTCCTGCATCTAGTCTGTCTAGTCCTGTTAGAATTTTATAAGTTTCAATGAGATCCCCTCATTCTTCTAAACTCTAGTGAATATAAGCCTAATCGACACAATCTCTCCTCATACTTCATTCCTGCCATCCCAGGTATCAGTCTGGTGAATCTTCGCTGCACTCTCTCCATGGCAAAAACTTCCTTCCTCAGATAAGACGAATAAAACTGCACATAATACTCAAGGTGTGGTCTCACCAAGGCCCTGTACAACTGCAGCAAGACATCCTTGCTCCTGTACTCAAACCCTCTCGCTATGAAGGCCAACATACCTTCTTAACCGCCTGCTGCACCTGCATGCTTGCCTTCAGCGACTGGTGCACAAGGACACCCAGGTCTCGTTGCACTTCCCCTTTTCCCAATCTATTGCCGTTCAGATAATAACCTGTCTTCCTGTTTTTGCCACCAAAGTGGATAACCTTGCATTTATCCACATTATACAGCATTTGCCATGCATCTGCCCAATCACCCAACCTGTCCACATCATACTGGAGTTTCTCTGCATCCTCCTCACAGCACACACACCCACCCAGCTTTGTGTCATCTGCAAACTTAGAGATATTACATCTAGTTCCCTCGTCTAGATCATTTATACATATTGTGAATAGCTGGGGTCCTAGAACCATCCCTGCGGTACCCCACTAGTCACTCCCTACCACTCGGAAAATGACCCGTTTATTCCAACTCTTTGCTTCCTGTCTGCCAACCAGTTCTCTATCCAAGACAGTACCTTACCCCCAATCCCATGGGCTTCAGCTTTGCACGCTAATCTCTTATGCGGGACCTTATCGAAAGCCTTCTGAAAGTCCAAATACACCACATCCACTGGTTCTCCCTTATCTATTCTACCAGTTACATCCTCAAAAAATTCCAGTAGATTAGTCAAGCATGTAAATTCATGCTGACTTTGTCCGATCCTGTTACTGTTTTCCTAGTGCTCTGCTATTACATCTTTTATAATGGACTCTAGCATTTTCCCCACTACCGCTGTCAGGCTTACCGGTCTATAATTCCCCGTTTTCTCTCTACCACCTTTTTTAAATAGTGGGGTTACATTAGCTATCCTCCAATCTATGGGAACTGTTCCAGAGTCTATAGAATTTTGGAAGTAGACCAGCAATGCATCTACTATTTCTAGGGCCACTTCCTTAAGTACCCTAGGATGTAGATTATCAGGCCCTGGGGATTTATCGGCCTTCAATCCCATCAATTTCCCTAACACCATTTCCCTACAAATACTGATTTCATTCAATTCCTCCCTCTCATTAGACCCTATGTTCCCTGATATCTCTGGGAGGTTATTTGTGTCCTCCTTTGTGAGAACAGAACCAAAGTATGTATTTAATTGGTCTGCCATTTCTTTGTTCCCCATTATAAATTCCCCTGATTCTGACCGCAAGGGACCTACACTTGACTTCACCAATCTTTTTCTCTTCACATTTCTATAGAAGCTTTTACAGTCAGTTTTTATGTTCCCTGAAAGCTTACTCTCTTGGTCTATTTTCCCCCTCTTAATTAATCCCTTTGTCCTCCTTTGCTGAATCCTAAACTGCTCCCAATCTTCAGGTTTGCTGCTTTTCCCGGCCAATTTATATGTCCTCTCCTTGGATCTTATGCTATCCCTAATTTCCCTTGTTAGCCACGGTTGAATCACCTTTTTTGAATTATTGTTATGCCAAACAGGGATGAACAAATTCTGTAGTTCATCCATGCGATCTTTAAATATTTTCCATTGCCTATCCACCATCAACCCTTTAAGTAACGTTCCCCAATCCATCCTAGCCAACTCGTGCCTCATACCATCGTAGTTTCCTTTATTTAAATTCAGGACCCTAGTCTCTGAGTCAACTACTTCACTCTCCATTTTAATGAAGAATTCTATCATATTATGATCGCTTCTCCCCAAGGGGCCTTGCACAACAAGATTGCTAATTAATCCTTTCTCATTACATAATACCCAGTCTAAGATGGCCTGATCTCCAGTTGGTTCCTCGACATATTGGTCCAGGAAACCATCCCGTATACACTCTAGGAATTCCTCCTCCACAGTATTGTTACTAATTTGGTTAGCCCAATTTATATGTAGATTAAAGTCACCCATGATAACTGCTGTGCCCTTATTGCACGCGTCTCTAATTTCCCATTTAATGCCATCCCTAACCTCAGCATTACTGTTTGGGGGTCTGTTTACAACTCCCGCTAATGTTTTCTGTCCCTTGGTATTTCTGAGCTCTGCCCATACAGATTCCACATCATCAGAGCTAATATCCTTCCTTACTATTGTGTTAATCTCCTCTTTAACCAGCAATGCTACCCCACCTCCCTTTCCTTTTTCCTGTCCTTCCTGAATATTGAATACCCCTGGATGTTGAATTCCCAGTCTTGGTCACCCTGGAGCCATGTCTCCGTAATCCTAATTACATCATATCCGTTTGCATCTATTAATTTTAGCCTCTGTTGCTACTTTTTTTCTAAGTCTCTCTTTGCTCCCCTGTTCACCTTTTGGTATGTTTCTGCATTTCCTTAAATTGTTCCTATTGACCCCCTTCCCTTTCTCTCTGCATGATTTGTAAAGGTTGCTTTTCATCTTCATATCGATTTTAATTTGTTTATTAATCCATTTTGGGTCACATTTGTTTGCTCTGTATTTATCCTGCTCTGTATTTATCCTGCATTTTCAGTATTATACCTTTAAAGGTGCTCCACTTGTCTTCTACTGCAGTGTTGCTGAGCAAAATCTGCCAATCTATTTGCTTTAGTTTTTCCCTTATTTTATACCTGGTTCCTGGTCTTGGATATTTCTGACTCCCAGATCATAAACTTTATCATAATGTGGTCACTGTTACCTAAGGATGTTGCATTTCCTGTAGATTATCTAGATACTTTGCAAGGTCAAGATCTCCACCACTTATTTTCCTGAATACCAGGTGTGGTAAACCACTGTCATACCTGTCTGTGTCTGTATGTGTATTCCACTAGGTACAGGTCTGGACATGCCTCGGCTGACTCCTCCCACTATTCCAGGTATATAAGTGACTACCTCCCAGTCCCTTAGTATTCTGGACGGGTCGACCACTCGAGATAAGACCTTCATTCTTTAGTTAATAAAAGCCTGATTGTTACTCGCTCAACCTCAGTCTTTTGAGTAATTGATGGCGCATCAATTTTATTAACTAAATTTTTTATAATGGAGAAGATCCTCACACCAGCATGCCTGGACCTGGACAGTCGGGAAGCGGACGCTTCCACCAAGTTTGCTCACTGGCTCACGTGCTTCGAGACATTCCTGACTGCCTCCACTGCGGTCGAAACGGATGCGGACAAACTGTCTGTCCTGTTCTCCAAGGTGAACCACCGAGTGTACTCAGTCATCCGGGACGCGACCTCGTACACAGCCGCCCTCCAGCTCCTCAAGACCCAGTACACGCGCCCTGTGAACGAAGTATACGCTAGGCACCTTCTGGGGAGTCGCAAGCAACAACCTGGGGAATCGACTGAGGAATACCTCCAAGCACTGTCCGTGCTTGGCCGGGCCTGTGGGTGTAAGGCGGTAACGCCCACTAAGTACACGGAGGAACTGATCCGGGATGCCTTCGTAGCGGGCCACAGGTCCAACTACACCCGACAGCGACTGCTGGAGCAGAGTGACCTCACCCTCGACAAAGCCTCCGACATCGCACTAACGCTGGACGCAGCCTTCCGGGGCATGGATGCCTACTCCTCTGCACCGTGGACGCCGCGGGGATCGACAACCTGGGACACGGTAGGACAGCCCCATAGCACCGTGCCACCCCAGCCACAGCCCAACAATGGCCCAACTACCGCAGCAGTGTCCCAAAGCCAGACAGCAGTATCCCAAGGCCAGAAATGCTACTTCTGTGGCCAGGCCAAACACCCCAGAGTGCGCTGCCCGGCGAAGAATGCGACCTGCTCGGGCTGCGGGAAAAAGGGACACTACGCCAGCGTCTGCAAGGCCAAAGCCACCCCAAACGCCAGCAGCGCCGCGTGTGGGCCGTGCGAGCCGCCATCTTGGGCCTCCCCAGCCATGTGCGAACCACCGCAGCAGCAGCCATCTTGGACGACTCCAGCCACATGGGAATCATGGACGCCGCCATCTTGGACACCAGCCGGGACGCAGCAGACCGCCAGTATACTGCTTTTGAGGCAAACGGCCGCCTCTATCACTTCCTTAGGGTTCCCTTCGGCGTTACCAACGGGGTCTCCGTCTTCCAAAGGGAGATGGACCGGATGGTCGATCAAAACGAGCTGCAGGCCACTTTCCCTTACCTAGATAATGTGACCATCTGCGGCCATGACTTGCAGGACCATGACACAGTCTCCATACGAGACCTCGCACCCTTGGGGACCGCTGTAACCCACTACCCATTACCACCCCCCCCCACGACCCGATATCCAACCCCAGCAGCCGGCTCGCCTTGGACCATCACCCACGAGGACTACACTCCAGGGCCCCAGCCTACACAGGACGCGACGCCGGAAGCTCCACCACCCCTGCCGTCGCCACGTCGATCACAGCGGCAGACAAGACCTCCGGAGAGACTCCAATACATGAACTTTTAAATACACTTCACCCCGCCAGACTCATTTTTAAACAAGGGGTGAATGTGGTAAACCACTGTCATACCTGTCTGTGTCTGTATGTGTATTCCACTAGGTACAGGTCTGGACATGCCTCGGCTGACTCCTCCCACTATTCCAGGTATATAAGTGACTACCTCCCAGTCCCTTAGTATTCTGGACGGGTCGACCACTCGAGATAAGACCTTCATTCTTTAGTTAATAAAAGCCTGATTGTTACTCGCTCAACCTCAGTCTTTTGAGTAATTGATGGCGCATCACCAGGTATTTAGCTAAATGTTTAGTGGAATCAGGTATGATTCTCATTCTTTTGCTCTCATTTTCAAGGAGAGTTCTAATTCCAATGCTCCCACCATCCTAATGTAGAATCTGGGGCAGAATGGGAGCAGAGATATTTATAATGATATATTCTGACCCATCCATGACCACTCTGGCACAACATAAGAACGTAAGAATTAGGAGCAGGAGTAGGCCATTCAGCCCCTCAAGCCTGCACCACCATTCAATAAGATCATGGCTGATCTTACACCTCAACTTCACTTTCCTGCCCAATCCCCATATCCCTTGATTCCTCTAGAGTCCAAAAATCTATCTATCTCAGCCTTGAATATACTTAACAGTGTACTTTCTTTCAGCAGCCTTATAAGGTGATCATAAGGAAACCACAAACTCAGGCCTGATCAATTAGCCAACCTTTTTTGTTTCTGTGTGTAACATGTGGGAGCCCAGTCTCCTAAAGTAGGATGACATTGGATAAAAAATCGTGGTGGCGAATTGGGGAGGAAGGGAGTGGGGACTGGAGCCGCGCTTCTTTAGAGGTCAGGAAATAAAAGTCTACTTACTGTTATTGATGTCGATTCCACTTTTTTGTTTGCATGATTATGTATGTTAGCGTGTGGTGTGTCTGTTATCCTGTGCTCTTTTGTATTTTTATATCGAGTTTAAACATGTTTCTTTAAAAAATACAATCAATTCACTACATCACTTCCATCGAACTGAAAAACAGTGCAATCTGAAAGATAGAAACAGAATCAGTCTTAGTAATTACAGATCCATTTATTTGAGTAGCCTAAGGCCATGGATCTATCTTGAATACAAGCCTTTGTAATGTTAGTTCTGAACAAAGTTTTAACCCTGAAATGTGTGACCCCCGTGAACTGCTCGCCCTCCCTTATATAAGTAAAAGTAGAGGGCTTAAGTAACAATCCCAGCTACTATTTAGTACGATTCATATACCTGGAAGTGGATCATAAGTCACTGAGGAACAAAAGTGCCTTCAAAGCTCACCAACATCAATACTCAGAGCTTTTGAAGATTTTGTGTTTGAAATTACCTTTCTCACTCTCTTTGTAGGGTGTGCACATATGACATGAAAGTAGTCAGCTTGGATTCAGCCTATTCAAAATAAAATCTAAAGAAATAAAATGGATTAAATAATATATTTCAGGTTCACCAATGGATAAAAGGAACATTTTTATAATTTTCCTGATGAATTATGGAATTCTGAAACTTTGTAGAAGATTCTGACCCCTTATCCGCAGAAGATTTAAAACATTTGGTTGTTGAGCTGCATATCTGTAGCTCACACCCTTCTGTGATGATAACTTGTTTTGCTAATCATTTTTCAGGTGGTTGCTGGTTTAACTTTTTAGAATCTGGTGTAAAACTATTTTCAATATCTGAACAATATCTATTGCCAGGCAGTCGAAACAAAAAAAGCAAGACATTCAGACCCCTATCACATTCTGGTGAGTTAATTGTAAAGCATACTTATCTGTTTAGGTCACTAAAGGGTGTCAGCTTTTTGTCACAATTTCAGCATCAGGATGTAAACCTTTTTTCACTTGTAGTTAAATGGGCTTTGAAGGCTTTTAAACTGTTGCAATGTATTGATTGCTGCATTGGGAAGGGGGCAGGTGACCTCTGACCAGAAGTAAGAATTCAATTTTCTTTCAGCTTCAGGTTCAAATTCAGCCATTAAGATCCAAAATACAGACATTCAAGAAGCTTAATTGAACTTTCTGTCCAGTTCCATTGTGAGCTGGAAGATTTAGGGAATAAAGAAGATGCAATATTACTAACAGGCTGTCTCATTTCTACCGCTCTGCTCCCTATACTATTAGTGATTGATGTATACCACTCGGAATTAGAAAGTGTTGGGTCCACTGCCCTACAGATAAGCTCCCGATATAACTAGTACTGGTCAGAAGGCTGGGGTCCAGGTTTAGTCTAATGGGGAACTGTCATGGCAGCTGTATCTCATTTTTTGCAGAATGTGATAGTAATTTGATCATACTTTGGAGAATGTGATTGGTGAAACAGAAAATCCAGAAAGGAGACTTTTTTGATAGAATGTGAGCTGTCATTTTTATAGAATGGGAATGGTGAGAAATCCAATTGGAAAGCAGAAACACACACACACACTGCAGACGCTTAACCTATCAGAAATGATAAAATTACAAACCTACAAAATGTTATTATAAAGATAATACTGCTGTTGTATGCTTCTTCCAAGCAGCAGAGCTTGACTGAGTTCTGGTTGAATATACTGAATATATTTTTTGTATAATCTTTAGATCTGTTATTTTGCTTGTTCGGTGTAATAACTTCGTTATTCACGAAAACCATTCCATTTATTTTGTGTGTGTCCAGCAGTGTCATTTAGATTTTTTGTGCATCACAGCTGGGAACAGCTCTAACACTGATGCCTAAAAGCTACAGGAAGGCTGCAGGTTACACTTATTATCATAAAATATGCTGTGCAAGTCATATCTCATGCAGCATTTTTATGATTTTTAAATATAGGGAAGTGACGTACACCATTTCAATTTATAAGGGTCTTACTGAATGATAAATAGTGGTGAAAATAGTACACTGGGTTTTATGGTGCCTTTTTTTTCCCAAGGGTAAGATTCCTTTCTTATGCCATTTTCTTCTCTTCCCTTTTCTAGTATTTTCCTGCACTGTGAATAATGGATCCAATGTACAGGATAGTTGGGTAACCTGCTTCCAGGTCTCCACGAGTTCTGTTCTGAGGCCCACAGCCCCGAGACCGGAGAAGCAGCGGACCTGCGCGGGAGCAGCCCGAGGCGGGAGAGCTTAAAGGCTTGAGAGGGAGCAGTCAGAGGCACCGAGGCCCACAGCCCCGAGACCGGAGAAGCAGCGGACCTGCGCGGGAGCAGCCCGAGGCGGGAGAGCTTAAAGGCTTGAGAGGGAGCAGTCAGAGGCACCGAGGCCCACAGCCCCGAGACCGGAGAAGCAACGGACCTGCGCGGGAGCAGCCCGAGGCGGGAGAGCTTAAAGGCTTGAGAGGGAGCAGTCAGAGGCATACCAATCCAGGTTCCAGGAGAGAGGTAAAAAGTAGTCCAAGTGTGACGTCAGCAGGTAGCAGGTAAGTGATTGGTTGGTGAGTATTTTCTCTCTTTTCAATACAAGCTTGAATTCTGTGGTTAAATTTCTAGGGTCTCTGTGGTGTAGTGGGGACAGTTGGTAAATAAAGCGCCCTAGAGTATACCTGTAACTGGGGTATTGAATAAATTTTTTAATTAATTAAAGGAGTAAGTCATGGCAGGAGAGTTCAGACCCGTGTTCTGCTCCTCTTGCTCCATGTGGGAAGTCAGGGACGCTGCCAGTGTCCCTGGCGACCATGTGTGCAGGAAATGCATCCAGCTGCAGCTACTTGTAGACCGCATTGCGGCGCTCGAGCTGCGGGTGGATGAATTTTGGAGCATGCGCGATGCTGAGAGGGTCGTGGATAGCACGTTTAGCGAGTTGTTCACGCCTCAGGGTAGGGCTGCACAGGGGGTGACCATCAGGCGGAGCAACAGAGGCAGGCAGGAAGTGCAGGGAAGCCCTGCGGACATCCCCCTTTCAAACAGGTATACCAAGTTGGATACTGTTGAGGGGGATGACTCACCAGGGGAAGGCAGCAGCAGCCAGCTTCCTGGCACCAGGGATGCTTCTGCTGCTCAGGAAGGGAGGAAAAAGAGTGGGAGAGCAATAGTGGTAGGGGATTCTATCGTAAGGGGAACAGATAGGCGTTTCTGTGGCCGCAAACGTGACTCCAGGATGGTTTGTTGCCTCCCTGGGGCCAGGGTCATGGATGTCACTGAGCGGCTACAGGGCATTCTTAAGGGGGAGGGTGAGCAGGCAGAGGTCGTGGTCCACATTGGGACCAACGACATAGGTAGGAAGGGGGATGAGGTCCTGCATCAAGAATTTAGGGAGCTAGGTAACAGATTAAAGGGCAGGACCTCAAAGGTTGTAATCTCTGGATTACTCCCAGTGCCACGTGCTAGTGAGTATAGGAATAGGAGGATAGTGCAGATGAATGCGTGGCTAAAGAGTTGGTGTAGGAGGGAGGGTTTTAGTTTCCTGGATCACTGGGCCTGCTTCTGGGAAAGGTGGGACTTGTACAAGTCGGACGGGTTGCACCTGAACCAGAGCGGGACAAATATCCTTGCGGGGAGGTTTGCTAGCACTGTTTGGGGGGGGTTTAAACTAACTTGGCAGGGGGATGGGATACAGAGGGAAGCTGAAATAGGGGGTGATGTGCTGCCAATTATAGAGAAAAAAACAAGTCAGCTTGGTAGACAGGGCAAATATATAAGGGCAAGGCTGGATGGCATCTATTTTAATGCAAGGAGTCTTGCAAATAAGGTGGATGAACTGAAGGTGTTGATAAACACATGGGAGTATGATATTGTTGCTATCACGGAGACATGGTTGAGGGAGGGGGAAGACTGGCAGCTCAATATTCCGGGGTACAGAATCTTCAGGCGAGACAGAGGGGGAGGTAAAAGAGGAGGGGGTGTCGCAATATTAATTAAGGAGTCAATTACTGCAGTAAGGAGGGATGATATATTAGCAGGTTCCTCTAATGAGGCCATATGGGTGGAGCTTAAAAACAAAAAGGGGGCAAGCACTTTGCTGGGAGTGTACTATAGGCCTCCAAACAGTCAGGGGGAGATAGAGGAACAGATATGTAGGCAAATCTCAGAGAAATGTGCAAATAATAGGGTAATAATAATGGGGGATTTCAACTTCCCCAATATTAACTGGGATAGTCAAAGTGTGAAAGGCTCAGAGGGTGTAGAATTCTTAAAGTGCATCCAGGAGAGCTTTTTGAGCCAGCGTGTAGGAAGTCCTACAAGAGAGGGGGCAGTACTGGACCTAATTCTAGGGAATGTGGCCGGCCAAGTGGAAAAAGTGCTAGTAGGTGAGCACTTTGGTGACAGTGACAATAATATGGTGAGATTTAAGGTGGTCATGGAAAAGGACAGGGATGGGCCGGAAATAAAGGTTCTAAATTGGGGGAAGGCCGATTTTAATAGGATAAGGCAGGATCTGGCCAAAATGGACTGGGATCAGCTACTTGTAGGAAAATCCGCATCGGAGCAATGGGAGGCTTTCAGAAGGGAGATTGAGATCATACAATGGCAACATGTTCCCGTAAAGGTCAAGGGTGGTTCCAAAAACCACAGGGAACATAGAAACATAGAAACATAGAGATAGGAACAGGAGTAGGCCATTCGGCCCTTCGAGCCTGCTCCGCCATTCAATGAGATCATGGCTGATCTTCGTCTGAGATCATAGCTGATCTTACCAGTTCAGTACCCGGTCCCCGCATTTTCTCCGTAACCCTTAATCCCCTTAGCCTTCAGAAATATATCCAATTCTCTCTTGAAAATATTTATTGAATTAGCCTTCACAGCCCTCTGTGGCAGGGAATTCCACAGGCTCACCACTCTTTGAGTGAAGAAATTCTTCCTCATCTCTGTTTTAAATGATTTGCCCGCTATTTTTAGACTGTGGCCCCTGGTTCTGTGCTCCCCGGCCATTGGAAACATTCTCTCTGAATTCAGCCTGTCCAGGCCTGCCATAATTTTATATGTTTCGATGAGATCCCCTCTCAATCTTCTAAACTCCAGTGAGTACAAGCCCAAACTATTTAATCTCTCTTCGTAGGTCATTCCCGCCATTCCAGGTATCAGCCTGGTGAATCGCCGTTGCACTCTTTCCATGGCAAGAACATCCTTCCGCAGATGGGGCGACCAAAACTGTACACAATACTCCAGATGCGGTCTCACCAGCACCTTGTACAGCTGTAGTAAGGTATCCCTATTCCTATACTCGAACCCCCTTGATATGAAGGCCAACATACCATTTGCCTTCTTAATCGCCTGTTGCACCTGCATGCTCTCCTTCAGTGACTGGTGCACAAGAACACCCAGGTCCCTCTGCACTTCCCCATCTCCCAATCTATTGCCATTTAGATAATAATCTACCCTCCTGTTTTTACCCCCAAAGTGGATAACCTCGCATTTATCCACATTATAGTGCATCTGCCACGTATCCGCCCATTCCCCCAACCTGTCCAAATCGCACTGTAGCCTCCTGACATCCTCATCAGAGCCCACCCCTCCTCCTAGTTTAGTGTCGTCAGCGAATTTGGAAATATTGCATCCAATTCCCTGATCCAGATCATTTATATATATTGTGAACAGCTGGGGTCCCAGGACAGATCCTTGCGGCACCCCGCTGGTCACTGCCTGCCACTCCGAAAACGAGCCGTTTATTCCAACTCTCTGTTTTCTATCCGCCAGCCAGTTCTCTATCCACGTTAATACTTTGCCCCCAATCCCATGAGCCTTAATTTTGCATGATAATCTTTTGTGTGGAACCTTATCGAAGGCTTTCTGGAAGTCAAGGTACACCACATCCACTGGCTCTCCCCCATCTATTTTACCAGTTACTTCCTCAAAAAATTCCAGCAGATTAGTCAAACACGATTTACCCTTTGTAAATCCATGTTGACTCTGTCCGATCCTTTCCCCATTTGTCAAGTGCTCCGCTATTTTATCCTTAATAATGGACTCTAGCATTTTGCCCACAACCGATGTAAGGCTTACTGGTCTATAATTCCCTGCTTTCTCTCTACCCCCCTTTTTAAATATTGGGGTAACATTAGCTACCCTCCAATCCACGGGTACTGTTCCCGAGTCAATGGAGTTCCGGAAGATGATCCTTAGAGCATCTGCTATCTCCAGGGCCACCTCCTTAAGTACCCTAGGATGTAGTTTATCAGGCCCCGGGGATTTGTCGGCCTTCAGTCCCCTCAACTTACCCAACACCATATCCCTAGAGATACTAATTTCTGTCAGCTCCTCCCTCTCATTAGTCCCTATGTTTGCCGATATTCCTGGGAGGTTATTTGTGTCCTCCTTTGTGAATACAGAACCAAAGTATGAGTTTAATTGGTCTGCCATTTCCTTATTCTCCATTATATATTCTCCCGAATCGGACTGCAAGGGACCGACTTGGGATTTTACCAGTCTTTTCCTCCTGATATACCGATAAAAGCTTTTGCAGTCTGTCTTTATGTTTGCTGCAAGTTTACTTTCGTATTCTATTTTCCCCTTCCTGATTAATCCCTTTGTCCTCTTTTGCTGTATCCTGTACTGCCCCCAATCTTCCGGTCTGGTGCTTTTTATTGCCAGTTGATATGCCCTTTTTTTTGATTTTATGCTGTCCCTAATTTCCCTCGTTATCCACGGTTGAGTCACCTTTTTAGGTTTATTTTTATGCCAAACCGGTATAAACATGTTCTGGAATTCTTCCATTCTATCTTTGAATGCTTGCCATTGTCTCTCCACTGTCAATCCCCCCAGAAACACCACCCAATCAATCTTACCCAATTCCCGTCTCATACCCTCGTAATTCCCTTTATTTAAGTTCTGGACCTTAGTCTCTGATTCAATTTCCTCACTCTCCATCTCGACTGAGAGCTCGATCATATTATGATCGCTCTGACCCAAGGGGCCTCGTACAAGAAGATTGCTGATAAGTCCCTTCTCATTGCACAATACCCAGTCTAAAATGGCCTGATCTCGAGTCGGCTCCTCGACATATTGGTCCAGATAACCGTCCCGAAAACATTCCAGGAATTCCTCCTCCTCAGAATTTTTACTAATTTGGGTAGTCCAATCAATATGTAAATTAAAGTCACCCATGATGACAGCTGTGCTCTTATCGCACGCTTCTCTAATTTCCCTTTTTATGCCTTCCCTCACCTTGGATGTCAGGGGATATACGAGAATGGATTAGGAAAAAAAGGAGGGCTTTTGGCAGATACAAAAGGCTAAAGACGGAGGAAGCCCTAGAGGAGTACAAAAAGTGCAGGGGGATACTTAAAAAAGAAATTAGGAGATCAAGGAGGGGCCATGAAATAACACTGGCGAGCAAAATAAAGGAAAATCCTAAGATGTTTTATAAGTATATTAAGGGTAAGAGGATAACTAGGGGAAAAAATAGGGCCCATTAGGGACAAAAGTGGCAATCTGTGTGTGGAGCCAGAAGATGTAGGAGGGGTTCTAAATGAATTTTTTGCATCTGTTTTCACTATGGAGGAGGACGATGTAGACATAGAAATAGGGCGGGGGGACTGTGATATGCTCGAACATATTAACATCGAGAGGGAGGAGGTATTGGCGGTTTTAGCAGGCCTAAAAATGGATAAATCCCCAGGCCCGGATGAAATGTATCCCAGGCTGCTGTGTGAGGCAAAGGAAGAGATTGCGGGGGCTCTAACACATATATTCAGGACCTCTCTGGCCACAGGGGATGTGCCAGAGGACTGGAGAACCGCTAATGTAGTACCATTATTCAAGAAGGGAAGTAGGGAAAAACCGGGGAACTACAGGCCAGTGAGCCTAACATCAGTGGTAGGAAAATTATTGGAAAAAATTCTGAGGGACAAAATTAGTCTCCACTTGGAGAGACAAGGATTAATCAGGGATAGTCAACATGGCTTCGTCAAGGGAAGATCATGTCTGACTAATTTGATTGAATTTTTTGAGGGGGTGACTAGGTGTGTGGATGAGGGTAACGCAGTGGATGCGGTATACATGGATTTCAGTAAGGCCTTCGATAAAGTCCCGCACAGGAGACTGGTCAAGAAGGTAAGAGCCCATGGAATCCAGGGTGCCTTGGCACATTGGATACAAAACTGGCTTAGTGGCAGAAGGCAGAGGGTGATGGTCGAAGGTTGTTTTTGTGACTGGAAGCCTGTGGCCAGTGGGGTGCCACAGGGGTCGGTGCTGGGTCCCTTGCTGTTTGTGGTCTACATTAATGACTTGGATATGAATGTAAAAGGTATGATCAGTAAGTTCGCGGATGATACAAAAATTGGTAGGGTGGTAAATAGCGAGGAGGGTAGCCTCAGTCTGCAGGACGATATAGATGGGTTGGTCAGATGGGCGGAACAGTGGCAAATGGAATTTAACCCGGAAAAGTGCGAGGTGATGCACTTTGGGGGGACTAACAAGGCAAGGGAATACACAATGAATGGTAAGACCCTAGGCAAGACGGAGGTGCAGAGGGATCTGGGGGTGCAAGTACACAGATCCCTGAAGGCGGCGGAACAGGTGGATAAGGTGGTAAAAAAGGCATATGGGATACTTGCCTTCATTAGCCGAGGCATAGAATATAAGAGCAAGGAGGTTATGATGGAGCTGTATAAAACACTGGTTAGGCCACAGCTGGAATACTGTGTGCAGTTCTGGTCGCCACACTACAGGAAGGATGTGATCGCTTTGGAGAGGGTGCAGAGGAGATTCACCAGGATGTTACCAGGGCTGGAGCGCTTCAGCTATGAAGAAAGACTGGGCAGATTGGGTTTGTTTTCCTTGGAGCAGAGGAGGCTGAGGGGGGACATGATTGAGGTGTACAAAATTATGAGGGGCATAGATAGGATGGATACTGAGGAGCTTTTTCCCTTAGTAGAAGGGTCAATAACTAGGGGGCATAGATTCAAGGTAAAGGGCGGGAGGTTTAGAAGGGATTTGAGAAAGAACTTTTTCACCCAGAGGGTGGTTGGAGTCTGGAACTCACTGCCTGAAAGGGTTGTGGAGGCAGGAACCCTTACAACATTGAAGAAGCATTTGGATGAGTACTTGAAATGCCATAACATACAAGGCTACGGACCAAATGCTGGAATATGGGATTAGATTAGACAGGGCTTGATGGCCGGCACGGACACGATGGGCCGAAGGGCCTCTATCCGTGCTGTATAACTCTATGACTCTATGACTCTATGAAACCAGCCAGTAGGAGTGGTCCAAGGTGATTCTTCCTTCAGTTGTCCTTCACACTCTCCTAGGAAGTGCTTGGCCTCTGCTTGACAACTTAACTTGGCTGCATGGCTGAGTGATTAGGAGCTCAGCCCACAGGGGATCGAGACACCATTTACCTTGTCAGCCAAAAATAGCAGAAAATGAAAGAACAGAGAGTAACTGAGACAGTGGGGCCAATTTTAACTTACTCTGTCCAGTGTAAATTGAGTGGTGGCAGCCTGAAAATGATTGTCAGGTCACTTACCGCCTGGTTTACACTGGCACTCCAACCACAGCCATCTTGCCTGGAATGCCAGTCTGTTTCAGGTGGGAGGCCACTTGTACTATGGAATTTGTGGTTCATTGACACACACGGGACCCTGATTGCAATTTTGAGGTAAAAATGGGCAGAACGTGCATCGGGCACGCTCCACCCATTTGTACCAGGGTTGAGAGATCCTGAAAGGGACCGCTGGAGGCCATGCAAACAAATGGCCCAAAGAAATTTTTGTGGAGCCAAAAGGAACAGAAATGCTCCTCCTGGCCTGGCAAAAATACTCTGGCCCATTGCCGACCCATGCATGGCACCACTTCCCCTCAGACTCAACTGTTGGTGGGCTCTGTGTAGGAGCCAGCCGATTTCCCACCCTTCCCAACCAGCGATCTGCCTTAGAGCAGCAGTTTGGTGTGCGCAGTTTTTGGCTACATGTAAATGTGATAGGGCCTCATGGTGGTTACCATGGGCAGGTGATAGGTGCGCATTATCCACCAACTGCCCATGACACTTAGAAACTGAAAATAAGCTGCAGTATGTCAGTAAGGGATCTTGTGAAATAGTTACATACAACCATAGCTGTCACACTGAGGATCCCTTCGTGTCGCTTAGGTTAAATGTTAGTGAATTTGGTTTACATGAGAGATACTAATTTGGGGCTATATCATATTAATATAGCTGTTATTAATTAGTTTATAAACATTATGACAATATTTGATTTGATATTTTTGTCAAGCAAAATCTAGTACTTCTGGGCAGTGGATTTAATTTTGTTCTATGGCAAAGTAATGTGATTTGTGTAAACATCCATAGTTAAATCAGATTTCCTTCATCAGAATGCATTACAATAATTAGGGTTAATTATTGTTTGCCTTGTTAATGAGACAGGCAGCTCTTTGTAAAGGTTTAAATCCACAGTGTGACTTTAATTTTTCATGCAAAGTAAATGAAAAGTGTGACCATAATAATCTTCTGCAGAAATTGCTCAGAAGCAGCCTTACGTTTGAGGTTCACAATTTCCATATTTTATTTATTTCTGTTTGAGGATCAGCAGTGTCTGAACCCTGTTAAGTTTATGATTTCATGCTTAAATAAACAAAATGGAAACAAAAAGGAAAGTCTCTGGGGGAATTTTTCAGGGGGTCAGCGGGTGCGTTTTGTGGCAGGTCGGTGGGAAAAACATTTTTTTTGACAGCAGGTAGGGAACCTGCTGTCAACTAGCCGTCACGCTAGTTTCCCAGATGTCGGGTCTGTCAGTGCTGAACAGACCCAATTCCAAGCGGCGGGGGAGGCAATTTAGGTGATTAAGACCTTGCTTGTTAAAGAGAATTTTGAGCTCACCTTAAGATTTTACGAGGTCGCCCATGGGGTTCCTTGCTGCTCAGGGATCACATCAGGTAAGGAGGTTGGGAGTTATGTTGCCATGAAATCATCTCTTTACTTGACAGCTACAAATGTGCTATAAAAGCTCCCATCTCACAGCTGTTCACTTTCCAAGCTCAGAAGCTGTTGCTTACTGCATTTGGAAGACAGATTGAGCTTTATGCAGGTTGCAAGTGTTTGGAGTAAACTCTCTAACTAGTGTCACCTCATTGGAACAACCTCTCTCACCATTGACAGATCGCTTCTGTCATCTCAAGTTCACCTAACATCTATTACATCAGCATCGGTGCCCTTGAAACTATCTCACCTTGGTCTTCAGAATCCCACGACGAGCAGCCCCAACACCAGCAGCACCAGGCACACCAGCAGCACCAAGAACACCAACCTTCTCCTCAATCAACTGATGCTGCACAGGACACAGGGTATCAGCACCCGGCCACATACCACATTGCCACCTTGGAGGCCAGGGATGGCCTCACCATGGCCAGATTTACTTCACTTGCCACTGTACACCCTGGCTGCCACATAATGCGCCAGGTTGGCACCACCCCACACCAACACCATAAAGCATCCCTACAATGGCCAAGCCATTCCTTTCACACTCATCACCATTGCGGGGGGTACCGTTATGCCTCACCGTTCACTGCAACTCACTATCTACTTCTAAAGGTGCACAGAAATCTGTCCAAGAACACAAAATGTTGAAAATAAAGATTTCAATGTTTGACAACACATTAACAGAAACTTCACATAAACATTGGCTAGAACACACAAGTGCCTACCCTTGTGTGTTATTAGTTGGTATGATTGGACTAGGATAAGGGTAAGTGTGAGGGGTGTCTAGTGAGATGGGGATGTGATAATGTAGATAGAGAGGGATGGGTGGAGCTGCAAGGTAAATTGATGTGAGTAAGGATTTGCAGGAGTAGGGTAGGGAAGGCAGAGTGATGGGGATGTGATGAGTGGCACAGCAGGATGAGGTTGAGTGTGGCTTTGCAGTAATGTTTCGTGATCTACTGAGATCATTGAAAGGTTTGCGCCACTGCAGCCTGGTAATCCTGACGACATCCCTGCTTGTGTCCTCCTGTGCAATGTGCAACCAGGCTCTGTTGATCTCCTGGGGAGGTCTCTTCCGCTCTTGGAATGAAGAGGACCTCCCCGCGTGCTGTGACTCCCTCTATAAGCATATGGAGGGAGTCCTGGGAGAGCCTGGGAGCAGCTGTGCAGTGCTTGTCAGTGTTTGCAGCACCTCAATGCTGTAGAACACTGGCAGCACAACTGTCAAAATCAATTTGTGCACGGTCCCTTTAAGGAACGGCTGATGATGTGTCATCAAGTGATGTCATCAGACCAGCTTCCTTTAATTGGCCGGGAAACGCGCTGGGCGAGCTTAACAAGCCCAATCAACGTAAAATCACTTTGGACAGCGGGCTGGAGCCAGCAGAGGGGTCAGGACCCGTCACCGACACCCCCCCCCCCCCACGAGGTAGGGAAAATCGTGGTCTCAATCCAGGATTTTGAATCACCTTCAGATACTGTTATTACAAAGGTTAGCAGAGGGCTATTTGGCACTTCGCACCACTTCATTGGGTCATCTAAACAAAATTCATTGTTTAAAAATAGCCAATAAATCCATATGCTCAATTCTGCTTTACAGATTCAAATTAGAATCTTCAGGGTTCTCTGCAATAATATTTTCAGATGTGAATTCCTTCAACTCTCGATTCTTGTGCATCCCCCACTCCCTTCGCCCCACCATTGGCGGTCATGCCAGCAGCCATCTGGGCTCTAAGCTCTGAAATTCCCTCCCTAAACAGCTCCACTTCTCTGCCTTTCTATCCTCTTTTAAGACCCTCCTTAAACCTACCTTATTGACCAAGCTTTCAGTCACTCTCCTAATATCTGCTTTGTTGGCCCGGTTTCTAGTTTTGTCTGATTCCGTTGCTGTGAAGCACCTTTGGCCATTTTACTTTGTTAAAGGTGCTACATAAATGCAATTTGTTGTTGTTGAATTACATTTGTAGGCTAGGCGTATGTAAACCTGCAATACTTCACAAAGTTCAGTTCACATTAGTGGTTTGAAACTGAATCCTTGATGAAGAATTACAGATGTGTATGCTCAGTGAAATCATTGCAGCTGGAGATGAAAATGAGGTGCCACTATTGATTCCATCACCTGAACACATACTTATAAACTGTTATCTACTGGTTTCAAGAGATCTTTTGCCAATTATTCATATAAGATAAGGTTTGTCTTACCAATTTTATTCTGGAGTACAGTTCATGCTCAGATCACATAGAATGTCAGTAAAATGTATTTTTGGTTAAGTGGTCAGGTGCAGGTGTTTGTTGAACATTGTGTAATTGTAACCTTGTATTAAAAATCTTGCACCTGTAATATTACATGATTCCAATATTGTAGTGAGCCATTAACATTGCTGATTGGTTTATGCCAACTAAGTGATACCAATATGATCTCAACATTGACCCATGCTAACCATGTGATACCACAGTCATTGGAAACAAAATCAACCTGTTTTTAGCCACCATGATAGCTCCCTGCTTTATTAATCCTTCACTTTGGGCATTTTATCTATTCTTCTTGGCCTCTGCTTCACTCTTGGGCAAGGCCTCAGCTTTTGCACTGCTCTCGCCCTGGTCCACTCGACTGTTCCAACTCTGTTCCCTTCCCTACATTCCTCTTCATTGTTGCTTTGGATCATTTGCACCACTCTTGCCTGAGTCAGTAGGTTGTAAGTTCAGCCTCATTACAGGCTTGAGCACAAAATGTAGGCTGACAAATCAGTGAAGTATTGAGGGAGTGCTCATTATTGAAGATGCTGTCTTTCAGATGAAATGTAAACTCAGGCCCTACCTGACTCTTCAGGTAGATATAAAAGGTTGAACTAGAGCAGGGCGCTCTCCTGGTGTCCTAGCCAAAATTCCTCCTTCAACCAACATCCCATCACAAATTAACTCTTCATTTATTTAATTTGCTGTTTGTGGGACCTTGCTATGTCAAATTGGCTGCTGCATTTGATTACAAAACAATAGTGATAAAGGTCAAAAGTAACTAATTGGTTTTGAAGTACTTTGGGACATTTAGGGGCCATAAAATACACTCTATGAATACAAGTTAGCTTTTTTTTAAATCTCCATCTCTTTCTTTCTTCCAATGCTGACCAAGTCCTCCATCTGTGGCTCCATTCTCTCCATCTTTCATGAAGGGCTGACCCAACTATTCCAGCTCTGCTACCTCCATCCTTCAGTGTAATGTTATATTCTTGTCCCTTCCTGAAGAATCCAGCCTCCACTCCTGCTACTCAGCCCAGCTTTCAGCCCTATTTCTATGCCTCCATTCTGTTTCACATCTCCATGCTGCACTTCCCAATCCTCTATTTCTCTCCATGAGATAATACTGCCTCACATCCAGCCATTCTGACAGTATGAACCTTCTTGTCCACCTGCATTGTCCTCCCACTGAGGTGCCAGTAGTTCCCTATTTAAGCCCTATCCTGATAGTCCTACTCCCTTCCTCATTCAGCCCCACTCTCTCCAAACCCCAGACTAAAGTTCAAGGCCATCTCAGTTCTGATCCACCAACACCGACGTGGTTGAAACTTAACTGCCCTCTGAAGTGACCGAGCAAGCCATTCAGTTGTATCAGGGCAATTAGGGATGGGCAATAAATCCTGACCTTGCCCGTGACATCCATATCCCGACAATTAATAATTTGAAAAGAACTGGGTCTCAGGATAAAAGGATTTAGCACTTTGGTTAACTCTTTCTTCCACAGTTTCAAGAATCTCCTGAGCAGAGTCTCCTTAATAATCTGGTTTAACCTCGAGACTCTCTTTGGGAGTTGTGTCAGCCCAATTCCAACTAGGTGCAAAGTTCTTGTCTTTTTTTTTAGATTTTATAATCCTTTAAGCTTTTGATTAATAAAGGAATCAATAAAATCATGGTAGGGCAAGAGTTGCAGCTCATACATCATTCATTTATGACCATTTCTTTGCTAAAGTCTGCACTTGCCATTAAATGTTTCTCAATATGGGTAAGGTCAATTGGATATTAACATGACTGAAGTTTTAAAATATATATGATCAGGCAGAAGGTTAAACTCTTCAACTTTGAGAAGTCCAGAACTGTAAGGACAATTGAAAATCTACATTTTAAAGTTAGCAAATCAGTTCAGTAAGAGAGAATTTCCCATAACTGCATCTCAGTCAATCACTTTCATTTCAGCAAAAGGGTTGGCCACAAGGGTTAAACTGAGTCCGCCCTCTCAGGTGGGCATAAAAGATCACATGGCACTATTTTGAAGAAGAGCAGGGGAGTTCTCCTGGGGTCCTGGCCAATATTTAACCAGGAAATACCTAAAAAAAAATGTTGATGAGGCCAGGAGTGCCATTCCATGGCCTATGAAAAAAATTCTGGGCTGCTGCTGGCTATCCGAAGCCTTTCCCTCAGGATCGGGTTTACCTCCTGCCAAGCTCCAACTGTTGACCGGCTCAGAGAATGAGCCATCCGATCTCCTGCCTTCCCGAGCTGTAACGGGGGGACATTTGGTGCCGACAACTGGCCAGTGAAATAGAAATGAGGCCCGGGCCTCTAAATAGTTCGGGTCTCCCACTGGCAAGAAAGGGTGGGCATCAGGCAATAAAATGCAATTTACTCCTTCGATCACTATAAGCTAGTGGCCCCAACTATTGTTCTTTACAGTTCCTTGTTCATCAAATATATGTAGCCCTTTTCATCATATCTTAATCTTCAAACCAAAGGTGTACTACTCTATGGTGTATCATACAATAATGGACTTTCTAGCTCTGAATGTCTTTCTTCTTTCCATGGTGCATTTATTATATTGACATGCAAAAATGTTCTTTAAGATCAACACCTTTTCTGTATACTGATGACACAACCCTTTCAAAAATGAAACATAATTCCTTAGACATCTCTGCCCTTCAGTCTGCCCTTGCATATTCTGATAAGCAGTTTTATACAAACATGTTTTTAAGAATGAAAGCTATTATAATTACAGCATTACCTTACTGCCTTCCTGGTTTCAGACTTTACATTAGTGGCTAATTTATTAAAGTTCACCAGTTTACAGCTATTAGGAGTAGGAATTTACAATAATTTAACATGATTAGCTCAAACCAGCAAAACATGTAAGAAAGTTTATACAACAAAAGGAATAGGTAGAGGAATAGGTACAAAAGGTTATTCAATGGCACTCATTTAATCCTTCTCTCCAAACTCTATTGCTGTCTGTGCGTCAGCCTAGAATGCAATTCATTTGCTGGCATCCTTAGCAGTAGTATATCATGAGGCAAAAAGAATCAATTCAGAAAGCTGCTTGCAGGGCCAATTCTTTAAAAGTGGAATCTGAATCATTCCCACAAATTGCTACGTACTTCTGAGTCATTCTCCAGCTTTATAGATTCCTGTAAAAACATTAGGGGGCTAAATTGGATAGCGATGTGTGATTAACCTGCGCCCGTTGATTGCAATGCAGACAGCACGCCAACTTCGTCCTGCCTTCTCATTTAAATGATCTCTGCACCCAGCCACGCTAACCGTGCTGTTCATTGGCTGGACGCATCAGCAGGGGGCCAATATCGAGAGAGGCTAGCACCAGTTAAAGCTAGCCTACACTGCTTAAAGCAAGACTGCACCTCTTAAAGGGGAGGTGCATTGTGGCTGGAGTAGGTGCTGGGAGTTGTGGTTGAAGAGATTCTGACCTGGAAAAGAGTGAGGAATGGCACAACGGGGGAGAGAGCAGGCGCCAAGGTTTTCAGACACTGCACTGGAGATCTCGGTGGAGGAAGTGGAAATGAGGTGAGATGTCCTGTATCCACGGGGGGGTGGGGGGGGAAGGTGGCCCTCCAGACACATGGTCAAAAGGCAGTGGGAGCAGAGAACCATGGAGGTCAATTACTGGAGTCAAACCCCAAGGACCTGGATGCAGTGCCTCAAGAAGTTCAATGACCTCACACGAGTGGTCAAGATCGGTGAAGTCATCTTCAAATGCCATATCCCACCAACTGCACCACGAGCCTCACACACTGCTCAATGCACCAAACCTCCTTCATTCACCTACCAACAATCTCTATCAATCAGGACTCATACTTCACATTAATAGCTTCACCTCACCCTCACACACTTAGCACTGCTGCAAGCCTCACACCCACATCTCACAGCTTGCACACACTACCAGCTATTCAACCATGACAGCCACATCAGCCAAACAAATTGCACGACACTCACTGACACACTTCCCTCTCTCTTGCAGGTCAAGGTGGCGCACAACTGGAGGCAGCAGGAGCTAACCAGAGGGGGACCAGCGGGCCTGCATGTTCTAACACCCATGGAGGAGACGGTTCTGGCCATTATTGGGATGGCCATTGCTGAGGCTGTGGCCAGCGGTGGGCCTGAAACCATCGAAGGTGACTGTATCCTGATACTTAATCCTCCTTCTCACATCCCACTGCCTCATCATCCCACACTCTTTTCTGATTTACAAGATGCAGATGGTGTAAGCATGCACCTATTACTTCCCCCCCACCCCCACTCCCCGCATCACAACCTTACCCTTGTGCCTTTTTCCTTTCAGATATCCAAGAGGTGCAACCTGGCCAGGCAGTGGAGGAACACCAAGAAGTGAGTAATGATGAAGACACAGCACTGTCACTTGATTTCACACTCGCAGCCACCAGCTCAGATACTGGTACTGCGCATATCTTAGAGGATAGATTAGAGGCCGGATCTGCACATGGTGAGACACCAGGCATGAGTGGTCTGCAGTCAGGGCAGGAGGCAAGGATAGTGCAGGTGCCAGCTCACCAGAGGGCGAGGTTGCAGATGGGTTCCGCTGCAGAGGACTCAGATGAGGACTTCGATAGGGCAGGATACAGAAGAACACTGATGGGTGTCATGAATCTTATCATTCATGAAGAAATGACTCATGAAATAACACTGGGCGGCCAGCTGGTGGCGCCGTCCAAGGAGTATAAATACGCGGGGGTGGGCCCAGCTTGCCCAGGACGTTTTTGTAACCAGGAACTAGTGATGTAACTAGAATCTCATGGTTGTGAAACAGTTGATTAAAGCCTTGTTTTATACTCAACCAAGTGCTTAGTGAGTTTTCTTACGTCAATGGGTATGCACAATTTGGCACAGGGCTTTTCGCAGAGCTTGGAGCTCATGCTTGGAAGTAGTGGCCAACTCCATTAGTGCACTTGTGGATCCAACCATGATGCAGCGTCTGATGGCCAATGTCTCAGCTTCCATTGCAGCACAAGCACCAGCCACCCAATGTCTGAGTGCTGCAGTGGAAGCTCAGACTGCTGCCATGCAAGTTCAGCTTGCTGACATCATGGCTGTGGATTGCAGTGTGCAAATGGTCTTGCAGGGTGTCACAGCAGTCCGGCAATCTGTCCTCCAACAGATTACTAGGATTGCTGAGGTGCCGCCCTGGGGCAGTGGCGCCATGGAGCACGAACCTGCTGTCCTCTCTCAGTCCCTTTGCTGTTGCCTGTCAGCCAGCCAGCCCAGACTGCTGCCGCCCATGCCAGGATGGTGCAGTCCGAAACCGGGCCTTCTAGGCCCAAAGCTGTTCGAGGTCATCCTCCAAGGCCATCTGCAGTCTCGCCCACTGAAAGTCAGCAGCCTTCCACCAGCCATGCTGTAGCTGCTGGGGTAGCACTGCATAAGAACACGAGGACAGGCAAAGGCACACAGAAGACAGGCACTAAGGCAATGCACAAGGGTAATTAGTTGACTTTTGTATGCAATATGGCATGATTTCATTTATAAATTTGATTTGAAATGTTTATTTTGTGATGGCTTTTATTTTTACATTGTGGCCAAGCGGATGCTGTGAAGGTCAGTGGCAGAGGGAATTGGGGTTGCAGTTATTGGTATTACACTCAGATGAGTTCTTCACAGACAGCCTGAGCAAAAAGGGGCTGTCTAGGTTGCCTCCTCCCTTCCTCTTCCTCTTCCTCCTCCTCCTCCTCCTCAACTGTTCGCTGTATAGCTGGTGGCAAGGGCTGTGCCCTCATGATGGAGAGTTTATGCAGCCTGCAGCAGACCACCACGAATCTTGACACCTGCTCTGCTGAGTACTGCAGGGCTCCTCCAGTGTGGTCCAGGCAGCTGAAGCGTTGTTTCAGCACGCCAATGGTCTGTTCCATCACATTTCGTGTGGTGCATGGCTTTCATTGTAAGCATGCTGCACACGTGTGCATGGGTTGCGCACCAGAGTCATGCGTCATGTCATCAGTGGATAGCCCTTGTCGCCCAGTAGCCACCTTTTGGTTTGCTGTGGTAGCTGAGATGCAGATGGCACAGCGGACTGCCACAGAATGAGGCATCATGACTGCTGCCGGGATACTGGGCATTGACCTGCATGATTCGCTGCCTATGGTCACAGACCAGCTGGACGTTGAGGGAGTGGAATCCCTCTCGGTCTGGTATAGGGCAGAGTTGACATGCTGTGCCTGCAAAGCGATGTGCGTGCAGTCAATGGCACCCTGCACCATGGGAAAGCCTGCAATCCTAGCGAAGTCACATGTTTGCTCTGCTTGCTTGTCTCTGGCAAGAGAGAATGAAATGTAGTCAGCTCTCTTTGAATAAAGAGCCTCAGTGACCTCCTTTAGGCAACAGTGGATGGCAAACTGTGAGATGTTGCAAATATCTCCAGCTCCAGGTTGGAAGGAGTCAGACACATAAAAGTTGATCACCACGGTCACCTTCACAGCCGCTGGCAATGCAATCCTTGCCCTGCTCTGAGGTTGCAGTTGCGGCTGCAGTAGGTGGCAGATTTCAGTGAGGACGTCCTTACTGAAGCGTAGACATCTGACCCACTGTTCCTCAGTGAGGCTCAGGTAGGAGAATTACTCCCTGAACACCCTTCTCCCCCTCTTCCTCCTCTCTCTTCCAGCAGCTTGTCCGGCTCTGCGTGGCCTCTGTTCATTCTCCAAGGCATTGCTGTATTCCACGAGGAAATCCTACTAGTGCACCCATGTCTGGCAGCAACTGGTTTGTGCAGAAGCCTTAAAGTCAGCAAAAAGTCCTTCAGCACCTACCACACCACTCCCTGTAAAGTTTAGCAACTTGAAACAACTATAGAAAGCAACAAACACTTGTAGAATCGTACCAACAGCCAGAAGAAATCAACCAGCAACTAACCTGTTAGTAGTTGATGATCCCTTTAAATAGCGCTGGTGGAGGGTCCTTCCTGCTGCTGAACATGAGTTCAGCTGTGTGAGCTTAAGAGAAGGCATTGGCTGGAGTGTTGAGCACCAAAATGGCAACACTGGCGTCAAATCAGCATTACACGCTGATTGCCGTCATGATCTGCCTGCTCTGCATATTTCCGGCGGACATTAGCTGCACGCGCGCTAACATCCTCATCAATATGGCGTCCGGCGCGATTCACTCCACAAATGTGCGCACACACATCAGACGCCATTGGTCTCTTTCTGCTTCATCTGTAGCTGTTTCAACATACGAACATACAAAAATGGTGGGCAGAAAAAGATCATCTGGTCCTCTGGTCCATCAAGCCTACTCCACACCGTTGTGATTTATTCATTTATGGAATGTGGGTGTTGCTGGCAAGGCCAACATTTATTGCCCATCCCTAATTGCCCTTGTGATGTGTGAAGTATCATGATTAGACCAGTGACCACCAGCAACCATGTAATCTCCTGGGATAGAAAAATAAACAGATAAAAACCCATGGCCAATTATGGAAAAAATATGGATAATTCCTCTCTGACCCCATTAGGCGATTGAAAACTAGTCCAGGAGACCATATTGACCATACTTATATTGCCTGGTACATCACCTACGTGATCTCCACCGCAGCCAGGAACTGGTCCAGGTATCTTTTGAAGGTTTGCAGAGAGTCAGCCCTCACCGTGCAAGCCAGCAACTTGTTCCAAAAGCCTACTATTTTCAGGGTAAAGGAAAACCTAACCCTAACTTATATGCATGAACCCTGGTCTTCCCCAATCTATCAAATTGAAATAATCTATCAATAGGAACACAATCTAGCCCATTATTGGAATTTGCAAAGGGCCTGACGCCTGTGTCAAGCGTGAACCCTGGACGCCTATTTTTTGTCTACACCAATATGGCAGGTGGCGCACTTCCAGATCTTAATGAGCGTGAGCTTCCTGCCCGCCATATTGGAGGCTTAGGAGGCTATGTAATGCCTGAAAAACGGGCGCTGCAGGGTCAAATTCCATGCCAAGAATCTTACATTTCAAACTTTGGAAAAAAAAAATGGGATGACTGTTCATCCCAGTTCCATAATATGATCAATACATGTTTTCTAAGACTTACTACATATCACACAACCAGAATTTAAAATTGATGACTGAGTATTGTTGTGGCCATGTTTGAGGAGAACACTGCCTCTTCTGTCACCTTGAAAGTTTGCTTACTATTCACACAGTGCCTTACCACAAATCCACAGCTGAAATCAACAGCTCACTGTAATGATATCAGCAAATAGTGATGCTATTTGCCTGTTTGATTATTTATGCCTTACCAGCATATTTGCCTGATTGATTATGTATGCCTGACCAGCAGAGGGCATGTGAGAGACAAGCAGTTTGGTTTTAGTTTTGTTTTAGATGGATCTCTAAGATGGTGTCTCCTGTAATGCTGTTAACTGAGTTGAACATACTTTAGATAAAAAGTCATTCTCTTTCATGAATGTGTCGTCATTGAACCCACATACAAATCGATACATGGTGTCAGAAGTAATTGAAAGAGATGAAGAGGAAAAATCTGAAGTTAAATCAGCTCTCCACATATTAGCAAGCCAAAAGAGAACATCGTTACTTACCATTGGAGAATAGCTAACGAAGTGAAAAATGGAAGGATTACACCCACCGGCGAAGCTTCAGTTGACAGGTAATGTGGCTGAAAATTGGAGGAGGTTCAAACAACGTTTGGAGTTGTATTTATCAGCAATCGGAGCTGACGAGAAAAGTGATAAAATGAAAGCGTCAGTGTTCTTACATGTCGTGGGTGATGAAGTGCTGGAGGTGTATAATAACTTCACAGTCGCTGCTGATGGAGACAAAATGAAGTTAGATAAAATAATGGAACAGTTTGAGGCCTACTGCATACCTAAACGTAACGTGACGTTTGAGAGGCACAGATTTTTCACATGTGTACAGAAAACGGGTGAGACTATTGATCAGTATGTGACTGAACTGAGAAACCGAAGCAAAACATGTGAATTTGGGGGACTGACAGACTCGCTGATAAAAGACAGACTGGTGTGTGGTATTCCAGATAATGGTCTAAGGGAAAGACTGCTAAGAGAGCAAAATCTAGACCTGGGAAAAGCCATAGCACTGTGTAGGGCTACAGAAACTGTGAAGTCGCAGGCAAAGGAGCTGTTCAGTGACAGTAGCTGCAACGTGGATGCAGTGAGAAAGAACGGACACAAACCGTTTAACAAAAAGAGCGCCAATGTGAAAAAAGAGGCGTGGCCAGCGAACAAAAATGAAAGTGACAATCGAAAGTCATGTAGTCGATGCGGTACACAGCATCCACCAAAAAAGTGTCCACCATATGGTAAAAAATGCAATAGTTGCAACAAAAACAACCATTATGCCCGTTGCTGTAAGAACCAAGCGCAACAAAGCAAGGTCCATGCAGTAGATGAAAGCGAGATAGAGGAGTTCAATGTGGATGTTGTGTCTGAAAACAAAAAAGAAAAAAGAGACTGGATGTTGACACTAAAAGTGAATGACATACACATTCCATTTAAATTGGATACTGGAGCACAAGTTAATGTGATATCAGAGACTGATTTTAAGAAAATTAGACCCAGACCAAAGATACATGGAATAAAAGTGAAAGTGACAGGATACTCAGGTACTGATATACCAGTGAAAGGAAAATGCATTGTCAAAGTAACACACAAGGACAGAGAGCACACGCTAGCATTAATCGTGGTGCCAAAGGATGTGCAAGCCATACTAGGTTTAATAGCCTGTGAGAGACTGAACCTGGTAAAGAGAGTCCTTGTTGTGGAAAGCAAAGGAGAGACAGTCTATGATGAACTCATGAAAGAGTACAACGACCTATTTCAGGGTCTAGGCTGCCTTCCAGGAGAACACACGATCAGAGTAGATAAAAGTATACCAACGGTCATACATCCATGCAGAAAAGTTCCGTTTGCTCTTCAAAAGCAACTGAATCAGAGTTGGACAGGATGGAAAGCCTGAACGTGATTCAGAAGATAGATGAGCCAACTGAGTGGGTGAGTTCCCTCATCGTTGTGGACAAAAAGAATGGAAAGCTCAGAATTTGCCTTGATCCAAGAGATCTAAACAGAGCAATAAAGAGAGAGCACTTCAAGCTTCCTACACGTGAGGAAATCATGTCACAGTTTGCAAATGCAAAGTATTTCAGCAAGTTAGATGCATCATCAGGATTTTGGCAGATGAAACTGGACGAAGCAAGTTCAAGACTGTGCACGTTCAACAGTCCATTTGGCAGATACAGATTCCTAAGGTTACCATTTGGCATTGCCTCAGCTCCTGAAGTGTATCACAAAACTATCCATATGATCTATGAGCACCTGGAGGGAGTTGATACATCAATGGATGACATCATAGTATGGGGAACCACGAGAACTGAGCATGATGAGAGACTGAAAAAAGTGCTGGAAGCAACAAGGAAAACAAACCTGAAGCTGAATAGAGAGAAATGCCAGCTCGGAGTGACAGAACTGACATTCGTGGGAGATATCCTTAGCAGTGAGGGCATCAGACCAGATCCCAGAAAGGTGTCCGCCATTGAGAATATGCCAAAGCCACAATGCAAAAAGGACGTGCAGAGGTTTAATGGAATGATCAACTACATGGGTAAATTCATATCCAACCTCTCAGAAAAGATGGCACCACTGAGACGACTAACTGAAAAGAACATAGAATGGGAATGGAATCATGAGCATGAGAAGTCATGGAGCGATCTAAAGAAACTGCTCACAGAGGAACCAGTTCTGAGGCTTTATGACCCAGCGAGACCCATCAAGATATCATCAGATGTATCACAGAGTGGGCTCGGTGCTGTTCTTCTGCAAAAATATGACTACTGGCAACCTATTGCATATGCATCGTGCTCAATGACAGACGCAGAGACGCGATATGCTCAAATAGAAAAGGAGCTGCTCAGCATCACATACGCCTGTGAAAGATTTCACCAGTTTGTGGCAGGACAAGCAATCAGTGTAGAGACTGACCATAAGCCCTTGATTGCATTGTTCCAAAAGCCACTAAATAGCTGTCCGCTTAGAATACAAAGAATGATGATCAGGCTGCAACGCTATACACTGAATGTTGCGTACACACCGGGTAAGCTGATGTATACAGCAGACACGTTGTCCAGAGCTGTTGACCCAAGTGAGCCCGCAAACACCAAAATGGATGAAAAAGTGAACGCCTACATGGACATGATCACAAGTGCACTGCCCATAGCAGATGCAAAAATGGAGCTCATAAAGACTGAGACAAACAAAGATGAAACAATGAGACGACTGAGGAAAAGCACCTTGGATGGATGGCCCAACATGAAGCAAGACTGCTCACCTGACATGGCAGAGTACTGGAACTGCAGGGCGGAACTATCAGTGGTCGAAGACATCATCTACAAAGGAAGTAAAATAGTTATCCCAATGAGTTTGAGGAAAGAGATGCTAAAAAGGATCCATGGAGGACATCTGGGAATGGAAAAGTGTAAGAAAAGAGCATGAGAGGTGATGTACTGGCCACGAATCAACCAAGATGTGACAAATGAGGTGTCAAACTGCACAATATGCCTGAAATATCGAGCAAGCAATCCGGTAGAACCACTAAAGCCACACCCAGCGCCAGACAGACCTTACCAGAAGGTAGGCGCTGACCTATTCGTATGTCAAGGGAAGGACTATCTTGTAGTCACAGACTATTACTCCCTGTATCCAGAGGTTTGTAGACTGTACACCACCACTGCAGATGCTGTGATAACATGTATGAAAGCCATATTCTCCAGACATGGCGTGGCAAGCGAGGTCTTCACAGACAACGGACCCCAGTTTTACAATGCAAGTTTCCGACACTTTGCCAAAGAGTGGGACTTTGTCCACACAACGTCAAGTCCTCACTTTCCACAGTCCAATGGACTAGTGGAAAAATCGGTCCAGACAGTGAAAAGACTGATGTACAAGGCAAAAGACAGTGGAACTGACTTCTACCAGAGCATGCTTGTATACCGCACAACGCCACTCGAGTGTGGTATGTCACCAGCCCAACTCCTTATGGGACGTCTGCTAAGGTCAAACCTACCCATCCCAGAGAACGTCCTGAAAACAAAAGAGGGGGAGAAAGTGAGGAAGTTCAAAGAACAGAAAGAAAAGCAAAAGTACTACTATGACAGAGGAACACAAAACCTACCTGAACTCCACACTGGTGACCAAGTAAGGTTCAAAGACAAAACAAACATATGGACTCAGAAGGGAACTGTCCTGAGTGAAGTTCAACCAAGATCATACACCATTCAGACAGATGAGGGTGCTGTTCTGCGAAGAAATCGTCGAGATCTTCTCATGGGACCAGCCAGAGCAAGTCAAAAGACTGATACTGTTGAACAACCTGATCACACAGCAGGTCAAAAGACTGATACTGTTGAACAACCTGATCACACAGCTGAGAAATCATCATCTGAGGCAACAACTCAGATTCAAGGACAATCAATCAGAAAATCCTCAAGACACGTGAAGCCTCCTGAGAGACTCATTGAGCAAATTTAAGGACTCTTGTTATAGAAGGAAGTAATGTTATCTTATTCTTTCTTCAAGTTCTAGTGTATTTACATATTTCATGTGAACACACAAAGCAAGGTTAAAAAACCTTGATAATGATAATGATAATGTAAGTTCATTAAGGTTACAGTTAAAATGCAGAGTAATACAAAGAAAACATGTTGTTAGATAAAAGTAAAATACTTTTGTTTTAAGAAAGGGAGATGTAATGATATCAGCAAATAGTGATGGTATTTGCCTGTTTGATTATTTATGCCTTACCAGCATACTTGCCTGATTGATTATGTATGCCTGACCAGCAGAGGGCATGTGAGAGACAAGCAGTTTGGTTTTAGTTTCATTTTAGCTGGATCTCTAAGATGGTGTCTCCTGTAATGCTGTTAACTGAGTTGAACATACTTTAGATAAAAAGTCATTCTCTTTCATGAATGTGTCGTCATTGAACCCACATACAAATCGATACACTCACCACATAGAAAATTATTCACATGATAATTGTTGTGTATGTAACCTGTTCCACCTTAAGAGAGCTTAAGCCTGTTCCACCTTAAGAGATGTACTACTTTCTCAGGCTGCTGTAGACGTAATACCGGGGGTGAACACACCGGTATATAAGCACTGTGCAGTAATCTTGTATTCAGTGTAGTCCCTACCTCCAACCAGTAAAGACCTGTTTTATTGTTACTGATTAAGTCTGAGTATTAATTACTTGAACAACTCACAGACTTAACACTGGCGACGAGTCAGGTTCTTACCCTGCGGCAGTTATTCCACGGCGGCTTCGTCCACAGACAGGACGTTGAAGAGAGGTTTCAAATCTCACCACCCCACTGGAAGCGACAGGCATTAGGACCCTGAAGCCTCCATCAGCGACTGAAAACTGGAGGACAGAAGACATCCTGCAGCTTCTTTTTCAACCTCGGTGGTGGGTAAGCCAAGCAGCGTTGGCTGCAAAGACAGGGCTGGGGGAAGTCGGAGGTATAAGGGCCATCGATCGAAATCCCTGATAAGGGCCGCACTCGGGCTGAAAGGCGCAGCGTCGGCAGACACTGAAGGCGCGAGAGCCGCGGTGAAAAGCGCGGGCCATCGATCGCGGCGGAGATAAGGGCCGCACTCGGGGCTGAAGGGAGACGGCGTCGGGGGACGGGTGAAGACCGCCAAGCGCGGGAAAACTGCCATTTTGTGGGCGGAGGACGACGGCAAGAGCGGGAAGCCGCCATCTTGGATAGCAGTAAAAAAAAATCTGAGAAATTGCAAATCTGATAAAGTACTACAATGCCTAAACACGGGAATATTAGCAACTTTGATAGTGACATCGAAGATTGGGCCATATATGTTGAACGAGTTAAAAATTATTGTAAGGCCAATAAAATTCGTGAGGCTGATAAAGCACTAACATTATTAAATTTAATGGGTGCGAAGACATACGGGCAATTGAAACACCTGTTATCACCAGATGAACCGGCGGATAAGACGTTCGATGAGATTGTTACTGTCCTGAAAGATCATCTAAACCCCACGCCGCTGATGCTAGCGGAACGATTTAAATTTTACGACAGAAGGCAGCTACAGCATGAAAGCAATGCTGAATATTTGCTGGAATTGCGTAAATTAGCGAAATATTGCCAGTTTGGAACGGGACTGACAGATGCACTATGAGACAAATTTGTGTGTGGTTTATTTAAACAGGATACACAAAAGCGACTGCTCGAGGAGAATGAGCTGACGCTTGAGAAGGCGGTCACTATGGCAGCAGCACACGAAGCCGCAGCGAGAGGCACGGCAGTAATGCAGCTACGGTCACCGGAGCTCAGTGCACACAAATTGGGTGTGAGTTCTGGCAAATGTTATCGTTGTGGAAAGACAACGCATGATCAGAACCAGTGTTGGTTTAAAAACCAAGAATGTAGAACTTGTGGTAGGCTTGGACATATAGCTAGAGTATGCAGGTCAGGGAAGAAGACCAGCAACAAGAAGTCACCGCAAGGAAAATACGCAAAAGTACACAAGGTGGCCGAACAGGAGTCCGATTCAGACGCTAGCAGTAATGAACTGGCTGGCTTAAGCAGTATTGAACTGGCTAGCTTAAGGGTACTCAACGTTGGTAAGGGTGCAGACCTCCAGACAATTTGGGTTACTCTTCAGATAGAAGGAGTCCAAGTAAAAATGGAATTGGACACTGGATCGGCATTGTCGGTCATGAATAAGAAAGATTACAGAAGGTTATTCCAACATATTCCCCTACAGGATACGGAGATTATATTGACAACCTACACGGGGCAGAGAGTGTACCCCATCGGGACAATAAAGGTTGCAGTGGCCAACAAGGGCGAAGGAAGTCAAATAATGGACTTATATGTGCTACCGGAGGGAGGTCCACCACTACTAGGCCGGGAGTGGTTTAGAAACATAAGTATGGACTGGCATTCGCTAAAAGCCATAAACAGTGAGAACCCGGTGCAGATAATCAGCCCAGACTCTAGAACTGATGATGGTAAGACCAACCCATGTGCAAAAAAAGTTTCAGCACAGAATTCCACTGAGCAACAACAACATAGTTTAACAGAGAATTCTGAGTCTGTCAAGTCTACTGATATGCACATTCTTGAGGGACACTGGGCTCGAACTCAACTCCATTTCAAACTACAACAGCAATTAGAACAAATGATTCGCCGTTTTGAGCAAGAGATGAATGAAATAAAAAAGTTCTTTGTTACAGAGTGGGAGAATCTGGAAAGGCAACAGAAGCAACTGATGGAGAAAATGGAGCAGGAGCACACCAACCATCTGCGCGAGGAGGCCGAACGAATCAAAGCTGATTCAGGTTCTGAAGGTGCGTGCCATAATCTGGTGTCAGAAGAGTTAACGGTCAGCCAACTCCTTCATATGCTGGGGGACAAGACTCTGAAATGGGAAAAACTTGAACACGAGCTGCGATCTTCAAAGGAAAAGGGTTCGGAGCTCTCAAAAGTCATTGAGATGGCTGATGTGACGACACAGACTGAAACGACTGCAACAGAGCAGCCATTGGATGCCAAAAGTACGCTGACTCATGTCAATGTAGAACAACAGACCGCTGAAACAGCTGCTCCGGTAGAGGGATTGCATAGTCCGATCAATCAATCTCCAAAGGAAGTTGAAGTATTAAAATCACAAATTAGGTCACTAGTAAACGACTTGCTGAAAGCCCAGAAAAAGCTGGATGCAGAGGTACACATGAAGAAGTCTCTTCAGGAAAGATGTCTGGATTTGGAACAAGAGCTGGCTAACGTCCAGCTGGGTATGGAGGAAATAGACGACCCTCTCGCTGACCTGTCGGACGACTCCGAATATTACTATGTCCTGTCCTGCCCAACTTGTAACTTCGACTCCCACCATACAGAAATCATGGAGGAGCACCGAAAGTCTACAGAACATCGGGAGAAGGTGGCTCTACTACGAAAAAAGGAGGAAGAGAAGGAGGAACTGCGCATGCAGCTGGCAGCTGTGGCAGCTGACAATGGAGCCCAGAGAGTCTCCAAGAAGCAGAAAAGGAAAAGTAAAAACAGAAGATGACCCATCTGAACCATTATCACCTCTACCAGATCACACACGTGGTCCCTCCGAACGGAGCCAAATCAGTTCGGAAGTTCAAGCTGTTAAATCCATGAAAGGACTATTGAATGAGTAACGTGAACCGACTACACCACAGAGATTGAATCTGTGAACTGTTTTCCGCAGAGACTGAATCTGTGATATGTTACGTTAAACATGAAGTTATATATGTATATATGTTATTACGTTATGTTAAATGGGGGGGATGACTATAAAGCTAAGAAGGGAGGAGTGTTGTGTATGTAACCTGTTCCACCTTAAGAGAGCTTAAGCCTGTTCCACCTTAAGAGATGTACTACTTTCTCAGGCTGCTGTAGACGTAATACCGGGGGTGAACACACCGGTATATAAGCACTGTGCAGTAATCTTGTATTCAGTGTAGTCCCTACCTCCAACCAGTAAAGACCTGTTTTATTGTTACTGATTAAGTCTGAGTATTAATTACTTGAACAACTCACAGACTTAACAATAATTACAATAAGGAAGGCAATTTAGCCCACCCTAATTCATCCCTCCACAATGACCCTATAGTCTCCTGAATGTAACATCCAATGATTCTAGGATTTTTGTTTCCACTCTATCTGGAAGTCTATTACACCTGTTGATTACTCTTTGTAAGAAAAACTTCTTGATACTCTGTCCTAAATTCACCTTTTACTATTAATTTAAAACAAATTGAAATGGAAATAAAATTAGTCTCAACTAAAGGTGCATTTCCTTGAAGAACATTGTTTTCCAATTATAATAGTGAACCTAACCAAAGGCATAAACATTTCCCCAGAACTTCTGATGTGTTGATACAGTGTAAATGCTACAGATCTAGCCAATATAACCTTGAATGTTGACACAGGGGGGTGAATGTCCTCAGGCTTCTCCCACTCCACTGTCATAACTTCAGTGGAAACCATTAACCCTGGTAGTAAAAAGCCCCCCAACTCTGTGCAAATACGTTTCTCTTGCTCTCTGTCCTAAATCTCTTCAATTTAATCTTGTCCCTCATTCTAGACCCCTTATGCCAGTTAATTTGTTGCTCATTCTTGCATAAGGCTAGTAATTAATGCTGTGTTTGCCAAGGCAGCCCAGTCCAGTTCATTACACTGGCTGTAAGATAGAGACAAATGGGTGAGTAGAGCATTAATTATCAGATCACAGGGTTCCCATGAGTGCTTGGAGCTATGGATTGCACTCATGTGGCCATACAAGACCCTTGTCAACCTACGATATTATATGAACCAAAAGGGATTTAATTGCTTAATGTTCAATTAGTGTGCAATTACAGGCACAAGCTTATGCATGTCAATGACCAGTATTCAGGGAACTGCCATGGTTCATTCATCCTTCAGCAATTCGCTGTCCCTGCGCTCTTTCAGAATGGAATATAAGTTGCTGGCTGCCTTCTTGGAGACAAGATGGGTGCAGGACCTTTCACATCTCCCTCCTCTGTTACAAGATCACAAAATAATTACAACTGAGAAAGGCTATTAACCCATCTTAATTGATCCGTCCAGAGAGATCCAAGCAACCCCATTGTAAAATCCAATTGTTTCTTAAATGATTTCAGGGATTTCATGCATGAGAAAATAATTCTTGTTGCTTTCAGGCAGAGACTGGTTTATTTGATAGTTATTGGAGAACTCATCTCCCTTCTCCCACAGAGACATTGATTCTTCAAAGGGCATGCATGCATTTCAGGATTCTCTAGGGAAAAAAGCTTAAAGATAAGTGCCAGTGAAATGTATTACTTCATATTAAACATAAGCCCCAGTGATTCTCAGTCAAAACCATATGCTTCTCTCTTATGCCTCTACATGCTCTAGTACCACTCACTAATCATAACCTCTTTCTGGATGCCACCTAAGTGCCCAAAATGCCAGCTGCTGACTAGCACTATGAGTTTCATAGACTGGTGGCTGTCTCTAGGAGCCACTGTCCTACGAAGGAGCAATGGCAGGTTGCATCACCAAATCAGATGCATGGTAACCTGGTCCTCCAGCTGCAAACCAATTAGTTCAGGCATCTGGGAAACCTGACAGAGATACTTACTGGACCTTCATTCTTGAGAGACTGCTAGATCCTGAGAAAATCTGCGTGCCAGGACACTGAGCAACAGGACATAGGCCAAATAGTCTCAACCAGAGTGATGAATCCTGTGTTAATACTTCTCTTAATACGGTGCTCAAGGACTCCATAGCAATAGTTTGAGCTGACTATATAGAAGCAGACATTGCTCCTGAGGCTTCATTCATTGGGATGGCCTCTGAAGGTCTTCCTAGAATTGCTACTCTCTCCAAGTTAAGTAGCAGTGAAGAGAAACTCTCTCCAATGATGTCGGATTCCTTCAGGTGACCAGATAGATGCAGCACTTTCTGGGAATATGTCCACAGTACTTGTACTTGGATCGGATGCTTTATTAGCATTCCCTGTTTGAAAGCAGGGCCCATGAGATCTGTGTCCTGAAGCTTCTCATCTAAACTCTGATGTCTCTGGACCCTCTGATCGGAAATTACACCATCGTCTTCATCTATCACCCCTTTCTTCTGACCACACTGTGCACTGTGCATCACCCAATGCTGTCCCTTGCTGGTCACTATCCTGATGACCCCCTGTGTTTACCTCCTGGAGACTTGGAAGTGATCAAATGATTGGTGGGGTGGGCACCAAGCACATCTGGCTGGGAATGACCTATATGAAGAGAAAGTAACAGAAATTATTATGCGACCATTCAACAGTGAACAGCACAAACTGTGGCATTCAATAGCTTTCGACTTGCTGTGGGTAGCTTTTGTCTGATGAAACCTCTGATGCCAAAACCTGCATCATCTGTGCACAAAGCTGTAGATGCCATCTGCCCACCAACTTCTCCATCTCCAACACCTTCTACCACCAGCAACCCAGGATGATAAGTGCCTCCTGTCCCTAGGTTGACAATTTTCAAATATTAGTCACTCCGCCCCCTGTGGACTGTCTCTCCCTGGCATTATGCACCATCTTTTCCTGCAGCACATATGCAGATTATGTTATATGATGATTATTTCCTTCTGCTCATGTAGGAATTCAGAGGATGGTTGAGCAATGACATGCAAACTGGAAAACTCGTGACACTAATGCAGAAAGGGTTGACACTGAAAGTTTCAGTCAGTAGCATGTGGTGTATGGGTGATTATGCAATCTCTTGCATGGATGTCGATAGAATAGTGTTATGTATTATATGTTCTCCTCCTTTTGATTCCGTTTGTGAAATCTAAATCTCTCAGCAATAACCAGAGGTTTCGGTGAAAAATGTGCTCCAAGAATTTCCACTAGTTGTTTATATGTTTTAGTTCCTGGCTTAACTGGCTGTACAAGGCTGCGCAGTAAATTGAATGTCTTTGCTCCCATTATACTCAAAAAGGTAGGCACGACCTTATCGTTTGTCACCGCATTCGCCAAAACAAAATAGTCAAAACGTTCCGTATAAGCGCTCCATTGCTCAACATTTTCATCAAAATCACCGATGTTTCCGAATATAGTGGCCATCTCACGTTTCAAATTTTAATTTCTGTTACTCACTGCACCCGTAACGTTAATGTAATGCTGCAATCTCTGTTCTGAGTGTTTTGTAGTCGAAAACAAGAAAGTTCCCACAACGCAGATTCATCCGATCCTCGTCGCCACTTTGATGTGTCTGTACCTTTCTACCTAGACATAATTAGTGCTCAGAACCCAGAGATTCAAACATGAGGTTTCTTTATTCAAAAGGAAGGTTCTGGAGAGTACAGAACAAAGAGAACAAAAACCCAACCAAGAGAACAAACCCAACCATTTATCTGCTGTGACAGCACCACCGCAGGTGGGAGGAGAACACATAATACATAACAAATAACAATTATGTATGTGGGCACTGGTGCTTCACAATGTCGATACTGGCAACATATTTAACTCTGAGACATTGATTGGACCAAAAGGACAACATACAAGGTGGTCCCAGATAGATGTTCAGTGGGAGGTGCAACCACCTTGCCCATTCTGGTCAAGTCATTAAAAAAATTTCAGCAACTAAGTTGCTGGACTGGAACTCGCTGCTTCAGTAAAAGATGGTCTCTTCCCTTGAGGACCAAATAATCCTGCCTGCCTTGCCTTCATTTCTTCCAAAAGTATCTCCAACTCTGCATCTGAAAAATTGGAGGCTCTTCTTCCTGCAGGTCTGCTGGCTGTCCTCAACTTCAACTCTTTGCCTCTGCTCCATTTGCTCGCTCATCTTGTTTAAGCCACTACATGGGCTTTAGGTCCTGTAACAGCATGTTACTTTCTGCTGCCATGGGCAAATGCAGCTAATCCCTGGCATGTTGCTCGTGGGAGCGCACTGACAATTATGCTAATGAGCTGATCAGAAGACATTATCCAGAGATAGTGACATGGCCATGAGACCGGAACAAATGCCTCTCCGCTGCACTTCTGCTGGCAATAGTGGGAACTCTAGCCCTAAATGTTTCAATCTGCCAAAAAAAAATTATTAACACAGCTCTCACAAAAGAAATGAATTGCAATTACAATAGTTGAGTGTATAAATTATTCATTTCAATTTTTTAGAAGCTTCTTAGTCAAATTTGAAATGCAATTCCGGAGCTGGAAAATGACCCAATTTCTAAATATTTGCTGGTGCCAATCTACTTTTCATGGGAAACAAGTCTAAAATCATAATGGTAACCTTCATTCCATCAGGCATTTAGGTTGTCTTATGCAAGAAATAGGCATATAAAAGTAAATTATCTTAATTACTGAGGGAGTGCTGCACTGTTGGAGGTACTGACTTTCAGATGAGGTGTTAAACCGAGGCCCCGTCTGCCCTTTCAAGTGGACGTAAAAGATCCCATGGTAATATTTCATAGAAGAGCAGGGGAGTTCTGGTCAATATTTACCCCTCAACCAACATCATTAAAACAGAATATCTGGTCATTATCCCATTGCCATTTGTAAGATCTTTCTGTGTGCGAATTGGCTTCCACATTTCCTACATTACAACAGTGAGTACACTTCAAAAGTACTTAATTAGATCTAAAGCGCTTTGGGACATCCTGAGTTAGTGAAAGGCACTATATAAATGAAAGTCTTTCTTTTTAATAGCTCATTTGTATTGAACATTTCTATTATAAAGATATAAATCAAAGTAGCTGAATGATGTTCATGTGCTTATTAAATTGGGTTTATCTTCCTTCTAATGTCGCCTCTAATTTTTAGTTAGTAGCTAAAAATCATTTCCGATGATGCACATTGAAAGCAGCAGCAAAATATCCTGTGGTTAATGGAGCTTCCTGGAATCCATTTTGTGTTGCTTGTCCCCATAAAATATGATGTGCTTAACTATAGTGCCAAAATACCATGTCTATAAGTTCCACTTGAAAGGCTAAATGGCACAACTCCAGTTTAGTCCAGACAATCTGAATGCAAGAAAAACACATACAATACATTGAAAGGCCACTAGAAGATGGAAGCATTGATTCTAAATTGCCTATATATTTTTTTTAATGTTCGTGACCAAAAGTTGTTATAGCTTTAAGATCTCTACCTAATAAATACTTTTTCCAAAACATCAGCATATTATATTTGTCAATAAGATAAAGATGTTAAGAACAAATACGTGCAATGATGAAGGGGCATTTTTTCCATGAAGCCCAATACTTTCACCACAACGTCTCTGTCATAGGTACAAAAGCAAAATACTGCGGATGCTGGAAATCTGAAATAAAAACAGAAAATGCTGGAAACACTCAGCAGGTCAGGCAGCATCTATGGAGAGAGAAACAGAGTTAACGTTTCAGGTCGATGACCCTTCGTCTTTAAAGGAGGTAATGAGTACAACACTAAATGGAGCAGCTTCTACATATCCATTACTCTATAGGGAGAAAAAAAAAGAAAAAGCAGACACAAACACATCGCGGGTTTTATTTTGATTTATTTCGAGCCTAACTTTAGGCTTGTTAATTTTGTACTTCCATCCTCTCGGTCTCAAGTAACAATCTAAGTTAAACAACCTGCTTATTTCTATGTTTTCAACATCTGTCAGCATGTTAAATACTTGGATCACAATCTATCTCAATCTGTTTTGAACAAAATGCATCCAGAATTGCTTTTATATTTATTTACAATCACACTACTGCTTTCCTTTTGAATGAATGAAAGAAAATGTACAATTGGGAACACTCTATTAAGTGAACAACATGCAAGTACCCATTTTTTACATTTCAAGTTTATTGTAATTATTCTTTGGTTACAATACATTGGCACACAGCATTCAAAGTATACAGCATAAAAGGTTTAATATAATTGTTAGGTTGTAGAATTGATGGAGCGTTACTGATAATTGCTGTTGCTAACCCTGGTACTGATTTCAAGTAATAGCAGTGGTATCGTGAGTACTGCTGTGCTTGTCCACTGTTTCAGCGTCTAATGAGTTTCGGTTGTTCCAGTAGAGCATTGACAGTTATTCTGGTAGGCTGAGGGACAGCACATTCCAGGCACTGCAGTGCTGAGGTCGCCAACCTCTAGCTGTGGATCAGTGATGGGGGGGTCAGCTTTTGAAGATATTCTCCTGGTTTAGGCTTACAATTTTCTGAGCCTTCATGCCAGCAGCAGGGCCACAAATGCAGCAGGCAGCTTGTAGGAAAATTGTAGATGCACCACACGTGATTTTCTATCCATTGACAATAATGGATGGAAACTTGCTGGCAATGCACCTGTGATTTTCTGATAAGCTGTCTGTTGCTCAGTGGCCTGTAGCCTCAGAAAATTCTGCCCAGGGAATACATGATTTTCTTGGATTAGGTTCCACGGATGTTATTATTCATATCAACTAGTTTTTGGCGGGTGTTCCTCCTGCCATCTCAATGGGATGCATCGATGGGTTGCAGTTGAAACATTGCAAGAGCTCCTTCATGTTAAAGTTCAGTTCAGGTGATCACAATGGGTGGGGGTGTGGGGGTTGCTGAGATACTGTAGTCTGCAGCCAGGCCCAAGCCTTTAGAGGTAGCCGACCACAAGCATCTCAAGAGCCCTCATCTGAACATCACAGGAGACCTTGTAGGAGTAGGAGAATACCATAAAAAGTCCTGTACTTGAGGGAAGCCTGCAATGTGTGGGAACCCTAAAGCCCTTTCCTGATGATTCCAGGTGTCCAAGGGGAAAGTTATGAATTGGTTGGCTTCTGCAACAGAGTGTCAGTCACCCTCTTGACACAGGCATGGACAGCAGACTGACTAATACTAATATTCCCTGTTGCAGCCCGGAAAAAGCTTGAGGTAAAGAAGTTGCGGGCTGTTGTTACTTTCACTGTCACAGGCAATAGGATGCCAGCTGTGGTGGGGGTTGCAAGTATTTTTGTAAGAGGCTGCACAAATCTCTGCCAACCTACATGGAGAAGTGTAGCCTCCTCACACACAGCTTCTCCTAACACTGGAGGTAGGGGAATCTGGGTAAGGACGTCTTTGACTGCACACCTCTTGTGCACTTATTACAACATCAGTTACAGCTCCGTGAGGTCCTCTCCCCATTTGCTGGTGCTGTTCCTCTTCCTCTAGCTAGAATGGAATGGCCAAGATGATTCCCATCTTCTGCAGTAGTCAGTATCTCTCTAAGCTTCCTGAAGGTGTTATAGAAACTTCAAACAAAACTAGTGAATTTTCAGCCAAAAACAACAGAGTAAAGCAACATCCATCCACAACTGGCATCAGGGTCCTAATAACCCCATAGGGCCCCAACTTTCATGCTCTAATGAGGTACCCAGCTGTTTACACAGGAGCACTGGCTGACTAAATCGAAGCCCGCTTAAAAATTGCAGCGGGTAGGCCTCAGGCATGAAGTCGGCGGTAAGTGTTTTTAATTAAATTTTGGTCTCGTTATCGCTCCATTCCTGCGAATGAAAATGGGGTGGTAGATTGACCAAGTCTGGACCAAAGACTCCTGTAGTAGCGTGGCAAGAACATCTCTTGGAGCCTGTAACAAGGGTCGTCATCTGAATATTCTTTAGGCTGCTGCTTCTCTGGCTGATGTGGGAGCTGTTGTCTTCTATGAAGTGGCCTTTTTGTAAAATGAAATTGTGCAGAATGAACAATCTTTTACACCTTTGCCAGACAATGCTGTAGGATGCTCCCAGATTGATCGAGGCACCTGAAGCATGTCTTTAAATGCCCATGGTTTGCTCTATCATGACTCTGGCAGACGAATGGACCTAGTTTCCACCCTTCCCTCACCTTCACATGGTCCATCTCCGACTCTTCCCTTCCCTTCCTCGACTTCTCTGTCTCCATTTCTGGGGATAGGCTATCGACAGACATCCACTATAAGCCCACTGACTCCCACAGCTACCTGGACTACACTTTCTCCCACCCCGCTTTCTGTAAGGACTCTATTCCATTCTCCCAGTTTCTCTGTCTCCGTCTCATCTATTCTGACGATGCCACCTTTCATACTAGTGCTTCCGATATGTCTTCCTTTTTCCTCAACCGAGGATTCCCATCTACCATAGTTGACATGACCTTCAACCGTGTCTGTTGTTTCCCGCACTTCTGCTCTCACCCCTCCCCCTCCCTCCCAGAACCATGATAGGGTCCCCCTTATCTTCACCTTTCACCCCACCAGCCTCCAACGGATCATCCTCTGCCATTTTAGCCACCTCCAGCGTGATCCCACCACCAAACACATCTTCCCCTCCCCTTCCCTTTCAGCATTCTGAAGGGACTGCTCCCTCCGCGACACCCTGATCCACTCCTCCATCACCCCTTCCCCTTCGCCCGGCACCTTCCCGTGCAAGCGCAGGAGATGCAACACCTGCCCTTTTACCTCCTCCCTTCCCACCGTCCAGGGCCCCAAACACTCCTTCCAGGTGAAACTGTGGCAGAACCACTGAATGACTCTGGCTAACTGTATATAATTCTCTTTAACGATGTTCTAACACCAGCCTAAACCTGTACCATTGTGTTAGGCATTACTGTGTTTTGTATATAGAGTTTGCATGTACGGGGCGTGGCCCCTTTAAGAGCGCGGGAAAATGCGGGCAAACCCGATGACGTCACATCGCAAACCACGGGGCTGCCCAGGCAGTCCTTGTGGCATCTCCGTTGAGTAAAGACCTGTTCAATTGTTCTCTTGTGTCGATCTCCGTTATTCGTTGGAATTCGTTAATTCCAACATTGGTGACCCCGTTTTTGTGAACGTTTTCACAAAAGAAGAGCACAGCATGGAAGCAAATGCCGTTTCGATAAAGCTACCGCAGTTCTGGGAGCAGCAAGCGCCCTCGTGGTTTATTCGGGTCGAGGTCCAGTTCGCCCTGCGGAACATCGATGCGGATCAGACCAAGTATCTTTACGTGGTCTCCGCACTCGGCAGCTCTACCACCTCTTGGATCGTCAGCCTCCTCGAAAACCCCCCAACGGAGCGCAAGTATGAAACCCTCAAAGCGCGGTTACTGCAGGTTTTTGGGCTCACAAAATCGGAGTGCGCCTGTCGATTACTCGCTATGCCCGGGCTTGGGGACTCCAAGCCTTCAGAGTTGATGAGCCAAATGCTCACACTCCTGGGCTCAGAACGGGAATGTTTCCTATTCCGCGAGATTTTCCTCAGCCAACTGCCTGAACAGGTACAAGCTGCCTTGGCCAGATCTGAAACTGAAGACTGCGCAACACTCGCTGCGGAGGCTGACAAAATTTTCACTGTAACTCAGCAGAACTGCGCCGCCACGAGGCACCCATCCCCCGCGGACGCCGCCCCAGCTCGTCAGCCTGCTGGGCTGTGTTTCTACCACACGCAGTTCGGCGCGAAGGCGAAGCGTTGCCGCCCTCCCTGCAGTTTTCCCCCAAAAAAACAACAACAACAACTAACACTGCGACCACCGAGGAACGGGTCTAATGGGCACCCCGCGGCCGCGATGGCGATCGGCAACGCGGGAAAATTGCTGTTCATCACTGATACTCTCTCCGGTCGTCATTTTCTGTGCGACACCGGAGCGCAGTGCAGCATTTTACCCGCGTCCGCCCTCGATGTACAGACGGGGAATCATGGCCCCGCCCTTGAAGCGGCCAATGGCGGAACAATTCGGACCTTCCGCAGACGGCGAGTGGAGTTGTGCCTCGGGGGGCAACGTTTTCACTGAGAGTTTGTTACGGCCAAGGTTTCCCAGCCGCTCCTTGGCGCGGATTTCCTGTGCGCCAACAGCCTCCTGGTCGACGTTAGGAACCGGCGGCTGATCAACGCAGCAACTTTTAATTCTCTACCGTGTTACCGCAGTAACACTACGTCACGCACCATCTCCTGTGCGTTCCCGACTCCTGATGAGTTTGCTCGCCTGCTTGGCGAATTCCCCGACCTGACAAGACCAACATTCTCCTCCACAGCTACGAAACATGGTGTGGAACACCACATCACCACCAACGGCCCCCCAGTCTACGCGCGGGCCCGGCGCCTGGAACCTGGCAAGCTGGCGGTCGCAAAGGCGGAGTTCGCAACCATGGAACGGTTAGGGATTATTCGCCGGTCGAATAGTCCCTGGTCTTCACCCCTCCATATCGTCCCGAAGCCTGGTGGCAGATGGCGGCCATGCGGCGACTATCGACGCCTAAACGACGCCACCACTCCTGATCGGTACCCGATCCCCCATATCCAGGATTTCTCTGCCCATTTGGCAGGGAACACTGTGTTTTCAAAAGTCGACCTCGTCCGGGGCTACCACCAGGTCCCAGTTCATCCACAAGACGTCCAGAAGACCGCAGTCATCACCCCATTCGGCCTCTTTGAGTTTTTACGAATGCCGCTTGGGTTAAAGAACGCCGCCCAGGCTTTCCAACGCCTGATGGACTCCGTGCTGCGAGATCTCAAGCTCCTCTTCGTCTATCTGGATGATATCCTAATTGCCAGTCCTACTAAGGAAGAACATACCTGTCACTTACGCACCCTTTTTCGATGCCTCAGCCAACACGGCCTGATTATCAACCCGGCCAAGTGTCAGTTTGGCCTACACCAAATTGACTTCCTGGGGCATCGCATCACCTCAGAGGGAGCGGTTCCTTTACCTTTGAAGGTAGAGTCGGTGACATCCTTTCCATGCCCGCAGAACATAAAGGCCCTGCAGGAATTCCTAGGCATGGTAAACTTTTACCACCGTTTCGTGCCTAAGGCGGTACTACTCATGCAGCCCCTGTACGAGGCCATCAAGGGCAAGGCTGGCAAGAACCCGGTAGACTGGACGGATAACATGGCCCGAGCATTCGCCGACACCAAAAGCGCCTTAGCCAACGTGACTATGCTAGCGCACCCGCTACCAGAAGCCACCATCGCCTTCACCACCGATGCGTCGGACTACGCAGTCGGTGCCGTGCAACAGCAGTGGGTGAACGGGATGTGGCAGCCGTTGGCATTCTTCAGCCGTCAACTACGGCAGAACGAGAGGGCATACAGCACGTTCAACCAGGAGTTGCTCGCCCTTTTTCTGGCCATCCGCCATTTTTGGTTTCTTCTGGAAGGACGTCCTTTCACTGCCTTTGTGGACCATAAGCCACTAACCTTTGCAATGGCCAAGACCGCCAAACCGTAGTGCGCCCGACAGCAGCATCAACTGACCTACATATCCAAATTCACCACGGATATACAGCACGTAGCCGGTAAGGACAACCTGGTGGCAGACTGCCTCTCCCACGCGATCGTCAATACGGTTCATTTGGGCATCGACTACGCCCTCATGGCAGCGGACCAAGCCTCAGACCCGGAGGTCCAAGCTTACAGAACGGCCATCACTGGCCTCCAGTTGGCCGACGTCAAGTTCCATTCGGCAGGTACCACGCTGTTGTGTGACGTCTCCGTACAGGATCCTCGCCCTGTCATGCCGGTCGTCTGGCGCCGCAAAGTGTTCGACGCCATACATGGGTTGTCACACCCAGGAATGAAGGCCTCTCAGAAACTGATGTCAGCGAAATTTGTATGGCATGGCATGCATAAATGTCCGCGACTGGGCCAACACCTGCGTGGTCTGCCAAAAGGCCAAGGTACAGCGCCACATCAAAGCTCCGTTGGCCACCTTCACAGTTCCGGAGTGCCGTTTTGACCATGTCAACGTGGACCTGGTAGGACCACTCCCACCCTCCCATGGTTTTTCAAACATCCTGACCATGGTTGACCGCACCACCAGATGGCCGGAGGCGGTTCCCCTGTCATCCACTACTTCGGCGGACGTGACCAGAGCATTCATTTCCTCCTGGATCGCCCGGTTCGGAGTGCCCGCAGATATTTCGTCAGACAGGGGACCGCAGTTTTCCTCCGAACTCTGGAATGCAGTGGTCCAAGGGCTCGGTGTCAAATTACACCGCACCACAGCCTACCACCCACAGACGAATGGCCTCTGCGAACGCTTCCACCGGTCAATGAAAGCCGCCCTGTGGGCCAGCCTCCAGGATGCTGGATGGGCAGACAAGCTACCGTGGGTCCTGTTGGGCCTTCGCACAGCCCCCAAAGAAGACCTTCACTCTTCATCAGCGGAGCTTGTGTATGGTCAGCCGCTGCGAGTCCCAGGGGACTTCCTACCAACATCGACGGAGCCATGGTCCGCGTCTGCCCAGCTTGCTAGTCACCAAGAGGCAGCCAGATGTTTCGCACCGGTGCCCACTTCGCACCACGGGCCGCAGAGGTCACACGTTCCCACGGAGCTTCACAAGGCGGAATACGTTTTTATTCACCATGACGCACATAGAGATCCGCTCAAGGCCCCATATACCGGCCCCTTCCGCGTGTTGGAAGCAGGGGACAATAACTTCACGGTCGATGTCGGTGGTAAGCCGGACCACATTTCGGTCGACCGCTTAAAGCCAGCACATTTGGACCTCGACCGCCCCGTCGAGACAGCACAACCGCCGAGATGGGGTCGGCCACCCATCGTCGTTACGACAGACCAAGTTCGACCGCCCGCCAGACCGCCAGCCGCCTCGAGAGTACAGGAGTCGTTCTGACAGGCTCGTCAGACCCCCTCACCATTTGACTTTGTCCGTTAAAGCGAATTCTGGGGGTGGCGCATGTGGCAGAACCACTGAATGACTCTGGTTAACTGTATATAAATCTCTTTAACGATGTTCTAACACCAGCCTAAACCTGTACCATTGTGTTAGGCATTACTGTGTTTTGTATATAGAGTTTGCATGTACGGGGTGTGGCCCCTTTAAGAGCGCGGGAAAATGCGGGCAAACGCGATGACGTCACGTCGCAAACCACGGGGCTGCCCGGGCAGTCCTCGTGGCATCTCCGTTGAGTAAAGACCTGTTTAATTGTTCTCTTGTGTCGATCTCCGTTATTCGTTGGAATTCGTTAATTCCAACAAAACAGCAATTTACTTGTACTTCTTGCAATTTAATATACTGTATTCGCTGCTCACAATGCGGTCTCCTCTACATTGGGGAGATCAAATGCAGATTGGGTGACCGCTTTGCGGAACACCTCCGCTCAGCCCGCAAGCGTGACCCCGAGCTTCCGGTCGCCTGTCACTTTAATTATCCGCTCCACTCCCACTCTGACCTCTCCGTCCTCGGCCTCCTACACTGTTCCAACGAAGCTCAATGTAAGCTCGAGGAACAGCACCTTATCCTTCTATTAGGCACTTTCCAGCCTTCTGAACTCAACATCGAGGTCAACAATTTCAGACCATAACCTCTGCCCCTATTTTTCAGATGGCAGCTATTGATGATTCTGTTATACCGATTTACACCTCTTCTAGACCCATCTTTTGTTTCTTTACTTGTTCTAATACCATCTCCTGTTGCTTTGTACTATCATACCTTTAGTCCTTTAATCACTCCTGCCTTCCACCCTATCACAGACCTTCCCTTTTGTTCCTTCCTCTCCTCCTCCTCTCCCTGCCCCTGTACTTGCTTAAAATCTGTTATATCTCTAACTTTTTCCAGTTCTGATGAAAGATCATTGACCTGAAATGCTGGCCGGAATTTTCTCTAGGTAGGCAGGTTGGGGGCAGGAGGCCTCCAAGGTGGGCGGGAAACCCAGGAGGCTGCTGTTAAAGGCCAACTTTAACAGCAGGGCCTGATTTGCATGTGAGGCCTTGGATTCCCACCTGCAGCCAGCCAGATTGAGAGGCTGGCTGGCTGCGGGCAGGTAGGCCTACAGATGCTGAGAGGGGTCAGTCCAGGGGAGGGGATCGCCGGGGGTGGGGGGAGGTCAGGGATCACAGGGGGTTCGGGGATCGGTGGGGGGGGGTTTCGGCCGGGGATCGGGGGGAGCGGAGGATAGGGGTTTCAATGGGGATGAGGGGTGTAATGATATCAGCAAATAGTGATGGTATTTGCCTGTTTGATTATGATGCCTTACCAGCATATTTGCCTGTTTGATTATTTATGCCTTACCAGCAGAGGGCATGTGAGAGAGGCAGAGTTTAGTTTTAGTTTCGTTTTAGATGGATCTCTAAGATGGTGTCTCCTTTAATGCTGTTAACTGAGTTGAAAATACTTCAGATTAAAAGACATTCTCTTTCATGAATGTGTCATCATTGAACCCACATACAAATCAATACATGGTGTCAGAAGAAGTGATTGAAAGAGATGAAGAGGAAAAATCTGAAGTTAGCAACTCGACGAGATAGTGGCAAGTAAGCTACCCAGTGAAATCAGCTCTCCACATATTAGCAAGCCAAAAGAGAACATCGTTACTTACCATTGGAGAATAGCTAACGAAGTGAAAAATGGAAGGTTCACACCCACCGGCGAAGCTTCAGTTGACAGGTAATGTGGCTGAAAATTGGAGGAGGTTCAAACAACGTTTGGAGTTGTATTTAGCGGCAATCGGAGCTGACGAGAAAAGTGATAAAATGAAAGCGTCAGTGTTCTTGCATGTCGTGGGTGATGAAGCGCTGGAGGTGTATAATAACTTCACATTCGCTGCTGATGGAGACAAAATGAAGCTGGATAAAATAATGGAACAGTTTGAGGCCTACTGCATACCTAAACGTAACGTGACGTTTGAGAGGCACAGATTTTTCACGTGTACAGAAAACGGGAGAGACTATTGATCAGTATGTGACTGAACTGAGAAACAGAAGCAAAACGTGTGAATTTGGGGGATTGACAGACTCGCTGATAAAAGACAGACTGGTGTGTGGTATTCCAGATAATGGTCTAAGGGAAAGACTGCTAAGAGAGCAAAATCTAGACCTGGGAAAAGCCATAGCACTGTGTAGGGCTACAGAAACTGTGAAGTCGCAGGCAAAGGAGCTGTTCAGTGACAGTAGCTGCAACGTGGATGCAGTGAGAAAGAACGGACACAAACCGTTTAACAAAAAGAGCGCCAATGTGAAAAAAGAGGCGTGGTCAGCGAACAAAAATGAAAGGGGCAATCGAAAGTCATGTAGTCGATGCGGTACACAGCATACACCAAAAAAGTGTCCAGCATATGGTAAAAAATGCAATAGTTGCAACAAAAACAACCATTATGCCCGTTGCTGTAAGAACCAAGCGCAACAAAGCAAGGTCCATGCAGTAGATAAAAGCGAGATAGAGGAGTTCAATGTGGATGTTGTGTCTGAAAACAAAAAAGAAAAAAAAGAGACTGGATGTTGACACTAAAAGTGAATGACATACACATTCCATTTAAATTGGATACTGGAGCACAAGTTAATGTGATATCAGAGACTGATTTTAAGAAAATTAGACCCAGACCAAAGATACATGGAATAAAAGTGAAAGTGACAGGATACTCAGGTACTGATATACCAGTGAAAGGAAGATGCATTGTCAAAGTAACACACAAGGACAGAGAGCACACGCTAGCATTAATCGTGGTGCCAAAGGATGTGCAAGCCATACTAGGTTTAATAGCCTGTGAGAGACTGAACCTGGTAAAGAGAGTCCTCGTTGTGGAAAGCGAAGGAGAGACAGTCTATGATGAACTCATGAAAGAGTACAATGACCTATTTCAGGGTCTAGGCTGCCTTCCAGGAGAACACACGATCAGAGTAGATAAAAGTATGCCAACGGTCATACATCCATGCAGAAAAGTTCCGTTTGCTCTTCAAAAGCAACTGAAGGCAGAGTTGGACAGGATGGAAAGCCTGAACGTGATTCAGAAGATAGATGAGCCAACTGAGTGGGTGAGTTCCCTCGTCGTTGTGGACAAAAAGAATGGAAAGCTCAGAATTTGCCTGGATCCAAGAGATCTAAACAGAGCAATAAAGAGAGAGCACTTCAAGCTTCCTACACGTGAGGAAATCATGTCACAGTTTGCAAATGCAAGTATTTCAGCAAGTTAGATGCATCATCAGGATTTTGGCAGATGAAATTGGACGAGGCAAGTTCAAGACTGTGCACGTTCAACAGTCCATTTGGCAGATACAGATTCCTAAGGTTACCATTTGGCATTGCCTCAGCTCCTGAAGTGTATCACAAAACTATCCATACGATCTATGAGCACCTGGAGGGAGTTGATACATCAATGGATGACATCATAGTATGGGGAACCACGAGAACTGAGCATGATGAGAGACTGAAAAAAGTGCTGGAAGCAACAAGGAAAACAAACCTGAAGCTGAATAGAGAGAAATGCCAGCTCGGGGTGACAGAACTGACATTCGTGGGAGATATCCTTAGCAGTGAGGGCATCAGACCAGATCCCAGAAAGGTGTCCGCCATTGAGAATATGCCAAAGCCACAATGCAAAAAGGACGTGCAGAGGTTTAATGGAATGATCAACTACATGGGTAAATTCATATCCAACCTCTCAGAAAAGATGGCGCCACTGAGACAACTAGCTGAAAAGAACATAGAATGGGAATGGAATCATGAGCATGAGAAGTCATGGAGCGATCTAAAGAAACTGCTCACAGAGGAACCAGTTCTGAGGTTTTATGACCCAGCGAGACCCATCAAGATATCACCAGATGCATCACAGAGTGGGCTCGGTGCCGTTCTTCTGCAAAAATATGACTACTGGCAACCTATTGCATATGCATCACGCTCAATGACAGACGCGGAGACACGATATGCTCAAATAGAAAAGGAGCTGCTCAGCATCACATACGCCTGTGAAAGATTTCACCAGTTTGTGTCAGGACAAGCAATCAGTGTAGAGACTGACCATAAGCCCTTGATTGCATTGTTCCAAAAGCCACTAAATAGCTGTCCGCTTAGAATACAAAGAATGATGATCAGGCTGCAACGCTATACACTGAATGTTGCGTACACACCGGGTAAGCTGATATATACAGCAGACACGTTGTCCAGAGCTGTTGACCCAAGTGAGCCCGCAAACACCAAAATGGATGAAAAAGTGAACGCCTACATGGACATGATCACAAGTGCACTGCCCATAGCAGATGCAAAAATGGAGCTCATAAAGACTGAGACAAACAAAGATGAAACACTGAGACGACTGAGGAAAAGCATCTTGGATGGATGACCCAACATGAAGCAAGACTGCTCACCTGACATGGCAGAGTACTGGAACTGCAGGGCGGAACTATCAGTGGTCAAAGGCATCATCTACAAAGGAAGTAAAATAGTTATCCCAAAGAGTCTGAGAAAAGAGATGCTAAAAAGGATCCATGGAGGACATCTGGGAATCGAAAAGTGTAAGAAAAGAGCACGAGAGGTGATGTACTGGCCACGAATCAACCAAGATGTGACAAATGAGGTGTCAAACTGCACAATATGCCTGAAATATCGAGCAAGCAATCCGGTAGAACCACTAAAGCCACACCCAGCGCCAGACAGACCTTACCAGAAGGAAGGCGCTGACCTATTCGTATGTCAAGGGAAGGACTATCTTGTAGTCACAGACTATTACTCCCTGTATCCAGAGGTTTGTAGACTGTACACCACCACTGCAGATGCTGTGATAACATGTATGAAAGCCATATTCTCCAGACATGGCGTGGCAAGCGAGGTCTTCACAGACAATGGACCCCAGTTTTACAATGCAAGTTTCCGACACTTTGCCAAAGAGTGGGACTTTGTCCACACAACGTCAAGTCCTCACTTTCCACAGTCCAATGGACTAGTGGAAAAATCGGTCCAGACAGTGAAAAGACTGATGTACAAGGCAAAAGACAGTGGAACTGACTTCTACCAGAGCATGCTTGTATACCGCACAACGCCGCTCGAGTGTGGTATGTCACCAGCCCAACTACTTATGGGACGTCTGCTAAGGTCAAACCTACCCATCCCAGAGAACCTCCTGAAAACAAAAGAGGGGGAGAAAGTGAGGAAGTTCAAAGAACAACAGAAAGAAAAGCAAAAGTACTACTATGACAGAGGAACACAAAACCTACCGGAACTCCACACTGGTGACCAAGTAAGGTTCAAAGACAAAACAAACACATGGACTCAGAAGGGAACTGTCCTGAGTGAAGTTCAACCAAGATCATACACCATTCAGACAGATGAGGGTGCTGTTCTGCGAATAAATCGTCGGGATCTTCTCATGGGACCAGCCACAGCAGGTCAAAAGACTGATACTGTTGAACAACCTGATCACACAGCAGGTCAAAAGACTGATACTGTTGAACAACCTGATCACACAGCTCAGAAATCATCATCTGAGGCAACAACTCAGATTCAAGGACAACCAATCAGAAAATCCTCAAGGCGCGTGAAGCCTCCTGAGAGACTCATTGAGCAAGTTTAAGGACTCTTGTTATAGAAGGAAGTAATGTTATCTTATTCTTTCTTCAAGTTATAGTGTATTTACATATTTCATGTGAACACACAAAACAAGGTTAGAAAACCTTGATAATGATAATGATAATGTAAGTTCATTAAGTGTTACAGTTAAAATGCAGAGTAATACAAAGAAAACATGTTGTTAGATAAAAGTAAAATACTTTTGTTTTAAGAAAGGGAGATGTAATGATATCAGCAAATAGTGATGGTATTTGCCTGTTTGATTATGATGCCTTACCAGCATATTTGCCTGTTTGATTATTTATGCCTTACCAGCAGAGGGCATGTGAGAGAGGCAGAGTTTAGTTTTAGTTTCGTTTTAGATGGATCTCTAAGATGGTGTCTCCTGTAATGCTGTTAACTGAGTTGAAAATACTTTAGATTAAAAGACATTCTCTTTCATGAATGTGTCGTCATTGAACCCACATACAAATCAATACAAGGGGGAGGGGTGGATGTCGGCCAGAGCATTGGCAGGAGGGGGGGCGGGGAGAGGATCAGGGCCAGCCACTGGAGGATTGTGGCCGGCCTCAGCATCATCGGTGGGGTGGGAGGGGAAGCCTCATGGTGGGGATCGGAGGCCTGGGGAGGCGATCGGTGGCCTTGTGGTGGGGTGTCCGATCGCGGGGGGTAGGTTAGGCGGGGACCCTGTATCCAGGAGGTAGGTATAAAGGCTCTTACCTCCTGGATGCAGCAGTCCCTGCCTCGGTTTAACTGCTGAGTTTCACGAATTGTGTGAAACCCGTCCACATGCAGTTATATTCAAAATGGAGGTTAAAGAGGCTTCCAGGCCCCTGGGAGCAGGTTGGCTACCCGCCACTCTCCCGCTCCTGTCAAAACCGGAAGCGGGTGTGTTGGAGGCGGGGTCAGGTCAGGAATCCCATTTTTAACAATTTAACTTCGAAATAGTGCAGTGGGATCTTTTACGTCCACCTGAGGGTGCGGACGGGGCCTCGGTTTAAATTCTCATCAAAAAGACGGAACTCAGGAGTACCGTTGGAGGCAACGTTCCCTTTAAGCTGCACGGCCGCGCAGCGGTCTCGAGGTCCTGTGCAGTTAGTGAGCTCGCTTCACAATGCAAAAAAATCACACATGCACGCAAGTTTAAAGGGGCCGCATGGCCCAAAAAAAATATGGGGGAACATTGGACCTAATTGGAGGCGGTATCAGTGGCGGCAGTACTGAAAACAGCAGGAGACCAGGCAGCGCGGACCTAATTGTAGGCGGTATCCGCAGCGACGGTACTTAAAACAGCGGGAGACCGGGCAGCACAGACCTAATTGTAAGCGGTATCAGCGGCAGCGGTACTTAAAACAGCGGGAGACCAGGCAGCACTGACCTAATTGTAGGCGGTATCAGCGGCAGTACTGAAAACAGCGGGAGACCGGGCAGCACGGACCTAATTGTAGGCGGTATCAGCGGCAGTACTGAAAACAGCGGGCGACCGGGCAGCACGGACCTAATTGTAGGCGGTATCAGCGGCAGTACTGAAAACAACGGGAGACTGGGCAGCACGGACCTAATTGTAGGTGGTATCAGCAGCGGCCGAACCTTCGACAATTTCCAGAAAATCAAGGAGTGACGTCACAGGACAGCAGGTAGGTGATTGGTTGGTGAGTATTAAGGTTTTTTTTCTCTCTAACCTAGGACAGTGGTTTAAACTAGGTGCGGGAAGCTACAAACTCCTGTATTAAATTTATAGCTTAGCTAGTTAAACTAATTAATATAACTATAAATAATCGTTGATAAAGACTTTAACTAATTAAATAAATAAAATTTAGAGTTAGATATATTTCTTAAGGCTAAGGGGATCAAGGGATATGGGGAGAAAGCAGGGACAGGGTACTGAATTTGGATGATCAGCCATGATCGCATTGAATGGCTCGAGGGGCCGAATGGCCTACTCCTGCTCCTATCTTCTATGTTTCTATGTAACTGCCCCCACGCTTCAAACCCACCTGTTGTTTTCAGTGAAAATTGCAGCCATTAACTCTGTTTCTCTCTCCACAGATGCTGCCTGACCTGCTGAGTATTTCCAGCATTTTCTGCTTTTATTTCTAGTTATAGCGGTATTCAGCGGACTTCTGGGAAAGTACACATCTGTCTTCAGCCTTGATTTCAGAACATCCATCTCAAAACTTGCCTTTCTGTAGTAAGGAGTGGTGGGCTGTCATAAAATAAAAGCATTGTGACAGCTCGCAACATATAAATGTATACGTGAAGGCAGAGATGGGAAGGAGTCATTTTTCTTCATAAGCACGGTATGTCACGTTGGCAGTTGTGACCACGTGCTCGGAGTGTTGTTTGCACTGGATGCTGGGCCAATTGAAATTTTCAAGAATGAGATCGACAGAATTTTGCTAGGCAAGGACATCAAGGCAAATTGATCAAAGGCAGGTAAATGAAGGTGAGGTGCAAATCAGCCAGGATCTAATAAAATATCGGAACAGGCTCGAGAGGCTAAGTGGCCTACTCCTATTGTTCCTATTATATAGACAAAATATAGCATAGTGTTGCAATTATCTGCCTCTGTATTTCTCGCAGACCCAGCCTCTCTGAAGTAAAAAACTAACAGCTTTTTATTTTGATTGGCAGATTTTGCTGGCTGGCCATAGTTCTAGTATGTTGGGTTTTATTTGAGGCAACCAAAAATTGTGATGCCTCAGTGTGACAGCCAAAGCATGATGAGATGTGTATGAAACATGCACTTTCATACTGTTTTTAGTATATTACTGGCGGATCCCCGTGGCATTGTTGACAGAGCAAAGTGAAAAATAAATTGGAGTTAAAAATGTGAACAAATATAAATATGCAATTTTAATATATGTTGTGGATCTGTCCTTGAGTTTCTCCTGGGAAGTTGGATGCTGTGTTTCATAATGTGACATGGGATACTTGTTGTAATTGAGAATGCATTGCTGTGGTATATTTTAGGTGTTGCTGGGAATAAAGGAAGCATAGTATTAAAATGAAGGAATAAATGTCAAAATAGACAAAATGAGGTACAAATTGAAATTAATGCAATTTTAAAAAAACCTTTGAATTGTATATTGGAAAGTTCTACATAATTACAGAAATTTATGAGTAAAAGGAATGGAAGTTAAAATAAATGAATGTGAAATGTATGAATAGTAATGTGTGCATGTACATAAAGTCTGTGTATTTTTTATATAATGTGTGTATTCAATTTAACAGAATGGAATATTTTGGCATAGAAAGACGTGCAGTTATATACCGCCTTCCAGGACCTCAGGTCAGGATGTCCCAAAACGCTTTACAACCAATGAAGTACTTTTGAAGTGTAGATGCTGTTGTAATGTAGGAAACGTGGCAACCAATTTGTGCACAGCAAGCTCCCACAAAGATATATAAGAATATTTACATATATAGAATATTTATGCCCCATTAAGGGATAAGTAGGGGAGAGGAGGTGAGGGGAAAGGATGGGAAGTGGGAAAATTAGAGAGAACAAATGAATTAAAGGCAACAGTTTATGTAAGCCTCAAATAATCAGTTTGTAAATGTTTTCTAAACTTGCTTACAGTTTTTCCTTAATTTGACTCATAAGTAATGGGTATCATTGGCCCAGATATTCCGATCCCTACGGGTGGGTATGCGTTGTGAAACCACCCGTAGGGACATCGGAGATGCCGGTTTCAGGCATGCAGAGCGCATGCGCCGAAAACCGGCATTTCCGACTCCGGCTGCCTGGGAGAAAGGCCTCTGCGGGCGGATAGTTCCGCTTTTTGGAGACCCTCCGCCCGCAGAAAACCCTTACAATTCTTACGCCTGGTAAAAGCAGGCATAAGGCCTGTTTTTACCAGGATAAGAGTTGAAAAAAGTTAAAAAATGTATTTCACTGATTTATCATTTAAAAATACTTTAAAAAAAGGTAAGTTAATTTTTAGCCCCGTAAAAAACTTTAATTTTTTTTTTTTTAAATTTAATTTTTGTTTAAAATACTTAATTTATTGTAATTTCAGGTCATTTTAGAAATTTGATTTTTAAAATTTATTTATTTAAAGTTTTACTATGTTTTTTCATTGATCTCCATTCATATATTTGACAGGTCTTCCTGTCAAATGTATGAAGGGAGATTCCCTTCTTTGATTGGCTCCCCATGGCCCATGTGATCCCAGGGACGCTGTGAACTACCTGCGCCCCTGGGATACGTGGGCTCTGCGCACTTGGAGTTTGGTGAGGCCCAGGAGCGGAAGTGTGTGCGTCCCGGGAGCCCTCAGGTAAGGGCGCAGATTTTTCCTGATCGCGGGCCTCAGCCCGCGGGAGGCCTGTGATCAGAAAATACGGGCAATTATGTACGTGACTGAAATGTTTTTGCTTTGTAATTTATACAGTTTTTCTACAACTTGTTTGCGCAGAGAAAAGAGGGGCACAAATAAATAATTGTGAATTCATTATAGAAAATTAAAATCGTGAAATACAGATCTAAAATATTGTTATAAGTGGGTTTTTGTTGTTAAGTACATAATTTTGGCAGGAACTTTTCTTGACAGCTATGAGCTGATATAAAATTTCAATGCTCTTTGTCATGTAGCGAAGTGTCTGAAAAATGTTGCAGCAATGGTTTGTGTTATTTTTGCATCAATCCGTCACTCAACCTTCTTTAGAAGATATTTTCTTTCATGCCTAAGGCGATGATTGCTATCCTGCATCTTTTATCCACTATGTTTTTTATATGTTCATATCACCTGAATGTTGTGCGAACTGAAAGCAAGTTGGAAGTAGCTAAAGATGTTGACTGTCATAGTGCTGTTGATGCTATCATAAATTAGAAATGAGTTGCACAGGTATGTTTTCTATGGTTTCTTTTGAAGTAACTGTCATTAGATTGCTTACATAAGAAATAGGAGCAGGAGTAGGCCATTTGGCCCCTCGAGCCTGCTCCGCCATTCAATAAGATCATGGCTGATCTTCTACCTCAACTCCACTTTTCTGCACTTTCCTCATATCCCTTGATTCCCTTAATACCCAAAAATCTATCGATCTCTGCTTGAATATACTCAACGACTGAGCCTTCACAGCCCCCTGGGGTAGAGAATTAGAAGATTCACCACCCTCTGAGTGAAGAAATTTCTCCTTATTTCAGTCCTAAATGGCTGACCCCTTATTCTAAGACTGTGACCCCTGGTTCTAGACTCCCCAGCTAGGGGAAACATCTTCCTGCATCTACCCTGTCAAGCCCTGTAAGAATTTTGTATGTTTCAAGGAGATCACCTCTCATTTTTCTAAACTCTAGAGAATATAGGCCTAGTCTACTCAATCTCTCCTCATAGGACAATCCCCCCTCCCAGGAATCAGTCTGGTGAACCTTTGTTGCATTCCGTCTATGGCAAGTATATCCTTGCTTAGGTAAGGAGACCAAAACTGTACACAATACTCCAGGTGTGGTCTCAGAAGGGTCCTATATATCCCTGCCTAGGCACCAAAGCATGGCGGAGAAGTACTACTGACGTGAATTCATGAACTAATTTCTCTTATCTGGAAGGAGGAGAGCATGCCAAGAGATTTCAGAGATGCCATAATTGTGACCACCTTCAAGAAAGGTGACAAGTCCGATTGCAGTAATTACAGAGGAGTTTCCCTGCTGTCTGCCACAGGGAAAGTCATCGCAAGAATCCTCCTCAAACACCTTCTCCCAGTGGCTGAAGAGCTCCTCCCAGAGTTGCAATGCGGATTCCGCCCACTAAGAGGCATAATGGACATGATCTTCACCACGCGTCAATTACAAGAGAAATGCAGGGAACAGCACCAACCACTGTACATGGCCTTCTTTGACCTCACAAAGGCCTTCGACACTGTCAAGCGTGAGGGATTATGGAGTGTCCTCCTCAAATTCGTCTGCCCTCAAAAGTTTGTTACCATCCTCCGCCTGCTTCACGACAACATGCAAGCTGTGATCCTGACCAACGGTTCCACCACAGACCCAATTCACGTATGGACCGGGGTCAAGCAAGGCTGTGTCATCGCACCAACACTCTTTTCAATCTTCCTTGCTGCAATGCTCCATCTCACTCTCAGTAAACTCCCCGCTGGAGTGGAGCTAATTTACAGAACAAACGGGAAACTGTTCAATCTCCATCACCTTCAGTCCAGATCCAAGGTCATCCCATCCTCTGTCATCGAATTACAGTATGCAGACAACACTTGCATCTGCGTTCATGCGGAGGTCGAACTCCAAACCATCGTCAACACCTTCACGAGAGCATGGGCCTTACACTAAACATCCATAAGACAAAGGTCCTCTAGAAACCTGCCCCCGCCACACAGTACTGCCCCGATTATCAAAATCCACGACAAGGCCTTGGACAACATGGACTACTTTCCATACTTGGGAGCCAACTGTCAACAAGGGCAGATGTCGATGACTAAATCCAACACCGCCTTCAGTGTGCCAGTGCAGCCTTCGGTCGCCTGAAGAAGAGAGTGTTTGAAGACCAGGACCTCAAACCCAGCACCAAGCTCATGGTCTACAGAGCAGCAGTGATACCCGCCCTCCTGTATGCCTCAGAGACATGGACCATGTACAGCAGGCACCTCAAAGCACTCGAGAGGTACCACCAACGCTGCCTCCATTGGCAGGATAGGCGCACCGTCAGTGTTCTCGCTCAGGCCAACATCCCCAGCATTGAAGCTTTGACCACGCTCAATCAGCTCCAATGGATGGGTCACATCGTCCGCATGCCCGATACGAGACTCCCAAAACAAGTGCTCTACTCGGAGCTCCGACATGGCAAGAGAGCCCCAGGTGGGCAGAGGAAATGCTTCAAGGACACCCTCAAAGCCTCCTTGAAAAAGTGCAACATCTCCACCGACACCTGGGAATTCCTGGCCCAAGAACACACAAAGTGGAGGAGAAGCATCGGGGAAGGCGCCGAACACCTCGAGTCTCTTCGCCGGGAGCAAGCGCAAGCCAAGTGCAAGCAGCGCACATCAACCCAAGCACCCCGCCCCCTTCAACTACCGTCTGCCCCACCTGTGACAGAGACTGTAGGTCCCGCATTGGACTCGTCGGTCATAGAGTCATAGAGTCATAGAGTCATAGAGTAATACAGCACGGATAGAGGCCCTTCGGCCCATCGTGTCCATGCCGGCCATCAAGCCCTGTCTAATCTAATCCCATATTCCAGCATTTGGCCCGTAGCCTTGTATGCTATGGCATTTCAAATGCTCATCCAAATGCTTCTTAAATGTTGTGAGGGTTTCTGCCTCCACAACCCTTTCAGGCAGTGAGTTCCAGACTCCAACCACCCTCTGGGTGAAAAAGTTCTTTCTCAAATCCCCTCTAAACCTCCCGCCCTTTACCTTGAATCTATGCCCCCTAGTTATTGACCCCTCTACTAAGGGGAAAAGCTCCTCAGCATCCATCCTATCTATGCCCCTCACAATTTTGTACACCTCAATCATGTCCCCCCTCAGCCTCCTCTGCTCCAAGGAAAACAAACCCAATCTGCCCAGTCTCTCTTCATAGCTGAAGCGCTCCAGCCCTGGTAACATCCTGGTGAACCTCCTCTGCACCCTCTCTAACGCGATCACATCTTTCCTGTAGTGTGGCGACCAGAACTGCACACAGTATTCCAGCTGTGGCCTAACCAGTGTTTTATACAGCTCCATCATAACCTCCTTGCTCTTATATTCTATGCCTCGGCTAATGAAGGCAAGTATCCCATATGCCTTTTTTACCACCTTATCCACCTGTTCCGCCGCCTTCAGGGATCTGTGTACCTGCACACCCAGATCCCTCTGACCCTCCGTCTTGCCTAGGGTCTTTCCCTTCATTGTGTATTCCCTTGCCTTGTTAGACCCCCCAAAGTGCATCACCTCGCACTTTTCCGGGTTAAATTCCATTTGCCACTGTTCCGCCCATCTGACCAACCCATCTATATCGTTCTGCAGACTGAGGCTACCCTCCTCGCTATTTACCACCCTACCAATTTTAGTATCATCCGCGAATTTACTGATCATACCCTTTACATTCATATCCAAGTCATTAATGTAGACCACAAACAGCAAGGGACCCAGCACCGATCCCTGTGGTACCCCACTGGCCACAGGTTTCCAGTCACAAAAACAACCTTCGACCATCACCCTCTGCCTTCTGCCACTAAGCCAGTTTTGTATCCAATGTGCCAAGGCACCCTGGATTCCATGGGCTCTTACCTTCTTGACCAGTCTCCTGTGCGGGACTTTATCGAAGGCCTTACTGAAATCCATGTATACCACATCCACTGCGTTACCCTCATCCACACACCTAGTCACCCCCTCAAAAAATTCAATCAAATTAGTCAGACATGATCTTCCCTTGACAAAGCCATGTTGACTATCCCTGATTAATCCTTGCCTCTCCAAGTGGAGACAAATTTTGTCCCTCAGGATTTTTTCCAGTAATTTTCCTACCACTGATGTTAGGCTCACTGGCCTGTAGTTCCCTGGTTTTTCCCTACTACCCTTCTTGAATAATGGTACTACATTAGCGGTTCTCCAGTCCTCTGGCACATCCCCTGTGGCCAGAGAGGTCCTGAATATATGTGTTAGAGCCCCCGCAATCTCCTCCTTTGCCTCACACAGCAGCCTGGGGTACATTTCATCCGGGCCTGGGGATTTATCCATTTTTAGGCCAGCTAAAACCGCCAATACCTCCTCCCTCTCGATGTTAATATGTTCGAGCATATCACAGTCCCCCCGCCCTATTTCTATGTCTACATCGTCCTTCTCCATAGTGAAAACAGATGCAAAAAATTCATTTAGAACCCCTCCTACATCTTCCGGCTCCACACACAGATTGCCACTTTTGTCCCTAATGGGCCCTATTTTTTCCCTAGTTATCCTTTTACCCTTAATATACTTATAAAACATCTTCGGATTTTCCTTTATTTTGCTCGCCAGTGTTATTTCATGGCCCCTCCTTGATCTCCTAATTTCTTTTTTAAGTATCCCCCTGCACTTTTTGTACTCCTCTAGGGCTTCCTCCGTCTTTAGCCTTTTGTATCTACCAAAAGCCCTCCTTTTTTTCCTAATCCATTCCCGTATATCCCCTGACATCCACGGTTCCCTGTGGTTTTTGGAACCACTCTTGACCTTTATGGGAACATGTTGCCCTTGTATGATCTCAATCTCCCTTCTGAAAGCCTCCCATTGCTCCGATGCGGATTTTCCTACAAGTAGCTGATCCCAGTCCATTTTGGCCAGATCCTGCCTTATCCTATTAAAATCGGCCTTCCCCCAATTTAGAACCTTTATTTCCGGCCCATCCCTGTCCTTTTCCATGACCACCTTAAATCTTACCATATTATGGTCACTATCACCAAAGTGCTCACCTACTAGCACTTTTTCCACTGTGGAAGCAAGTCATCCTCGGTTCCGAGGGAATGCCTAAGAGGAAAAATATAATTGCAGCAAGACGTCTTTACTTTTATATTCAAGCTGCTCAAGATTTAGCCTGACAAGAGATGCTGAAAATATTGAATTGCTTGTTTCCACATAATCGAGCAGTCATTTATGGAAAATTCTAATCTTCAATGTTGAGGCGCCCAAGAATTTCTCAATCGAAGTTATTCTGGTGCTACATAAACTAGCTCTAATTTGTAGTGTTAAACATTAAATAGAATGATTAATCTTGGCTTTGTATCTGGGGGATTGATTTGTTTTGTATGTGTGCAGGTAAGTCTTCTAATGGTTTAGTAGGACAAAAATCCATGGGGTTTTCCTGACTTCCAATTTTGCTTCTTTACTCCAGACACTCAAGTACCCTAAGCCAGCTGAGTACACAAATGGACTGCAAAGCTGGAAGTCCAGAAAATAGGTAGGGAAAGGAAGTTAGAGTAGGGTTTAGTGCAGAGATAGATCCTTCGGGGACTCCAGAGGTAACAGTGCGGGGGTGGGAAGAGAAGCCATTGCAAGTGATTTCCTGGCTATGACTGGTTAGGAATGAAACCAGGCGAAGGCAGTCCCATCCAGCTGGATAAAGGAGTAGAGGCGTTAAAGGAGGACGGTGTTGTCAATAGTGTCAAAGGCTGCAGACAGATCAAGAAGGATGAGGAGATTTAGTTTATCATTGTCACAGTCACATAGGATGTCATTTGTGACTTTGATAAGGACTATTTCAGTCCTGTGGCGGGGCGGAAACCTGATTGGAGGGGTTCAAACATGGAGTTGTGGGAAAGATGGGCATGGATTTGGGAGGCGACAGCACATTCAAGGACTTGGAAAGGGAGGTTGGAGATGGGGCAGTAGTTTGCAAGGTCAGAGGGGTCAAGGGTGGGTTTTTTGAGGAGTTGGATGATGTCAGCAGATTTGATGGGGAGGGGTACAGTACCCGAGAACCGTTAACAATATTAGCTAACATGGGAGGCAGGAAGGGAAGTTGGGTGGTCAGGAGTTTGATGGGAATAGGGTTGAGGGAGCAGGAGGTGGGTCTCATGGACAAGATGAGCTCATAGAGGGCATGAGGGTAGATAGGAGAGAAACTAAGGAAAGATGTGAGTTCAGGGTTAGGGCAGGAGGAACCATAGGGGAAGCTTGGCTTGCTGGGCTAGGGGAAGGGAGGGAAGCGGCAGAGGCAGCTGAATGGATGGTCTTAATCTTAGTGACATGAGCTCCTCGCACTTGCTGATGGAGGTAAAGGTGGAGGGGGCAGGGGAGAGGGGTTTAAGAAGATGGTTTGTAGTGAAGAGAAGCCAGGGGTATATGTCTAGAGTGCATGCCAGAACTATGGAAAACACTGAATAACTTATTCAAATTAGGGTCCTGCACTAGTTGGAGGACACCTTTCCATTTTGGAATGCCCCAGCACCTGACTCACCACGTGCTAAACTCGCCAGTCCTCCGTGATGCCTTTATTCCAGCCAGTCCATTAAGTTACAGACTGGCTATTGGGCAACAAGGGACATGGCTATTGACTATTGTCAGGAACCTGTAGAGCTGGCCTACAAAGAGAGCCATACCGCCACAGGAAACGTGATAGAACAATTAGCATGTTTAAGCAATGCTTCTGCTGCCTGGAAGGTTCCAGAGGACACCCCTGAGCGGGTATCCAGATTTGTGGTTATCTGCTGCATAACTTTGCAATAATGAGGGACCAGCCTTTATCACCACCTGGGCAAGAAGTGCAGCAGGAAAAGCAGAGGCATTGCCCACCAGTGCCCCTAGCTGCCAGAGCTCCCAAAGAGCAGCTAATCAAAGAGTGTTTCATCTAAATGATCACCCCCATCCCCAATACACCAAACGTCCCACAATCCTTACCACTGACCTTACTACTACCATCTGATTGATTTCCTTCCCTTGGGTGGTCTCTGATAAACTTCCAACTTCTTCCATTGGAATTGTGCATCCATGCCCCAATTCCATACCACAAGCAAATCTTTCAACAGTGCAAACCTTGAATCAATCTAAGAAATGTCATAGGAAATCTGTTTGTGCAGGTGATTTGTTCATCACATCTGTCTTTTTGCAAATTTCTTTCATGTATCAATTTCAAATTAACTGCAAAAGAGAAAAAAAGCCAATCGTTTCCAATGCACTGAGTAACAAAAAATACCTCAGTGATGAAAGAATCAGAATGTTCTACTCTAATAACCTTAGCAATCGCACAAAAAAGAGATAACCAGTCACTTAATATTGAATGTTCCTGACCTACAGTCTGAAACTTTCAAGTTAAGTGTCCTGACCATCTAGTTAGACTCTGATTAACATTTTTGGTTTAACTAAACAATTAGACTTCGTAGCTTTAAAGGGATACAATTTGATTTTAGCAAAATTGTGTATTACATAGTATAATACTCCTGTTTTTATAAAACAGTGAATCATGTGATGGGCAATGCCTCTCCCTATCTGCTGCAAAATGCGGCACTAGTAATAATCCTGAGATTACTACTCTATAGGTCTTGCAATTTAATCTAAACCCTCTGTTTTGAATCCGACTTTGGATGACCTCGAACTGTGTTCTTTCCTATATTGTTGGTTCCTGTAGTGTATGTACCTTTAAGGGGAGAACTACTTTTTACAGCTCCTGTATACTGTAGTACCGGCAGTGACCACACCTGTATATAAACCCTGAGTAGGGATCTGTACTGTTAGTTTTGAGTGACCCTCATCCAGTAAACACCTGTTGATTGTTCCTCTGCAGTCTCTGTCTATTTGTTGAAGGACACCATACATCAAGATTCACGGATTTAACATTGGCGACGAGTCGATTCGAACCTACCTGCAACTCTGCAGAAGAAGGCCAATTCCAGGGGCATGGGCGTTGACCATCCGGAGGAGACTCCAGCGAGACGGGCTGGCAGCAGGTATGGCCCAGACCCTTCCCGGATGGCGGCGGCTGGAGCCGACCGACGGCACAGGGGAAGGCCGAGCAGCGTCGACGGGGTAAAAGAGAGGGTAAAGCGTACAGAGCGCAGCCGGGGTTGAAGACCGAGTGGCGTCAACGAGAGAGGCGCGCAGGAAAACGCGCAGAGCGCGGCCGGTGTTCAAGGGCTGAGCAGCGTCCGCGGGGAAGGAAAGGAAAGCGCGGGAGTCGCCATTTGAGCCGCAGCGGAGAAGAAGGGAGAGCGCGGGCGACGCCATTTTTGAGCCGCAGCGAAGAAGGGAGAGCGCGGGAGACGCCATTTTTGAGCCGCAGCGGAGAAGAAGGGAGAGCGCGGGAGACGCCATTTTTAGCCAGTCTAACCACACCCAGGGATGCCGAAGAGTGGCAGTGTCACAGCGTTCGACAATGAAGTCGAAGATTGGGCGACATATGTAGAACGCATAGAAGTGTACTGCAAGGCGAATGAAGTGCCAGATGCCAGGAAAGCACTGGTATTGTTGAATTCCATGGGTGCAAAAACGTATGGCTTACTGCGAAACCTAGTAACCCCAGAGAAGCCAGTGGAAAAGGATTTTGAAAGCATAGTGGCAATCCTACAGGACCACTTAAACCCCACACTGCTGCTGATAGCAGAAAGATTTAAGTTTCACAAAAGGAACCAGCATAAAGACGAAAGTAATGCTGAGTATTTAACGGAACTGCGCAAGCTATCGAAACACTGCCAGTTTGGAACGGGACTAGCAGATACTTTAAGGGACAAGTTTGTGTGTGGGCTTCAAAGTGAAGGAACCCAGAAACGGCTTCTATCAGAAAAGGATCTTACGCTGGACAAGGCTTTCAGCATGGCAGTATTACATGAAGCAGCTGCATGGGGTGCTGCAGAGATACAACGGAGACCACAAGAATATGGCACAAATGAAATGTCATATGGAGCAGTGAAGTGTTATCGCTGCGGCAGAACAACACACGACCATAAGGATTGTTGGTTCAAGGACCAAGTGTGCATACAGTGTGGAAAAGTAGGACACATAGCAAGAGTCTGCAGGTCGGGAAAGAAAACCAGCAGCAAGAAATCTCCACAGGAGAAGTACAAAAAGGTACATAAGGTGACGGAGAGTAGTCCAGATGAACAGAAAAGTGATACAGACTCCGGAAGCAAGGAGCTGGGTTGTCTGAAACTACATAATGTAATCAAAATGGAGGATCACCAAACTATCTGGGTCACGCTCAAGATAGACGGAATCCAAGTGAAAATGGAATTGGACACAGGATCAGCCCTAACAGTCATAAACCGAAGGGACTACAAGCGGCTATTCTCACATATACCCTTGAGAGATACAGAGATTGTCTTGAAGACGTACACGGGGCAAAAAGTCTACCCCAAAGGAAAAATAAGGGTAAACGTTATATATAACGGCAAGGAAACACCAAAAATGGACCTATATGTATTGCCAGATGGAGGACCACCACTACTAGGACGTGAATGGATCCGGAAGATACAGCTAGATTGGCATTCCATACAAGCACTGACTGTAGATGCCAAAAAGGATGACGACGTCACACCTGGACGACTGTCAAAAATGCTAACTGATGCACAAGAAGTGTTCCAGGAGGGACTCGGAACACTAAAAGGCATAACAGCGACGATCAAAATAGAGGAAAATGCAAGCCCAAAGTTTTTTAAGGCCTTATGCGATCCGCCCAGCCGTTGAAGCAGAGCTGGAAGGTTTGGAACGTTCTGGAGTACTGTCCAAAGTGGACTGGAGCGAGTGGGCTACACCCATCGTTCCTGTAATGAAGAGGTCGTTGAGTAATACGCCTGGGGAACCAAAGAAGGTTCACATCTGTGGGGACTTTAAGGAGACAGTGAACCCAGTCCTTCACACGGTACAATATCCGCTTCCGCGGATTGAAGATATTTTCGCCTCGCTATCTGGAGGAAAACGCTTCACTAAGATTGATCTGGCCCAGGCGTACCTGCAAATGGAGGTAGAAGAAGCCTTGAAACAGTACCTCACGATCAACACTCATAAAGGTCTCTACCAATACAACCGGCTGGTGTTCAGGGTAGCATCAGCTCCGGCTATTTGGCAAAGGGCAATGGATCAAGTCCTGCAAAGGATTCCAGGGACCCAGTGTTATTTGGACGACATCCTGGTCACGGGCGAAAATGACAGTGATCACCTCGCCAACCTGGAGCAGGTGCTCACTAGATTGAAGGAATATGTGCGCCGAGCTAATAGCCACAAATGCGAGTTTTTCCAGAAGCAGATCTCGTATTGTGGCCATGTTATTGATGAAGAGGGGTTACATAAGTCCCCTGAAAAGATTGAGGCAGTAGTCAAGGCTCCAGCACCGGAAAATGTGTCACAACTGAGGTTGTTCCTCGGGCTGGTGAACTACTACCATAAGTTCTTGCCGAATTTGTCTACAGTACTACACCCACTGAACACCCTACTGCAAATGGGGGTACCATGGAAGTGGAATGACGAATGTAAACGAGCTTTCCAGAAGTGCAAAGAATTGATCACATCAAAAGAGGTGTTGGCTCATTTCAACCCAGCACTACCAATTCGGTTGGCGTGTGATGCATCACCCTATGGTATTGGAGCGGTGCTGTCACACAAATTCCCGGACGGCTCGGAGAGGCCAGGAGCCTTTGCGTCTCGGTCACTAACCTCAGCCGAGCGTAACTACGCCCAGATTGACAGGGAGGCCCTCAGCCTAGCGTGGGGAGTGAAAAAGTTCAACCACTATCTGCATGGGCAGAAGTTCACCTTGCTGACTGACCACCAACCACTTGTCTCCATCTTTAATCCAAAGAAGGGCGTTCCGGTGATGACTGCACAACGGCTACAAAGATGGTCCCTTTTTCGAGGGGCGAACCAATATGAAATAGAGTATAAGGGCACGAAACAGCATGGAAACGCTGATGGGCTATCACGCCTGCCATTGCCTACTGCGAAGTAAGCACCAGCAGTGGACCCTGTCGAAATATTTTATTCGACTATAATTGAACGCTTGCCAGTAACTAACGCGGATATAGAGGAGACCCGAAATGACCCGACACTGTCTCGGGTATATGACTTGACGGTGAAGGGATGGCCAACACATGGCGACTCACTGTTGCCAGCATTCTCATCCAGAAGAGAACAGCTGTCAGTATGCATGGGGACCTTGATGTGTGGATCCCGAGTGGTAATTCCACCCAAGTTAAGGGAGAGAATGCTCAATGAGCTTCACGAAGGCCATCTGGGCGGGGTGAAAATGAAAAGCCTTGCTAGGGCTTATGTGTGGTGGCCGGGGATCGATCAGCAAACCGAGGACCTGACAAAGAGCTGCTCAGAATGCCAGAAGGTCCAAAATGCACCACCACATACATGCCCCTCTACACCCATGGGAGTGGCCCTCCTCTCCATGGCAACGGGTGCATATTGATTTTGCTGGTCCATTCATGGACTCAATGTTTTTAATAGCCGTGGATGCGCACTTGAAATAGCCTGAGGTGATCAAAATGTCCTCCACCACCACGGAGAAAATGATTGCAGTCCTACAGACCATATTTGCCAGGAACGGCTTGCCAGAGCAGATTTGCTCTGATAACGGACCACAGTTTGTGTCCGAAGAGTTTTGGAAATTTATGAAAAGGAATGTGGTAAGGCATTACACATCCGCCCCGTATCATCCAGCCACAAATGGATTGGCTGAGAGGTTCGTACAAACCTTTAAAAAGGCAGTAAGGGCCATGTGCGATGACGACATTCCACTGCAGCATAAGGTGGACAATTTCCTGTTAGCCTACAGAAATGCGACACATGCAGTCACCAACCAGACCCCGGCGATGATGTTCTTTAACCGAAGGTTGAGATCTCGTCTGGATTTGCTCAGACCAAATGTACGAAGAGATGTTGAGAATAAGCAATTCCAGCACATCAATGAGAAGCCGACAAGGAGCTTCAATGTAGGGCAACCAATCTTGGCCCGCGACTACCGAACAGAGAAATGGCAACCAGGAACGATATGCATACGGCAGGGGCCACTAATGTACACAGTAGATGTTGGGGAGAACATTGTGAGACGCCATGTCGACCAGATCCTAGAGTCACAGGAACAAGTCAACCCCATGTCTCGCGTACCTGGTGATGAACCCGACATACAGGTAGCATCTACCCCAGAAACAGTAGCATTGGAAGCTGATGAACCAACCGACGACAGGGGGCCAGAATCGCCTCCGCACCAAGAGCAAGACACTCAGGAAAGGCGCTATCCAGAAAGGATCAGGAAGCCGCCCCAAGACTGAATTTATAAATGGACTATTTTCAGTTAATGTTGCATGTTAAAAGTGTTAATTGTTAAATGAATGTTATGGTACTGTTAATCTAAAAGGGGAGGAATTGTAGTGTATGTACCTTTAAGGGGAGAACTACTTTTTACAGCTCCTGAATACTGTAGTACCGGCAGTGGCCACACCTGTATATAAACCCTGAGTAGGGATCTGTACTGTTAGTTTTGAGTGACCCTCATCCAGTAAACACCTGTTGACTGTTCCTCTGCAGTCTCTATTTGTTGAAGGACACCATACATCAAGATTCACGGATTTAACAGTTCCCATGTGAAACATAACTTCCAGCTGCTTACTCTCCCTTTCCTAGAGCTTCTCCACCTAATCCATTAGGTCCCGTACCCTTGCAACTGAGAGGTAATGCACCATACCGGACTCCCGGTTAGATCTTCAGAAATGGTTATCTTTCGACATTATTATAGAGCCCCTTTACAAGCATTATCTTCCTGCTCTCCTGTTCAATCTCCCTTCCCTTATTTCCTCAGGTAGCCCTTTGCTCCATGGTACCATGGCACTGCTTCTGGCAACCTTTCCCAAGCCACTATCCTTCACGTTATAGGTATTTTCCTTATTCGTTCCTGGGTTTTCTTATTCGTTCCTGGGATTTGGGCGTCACTGGCAAGGCCAGCCTTTATTGCCCGTCCCTAATTGCCCTCGAGAAGGTGGTGGTGAGCCGCCTTCTTGAACCGCTGCAGTCCTTGTGGTGAAGGTACTCCCACAGTGCTGTTAGGGAAGGAGTTCCAGTATTTTGACCCACTGACGATGAAGGAACAGCGATATATTTCCAAGTCAGGATGGTGTGTAACTTGGAGGGGAACTTGCAGGTGATGGTGTTCCCATGCGCCTGCCGCCCTTATCCTTCTAGGTGGTAGAGGTCGCGGGTTTGGGAGGTGCTGTCAAAGAAGCCTTGGCAAATTGCTGCAGTGCATCTTGTAGATGGCACACACTGCAGCCAGTGCACTGGTGGTGGAGGGAGTGAATGTTTAAGGTGGTGGATGGGGTGCCAATCAAGCGGGCTGCTTTATCCTGGACGGTGTTGAGCTTCTTGTGTGTTGGAGCTGCACGCATCCAGGCAAGTGGAGAGTATTCCATCACACTCCTGACTTGTGGCTTGTAGCTGGTGGAAAGGCTTTGGGGAGTCAGGAGGTGAGACACTCGGCGCAGAATACCTAGCCTCTGACCTGCTCTTGTAGCCACAGTATTTATGTGGCAGGTCCAGTTAAGTTTCTGGTCAATGGTGACCCCCAGGATATTGATGGTGGGGGATTCGGCGATTGTAATGCTGTTGAATGTCAAGTGGCGGTGGTTAGGTTCTCTCTCATTGGAGATAGTCATTGCCTGGCACTTGAGTGGTGCAAATGTTACTTGCCACTTATCCGCCCAAGCCTGAATGTTGTCCTGGTCTTGCTGCATGTGGGCATGGACTGCTTCATTATCTGAGGAGTTGCAAATGGAACTAAACACTGTGCAATCATCAGTGAACATCCCCACTTCTGACCTTATGATGGAGGGAAGGTCATTGATGAGGCAGCTGAAGATGGTTGGGTCTAGGACAGTGCCCTGAGGAGCTCCTGCAGCGATGTCCTGGGGCTGAGATGATTGACTTCCAATAACCATAACCATCTTCCTTTGTGCTAGGTATGACTCCAACCAGTGGAGAGTTTTCCCGCTGATTCCCATTGACTTCAATTTTACTCGGGCTCTTTGATGCCACACTTGGTCAAATGCTGCCTTGATGTCAAGGGCAGTCACTCTCACCTCACCTCTGGAATTCAGCTCTTTTGTCCATGTTTGGACCAAGGCTGTAATGAGGTCTGGAGCCAAGTGGTCCTGGCAGAACACAAACTGAGCATCGATGAGCAGGTTATTGGCAAGTGCCGCTTGATAGCACTGTTGACAACACCTTCCATCACTTTGCTGACGATTGAGAGTAGACTGATGGGGCAGTATTTGTCCGGATTGGATTTGTCTCGCTTTTTTGGGACAGTTTTCCACATTGTCGGATAGATGCCAGTGTTGCAGCTGTACTGGAACAGATTGGCTAGAGGCATGGCTAGTTCTGGGGCGCAAGTCTTCAGCATGACAGTCAGGAAGTTGTCAGGGCCCACAGCCTTTGCTGTATCCAATGTGATTAGTCATTTCTTGATATCACGTGGAGTGAATCGAATTGGTTGAAGACTGGCTTCTGTGATGGTGGGGACCTCAGGAGGAGGCTGATATGGATCATCCACTCGACACTTCTGGGTGAAGATGGTTGCAAACGTTTCAGCCTTGTCTTTTGCACTGCGTGCTGGGCTCCACCATCATTGAGGATGGGGATATTCATGGAGCCTCCTCCTGTATAGTTCTTTAAAGTCATTTTCAGTTATTTAAAATTGGGTTACTCACAGGTAGCATCACTCTGCTTATGTTTTGTGATAAACCCATTTTCAGCTGTATTAATAAAGCTGCAACAGTTACCGCTCTTAAATACATCAAGGAAGATTTTTTAATGCAAGAAAAAAAAATTACATTCTGCAATGCTGCCCAATTGCACTGGTTCATGGAAGATTTTACGTTCAGCAATATGCAAATTAGTTGGAGCAGAGACTTGAGCAAAAAATGGAATTCCGAAAACCAGTGCAATTTGTGCCCGGGTTGCCGATTGAGCCCAAAGCAGAAACTCTACCCCATACACCTTTATGCAATATACTCAGATTATATTCACCACAGAAACCGTTTCATCTCTGCTGAGCTTTGCGCTCTCTCGGTTTTGTCTTCCACCAAAAATTAAAACCTTTTTTTATTGGTGAATGGGAAATAAACAATCCAGTAATCTCTTAGAATTTGTTAATGGAACTGATCCAATCTTGAGGTGCTAATTTGTGCCACCTATTGCCTTTTATAGAACAGCTGATCAAGATGCGTACTTGTTGCTTTTCTCTCGATATTTGGGAAGGTTTCTGCATTATATCTAACTTTCTATCTGCACCAAATATTCTCTTAGGTTACCGTTGCTTTGCCCCCCCTCTAACCAGTTGGATGTTATTTATAGTTTGCCTGTATATATGAAAAATCTGGCAGACAGATCTAAGCTAAAATACTTCATCGGCCTGATGTCATTACCCCTCTGAAACTGACCGTAACTTCAGGATTTAGAGCATGCGCAGCTAAACGTGGAAATCCTGAAGTTGCGGTCAGTCGTTCACTGCTCCACCACAGGCTGCGCTGTGGAACTCCTCAGAACCAGTAATCAGTGAAATCAGTGAAATGATGAAAACTTAAGCTTTGCTGATCTAATTACGCTGTTAATCACCCCATAAAAAAATTAAGTCTTGTTGGAATAGGTGTAACTGGGGTTTAACGGCATATTGATTGCTGAACCTTTCTGGCCCTGAAAAACTAATTTTATATTTGTGGAACGTCAAATTTCTCCATTATGGCTAGATTTTTTAAATAATAAAAAAATATTTTAACATTTTTTAAAAGTTTATGATATTTCAGCTTCTAACTTTACCCCACGTGTATGTCCCAATCTTTATTTTGCTCTCTGTAAAATTTTAAAAAAATGAATTGAATCCATGCTTTTTATTTCCTGGTTTGCTGTCTGTGAGAATTCTTCAATGTGATTGGCTGCTTAGACAGCTTGATGATATCACTGCTGCTTGACGTTAGGGATCCCCTTTTCACAGCGCTACAATCAATTTAACGTTAAGAAACCATCGAATTACAGTATGCAGACGATGCTTGCGTCTGCGCTCACTCGGAGGTCGAACTCCAAACCATCGTAAACACCTTCACCGAAGCATACGAGAGCATGAGCCTTACACTAAACATCCGTAAGACAAAGGTCCTCTACCAACCTGCCCCCGCCACACAGTGCTGCCCCCCGATTATCAAAATCCACGACAAGACCTTGGACAACGTGGACCACTTTCCATACCTCGGGAGCCTACTGTCAACAAGGGCAGACGTCGACGACGAAGTCCAACACCGCCTTCAGTGTGCCAGTGCAGCCTTCGGTCGCCTGAGGAAGAGTGTTTGAAGACCAGGACCTCAAACCCGGCACTAAGCTCATGGTCTACAGGGCAGCAGTGATACCTGCCCTGCTGTATGCCTCAGAGACATGGACCATGTACAGCAGGCACCTCAAAGCACTGGAGAGGTACCACAAACGCTGCCTCCGCAAGATCCTGCAAATCCATTGGCAGGATGGGCGCATCAACGTCAGTGTTCTTGCTCAGGCCAACATCCCCAGCATCGAAGCTCTGACCACGCTCAATCAGCTCCGATGGACAGGTCACATTGTCCACATGCCTGATACGAGACTCCCAAAACAAGCGCTCTACTTGGAGCTACGGCACGGCAAGAGAGCCCCAGGTGGGCAGAGGAAACGCTTCAAGGACACCCTTAAAGCCTCCTTGAAAAAGTGTAACATCCCCACCGACACCTGGGAATCCCTGGCCCAAGACCGCACAAAGTGGAGGAGAAGCATCCGGGAAGGCGCCTAACACCTCGAGTCGCTTCGCCGGGAGCAAGCGGAAGCCAAGCGCAGGCAGCGCAAGGAGCGCACGTCAACCCAAGCACCCCACCCACCCGCCCCTTCAACCACTGTCTGCCCCACCTGTGACAGAGACTGTAGGTCCCGCATTGGACTAATCAGTCACCTGCGAGCTCATTTTTAATGAGGAAGCAAGTCATCCTCGGTTCCGAGGGACTGCCTAAGAGCGAGAGAGAGAGAAGAAACCGTAAGGTTTTGCCACAGAGATTTTCAAATAGCACAGATTTTTCAGATCTCAAAGTATTAGCTTAGACTAATGGTGACACTCAGTATTTAGAACTGAGACATAAACCAGACAAAGCAAATTTAATTAATAGACAATTAAAATTGCAGACATTGAAACTTTAACATTTTTTGTTTTTATTTTTGGGGTCAGTAGTGAATTCTGAATAATCTAGTTCACTCATATCATGATTACAGAAAATGCTAAGAATTATGTTTTAGAAATGACAAGATCATAATAAAAGAACTGTAGAAAGAGTTAGTTGGCATATTCCATTTCCCATTTTTGACCCTATTAAATAAAACTAAAACATGATCTTTAGCAAAATATGACCAATAGTTTACAGTCAATAAGCTTCAAAATCTAAAAGCCCTTATTAGGAATAAATCCATTTGCAGAATTATACTAAGCCATTGTAATAAATGTTGACACCATAAAACAAGTTTTAAAATTTTCAGCTTCATATATATATATACAAACTTCTGTACATAATGATTACACTCCATGGACAAAGCAGTAATTTGTTTCATCAAAGACTATTATTTTACCCGTCTTATTTGAAAAGTAAGCAAAATTCCATATCTGAGAATGAATTAACTGTTGAATAGCTAAGAAAAGTAATATATTCATGTGCTTCTAATGCAAGAGTCATTAAATCAGTCTCCAAACCAATTGGCAGAAATTTTCATCCACTATGCAACATTCCCAATCTTTTACAGCACAAAAGATGATTCAACGATAACATTTCAGCTGTTTAGCATTTATAAGCACATTATATGTATTCGTTAATATTTAAAACTCAGCAGTAGAATCTGGCTATAGTACATAATTTTTGTCTCATTATTGTTGTAAATGGAATCACTGCAATTGTTGACTGCGGAGACTTGAATGAGGCAGATCATTTTGTATGTCCCCTTAGTTTGAAAGGAAAAAGAATGGGACTGATAACATTTTCTGCCTTTTGGAAGGGAACAGCGTAGGCTGGAATTGCTATTGGATACAGCGTCAGTACATCACTGTACAATCCCAGAATCTACTGATGCTTGCTTCCGAGCTGCCTTTGGAGGAGGAGGTGGAGGTGTCTTGCTAGGTAGAGGTGGAGGGAGCTGTTGGAAAGAAAGTCATTTTAGTGAGTTGTTCATTTCTCTTTTACTTACAGCATTTCTAGCAGTGACCATGGCTTAGATCGAATCTTGAGTGGTGAATGGACTTAAATACATTTAATGCCATCAAATTGTTACAAGGATACAAGTACATCAGGATAACACAGCACTGATTTTTGCCAATTACTTTCTAAACCATCAAACGTACAAATTTTTCTATTACACAGAACACAATGGACCAGAATTTGCAGTGAAAATAACGGTGCTCAGTGTTATTTATGCGCAAATGGTACAGCAACTTCAGGCGAGGGACAGATGTGCGGTTAAACGTGGAAATCCAAAAGTTGCTGTCTGAGTTGCGTCGCTAGTTTCACAAAAACAGCATCTCTTTCTGTCTCACCATTGAAATGCATTGAATGGCGTGATATTGCTATATTTGCATAGTAGATACGAACTAAACTCGTCACAGAAAGTTAAGTCTTGTCCATTTCAGTCTAAGTACCCTTTTAACGATGTTATCACATGTTAATTGCTGCCAGTCAACCTCTCTGGCTCTGAAAATTACTATTACAAGTGTGGAGTCTCATTCCTTCAGGTTTTAATTGTTGTTGGAGATTTAAAAAATGTAAAAATTAAAGTTTTAAAACATTTTTTTTAACTTTCCTTTCTCTGTTAATCCAATCTTTTTTCTCTCTCTCTATTTCTCTTTCTGTACCTGATTTGACATTGAATTCACCCACTCTAATTTACATTTCCTTCTCAGTTATTGCACTGTTAATTTCACAATCCTTCAATCTGATTGGTTAAGGAGATACACAGTTGCTTGCCCTGTTCTCTCAGGTTCCAGATGCCCTGCTTCCCTCACTGCGACATTATGAGCTCGCACTTTCAGCAACTTGCCACGCAAAAATGTTTAAAAACCTAAATGTACAAGGGCAAGTCTAACTAGCGGCAGTCGCTGTTATTTGCCCTGCAACAGCAAACTGTGGGCTAATATATTTGTGGCACAATAGAGTCAATTTTATTGACTCATTTTTGAAGTCTGGTTGTGAAACTGCTGGTAACGGATTGAACTTTTTAAAAAAGTGCTACTATTATGTGATAGTGGTTCAAAATATGGTTCAATAAATTTTAAGTAGTTAAGCTACTTAGATTAGTTTTGCAACATTGATTAAGGTGGTTTAGTATCAGTTTATTGAACAAACTAAAAGCAGCATGCAATTTTACACAGTTCTATTCTAATTAACACAGTAAAGTGGCCAATTGTGTTTCAAAGGACTTACTGGAAACGCTAAAATTGAAAATTTCTCATAGTCCATTTAAAAAATACTACAACTGTGAAAGAAGAGACAAATCATGCTAGTTAATTTTAGACCTGTGATTACCCTGGATTGATGTGGGGGTGGTGTGGTAGGAATGGTGAGTTCTTGACTATCTGTCAGAGTTCCGTAATCACCAGTGTTGCCTTTGACAGGAAGAGGAGGTGGTATTCCTGTCTGCTCAGAATTAACTGCACCATTTAACTCCATATCTAGAAAAGAACAGATTGACGTTATGTTGGAGTTTTGATCAGAACACATTTGGTTTGCGACTTTTTCTCCCATGTACAAAAATATATTGTAAAATGCAACTTCTTTGATTGAATTTCTTACCTTTAAGAAGTAAACTAGCATAACAAAGTAATGTACACATGGTCACATACATAATTTAAATTATAAACAATAATCATGAATGTAACACATCTACAAACAGGATACAGTATTCTGTGAAAATGTTAAATATTATGAAGGAGACTCAATGTAAAAATTCTTACAATAAGCAACATATACTTCATCATTGATAGGCAACTGTAACAGTAGAAATTCTACTCATATTTGGACAGCAACAGGAAAATATGGCAAGTGACTTTACTCTATCAAATAATACTTCTAACTACACCACAAAATTATTTTAATAGCTTAACTTAATGTAATTAATTAGAATCTGAATAAAAATTAAATCTCAGGAATATTCGGAGTGTCGTAATTGGATTAATTTTGACTCATTACTTCCATATTGAACTCTAAACGATGCACAATCTTCTCCCATACAGTGCAGAGATTTCATTCATATGTTCTTTTTTTAAATTTGAAGGCATGTAGTAGATATTTTGTTTCTTTTTCAATTATATCAATTTTGCTTGACTTATACATAAAACTGGAAAAGTTATCTTCTTCCATATTTCTTCCCACCATTTTGCTTTTCTCACACACACACAATGCCTTTCTCTCTCTCTCACACACACTATTCAATCATAGGCCATATTATTCTTTCTCGGGTAAGATGATGCACAACTATTTTCTTCCCAGGTATAAAGACAGAGCTGCATCTAAATAAAAATACTTTCCAACAGGTCCTTTTTTGTCATTTATCAAAGTTTTCCAAAACATGTTTAATTAAACAAATTAAAAGAACAAAACATATAAAATTATAGACTTATCCCCACTTGTTTTGATACTATTATATATTAGTCTTGCACGACCAAATTAATCATGAAAAGTGCTAATTAATGAAATAGCTAAACAATGAAGAGGTTGATCTATGGTGATATTAATGAATCTCTGGTTTAAAAGTGAAATTCCTAGCACATGCATGATACGCTACTTACTGTTAAACCAAAAGGGAAATAATATTATTATTGCCATAACGCTGGTTACTTGCCACAACCTTATGTAATGTATTTTCAGTCTAGAGCTTTACTGTGCTACTCCACGTACAGAATTCATACACAATGCTATTCATAATGGTATAGTTAGCATTAAAACCAAGAATCAATAAATCAGCTTTGCCGCTGACCTCAAAATCTGGGCCATTATGGATTCTGCCTCCCACCACTGTTCCAGGTAAGCCATTCCAATTCCCAACAATCCTCTATTTAAAAAGAAATGTTCCTTACTGCTTCCTTTCTTGTTTTGGTGATGATAAATTTATGCTCTCTATGTTACTGACACACCCATCAGTGGAAATAGTTTTTCCCAACCTTATCAAAACTTCTCACAATGCTGATGCTTCTATCAGATCTCCTCTTAACCTTCTCTGTTCTAGGGAAAATTGCCCTGGTTTCTCAAGTCTCTTCTCATAACTAAGTCTCTCATCCCTAGTATCATTTTAATAAATTGCTTCTGTATCCTCTCCATAGCCTTGACTCCTTCCTGAAGTAGGTTGCCCAAAACGGGAAATATCCTAGCTGCAGCCTAACAAATGATCTGTATTGGTTTAGCATTACCTCTTTGCTCTTGTACTCTATGCCCTTATATCTATATAAAACCGCTAACCCATATACATTTTTAATATAAAAAACTGCTTTATTACCATATACTTCCCCTTTAAAAAGATTTATATATCTGATTGCAAGAAATTATGGAGGAGGAAGGCAATTTGGTCCATTTTATTTAATTCATCCAGAAAAATCCTAAATTGCTTCTATTTCAGTAACCAATTGTTTATGAATAAATACCAGAGTTGTTGCCTCTACTACTCTACCTGGAAGTCTGTTATATACAATGATCACAGTGTAAAGAAAAATTCCTGACATCAGTCCTAAATTTACCTTTTACTAGTTTGAACTCTGCGTCCCCCTCGTCCTACTCTTGCGAATTTAATTTAAAGTAATATTCAGGATCTCCCTTTTCCAATTCTTTAACTACCTCTATACTGTCACCTTTTAGATGCTTCCTTTCCAAGCTGAAAAGCCAAAGTCTCTCCCGTCTTTCCTCATAACTCAGATGTTTGCCATTATGGATCAGCCTTGTGACTCTAGCACTTGAATGAATCCCTTATGTCTTGGTTACGAGAACTAAGCACAATATTCAAGGTGCAGTCTGACCAGAGCACTATGCAGCCTCAGTCTGACCAGAGCACTATGCAGCCTACTTGTATGCTGTTGTTTTAGCTTTGTAGTTCAACATTCTATTGACTTTGTTGAATGCCATTCTGCATTGATTGGACACGATGGCCTAGAAATTTGATCGCACCTGAAAATGGGCGAGCACTGCACACTCTTGTTCATGTGGGCACAACAACAATGTGAAATTCATACAGAGATCTCATTATAATGAGTCAGGCCTGCAGCCATTGCTACCAGCTCAGCTTATTGGCTGTGCACCTGTTTGTGGGAGGCAAAAAATTGGGCTTCATTGACACTACTTAAACTCAGCCAGCACCTCTTAAAGGGGAGGTGTACACAGGCTGCACACAGCAGGGAAGCATTGTAAAGGGGCTAAATTAGTTGGAAGAGGTACAGAAAGAGCACCCAGGTTCTCAGATGTAGCGTTGGAGGCCCTGGTCTATGATGCATTTTTTCATACAACAGGTAGTAGAAATTTGGAATTCTCTCCCCCAGAAGGCTGTGGATGCTGGGACAATTGGAGCTTTCAAGATTAAAATCAATAGATTTGTGTTAGGTAAAGGTATCAAGGATATGGAGCTAAGGTGAGTAGGTATAATTGAGGTACAGATCAGCCATGAATGGTGGAGTAGGCTCGAGGGTTGAATGGCCTACTCATGTTCCTTTCAAGAATGTTTCAGGAGACTTGAAAGATCACTGACACTCCTTGAGTTAGACGACTCTGGATATGCTCTTGTGTCGATTGAGCGCTGCACCGGAACCAAAGTCAAAGGCTTGGCTGATGATCCTTCCTGATCCAACACCAGCTTCACTGACTTTGTGAAGTTGGCTGTATTGTGAGACCAAGGGGGAGAAATTGGGTATGGCCCCGTTTGGGGCGCTAGTTCTGGCGAAGCGCAAAGCCTAGCGCCAGTTGCGATTTAGCGCCACTTGGTGCGATATTGGGTTGCAGCGCCCCTAAAGGTGATTGCGGCGCTAAATCAGGCGCTGCACGCTACTCTTAAGGCGCTAACCCGGCGGCGCAACCCAATTTCGCAGCGGTGGGGTGCAGCGAGGGTGCTGTCAATAATCACTTTCCCCGAGACACAGTGGCGCCGGCCAGCTCTTAAAGGGGCAGGTCAATTGGCATCACCAGACACACTCACTGCCTTGTAGGCCTTCAAAGCGGTGGGAGCCTACCTGTGGCGCACCAGCCTAGCAAGACATGGAAAGGGTGAGGCAGAAGGCGGAACGACTCACTGATGGGGCATTGGATGCTTTGGTTGGCGCAGTGGAATCAAGGCCAAGGAAGATGGTCGGAATGTGATTTATGTTTTGGACAGTCTCCCGGGTGTGAGAGGCAGTTATGTGTCAGTGTATTAGTTTTGCTTTCTGTTGCCATAGCTTTCTCATGTTTGAAGGAACCACATTTTGTTTAATGAAACACTTTCTTCATTTACAATGGCCATGCCTGCTATTTACATGCATCTTGCCCTTCACAGGCTTGGGGGTATCAGACCGGTTCCATTCCTGTTCTTGGAATGGCAGCAAGCATTCCGTGAGAGGGGCCTAGAAGCTACTTCTGATCAGCCTCTGACGCGCAGCCTGAGAAGAGCTGCTCGCGTAGAAGTTCAGGCCAGCAGGCATCTTCGAGATGTCCTGCACCTTATCTGAGGCTGCAGATCTGGCTGAAGCAGCTGGCACAGCTCAGTCACCACCTCCTTTCTAAATCGCAGCCTTCTGACACGCTGCTCCTCCGGCATGTTCATGTAGGAAAACTGCTGTCGGAAAACCCTGCCAGCGTAAGGTCTGCTGTGGCGACGTCTGTTGGCCCTCCTCCGTCTGGCCATGCCCGCCCCCCTCTCCCAGCGTCTCAGTGCCCTTTCCAGATGATTCAGCAGCAGGACGTTCCCCTCCAATGCAGCCCCCATAATAAGTGCCCACAGGAAGGTTCCCCATTGTCAAGGCTCACCAACAGCAAGGTGATGGTCAGAAGTCTGAAGATCGTCTGCCTGCACTGGCTCAGTGGTCAAATGGCTCTCAGTGTGCAGCTCAGCAACTTTTTGTAGCTCTCGAGGAAGTTGTGCTCCAAAAATGGCTGCCGCTTTTAAACCACACCAGTCCCCTTTAAATAACGCTCCTCCAGCCCGAGAGCAACTTGGTAAGGTCCAGGTAAGCTGTCACTATTAGCGCCAGGCGCTACGGAGAGGGGAGCCACTGAATTTCCGGTCCGGGGCGCCCAAAAGGCGTTGCACACTCAAATGATGTCATAATCAACCTGCACCCATGAGCCGGCGCTAAGATTTAGCGCCGGCGCTAAATGTATGCTGAATATGGGGCAAGGCGCTAGGCGCCTTGCGCCCGCCCGGAAATTGGCTAGCGCCCCACTTCTTGGCCTCTTTAGGCGTTAATCGGTGGCGTTAACAATCGAATTTCTCCCCCCAAATCTTGATGGCCGAGGATATTAAATTGAACAAATCCTTAATAAATCTTTTAAAAGGATTTCCTGCGCTGAAGCTTTGTTCTTCTACTATTTCAATAAATGCTGGCTTTGATGAGCAAGTGTGAGAGCCACCTCTGACTTAGAGTGTGCTCAAGACCGCCTCAGTAAATGTGATGTAATCACTTGGGTGCTGGTTCGGGACCTAGACACTTTGGTTGCTGGGTCACTGCTGAAAACTGAAAACATGTAGAGCAGTCTGACAATTGGGTAAACCTGTGGTTGACGTTGTGTTAGACCTTAATGCCTTTACCAGTTCTGTCAACTATGTGAGCAAATGTCGAATGTGACTTGACTGATGCATTTTTAAGGAATTTATCTTACCAATGCTTCATGCTTACACTTAATTTCCTGTCTGGCCTGGGGGTACAATGCCTGATCAAGCATGACTCTGAGGTGAGTCTGTGCAAAGTCATAAACTGGTTTGGATATTCTGGCGGTCAAGGTTACCTTCCAACTATTGAATCACTCACATTGAGATTGTGTGCTGCAATTACAGAAGGCAGTGAAAATAGATGTGATGAGGGTATGTCATTAGTAATGCAATTTTTTAAACCAGGCATTGCTATTGGCCAGTAATGTGGGCTTGGGGATCACCAAGGTTAAATTGACTAAGCTGAGCCAGAAGGCTGTGATCCAAGATGGCATTAGCTGAATAGCTTCCAATATTGTTTTCAACCTAAACTAAAATCTAAAACACAAAACTATTTAGGTATTAAAATACTTCAGCAAAAGTTCTTCTCCACACCTTGTCGTAAGAATCAGTGCTATTGAATAGTCTGGCTGTTATGAAAAACAAAATAACTCCTATCAGTGTAGCTCCTTCTCAGTACTTACTCAGGCCAGGCTGTAAGGAAAAAGATAACTTGGTTCTGGGAGTTACTGGAGTTGGTATTGGTGATGCAGAAAACCTTCTATCGCCTGCCATTATATTAATCACTTGGCTCTTTGGTCTTTGTGGCCTTAATGGACTGATCTGAAAACAAGAGATATGTTGTATCATTAAAAAAACTAGTTTTAATAGAATCAGTTTTGTTTTACAGAGCATGAATGGCTTGTCATATGATATTTTAAAGATCAGGGTTTTCCACTTTGCTGATTAAATAAGTTTCTTATGCAGTGATAACATCATGTCAATCAATGTCATAATTTGAAAAGTCCTAGGGCTCCTGGTTTAGTGGGTACACACACTGTGGAACTGGGCCAGGCAGACCAGGGAGTGCCAAGTTTGATTTTAGTCTGTACTGAGATCTCAGTGAGGGTGGCAGTAGGGGTGTTTCAATTGTTCTTAGTGTTCCAAGCTAGGGAGGGGGAAAGAATCAGCCAAAGTTTTCACTTCTGATAGAACTGGACTTGACTTTGATGCCATCACTGTCATGTAACAGACCAACATTCATCATCTTGGCTCACACATGAGAAATAGCAGCGTACTTAAGGATTGGTAGCTCCAGCATGGGCTACAACTTTCAGGAAAGGAGCAGCAAAAGCTGAAAAACAAAATTTTGAATCTCCATTTTATCTTAATCTATTTGATGCAATAGCAGGAACAACTGCCAATATTAGATATTGTTTTTGATCGCAAGTGAGTCTGGTCCTTACAATGCCATCTCATCGGGCTTTTATTCCATACATTTCTAGCTTCATGGTTATTATTACTATAAAATGATAAAGTTCTAAGTAAAATTATTGCAAGTAGCAATAACTTAATTGGACAAGGTGCAAAACTTCCTCTTAAAAACAGACACACTATACACCACATAGAGCCAGGATGCTAATTTAGTTCCCACATATTTTTGGTGGGAAGCTTTGTGCTAAATGTGGATAGAACTCTTCATTGCATGTACAAAGATTTTTTCAATTGAGTGCCGAGCTGAAAGAATCTAAAAGATCTAAAACAGCCTCCTCCTGAATCTGCGTCACCTTCTGTGATTTTGTTCTGAACCTGCTTCTCTTATCAATGCTCTTTTCATCATCTTTCAATGGCGGATGCAGTTTCCACGCACTTACAGTCACTTAACAGGGATTTTCTTTTCCTCTGTACTTGTGTATCCTCATTAAGCATCCCTGATGTACTAGGAAAAACAACTTTGTTTTGAGCATTTAATGTGAATCCATTATCCCTTTTTGACAATCTGATTATGACATTAAAGTTGTTATAGTTCACTACTCAAGAAAAATCCTAAAAAAGTGACAAAGTGAAGGTTTAAAAAATGCAAAATTTTCAATAGCAATTTACGTTACATTTTCCAATGTCAACTGTTCAGTTTTTTTAATGTTACATTGACTGATTTGTACTTACACAGTACAATGCTAAATGTTTCTTGCAATCATTAAAACAGTGACTCCTAATTATCTCATGGTTCTCAGAACTTGTATTTTAAGTAGTCAGGAGGAACACTGAATATTTAAATGAGAGTTACTTTATACAGAAGTCGACAGAAACTCCCAGTTCACAAATTATCCTGCAATTACCGTTTCAGAGAGAATTACTGCCTCTGTAGACTGGCCAGAAATATCAGTCGTTTTAAATTCTTTGTCAAACATTTCTTGGTGTCTGCTATTCCTTTTTTCCTTTTTTCTCTCTCTCTTGTCTTTGTCCACATCATCCTTATCCAATTTATCCTGAGATCTTGAATGCATCTTCTTTGGGAGAAGGGGCTCAAGAATAAATCTAAAATAAGCAATATCGAACAATGAAAAAAAAATGTTTTTAAACTAATTAAACTCGCTGTTACTATTTAAAACCTGTTTCTATTAATGTAATTTAAAGAATCCAAGACCCTCAAAAAATATTGGTACAAAACATTTCTGAAGGGTATTGGGTAAAACTCCACTGCAGCATATTACAATCCAAAGAACGCTTACCAGTTTTTACTTTTTAATTTTAAATGCTTAAACGTTTCCTTATTTTCATGAAGGTGCAAAAATAAGTCCAAAAGGTCAGTACTCACAGCCTGGATTTTCCATTCTGCATTATTTTAATGCAGGCATCGACTCATTACTGCTGGTGATAATAACTCCGCTCAGAAAATTGATTATTAGCATGTTACAATATATTCTGAAACAGGTTTTATGTGCATTATTATTCTGATGTGAATATCAAAAATAATTACCTGTACAATATTTTCACAAATTTCACTGAAAAATAATTAAGTCAACATTTTACATACATGCTCCAGAACAAGATGTAAGATGACTTTGGAATTTTCAGTTATACTGTACCGTAGAATAATTCTTTTAGATTATAAATGATATGGATTGAAGCATTAAGGCTTTCTAAATTAGACATTAGAAATAAATTATGCAGCAATCTGAACTGTTATCATGTGTTATTAATAACTTTCATAAGCAAAAGTAATAGGCAGTCAAAATCAATTTCTATAGTACCATATAGCTTTATTTCTAATGTAAACCTAACAATTAAGCCTTGGATATATACTTTAGGCCTTATGACACTTCTGAAAATGAAAATGCATTTATTTTAACCAAGAGGAATTTTGAAACCCATTTCATGCAATTTTGTAATGTTGTTCCGGTTTACAATTAGAAATCATTACACGACCTGTGGTTTTTAAATATGCAAAGAAAATAATGGCGTTCCAGCAGATGTAACCATGAGGAAGCATTAGGAAAGCAAGTACATTTTTAGCTTGTAATTTCAGTAACATTTTAATAGATTAGTATTAATTTCTCAAAGGTTGCAGGATTGTTTGGTCCCATTTACTATTAGAGTTGGTCTACAGTCATCAACATCAGTCCTCTTTGTGAAAACTGATGTGAAGAATGCATTCAATATGTCTCCCATATCCTAATGATCATTAACAGCTTTGGCCCAATTTATCCTTTAATGGACCCACCTGTCCTTTGAACTTTTTTATGACTATCATAGTTGTAAAACTTCTCTAGATTCATCTTATCCTATGTGATTTGTCTATTTTTCTTTTACAGATGCTAATACTTTTTTTTTCATCCTCAGTTCCCTGAATGAATCACAATCCTCCTCATTTTTGTTTCCTTGTATCTTTTTAAGTATTTGTGTTGGTTTTTAGCTTCCTTATTAAACTACTATGGTATAAATTTAATTTTTCTCCTCTATGAAATGGAGTATACTTTCTCCACTCATGATTCATCCTGTATAATAGCCTAAAATACATTCCATTTTTCTTCTGTGCTATTCTGGTTTCTCAATTATTTTCCTTTAAGATTCTTCTCAAGGGTCCAAAATAGGTCTCCCAAACGAGTACAGCTGTAACTTTTGGTATTAGTTTGACAACAGTATAAAATCTACTACATCGATCGCTACATCCCAGGTGTTCACTAACCTCCAGCTTATTAAACAGCTTTGGTGAATTGTTAAAACACTGAATGCAACATAGGCCGGAATTTTCTGGAGGAAGGCGGGTTGGGGGCAGGGGAGCTCCGATGCAGTCCTGCTGACTTTAACCGGGGGGAGGGGGGGAGGAAAGAGTCCTGGAGGGGTAATCCGAGGCCTCATAGGGGAGGTCTCCGATCGCGGTGGGTGGGTTAGGCAGGGATCCTGGATCCAGCAGTCCCCGTCTTGCTTTAACTGCCGGGTTTCACGAAGTGCATGCAACCAGTCCACAGTTAAAAACAAAATGGAGGTTGAAAAAGAGGCTACCAACCTCATCATAATATTTAAATTGCCGTTCCGCCCCCTGGGAGCGGGTTGGTCGACCTCCTCCATTAAAACCGGAAGTGGATGGGTTGGAGGTGAGATCAGGTCGGGAACCCCATTTTTAACAATTTAGCTACCTCCATGCTCCAAACCCACCCTTTTTTTAGTTTAAAATTCCCCCCATAGTCGTTGTTCTAGTAGCCTGTCTTATGCATTAGCCTGTGAGTGTCTGAACTTGCTTGTATTGTAACACCTCCTTTTTATTGTCCCCAACTATCCATTTCACCTCCAGAATATTTAAATTGCCCCACGATTAGACATTAACATTTTCTACAGCCCTCCTTATCTGCTTAAGCAGCTCCCTATGTGTCTCTCAGGTGGTCTATAACAATTATCAATTAATAATTTGCTGCCCTTATTAATCAGCTCTATCTGCATTGTTCCAACCTTATATCTTCTGCTGCTATAAACACCTATTCTATAGCGGATATATCATTCCTTCTCAATAATGTAGAGGTACTCTTTGTAGTTCTATTCTTGAGAGATATTGTATACCTCCTCAGCTTCAGCTCTTCACCATCCTTTACGCTATGATGCCAGTATCAATATTCTCGCTAGCTGCATACACCTCCAGCTCCAGTACTTTATTCCTCAGGTTCTTCGTATTTATACAGAAGCATTTAAATCTATATTTCAAAACTTGCCTTTCTTATTATTGTGCTACTGATCAATTTCCCTTTTTTGGGTCTGTTTTACTTACCCTTCCCCCCCCCCACACCTTACTAGTTTAAATCCTCCCTCTACTGCTCTATTTATCCTCTTTTCAAGATGTTTCACAGGGATCTGTTCTGGGGCCCCTGCAGTTCACAATATTTGTATATTTTTATACAACGCTGTATAAAGATCAGGAGAAAGTCAGAGGAAAACCATTATGCCAGGTTCCTGCACCGGTTATGTTACCTCAGGATCTGTAGAAAGATGGAGCTGGGCCTGTGCTTGCAATAGGTACAGGCCCAACGTTCAGATGTCAGTGGGCAGGAGGGGGCATTTCCAACCTCTGTTTCCTGAAGTTATATCCATGGGGCTCCAAGATGTAGAAATGCCCCAAGAAGTTAGTGATGGGCTTACCAGGACACTCCTCCCCAGATCAGAGGACCTGAGGGGGGCCCAACCGAAAGCCAAAGAGGACCCAAACAATAAGTAAAGGCATTCTCTGTTCCTCACCAACCGGATTTTGGGGCCTTTGGGCTCCATTTCCACCCCCCCCCCACCATTTTCTAGCACAAGGTCCTGCTAGGGACGGGCCCATAATGCACATGACTATTCCTTTGCTTAGCAACATCTGTTATCTTCATATATGTCAAATTTCTCAGAAAATTAATCACATTAGCTCTAAAACATACCCATCAGAACCAGGCCTAGACGGGGTACTGTCAGATGATATGGAGGAGACTGATGCAACTGATAGAGGTCTTGGAGTTGATGGCATTGTGAAGGATCGTACTATCGAACGAGGCCGACTTCCTCTGCGCTCATCCAGATTTGCAGGCTGGAAGGAATATATTTATATGGTAAAAATACATCCACCTTTCAAAAGTAATTAAAGGTAACTGCTTTCTTAACAAACATTAACTGTATTCTAAAAGGTAATGTGATCTTTCTGTATGGAGCCATTTCAATCCTGTTGAATGTGAACCTGATTCAGTAACATATGAGAACACTCAGAATTAATCAGTCTGGTTTAATCTGCAAGAGTATGTATTAAATAAAATTTTGTTATGATATCAAAATCGGTCCCTTTACCAACCTGAAAGTAGATATCCATCTTATAGCTAATAAGGAAATTCTTATCTTGGGACAGTGGCTACCAGAATGCCTTGCCGGGTATGAGAACATGTGCTTAGACATCCAAAGTTCTACGGTTGGGCTGCAGGAGAGCCAAGTAGTTTCTGCTGAAACTCCAGAACAAATGGAGCCACCATTCAGTGGACACACTGCGTGTCAAGAGGATGATGGCAACACACTCACGTATTTTATGGTGAGTTGTACTACTCACCGTGCCATTTGATAGAAGTTCCTGGTATTTACTATCCATCTAGTGAGAGCTCAAATCTGTGTGTGTGTCCGTTGTCTAATGTTCAAACAGTAACTATCTTAGTGGGGTGAAATGGAAGGGTTAGGGAAGGTAAACTTTTAGGTTGAGTAGTCTCCAAGAAAACGTGCTTGTCTACAGAAAATTGGAATTGGATCAACCATCTGTAGCACATTTGGCAATCTGATATCCGAACCAGGCAGCTCTGCAATACTCACGAGCACTTTGATCATTCCTCAGCCAACATGGCTCATTGATGGTACCTAGAGCAGTACTCCTGTCACTAAGTTCCGAGATTCTTTACATCCAGCTCCACAGGAACATAGGAATTGCAAGACGAAAAAAGACCACGGTCCATCTAATTCACGTTCTACTATCCTGGCACTCGCATGATATGATAATGGGAGTAATTCTACTGCTCATGTCCTAACTCGCACCAAGTCCTGTTTACCCATTGCCACGGTGTTTGCTGATCTACATTGGCTCCCGGTCCACCAACGCCCCGACTTTAAAACTCTTATCCTTGTATTCAAATACCTCCATGGCCTCGCTTCTATCTTTGTAACCTCCAATAGCCCTACAACCCTCCAAGAATTCTGCATTCCAAAAATTCTGTCCTCTTGTGCATCCCAGACATCCTTCGACTCACCATGGGCGACCGTGCCTTCAGCTGTCTAGCCCTAAGCTCTGAAATTACCTCCTTAAACCTCCGTCTCTTCACCTCGCTCTCCTCCTTTAAAACGCTCCTTAAAACCTAAGGGGGGGGGATTGAAGGGAGTGGAGGGGGGGGGGGGAAAGAGAGAGAGAGGATCGGGGGGGAAAGAGAGAGAGCGGGGATCGGGGGGGAAGAGAGCGGGGATCGGAGGGGGCGAGAGGGAATCGGAGGGGGGAGAAAGAGGGGGGATAGAGATGGGGGATCGGAGGGGGGGAAGAGAGGAGGGGGGGAAGAGAGGAGGGGGGGAAGAGAGGAGGGGGGAGAGAGGAGGGGGGAGAGAGGAGGGGGGGAAGAGAGGAGGGGGAGAGAGGAGGGGGGAGAGAGGAGGGGGGAAGAGAGGAGGGGGGAGAGAGAGGGGGAGAGAGAGGAGGGGGAGAGAGAGGAGGGGGAGAGAGGAGGGGGAGAGGGGAGGGGGAGAGGAGGAGGGGGAAGGGAAAGAGGGGGAAGGGAAAGAGGGGGAAGGGGAAGAGGGGGAAGGGGAGGAGGGGGAGAGAGAGAGGATTAAGGGGAGAAGAGAAAGGATGGGGGGGCGAGGAGGTCAGGAACTTGGGGGTGGGAAAGAGCACAGTGGGGAGGGGGAAGAACGTGATCCAGGTCTAAGGCCGGTGGGGGCGGGTTAGAGCGAGAACGTGATCCGGGTGGTAAGGCGGATCATGTTCTTCCAACCCCACCCCATTTACACTGCACCACGTTCTCCCTCTCCTCTGCTAGACCTGGTTGATTTCTCGGAACGCTCGGTGCGTGTGTGGCAAGTGACATCATTGGACTGGACAAAATCCGGAAGTCATGAAACTGTCATTACTCACTTCATACCCAATAACCCTGCTAACAATCCGTGACCCACACAATGCCCCATCTATGGGGGTGGCAGGGGCGGGGGAGAGGGAATGTCAGGAACCCAGGGAGAGGGGGTGGAGGGGAGTAACTTGGGCAGGGAGGGGAGGTCAGAAACATGTAAGGGAGGGAAAAGGTCAGAAACTCGTGGGGTGGGAAGGAAGTTTAGGAACTTGTTTGGGGGGTGGGAGAAGGTATTAACCCGTGAGGGTGAGCCCTGTCTGTTCTATGTGAGCTCTGTTCTGCCTGGAGCCTGGCAGTCAGAATGGCTCGAATTACACTTTACAAAGTACTTGATTACTTAGGCAGGCAGGATCTAATTACTCATTCCAGGTAAACTTTTGGGTGTGTCTTGTCCTCCAAGATGACCAATCAGAAATCTGGTAGAAATAAACACTACCATTTTTGTCTGAATACGCTCCTGTGAAGCACCTTGGGATATTTTACTACATTAAAGGAGCTATATAAATGCAAGTTGTTATATGACTAGTCATAGCAATCAATCTATCAATTAGCCTATAACAGACTAATAATGTGAGGCAATCCCCAGTTGTGGAGAGCTTTGGGAACCACAGGTCCAAAGTCATCTGTTCCTCCCAAGCATACTGTACTTACTACATCATGTATAAAATTATTCATATACTGTATCCCAAAATGTTATTTTCTGAAAGAAACCTAATTTGCATTTGAATGAATCAATACTAACTGGTTCCACCATATTTCTGGAATTAATCCCCCTTCAAGCGCAGGCCGTGCTCTCTGGTCCTGCTGTTCTGGACAAGGTGAAATAGCTTATCATGGTCTACATTAATAGTCCTTTTAGAATCCTAAAAATAGCAATCGTATCACCTCTGAGTCTTCTCTTCCAGTGAGAACATGCCCACTGGATAACCCTCCAAACCAAATTCCTAATGGGTAGGAAGGACTTCACTGCACCGTGTTGGTAAGCTGTGCAGGTTTAGTTGATTAAACTCCAGCAATTTCTCTGCACATCTAGGAATATAGGAGCAGGAGTAGGCCATTCAGCCCTTTGAGCCTGTTCCGCCACTCTATTAGACCTGGCTGATCTGTACCTCAACTCCAGTTAGCCACTTTGTTCCATATCCCTTGGTACCTTTACTTATCCAAAATCTACCGATCTCAGTCTTGAAAATTTCAATTGATCGAGCATCCACAGCAATGTTCCCTGTAATTTTTTTTTGGGCTGCGAGGCCCATTTAAAAGTTTGTGCGTACGCAGGTTTTCAATTTAAAAGCTGGCTCACTGGCTGTGCGGGACCCTGGAGCGCTGGGCAGTCGCACAGCTTACACGGAAAATTGATCCACAGCCTTTTGGGGGAAGAGTTTTCCAGATTTCCACGACCCTTTGCGTTAAAAAGTGCTCCCCGATTTCACTCCTAAATGGCCTAGCTCTAACTTTAAGATTATGCCCTCTTGCTCAGGATTCCTCCACCAGAGGAAATAGTTAATCTGTATCTATCCTACTGAATCCTTTTATCATTTTAAACACCAGGCATAACAATTTCACAAGCTTTCGCTGGGCAGAAGTTGGGTAAACAGCCCAACTCTCCGTCCGCGGGTGCCCTTTTCCCAAGGATGCATTGGATCTGTCAAGAAGATTCTTGACAGATCGCAAGTTCCAGGTTTTCGCGCATGTACTTTGCATGCAAAAACCTGGAACTTGTGTGGCCCTTACGGGCGTGTACGCACCTCGTACGCACCCATAGGGGGCACAAATTACAGGCCACTGAATTTAATTTGGGTCGGTATTCTAAAATGAATCCACACACTCACCCTCATCCTTGTCCAATTATACCAACTAACAACACACAAGGGTAGGCAGTTGGGTGTTATCGCCAATGTTCATGTAAAGTTTCTGTTAATGTGTTGTCAAACATTGAAATCTTTATTTTCAACACTTTGCCTTCTTGGACAGATCTGTGTACACCTTTGAAAGTGGCTGAGTGAGTTGCAGTGAATGGTGAGACATAACGGTATCCCCCCCAATGGTGATGAGTGTGAAAGGAATGGCTTGGTCATTGTAGGGATGCTTTATGGTGTTGGTGTGGGGTGGTGCCAACCTGTCGCATCATGTGGCAGCCAGGGTGTACAGCGTCAAGTGAAGTAAATCTGGCCATGGTGAGGCCATCTTTGGTCTCCTGGGCAGCAATGTGCTCGGGTGCTGATGCCCTGTGTCCTGTGCAGCATCAGGTGATTGCGAAGAAGGTTGGTGGTGCTGCTGGTGTGCCTGGTGATGTTGGTGTTGGGGCGGATCGTGGTGGGATTCTGAGGACCAAGGTGAGAATTTTTCAAGGGTACCGATGCTGATGGAATAGATGGCAGCTGAAGTTGAGATGACAGAAGCAATCTGTCAATGGTGAGAGTTTGTTCCAAGGAGGTGACACTGGATAGAGTGTTTGCTCCAAACAATTCAAACCTCCATAAAGCTGAAAAGTGTATTCCAAATATTGAAGGCTCCAGCTTCTAAGATTGGAAATTGAACAGCTGTGAAATGGTAGCTTTTATACCACTTTTGCAGCTGTCAACTATTCACAGCAATAGAAAGTCATTGAGAACCTGACACTTACCTGACGTGAGCCCCGAGCATATCTCAATTGCTTGACCCGCCGCTTAGTGCCGGGTCTGCAAACCGCAGGCAGAGCCGGCACTTGAGAAATTAACAAGGAGGTGGGTTCAGAGTGGACTTCCGCCCCGCATTCAATCACTGCCATTTTGACAGCAGACCCGCCTTCAAACTGCACTCGCAGCGCCGGTAAGATTCCGCCTGAGAATTGCTCTTAGCAAATGTGAGAGACATGGTAGTTTTTGGTCACAATGTGGACATGGAAAGTAAAAGTTGAACATTTTCAGACAGGAGTTTATAGATATCTGCCTTATATTTAAAAAGTTAATGTTGCCACCTGGTTTCTTTTTTTTTAATAAATTGAACTTTTATGAAATAAAATAAAATTTCATGTTCTGTTGACTTGTCCAATCAGCTATTTTCAAACTGTGAACAGTGAACAAATGGCATTATTGTGAAATTTGGAGGAGTTATGTATTAAAGAGAAGCATTTCTTTCTCTGTACGATACTTTAATCTTTTAACACACCCCTAAGCCAGCTAGCTCCGTTTATCCATCTGTTGCTGTCTCATGAGTTGCCTAAGGAATGGGGCAAAATTTTAATTTGAGATTACTGGTGGTTGAATCACAATATTAGTAACTCGATCTCCACTTTTTTTTAATTACAGTTTAATCTGAAAAAAGACAGATGAATGAGAAAATAACTAAGGGTAAGGCCTTACACACAGATCACCTCAATGTATTTTGGAACTATTACCTTTGAATATATCATTTACAAGGCTCAACATTGGAGCCTTACATCTGACAATTTACATTTGCAAAGTGGAGCACATGTGCTGGGGTGGTGCCTTAACAGGATCCCATAGAGTGCACCTGCTCCTTTTCACTGGTGTCAGTGCGACCAGTCTTCTCAGAGACCCATACTGTGCCCTTTTTAAGTACTGATGTTGTTTCGTTTGGAAGGTACAAACGTCACTCATTAGGATTGACCCTCCGATCAGATTCTCCCATTCTCACCACTCGGACCGCCTGATTTTTTGACCATTTAAATTAATGGCTAAAAACAGGAATTTGGGTCCATGATTTCTCAATCAGTGCACACTGTGAGCACCGCTTCCCACTGGTAGCAGCTGATCAAGGAACCAATGTCAGGAATTCCTCATCGTATCTCATCCATCAGTTAGAACAATGGTTCATGATGGAAAGTAGAAAATTGAAGATATATAGAAAGAAATAAAAAAACTTACATTCATGTAGCTGCTTAACAATGTAAAAATGTCTCAAAGTGCTTCACACAATTAGTAACTTCTTTTGCGTGCATCCAGCAGCAGTGCACAAACAGCAATGAGAAGAAATGAACAGTTACTCATTTTTTGGTGGTATTTGTTGAAGGGGAATGTTGACCAGGGCACCAGATATGGCACCAAATAATCTTTTAGGTCCACTTGAACAAGCAGACTGGGCCTTAGTTTACTGTCTCATCCAAAACGACAACAGCTCCTCCAATGTTGCTCTCCTTCTGTACTACACTGGAGTATTAACCCATACTATTAAATTAATCAAATTCTGCTGTTTGACTCAAATTCACAACATCTTGATCCAGAGACAAGAGCTAACGATAACATAAAAGCAGTAACAAATCGAGAGGTTTAGATGTCAAAATGCATAAGCAGAACCTGTGCAGCCTAATAGTATCATTTGACCTCTGTGGCATGTTGGGATAGATTTTAACTATCGGGCGGCCAAATGGCAGAATGCGCTAGACGGCTGCCCTCACTACCAGGCCTGGACCTCATTACCCAACTAGCAGCAGGCTGGAGCACGAACAGGTGTTCTACTACGGCTCGCTGGCTCTACCAGCAAGGTAGACCAGCGGGGGAGTATTGGGCATCAGCAGCACACATTATTCTTGCGAAGCCCTGAGCAGCTCTCCTGCCCCATAAAAATAATTTTAAATTGACCATTTCTGGTCCTTTTCAGCTATACTGCCAGCTCAAACTGGAGGGAGCACACACTCTGTCCAGTTATCTCCCAAAATGCCAATCGGGGTCCTATGTATACCATAAGACCCTGATTTGCATAATATGAGGGCCTACCTCCTCGAACAGGTGGCTGCTCCAGCTGCCCCTGTCGTAGGTCCCTTTCAGGAAGGCGATAGCCAGGTCAGGAACAGGTAGTAAGTTTTTCCCTGCGATTTTTCAAGACGGTACCGCCCTGTTTTTGCTTGCAGACTGGTGAAAATCTGTCCCATTATCTACTCAAAATAAACTTCAACCTATGCTATTCTCTACAGTTGGATTTTGTCGTGCTGGTTTGGGCTAGAATTGGTGGCAGGCATCCTAGCAGTTAGAAGGCGCCTATGATCAAATTGCAAAATGTAATTGAAGTGCTATTGTATCATGGGACTTTAAATGCAGTGCTAATTGATTTTATCACACTGCATGTCATAGGGAAATATCACATACTGTACATATCAAAGTATTACGATAATTCACTGTGCTGTTCAGGATATATATTGTTGAATTTAGCATTTCTCATTCAATTGTTGATTTTGTGAATGGCTTGTGTATGAAATCAATCAGAACACTATGAATACCTAAACCTAACTTGTCTAATATTCCTCTCATCAACACAAATGGTGTTTCCATAGAAGTTTAATAAAGCAAATGCCAGATTATTTGTGATAAATCTAAATGCTCCATTTTGCAATTCATTGGACAATAAAGTCAGAATAAGTCTTTTCTATTTCCCTAATAGCTTAAGATCTTTTTTTTAAAAGTAGCTATTAAATAACTCTTGCATCTTTTCAGGTATTGTTCAAACGTATAGACAGTGACCCAAAAACACACAATTAACAGCTTCTAATTTCAAGTAGAAAGAAATAATTCCTGGCGTGAGACAATAGGGGCAATTTTCCTGACTGGGGATCGGGGGTCAGGAAGGAAAGATAGGAGGTTGGGGATTGGGAGGGAAGGATCGGAGGCCGGGGTCAGAGGATCAGGAGGGAAGGATTGGAGGCTGAGGATTGGAGGCTGGGAATCGGAGGATCGGGAGAGGAGGTCGGGGCTTGAAGGCTGGGAGGGAAGGTTCGAAGGTCAGGAGGGAAGGAAAGGAGACTGGGAGTCGGAGGATGGGAGAGGGCAATCCTCATGTCCAATGCTGGGGAGAGGTAAATCTGCCCTAAAAACCCCAGGTGGAAATGTTAGTAGAAACATCCCTCATAAGAATATTGCTTACGTTTCACATTCTGTTACCACAGTCCTATATATTCTCCTACAAACATCCATTTTATAAAAAAATATTTTTAAAGAAACATGCCGACAAGGAATCCTTTAAGGGATACATCATTTGTCCCATCCTGCTATAAGCAGGACTCACCATTTAATCACTGAACAAGCTGTAAAGGTATCCGTGGTCTGGGACAACCTGTACTCCTGGCAGGAGAAGGTTTTGTAAAAGAAGTCTCTCAGGGGGTCGGCAAGATTGCAACTTTTAAACCAAGGTCCAGTCTGCCAGATTAGGAAGAACTAAAAAATTCTTCGGTGTCATTTGAAGAAGAGCAGAGTTTTCCTGGTCAACAAATACCACCAAAAAATTATTAACTGGTCATTCACCTCACTGTTGTTTGTGTACTGCTGCTGATGTACATTTATAAAAGATTATTTGCCGTATCGTGTTCACTTCTGGTCATTTATCAAAAGTTCTGAGCTTTACAGAAGGTGATAAACGGATCACACCATGACTCCTGACATTTCCCTCAAGAACTAATGTGACACTGTGAAGATAAAATCTCGAATGTATGAACTTCTATCTGCTGCACTGATATCGCATATTTAAAACAATACATACATCACAATTTTCTCTCGACAGCCGTCAATATATAATGCTTAATAATACTTATAAAACAGATAATATGATATAGAATTTCTATTATGTTCCACAAAGCAACAATCAACGTTTGTAAAGTAATCATGCTGTACTTGTCATATGATGTAGGGAATTCATAGCTCAACCCTGCACAGGTATTATTTTTTTTCATTTCATAAATTGAATGCATTTCCAAGCAACAATGATAGTTGTCAGTGAATATTTCACTGGAAGAGTGAAAACACATCTTAAAACCTCTTGTTGCGATGATGTACCTGCATACTTAGAAGCATAGAATGTAGCATAGAGGCCATTTGGTCCATTGTGCCTGTGCCGGCTCTCTGGAAGAGTTACCAAATAGTCCCACTCCCCTGCTCTTTCCCCATAACCCTGCAAATTTTTTATTTCCAAGTATATATCCAATTCCCTTTTGCAAGTTACTATTTCATCTGCTTCCACCACCTTTCAGGCAGTGCATTTCCGATCATAACAACTCGCTGAATAAAAAAGTCTTCTCTCCCACCTGCCTTTTTTGCCAATTATCTTAAATCTGTGTCCTCTGGTTACCGACCCTCCTGCCAGTGGAAACAGGGAAGGAACTATTTTTCCAGAAACCAGGAAAAAATACTAAACTGCAGCAACATCTGGTACTGTCACCCAAAAGGTATCAAATACCTTAACACAGATTAGTATACCTCCCGTGGTATAGCACACGGGTCATCTGGGACCTAAATGTAGTTTGTAATGTTTATGCATTCTTGTTGCGGCCTAAACACAACAGTGGTTTTGTAATGCTGCAAATTTACTGAAGTCATATATCACATGATTGATACAAAATAAAAATGTTAAACACCATAAGAAGATACAGGGCCTTGCTGCTATCTTAGTCTACCTCTTCATATAACTTTGTTATTCCCTCCTCAAAACCTCATATGAAGTATCAGTTTGCTTTTATCCCACTCCCATCTCCCCTTTTTCATGATTCTATTAAAATGCTTGGTATTCTTTAACTTCTCACTTCTGAAGGAGGTCTGGATCAAACCTGTCTGTTCTCTCTCCATATGCTCACTGACCTGCTGTATGTGCTTACAGCACTATACGCTTATGTTTCAGTTTTTCAGCTTATGGAATTTTTTGCTTTTTACTCTTATTCTGTTATTTATATTATAAAATTTGTTTTGCTCTCTCCCATTGTAGATTTGCAGTATTTTGCTTTAAGATGCAAGTACTTTATTTATTTTTTATTCTTCCCTCCTCCCTCCCTAAAAACTTGCTTCTGTTTAACTATTATTTACATGATTAGAAAAGGTATCTTCTCTCCTGAATTCCCACAGTGGATTTAGCTCTTGCTAAAGCTGCCTTAGGCATAGCTTGGCACCACATAGGTTTTTTTCAACAACTAGTACCTTGTAAACAAGTGCTTTTGCTGGCTTCCATTTTAGAATAAAGCTTCCATTTTAGAATAAGGCTTTCTATATAAACATCATAGTTTAATTAGACAGCCAAAGATTGAAACCTTGTCAAGTCAAGCATGTCCTTGGAGCATTTCGAGCATTCTTGTTATCTTATCTTTTATAGGGTGGTTTTAAGGAGGTTACGTTCGGTGTGCGTTATCTCGGTTGAGGTAATAGAACAGATGGCTGTTCGGCGAGAGACAAAGACCATTGGCCCGGACTTTGCGGTGAGCAGCAAAGCGACGGCACTCGCCGCTGGCCTCGAAGAAAGCTGCCCATAAAGATCTTGCGATCTCTTTGGCGTGAATTTCAGCTCTCCTGACCTTTGTTTGAATCTGGCGCCAAATCAAGCAAATCTGCAGCGTCCAGTAACAGCGATGTCATCAAGCTGGCTAAGCAGCCAATCACATCGAAGAATTCTCAGACAGCAAACCAGGAAGTAAAATGAACAGATTCTAATTTACTTTTTATAAATTTTACAGAGAGCGAAATAAAGATTGGGACATACACATAGGATTAAGGTAGAAGCTGAAATACAAACAAATTAAAAAAAAAAATTATGAACAGTGTTCTTAATCATATTAATGGAAACATTTGTCCACACCCTCAAAGCCTCCTTGAAAAAGTGCAACATCCCCACTGACACCTGGGAATCCTTGGCCCAAGACCGCACAAAGTGGAGGAGAAGCATCTGGGAAGGCGCCGAACACCCCGAGTCTCTTCGCCGGGAGCAAGCGAAAGCCAAGCGCAAGCAGCGCACGTCAACCCCAGCACCCCACCCACCCTTCCCTTCAGCCACCGTCTGCCCCACCTGTGAAAGAGACTGTAGGTCCCGTATTGGACTCATCAGTCACCTGAGAACTCATTTTTAATGTGGAAGCAAGTCATCCTCGGTTCCAAGGGACTGCCCAAGAAGAAGAGAACTGTCTGAGCTCAATATTAAAGTATCTCATTAACATCCTTTCTGAACCCAGTCTAAACATCAGAACCCTTCAACTGCACAAAAAAATTCTCATCCCAAAGAACCGTTCGCTCAGAATTTTTAGTTAACGGCTTAGATTGTATAAAATGCTGTAACAAATTTAATCTTTTTAGTTTTGACTTTTTTTTCTCCTACTGCGTGTGCCCAGTTACTTTTTTTTTTGCCTGTATCAAGATGCAGTCAGGGTAATACACAGAGCAGGATGAAAACTACAACTCCTGTACAAATCCCCAGCACCCAAGATCCGGGCGAATCTAAAAACAGACTTGGGGTTGGGGAGTTTTTTCAGGCATTTCTAATATTAAGTACTCAATTTTATGGGCAGGTTAAATTATTTTCTTCAGAACTGTGATTTTAAAAAAATGTGACGGATGTTATTTTAGCTGGAAATACTGACTTGATTGAGGAAGGAATATAGTGGGCAAATCAGTTTGGCAAAAAAAATTGAAACAATTTGATTAGTTTGGTTTTGTGTAAGTGGCTGATTACAGATTGGTTCCAAAAAACTAAAACCAAGTGATTTAATTGATTAGTTTGTGTAGGTTCTTCATTCATGATCGGTAGTAGCAACTTTTTTCGACCAATTGTGACAGATTACTTTTTATACTCCACCCTAGGTGTGATATATCCTATAACCAAGACTTAATTGTAGAGATAGGCACTTATGTTCTTTTTCATAAAAACATTAAGACTGAAGCACTGCATAAAAGGCAACTACTAAAGACATATTTTGCTGCGCCAAAGAAAAGCTTGTTAAATATCAAAGAAATGGTAGACCTCCATGCTGATATAATAACATGCTGCATAGAACAGGATACAGCAAAGGCTATGGGCCCCGACAACATCCCGGCTGTCGTGCTGAAGACTTGTGCTCCAGAACTAGCCGCGCCTCTAGCCAAGCTGTTCCAGTACATCTATAACACCGGCATCCATCCGACAAAGTGGAAAACTGCCCAGGTATGTGCTGCCCACAAAATGCAGGACAATTCCAATCCGGCCAATTACCGCCCCATCAGTCTACTCTCAATCAACAGCAAAGTGAGGGAAGGTGTCGTCGACAATGCTATCAAGCGGCACTTACTCACCAATAACCTGCTCACTGATGCCCAGTTTGGATTCTGCCAGGACCACTCAGCTCCAGGTTGTCCAAATATGGACAAAAGAGCTGAATTCCAGAGGTGAGGCGAGAGTGACTGCCCTTGACATCAAGGCAGTATTTGACCGAGTCTGGCATCAAGGAGCCCTAGTAAAACTGAAGTCAATGAGAATCGGGGGGGGAAACTCTCCACTGGCTGGAGTCATACCTAGCACAAAGGAAGATGGTTGTGGTGGTTAGAGGTCAATCATCGCAGCCCCAGGACACCACTGCTGGAGTTCCTCAGGGCAGTGTCCTAGGCCCAACCATCTTCAGCTGCTTCATCAATGACCTTCCCTCCATCATAAGTTCAGAAGTGGGGATGTTCGCTGATGACTGCAGTGTTCAGTGCCATTCGCAACTCCTACGACAATGAAGCAGTCCATGCCCGCATGCGGCAAGACCTGAACGACATTCAGGCTTGGGCTGATAAGTGGCAAGTAACATTCGCACCACGGAAGTGCCAGGCAATGACTATCTCCAACAAGCGAGTGTCTAACCACCGCCCCTTGACATTCAATGGCATTACCATCGCCGAATCCCCCACCATCAATATCCTGGGGTTCACCATTGACCAGAAACTTAACTGGACCAGCCACATAAATACTGTGGCAACAAGAGCAGGTCCGAGGCTGGGTATTCTGCAGCGAGTGCCTCACCTCCTAACTCCCTAAAGCCTTTCCACCATCTACAAGGCACAAGTCAGAAGTGTGATGGAATACTCTCCACTTGCCTGGATGAGTGCAGCTCCAACAACACTCAAGAAGCTCGACACCATCCAAGACAAAGCAACCCGCTTGATTAGCACCCCATCCACCACCTTAAACATTTACTCCCTCCACCACTGGTGTACTGTGGCTGCAGTGTGTACCATCTACAAGATGCACTGCAGCAACTCGCCAAGGCTTCTTCGGCAACACCTCCCAAACCCGTGACCTCTACCACCTAGAAGAACAAGGGCAGCAGACGCATGGGAACACCACCACCTCGAAGTTCCCCTCCAATTCACACACCATCCTGACTTGGAAGTAAATCGCCGTTCCTTCGTCGTCGCTGGGTCAAAATCCTGGAACTCCCTCCCTAACAGCATTGTGGGAGTACCTTCACCACACATACTGCAGCGGTTCAAGGCGGCTCATCACCACCTTCTCAAGGACAACTATGGATGGGCAATAAATGCTAGCCTTGCCAGTGATGCCCACATTCCATGAACAAAAAAAATGTTAATATCAGTTTGAGCCCCTACACAGTGAATTCTTCAGCTCAGACGGCGATGTATTCCCACAGGGAGTGGGTCACAAGATAAATTATTACTCTTACATTGTTCCTTGGGGCTGACTCAGGAGTATTTAGGTAAATATCACCAACTTGCCCTTTGAGATGCATAAAGGTGCACAGCATGGGGGCTGCGGGTGGTGCGAACACTTGGCTGGATCATGATCATAAAGAAAAGGAGGCATATAACAGATTACTGCCTTCCAGATGGTGTTATCCCCACATTTCGAATTAGAAACATATCAGGGTTTCCTCAATGGCTCAGCGAGCTTTGCAAGAGTGTAGCTGGTCTAAACAAGCCAGTTTATTCATAGTCCATGCTGAGTTAGTTGATCTTAGTTCGGGTGCTACAATTGGTATCAGTGACCCTTGGCTAAAGAGCAGACAAGTACACTGATGCAAAGGCAAAATACTGCGAATGCTGGAAATCTGAAATAAAAAGACAAAATGCTGGAAATACTCAGCAGGTCAGGCAGCATCTGTGGAGAGAGAAACAGAGTTAACGTTCAGGTCGATGACCTTTCGTCAGCGTACTGATGTTCATGCCTTGATTTTTATTCAGCAACCCATGCTAAAAATCTGAGTAGACCTCGACAGTGGACAGGAGGGCTTGGCTGTGATTTTGCCCCCTCCCCACTGTGGTGGATTAGTCTCACTCAAATAATGGACAGTTGGCCAATATCCCAGAGGGCATGGAAGGCCTGTAGAGCGGTACTCAGCAGGGAATAAATGTCTTCATGAGACGAGAGATGAGAAAATTGACAAGAAGAAAAAAAAAAGTATCAGTGGAACACCTTATCTATGGTATGTCAGCTGTAACAAACAAAGAGGTATCAAAACAAAGGATTTGAAAAAAATACTTACAAAGGGTTTGACCCCATATTGCTTCTCCACTTTTTCTTTCAATTGCTTGAAACAGGTTTCCAATCTCTCATGGAAAGGCCTCAATGCTTCGGTTACCTTCTCACCATGAATTCGGACTCCCTCGTTCAAGAATGGGATCTAGATGATTTTTTTTTTAAATCGCACAATGAGGGCAATGTTCCACATTCACAATTTACACTTGTACATTGCCTTTCACATAACAAACATCTCAAAGCACTTTACAGGAGATGGATGAATTGGGAGGGAACTTATGAGGTGTGATCGAAGACACTGGGAAAGAGGCAGGTTTTGTGGAGGCTTTTGAAAGTGGGAAGACAGGTGGCAAGGCAGAGGGATTTAGTGAGAGAATTTAAGAGTGCTGTGATGTGGTAGCTAAAGGCTCCGAGGTTCATTGTGGACTACTCTGTTCACCCCACTCCACTGTTGTAAGTGTAGAAGGTGTGAGCTGGGACATAGGGCAGGAAGAGGTTTCAGACATATGGTAAAGCATGGAATATTTTTTAATGCAAGAGAAAAAAAATAAACAATTACGTGCTAAAACACCGCCCGATTGCGCTGGTTCATGTAAGATTTTACGTTTGTGATTATGCAAATGAGTTTGAGTGGAAACTTGAACCATAATTTCACTTCGGAAAACTAGCGCAATTTTGAGCGCAGTTTGTACCTGGATTGCCAATTGCACCTAAAGCGGTGTTTTGGATGACTGAAGTTTATGTAGAGTAGAGCTCCAGGGGCCAGGAAGGAGAATGCTGAGAGAAATCAAGCTTTGACATGATGAAGATGTGGATGATGGTATCAGCAGTGATGGGGGTGAGGTATGGATGCAGGCATGCAATGTTGTGGAGGTGGAAGCAAGTGGTTTTGGTGACGGAGCAGATGTAGGATTTGAAGCTCAGCTCAGGGTTAAACAGGACACCATGGCTGCACACTGCTGGGTTCAGCCTGAAAGAGGGATAGATTACTGTATATACTTAATATCAGTTAACTCCACCTGTCAATATTATCAGCCTTAAATCAACAGTTGCAGGAATAAATTCAGTTGAGGTTCCAAGTGACTGCATCTGTTTTCCAAGACATGTTTATTCCAAACCTTTTCTGTTAATTTCTCTAGAATATGGCACCGTTTCTTAATATCATCCAAACACTTCCAGGCATCCATTCTTCAGCATCTTAATTTCCTGACCATATCTTTATCCAACCTCTTTAAACACCAGTTCAGGTTTCTTAGACACATTTTTATTCTTACCAAGTCACTTATTTTTACCTCTCTTACGTAATCCAACCTGCTTAATAATTGACCTCTGTTCAAAAACATAGCTCTGGAAACTAAAATGTATAGTTTTTTTTAATTAATCATGAATGATGCACTTTTCTCACTCATTCTTGGCTAAGGGACATGTATTACAAGATACATTCACTGGATTTTCCATAGTTAATTTGAGCCTATTGTTCTGAATTCATGTCATTACAGCATTCCTTTCACTCCTGAAACCAAATGCTATTGTATTGTAACTATATTACTGGCTTGCAATGAAATTAATTGGTGCAGCTTGAACTGATACCCCAGATTTTTGCTCAATATATTCAATTGAATGCAGTGTGCCGTTACTTTTTTTTAATCATTACCTTTTTTAGGTTGGGTGGTATGTGAGGAAATGAATTGTGTGCTCAAAGTAAGTGATTATAGTGCTGGCAAATTATATACATTTTTCAGTTTTTTTGCATCCAATGTTGGCACCAAGTACTCCCTGCTGCATAGTTTGACTCTATAATGCATTAATACCAAAGTACTATAACTTCAATTTCAGTAAAGTATCTTTACAACACCAATGCAAAGTATATTTACACCATTTCCCAAACCAACTATTGTTATGTCTTCTGTGACAAAGAATATCCAATTAGTGCTGAATTATATGTCAATTTATATATAGTAGTGAGATCTACTTTTGCACCTGCTTGACTTTCATGGCATCATTGAAAGAGGTGGGACTGGTGGGGAGAGGTATCCTGCCAGAATTCTGGCTGCTTCTTCCTTACCAGAGCCAACTTCCAGTATGTCTGCATGCAGCAGGCATATTTACTGCACCAATGCGGCAGTAGGAGCCTAATGCAAAGCAATTATGTCGGTAGGAAGGTGGCTGCAGCAAGATGGATAATTTTTTTGAAAGACTGAAATCTTCAGCCTCATCAGCCCATCCCCGACAGCATGAATATGGATAGGGCAGACTGTATGGAGGGAAATGAGGGCAGTGAATTTAGTGCAGAGAGGACAAGGGGAGCTAACATGGAGATTGAGTCGCTCAGTGCAAAGGCTGAAGGAAGAATGTGGGGAGGATATCTCAATCCTCCTCTAATTACTCTCCTCTATTGTCCCGCTCGGTGTGACTCCCCTTGCTTGGTTACAATCTTACCGATCAGATTGCACCCAGAGCATCTTCGGCAAAGGTTTCTCTTCCCGTCCAAACATAGTAACTTCTGGGGACCCCAAGGATCTATCCATGGACCCCTCTTCTTTCACATCTACATGCTGCCTCTTGGCAACATCATCCAAAAACATGGCGTCAGCTTCCACATGTACGCTGACAACACCTGGCTCTACCTCTCCACCTGTCTCGACCTCTCCACTGTCTCTGTGTGTTTGACAATATCCATTCCTGGATTAGCCACAATTTCCTCCAGTTAAACATTGGGAAGACCGAAGTAATCGTCTTCAGCCCCTACCACAAACTTTGTACCCTTTCCACTGATTCCACCACTGGCCCCCCCACTCCAACTACTGTCACAAAGTCTTTGTAACGTTGGCCTCCTATTCAACCCTGAGCTGACGTTCTGACACAATGGCCCCAATATTAGCTCAGAGGCAGGGAGAAAGTGGGCGGGGGCTGTTTTGAGGTCGGGAAACCAAAAAAAACATTTTTTGTCTCCGTTTCCCAACCGCAATCAGCCAGATTGAGAGGCTGGTTGGCTGTTGGGCGGGTAGGTCTTCAGCACCAGGCCACACCGGGGGGTGGGGAGGGAGGAGATTGGAAGGGTTGTGGGGGTGGGGGGCGGGTTGGTGGGTGTGGATGTCAAATCGCGGGGGGTGAGTGAAGCAGGTAAACTGGATCCAGCAAATAAGTGGAACGGCACTTACCTCCTGGATCCAACAGTCCTCATCTCCCTTTAGTCGAAGGGTTTCCCGAGGGTTAAATTTAAAATGGTGGTTAATTCTGAGCCATGCAGCCTCATTAAAATATTTAAATGACCAACCCACCTCCTGTAGCCCGTACCCTGTCCCGTCTCTGTTAAAAGTTGAAGTTGGGGGGGGGTAGATTGGAGTCGGCTTTCAAGTTTTTTACACACCACCAGACCCAAACCCACCCGTTTTTGGGGGTTACAATTCCGCCATCACAAAGATCGGCTACTTCTACCTCTAGCACTGACAGCCTTCACCCTTGCCAGCAGCTCATCTGCTGCTGAAACTCTTCTCCATCCTTTTGTCACTTCCAGACCCGACTATTCCAATGTTCCCCTTGCTGTCCTCCAATCCTCCGCACTCTGTAAACTTCAGCTCCTCCAAAACTCTGCTATGTGTACCTTATCCTGCACCAAGTTCTGCTCACCCATCACAGTTGTCCTTGCAGACATGCATTGGCTCCCAGTCAGCCAACAGCTCCAATTTAGAATTCTCATGGTCATGTTCAAATCCCTTCATGGTCACATGCCTCCTACATCTGTAACCGTCACCCAACCCCTACACCTCCCCTAGAGAATTCTCTGTTCCTCCGACTGTGGCCATGCCTATAGCCGCCTAGGCCCCACACTCTAGAATTCTCTCCCTAAACTCCTCAGCCTCACCACCTCCTTCTCCTCTTTAAAACCCGCCTCTCTGACCAAGCCTTTGCTCACCCCTCCTAATATCTCTTTCTTTGGCTCACCATCCATTCTTGTTTGATTACGTCTCGGTGAAGCGCCTTGGGCTTTTTTTTCCTGTGCTAAACATGCTATATCAATGCAAGTTGTTGCAAAGTGTTAAAAATGGGTATGGGGAGATGACTGAGGCAGGACTGTGATGTGAGGGCGTCTGGTGGTCTGAAAAGGGCCAAAGGCAGTTTGGGGCTTATTCTCCTGGAACCCTTCTTTCTGCCTCAAAGCTGCCAGATCCTGCCCCCTAGCACTACTAGACCCTGCCTACACTCCAATACTACCAGATCCCATTTCTCCTAATAGTGCCAGGACCCCTCCCTAATCCTCCTAGACCCTAAAACTTCCACAACCTCCACTCTCTGATCCTAGGATCCCCCCCTTCCTATGCTCACAAATTCCAGCCTGCCCTCCCAGTGCTCCCAGGCCCCTGTACCTTCCCTAATGCTAAAGATCCCCTTGCAGTGCTTCCTGAGCCCAAGACTACGCCTAATAATCGCAGACATCGGAACCCCCATTCACAATGCCCCCAAAACTGGGTCCCCATCCCAGTAGCTCCCTAATGCTCCCAGAACCCCTTTTTGCAGTGCTCCTCCACGTGCTTCCACACATTAGGAACCCCTTCAAATCACTGCTAAACCCCGAGGCCTAGAAATTCAGTGGCCTGCGCCACCAGTTTGCACCCAAAGAGGGCACTCAGTGGCTTTTGCGCCACTGGCCACACCTACCGCGATATTTAGCGGGGCGCTAATGGCGGTGTTAGCCTGTAGCGCTGCGCCGCCACCGATGACGTCATCGGTGTGCGCAGCGCCCCGATGGCCATATTTGGTTGCGCCTGCCTCTTCAGTGCCGGCCGCAAACAGCGACCGGTACACAGGGGCCTACCTGTGGCGGTAGTGGCGCTAGTTAAGGTGGAGGTGCGGCCGGCCGCTTTTTTGGCGCCCGCCTGCCCGCAACTCCGTCCCCGGCCTCCTACACCCCACCCCCCGCGGCATTGCCGGTTGTTTCCCGAGAGCCCGGCACTTCTCCTTGGTGCCGGGCTCATTTACCGGCACTCGCGAGCGGGGATCGCGCTGTTGCAGGTACCTCCCCCTTAACAGTGGGAGGAAGGCCTGCAGTACCGCAGCCTGCCGTGCCGCAGCGTGTGGCGCTGTGGCCCTTAACGCGCCGAAATTCAGTTTCAGCGCCCCAAGCGGGGCGCGGGAAGCCTCGTTTAGCGGCCCATTTCCATTTGGGGCGCAGAAACTGAATATCCGGATGGCGCAAGTGGCTCTGCTCGCAGCGGTAATTCCGGCGCCCAGGCGAGCTTGGCGCCCCAAATGGCGCCCAACTGAATTTTTAGCCCCGAGTCCCCAACCTAGTACAGCCAGAACTAAGCCTTTTCCTGAGCTCTCAGATCCCTGGGCTGCCCCTAATGCTGATAATCAGTGTTCCTGATAACACTACTTGGTGTAATACCCCTCTTCTTATACAGTCACCAAATTCTATGAGGCATCAGCTAATATGTATATACAATTATAGCAGTCATCATCACTTCAATCAGCTTTCTTTCATCACCTGCTTTGTAAAGTATTCCACCATTTTAGTTTTTTATTTTGATAGATGTTTGGGTAGCATTCAGAAAAAAACTGAAGCACCCCTGTAATTATCAATAGAATGGTTTTATTTCTTATTTTATGGATCAAGTTTTATTTTATAGATTAAGTTTTTTATTCTACCTTAATTTGAAAGTGCAAGTAGTCACAATATGTGGGCAAATCTATATTTCAAATACTTGCTGGAAAATGGTTTGGTGGTGAGTGGGAGGTTGTACCCCAGTAGCATTCTCTTCAATGTCTAAGGGCATAGAATGATGCGTGGGTAGATGGTAAATAAGATGAGATACAGATTTGTGGAAGAAGCTTTGTGCAGATTTGTACAGCTGCAGGGATAAAACAAATATGTTTTTAAACACTATCTTAAAAGGTCAGAAACTTCCCCACACATTAAAAAAAAGTGATTGAACCGTGTAATGGCAGAACTCTATTCCTTGGCATGACAGTTTTTGCAACTGAAACAGGTTCTTGATTCAAATCCTGGCATGTGCAAAAACATTGGATAATCTCATTAACTCCGATACAGCATAAATGTGCTGTGCGTAGTAATTGATACAGCTCGTTATGCAGCATACAATGAAATTTGCACAAAGCATAAAACTGCTTTTTTGTATAGCTATAGGTAAGCAGATGTAGCTACTATGCCTTGGTTTGATTTTAGCATCCAATTTTAACTGCATTCTCAATAGCGTCTAACAAAATAATGGAATAGGGACACTGCAATTCATAACATTTCTAACCATAACCATGCTTTCTTGTTCTGGTTCACCCAAAGTGCGTCGAGACCAGCTGGGCCTCAATTTTAACTCCCCCACCAGGTGGAAACCAGGTGGGGCAGGAGTTAAAATGCAGCTGCAGACTTGTATGCTACTTTCCCGTCCCGATCTGGCCAACTCGGTTTTTAATTCGCAGGCGACAAGGACACCCACCCGAAGCCTGCGGGGTCCTCTTTAAATATGCAGGTTGGGTTCCAATCTGCCATTCTAAACTGAAGACTGAGCGGAGGAGCAGTGGTGGCTTCACCGGCAGTCCAAACAGCAGCCATGGCCAGAATTTTTTTACCTTGTTATGGCATTTCCATGGTCCTATTATCTCAGAAACCAGCATTCTGCATGCAGCATTTAATTATCTCTATTTGTGCTTATTATGTTAATCATGTTCCTAATGAGACATTCATCCAGCTCTTTTTGTAAATGTTAATTGACACAGCATTAACTGGGTGTCTAGTTCCTATTTCAACTATTCTGTAGGAGAAAGTAAAGTCCTTCCAGTTCCAAGTCTTGCTTCAGGGTTTCTTATTTGTACTTGTGTTTTCTGTTCACACTTCAAAGAGACCCTAGTGTCTTAAACATTTGATTTCTGGCAGGTTCAGGAAAATTCTGATCTCTCTATGCCAGCTAGTTGTGGCGCTGGAATAAACAATTTTACAGTAATGAAAAAGCAAAATACTGTGAATGCTGAAAATCTGAAATAAACAGAACATGCTGGTAATACTCAGTACTGCTCCCATTTTTTCGGATAGCAGTTGCTGGTAATGAGTCTGCTTTTGTCATTTTCAGCTCTTTTAGACCCTTCTTTTGTTTCTTTTCTTGTCCCATTACCATCTCATTTTGCCTTGTACCATCATCCCTTCTGTCATTTAATCACGCCTGCTTTCCCTTTTGTTCTTTCCTCCCCTCGCCCCTTTCCCTGCCTCTGCACTTGCTTAAATCCTGTTACATCTCTAACTTTTCCCAGTTCTGATCAAAGGTCATCGACCTGAAACTTTAACTCTGTTTCTCTCGCCACAGATGCTGCCTGACCAGCTGAGTATTTCCAGCATTTTCTGTCTATACTTATAGTAATAAAGCTACTTAATACAAATGTTATTGCAGTATTTAGCTTTTGTATTACAGGTAGACTATCCTTTATCCGAAAACCTCGGGACCAGCCGAGTTTCGGATAAAGGAGAATTTCGGATTTCGGAAGGTGGGTCGGCGGGGGTCCGCGGGGGGGGGGGGGGGGTCGGCGGGGTGTCGTGCGCAGGACTTACGCTGACGCTCAGCGTAAGTCAGTCGGGGTCGGCGGGGGTCGGGGCCGGCGGGGTCCGCAGGGGGGTCGGCGGTTGTCGGGGCCGGCGGGGGGGTCGGCGGTTGTCGGGGCCGGCGGGGTCGGCGGTTGTTGGGGCCGGCAGGGGGGTCGGCGGGGGGGGGATCGGCGGTAGTCGGGGCCGGCGGTTGTCGGGGCCGGCGGGGTCCGCGGGTGGGTCGGCGGTTGTCGGGGCCGACGGGGTCCGCGGTTGTCGGGGCTGGCGGGGGTCAGCGGTTGTCGGGGCCGGTGGGGGGGGTCGGCGGTTGTCGGGGCCGGCGGGGTCCGCGGGGGGGTCGGCGGGGGGTCGTGCGCACGACTTACCCTTTATTCGAACTTCCGAAACCGAAACCCTCTAAAAACCGAAGGCTTTTTCGTTCGTACACACGACTTACGCTGAACGAAAAAACCTTCGGTTTTTAGAGGGTTTCAGTTTTCGGAAGTCCGGATAAAGGGTAGTCTACCTGTACTGTAATATTAACTACTAAATGAAACACTGAAAATACAATTTTATATAATAAACTTTTACGTAGCTTTTTAATTGCTATGCTTTTTTCTATTCTCTTTCAGCCACCTTTTAATTTTAATTTTATTATTTCCATCCATATTATATATGCTAGCTGGAGAGCCCGGCGGTGCCGAGGGTTTTTTGAGGGCATATTGTTGTTGGAAGAGGGACAGAGAGCGCGCGGCTGGGGGGGCCAGAGAGCGCGCGGCTGGTGGGGACAGAGAGCGCGCGGCTGGGGGGGACAGAGAGCGCGCGGCTGGGGGGACAGAGAGCGCGCGGCTGGGGGGACAGAGAGCGCGCGGCTGGGGGGGCAGAGAGCGCGCGGCTGGGGGGGCAGAGAGCGCGCGGCTGGGGGGGCAGAGAGCGCGCGGCTGGGGGGGCAGAGAGCTCGCGGCTGGGGGGGGACAGAGAGCGCGCGGCTGGGGGGGCAGAGAGCGCGCGGCTGGGGGGGCAGAGAGCGCGCGGCTGGGGGGGCAGAGAGCGCGCGGCTGGGGGGGCAGAGAGCGCGCGGCTGGGGGGGCAGAGAGCGCGCGGCTGGGGGGGCAGAGAGCGCGCGGCTGGGGGGGCAGAGAGCGCGCGGCTGGGGGGGGCAGAGAGCGCGCGGCTGGGGGGGCAGAGAGCGCGCGGCTGGGGGGGGCAGAGAGCGCGCGGCTGGGGGGGCAGAGAGCGCGCGGCTGGGGGGGCAGAGAGCGCGCGGCTGGGGGGGCAGAGAGCGCGCGGCTGGGGGGGCAGAGAGCGCGCGGCTGGGGGGGCAGAGAGCGCGCGGCTGGGGGGCAGAGAGCGCGCGGCTGGGGGGGCAGAGAGCGCGCGGCTGGGGGGGCAGAGAGCGCGCGGCTGGGGGGGAAGAGAGCGCGCGGCTGGGGGGGAAGAGAGCGCGCGGCTGGGGGGGAAGAGAGCGCGCGGCTGGGGGGGAAGAGCGCGCGCGGCTGGGGGGGGAAGAGCGCGCGCGGCTGGGGGGGGAAGAGCGCGCGCGGCTGGGGGGGGAAGAGCGCGCGCGGCTGGGGGGGGAAGAGCGCGCGCGGCTGGGGGGGAAGAGCGCGCGCGGCTGGGGGGGGAAGAGCGCGCGCGGCTGGGGGGGAAGAGCTGCGCGCGGCTGGGGGGGAAGAGCGCGCGCGGCTGGGGGGGAAGAGCGCGCGCGGCTGGGGGGGGAAGAGCGCGCGCGGCTGGGGGGGAAGAGCGCGCGCGGCTGGGGGGGGAAGAGCGGGCGCGGCTGGGGGGGAAGAGCGGGCGCGGCTGGGGGGGAAGAGCGGGCGCGGCTGGGGGGGAAGAGCGGGCGCGGCTGGGGGGGGAAGAGCGGGCGCGGCTGGGGGGGAAGAGCGGGCGCGGCTGGGGGGGAAGAGCGGGCGCGGCTGGGGGGGGAAGAGCGGGCGCGGCTGGGGGGGAAGAGCGGGCGCGGCTGGGGGGGAAGAGCGGGCGCGGCTGGGGGGAAGAGCGGGCGCGGCTGGGGGGGAAGAGCGGGGCGCGGCTGGGGGGGAAGAGCGGGCGCGGCTGGGGGGGAAGAGCGGGCGCGGCTGGGGGGGAAGAGCGGGCGCGGCTGGGGGGAAGAGCGGGCGCGGCTGGGGGGGAAGAGCGGGCGCGGCTGGGGGGGAAGAGCGGGCGCGGCTGGGGGGGAAGAGCGGGCGCGGCTGGGGGGGAAGAGCGGGCGCGGCTGGGGGGGAAGAGCGGGCGCGGCTGGGGGGGAAGAGCGGGCGCGGCTGGGGGGGAAGAGCGGGCGCGGCTGGGGGGGGAAGAGCGGGCGCGGCTGGGGGGGAAGAGCGGGCGCGGCTGGGGGGGGAAGAGCGGGCGCGGCTGGGGGGGAAGAGCGGGCGCGGCTGGGGGGAAGAGGGGCGCGGCTGGGGGAAGAGCGGGCGCGGCTGGGGGGGAAGAGCGGGCGCGGCTGGGGGGGAAGAGCGGGCGCGGCTGGGGGGGAAGAGCGGGCGCGGCTGGGGGGGAAGAGCGGGCGCGGCTGGGGGGGAAGAGCGGGCGCGGCTGGGGGGGAAGAGCGGGCGCGGCTGGGGGGGAAGAGCGGGCGCGGCTGGGGGGGGAAGAGCGGGCGCGGCTGGGGGGGGAAGAGCGGGCGCGGCTGGGGGGGGAAGAGCGGGCGCGGCTGGGGGGGGAAGAGCGGGCGCGGCTGGGGGGGAAGAGCGGGCGCGGCTGGGGGGGAAGAGCGGGCGCGGCTGGGGGGGGAAGAGCGGGCGCGGCTGGGGGGGGAAGAGCGGGCGCGGCTGGGGGGGGAAGAGCGGGCGCGGCTGGGGGGGGAAGAGCGGGCGCGGCTGGGGGGGAAGAGCGGGCGCGGCTGGGGGGGAAGAGCGGGCGCGGCTGGGGGGGAAGAGCGGGCGCGGCTGGGGGGGGAAGAGCGGGCGCGGCTGGGGGGGAAGAGCGGGCGCGGCTGGGGGGGAAGAGCGGGCGCGGCTGGGGGGGAAGAGCGGGCGCGGCTGGGGGGAAGAGCGGGCGCGGCTGGGGGGGAAGAGCGGGCGCGGCTGGGGGGGAAGAGCGGGCGCGGCTGGGGGGGAAGAGCGGGCGCGGCTGGGGGGGAAGAGCGGGCGCGGCTGGGGGGGAAGAGCGGGCGCGGCTGGGGGGGAAGAGCGGGCGCGGCTGGGGGGGAAGAGCGGGCGCGGCTGGGGGGGAAGAGCGGGCGCGGCTGGGGGGGAAGAGCGGGCGCGGCTGGGGGGGAAGGCGGGCGCGGCTGGGGGGGAAGAGCGGGCGCGGCTGGGGGGGAAGAGCGGGCGCGGCTGGGGGGGAAGAGCGGGCGCGGCTGGGGGGGGAAGAGCGGGCGCGGCTGGGGGGGAAGAGCGGGCGCGGCTGGGGGGGAAGAGCGGGCGCGGCTGGGGGGGAAGAGCGGGCGCGGCTGGGGGGGGAAGAGCGGGCGCGGCTGGGGGGGAAGAGCGGGCGCGGCTGGGGGGGAAGAGCGGGCGCGGCTGGGGGGGAAGAGCGGGCGCGGCTGGGGGGGAAGAGCGGGCGCGGCTGGGGGGGAAGAGCGGGCGCGGCTGGGGGGGAAGAGCGGGCGCGGCTGGGGGGGAAGAGCGGGCGCGGCTGGGGGGGAAGAGCGGGCGCGGCTGGGGGGAAGAGCGGGCGCGGCTGGGGGGGAAGAGCGGGCGCGGCTGGGGGGGAAGAGCGGGCGCGGCTGGGGGGGAAGAGCGGGCGCGGCTGGGGGGGAAGAGCGGGCGCGGCTGGGGGGGAAGAGCGGGCGCGGCTGGGGGGGAAGAGCGGGCGCGGCTGGGGGGGAAGAGCGGGCGCGGCTGGGGGGGAAGAGCGGGCGCGGCTGGGGGGGAAGAGCGGGCGCGGCTGGGGGGGAAGAGCGGGCGCGGCTGGGGGGGAAGAGCGGGCGCGGCTGGGGGGGAAGAGCGGGCGCGGCTGGGGGGGAAGAGCGGGCGCGGCTGGGGGGGAAGAGCGGGCGCGGCTGGGGGGGAAGAGCGGGCGCGGCTGGGGGGGAAGAGCGGGCGCGGCTGGGGGGGAAGAGCGGGCGCGGCTGGGGGGGAAGAGCGGGCGCGGCTGGGGGGGAAGAGCGGGCGCGGCTGGGGGGGAAGAGCGGGCGCGGCTGGGGGGAAGAGCGGGCGCGGCTGGGGGGGAAGAGCGGGCGCGGCTGGGGGGGAAGAGCGGGCGCGGCTGGGGGGAAGAGCGGGCGCGGCTGGGGGGGAAGAGCGGGCGCGGCTGGGGGGGAAGAGCGGGCGCGGCTGGGGGGGAAGAGCGGGCGCGGCTGGGGGGGAAGAGCGGGCGCGGCTGGGGGGGGAAAGAGCGGGCGCGGCTGGGGGGGAAGAGCGGGCGCGGCTGGGGGGGAAGAGCGGGCGCGGCTGGGGGGGAAGAGCGGCGCGGCTGGGGGGGAAGAGCGGGCGCGGCTGGGGGGGAAGAGCGGGCGCGGCTGGGGGGGAAGAGCGGGCGCGGCTGGGGGGGAAGAGCGGCGCGGCTGGGGGGGAAGAGCGGCGCGGCTGGGGGGAAGAGAGCGCGCGGCTGGGGGGGAAGAGAGCGGCGCGGCTGGGGGGGAAGAGAGCGCGCGGCTGGGGGGGAAGAGAGCGCGCGGCTGGGGGGGAAGAGAGCGCGCGGCTGGGGGGGGAAGAGAGCGCGCGGCTGGGGGGGAAGAGAGCGCGCGGCTGGGGGGGAAGAGAGCGCGCGGCTGGGGGGAAGAGAGCGCGCGGCTGGGGGGGAAGAGAGCGCGCGGCTGGGGGGGAAGAGAGCGCGCGGCTGGGGGGGGAAGAGAGCGCGCGGCTGGGGGGGAAGAGAGCGCGCGGCTGGGGGGGAAGAGAGCGCGCGGCTGGGGGGGAAGAGAGCGCGCGGCTGGGGGGGAAGAGAGCGCGCGGCTGGGGGGGAAGAGAGCGCGCGGCTGGGGGGGAAGAGAGCGCGCGGCTGGGGGGGAAGAGAGCGCGCGGCTGGGGGGGAAGAGAGCGCGCGGCTGGGGGGGAAGAGAGCGCGCGGCTGGGGGGGGAAGAGAGCGCGCGGCTGGGGGGGAAGAGAGCGCGCGGCTGGGGGGGAAGAGAGCGCGCGGCTGGGGGGGAAGAGAGCGCGCGGCTGGGGGGAAGAGAGCGCGCGGGCTGGGGGGAAGAGAGCGCGCGGCTGGGGGGGAAGAGAGCGCGCGGCTGGGGGGGAAGAGAGCGCGCGGCTGGGGAGAGAGCGCGCGGCTGGGGGGGAAGAGAGCGCGCGGCTGGGGGGAAGAGAGCGCGCGGCTGGGGGGGAAGAGAGCGCGCGGCTGGGGGGGAAGAGAGCGCGCGGCTGGGGGGGAAGAGAGCGCGCGGCTGGGGGGGAAGAGAGCGCGCGGCTGGGGGGGAAGAGAGCGCGCGGCTGGGGGGGAAGAGAGCGCGCGGCTGGGGGGGAAGAGAGCGCGCGGCTGGGGGGAAGAGAGCGCGCGGCTGGGGGGGAAGAGAGCGCGCGGCTGGGGGGGGAAGAGAGCGCGCGGCTGGGGGGGAAGAGAGCGCGCGGCTGGGGGGGAAGAGAGCGCGCGGCTGGGGGGGAAGAGAGCGCGCGGCTGGGGGGGAAGAGATGCGCGCGGCTGGGGGGAAGAGAGCGCGCGCTGGGGGGGAAGAGAGCGCGCGGCTGGGGGGGAAGAGAGCGCGCGGCTGGGGGGGGAAGAGAGCGCGCGGCTGGGGGGGAAGAGAGCGCGCGGCTGGGGGGGAAGAGAGCGCGCGGCTGGGGGGGGAAGAGAGCGCGCGGCTGGGGGGGGAAGAGAGCGCGCGGCTGGGGGGGAAGAGAGAGCGCGACTGGGGGGGGAAGAGAGAGCGCGACTGGGGGGGAAGAGAGAGCGCGTCTGGGGGGGGAAGAGAGAGCGCGACTGGGGGGGAAGAGAGAGCGCGACTGGGGGGGAAGAGAGAGCGCGACTGGGGGGGAAGAGAGAGCGCGACTGGGGGGGAAGAGAGAGCGCGACTGGGGGGGAAGAGAGAGCGCGACTGGGGGGGAAGAGAGAGCGCGACTGGGGGGGAAGAGAGAGCGCGACTGGGGGGGAAGAGAGAGCGCGACTGGGGGGGGAAGAGAGAGCGCGACTGGGGGGAAGAGAGAGCGCGACTGGGGGGGAAGAGAGAGCGCGACTGGGGGGGAAGAGAGAGCGCGACTGGGGGGGAAGAGAGAGCGCGACTGGGGGGGAAGAGAGAGCGCGACTGGGGGGGAAGAGAGAGCGCGACTGGGGGGGAAGAGAGAGAGCGCGACTGGGGGGGAAGAGAGAGCGCGACTGGGGGGGAAGAGAGAGCGCGACTGGGGGGGGAAGAGAGAGCGCGACTGGGGGGAAGAGAGAGCGCGACTGGGGGGGAAGAGAGAGCGCGACTGGGGGGAAGAGAGAGCGCGACTGGGGGGGAAGAGAGAGCGCGACTGGGGGGGAAGAGAGAGCGCGACTGGGGGGGAAGAGAGAGCGCGACTGGGGGGGAAGAGAGAGCGCGACTGGGGGGAAGAGAGAGCGCGACTGGGGGGGAGAGAGAGCGCGCGACTGGGGGGGAAGAGAGAGCGCGACTGGGGGGAAGAGAGAGCGCGACTGGGGGGGAAGAGAGCGCGCGACTGGGGGGGAAGAGAGAGCGCGCGACTGGGGGGGAAGAGAGAGCGCGACTGGGGGGGAAGAGAGAGCGCGACTGGGGGGGAAGAGAGAGCGCGACTGGGGGGGGAAGAGAGAGCGCGCGACTGGGGGGGAAGAGAGAGCGCGACTGGGGGGAAGAGAGAGCGCGACTGGGGGGGAAGAGAGAGCGCGACTGGGGGGGAAGAGAGAGCGCGACTGGGGGGGAAGAGAGAGCGACTGGGGGGAAGAGAGAGCGCGACTGGGGGGAAGAGAGAGCGCGACTGGGGGGGAAGAGAGAGCGCGACTGGGGGGGAAGAGAGAGCGCGACTGGGGGGGAAGAGAGAGCGCGACTGGGGGGAAGAGAGAGCGCGACTGGGGGGGAAGAGAGAGCGCGACTGGGGGGAAGAGAGAGCGCGACTGGGGGGGAAGAGAGAGCGCGACTGGGGGGGAAGAGAGAGCGCGACTGGGGGGGAAGAGAGAGCGCGACTGGGGGGGAAGAGAGAGCGCGACTGGGGGGGAAGAGAGAGCGCGACTGGGGGGGGAAGAGAGAGCGCGACTGGGGGGGAAGAGAGAGCGCGACTGGGGGGGGAAGAGAGAGCGCGACTGGGGGGGAAGAGAGAGCGCGACTGGGGGGGAAGAGAGAGCGCGACTGGGGGGGAAGAGAGAGCGCGACTGGGGGGGAAGAGAGAGCGCGACTGGGGGGGAAGAGAGAGCGCGACTGGGGGGGAAGAGAGAGCGCGACTGGGGGGGAAGAGAGAGCGCGACTGGGGGGGAAGAGAGAGCGCGACTGGGGGGGAAGAGAGAGCGCGACTGGGGGGAAGAGAGAGCGCGACTGGGGGGAAGAGAGAGCGCGACTGGGGGGAAGAGAGAGCGCGACTGGGGGGAAGAGAGAGCGCGACTGGGGGGGAAGAGAGAGCGCGACTGGGGGGGAAGAGAGAGCGCGACTGGGGGGGAAGAGAGAGCGCGACTGGGGGGGGAAGAGAGAGCGCGACTGGGGGGAAGAGAGAGCGCGACTGGGGGGGAAGAGAGAGCGCGACTGGGGGGGAAGAGAGAGCGCGACTGGGGGGGAAGAGAGAGCGCGACTGGGGGGGAAGAGAGAGCGCGACTGGGGGGGAAGAGAGAGCGCGACTGGGGGGGAAGAGAGAGCGCGACTGGGGGGAAGAGAGAGCGCGACTGGGGGGGAAGAGAGAGCGCGACTGGGGGGGAAGAGAGAGCGCGACTGGGGGGGAAGAGAGAGCGCGACTGGGGGGGAAGAGAGAGCGCGACTGGGGGGGAAGAGAGAGCGCGACTGGGGGGGAAGAGAGAGCGCGACTGGGGGGGGAAGAGAGAGCGCGACTGGGGGGGAAGAGAGAGCGCGACTGGGGGGGAAGAGAGAGCGCGACTGGGGGGGGAAGAGAGAGCGCGACTGGGGGGGAAGAGAGAGAGCGCGACTGGGGGGGAAGAGAGAGCGCGACTGGGGGGGAAGAGAGAGCGCGACTGGGGGGGAAGAGAGAGCGCGACTGGGGGGGAAGAGAGAGCGCGACTGGGGGGGGAAGAGAGAGCGCGACTGGGGGGGAAGAGAGAGCGCGACTGGGGGGGGAAGAGAGAGCGCGACTGGGGGGGAAGAGAGAGCGCGACTGGGGGGGAAGAGAGAGCGCGACTGGGGGGGAAGAGAGAGCGCGACTGGGGGGGAAGAGAGAGCGCGACTGGGGGGGAAGAGAGAGCGCGACTGGGGGGGAAGAGAGAG